>NC_077230.1:77532917-78189295 GCF_027887165.1 Monodelphis domestica
CTGTGAACTGATACAACCATTCTGGAAAGCAATTTAGAACTGTATCCAAAGGGCCATAAAATTGTTCTAGCCATACCAGTCACTATTACATCTGTACCCCATAGAAATCAGAGTTAAGGGGAAAAGACCTACCTATAAAAATATTTATAGCAGCTCTTTTTATGGTGGCAAAAAAAAAAATTGGAAACTGAAGGGATGTCCACAAATTGGGAATGATTGAACAAGCTGTGCTATATGGTTGTAATGGAATACTATTGTGCCATAAGAAATGACCAATGTGATGATTTCAGAAGAAAAAAAAATTAGGAAGACTTGTCTGAACTGATACAAAGTGAAGTGAGCAAAACCAGGAGGACATTGCATATGAAAAATGCTATCCATAGCCATAGAAGGCACTGTTGAAGTATGAATACAGAATAAATCATATCATTCATTGTCTTATTCCCTTCATGACTCTTTTTCTTAAACAAGGAATATGGAAATTTATATTGCATGACAACACAGAATAACCTAATCAGATTGTTACCATCCAAGGAGGGGAGTGAAGGGAGGAAGGGAGAGAATTTGAATTGCAAAAGATCAGAAAGCAGTTGTTAAAAAATTGATTCTACATGTAATGGAAAAAAAAGAAGCATAAAGGTAAAAATAAAAGAATATAAGTGGCTCAGTCTTGCCAGTTTTAAAGATGCAGGTGGCCAATCAAAGGAGACTATAAGCAACTTCACTCAGTGGGCTCCATGTAAGAACATGGCATAGCCAGAAGCTATATAAGGCTAACCCATCCATTTCTTAATAACTTTGGGTATTTGAAAATAAGATTCATATCCTACCTTTGTCTTCTCTAGGACAAATGTCCCAATTTTCTTCAACATTTTTCTTCATCTGCAATTATCTTTGCATCCCCCTTTTTGTAATGACTGAGAACCCTTATTTCTCCAATATCCCTAGCTTCCATCTATCTCTTCAGAATGATGTCACGAGCCTGCTCTTAATTTTGTGCTTTGTTAGTCACATATTCTTTTTTTAATTTCTCAGAGGTATGTGATTACTTTTTTCAGAGGTATGTGACGACTTTTTTTTTAAACATTATTTTATTTGGTCATTTCCAAACATTATTCATGGGAAACAAAGATCATTTTCTTTTCCTCCCCCTTCCCCTGCCACCACCTTTCCCTCTCCCATAGCCAATGCACGATTCCACTGGTTATCATGTGTTCCTGTTTCTAACCCATTTCCATGTTGTTGGTATTTGCATTAGAGTGTTCATTTAGAGTCTCTCCTCAGTCCTATCACCTCCACCCCTGTAGTCAGGCAGTTGCTTTTTCTCGTTGTTTTTACTTCCACAGTTTATCCTCTGCTTGTGGATAGTATTTTTTAGATCCCTGCAGATTGTTCAGGGACATTGCATTGACACTAATGGAGAAGTCCATTACCTTTGATTATCCCACAGTGTATCAGTCTCTGGGTATAATGATTTCCTCGTTCTGCTCCTTTCGCTCTGCATAACTTCTTGGAGGTTGTTCCAGTCTCCATGGAATTCCTCTACTTTATTATTCCTTTTAGCACAATAGTATTCCATCACCAACATATACCACAATTTGTTCAGCCATTCCCCAATTGATGGGCATCCCCTCGTTTTCCAATTTTTGGCCACTACAAAGAGTGCAGCTATGAATATTCTTGTACAAGTCTTTTTCCTTATTATCTCTTTGGGGTACAAACCCATCAGTGCTATAGCTGGATCAAAGGTCAGACAGTCTTTTATGACCCTTTGGGCATAGTTCCAAATTGCCCTCCAGAATGGTTGGATCAATTCACAACTCTGCCAGCAATGAATTAGTGTCCCTATTTTGCCACATCCCCTCCAGCATTCATTACTTTCCATAGCTGTCATGTTAGCCAATCTGCTAGGTGTGAGGTGATACCTCAGAGTTGTTTTGATTTGCATCTCTCTGATTATAAGAGATTTAGAACACTCTTTCATGTGCTTATTAATAGTTTTGATTTCTTTGGCTGAGAACTGCCTATTCATGTCCCTTGTCCATTTTTCAATTGGAAAATGGCTTGATTTTTTGAACAATTGATTTAGCTCTTTGTAAATTTGAGTAATTAAAACTTTGTCAGAGGTTTTTATGAAGATTGTTTCCCAATTTGTTGCTTCCCTTCTGATTTTAGTTACATTGGTTTTGTTTGTAAAAAACTTTTTAATTTGATGTATTCCAGATTATTTATTTTGCATTTTGTAACTCTTTCTAAGTCTTGCTTGGTTTTGAAGTCTTTCCCTTCCCAAAGGTCTGACATGTATACTATTCTGTGTTCGCCTAATTTTCTTATAGTTTCCTTCTTTATGTTCAAGTCATTCACCCATTTTGAATTTATCTTGGTGTAGGGTGTGAGGTGTTGATCTAATTCTAATCTTTCCCACACTGTCCTCCAATTTTACCAGCAGTTTTTATGAAATAGTGGATTTTTGTCCCCAAAGCTGGGATCTTTGGGTTTGTCATATACTGTCTTGCTGAGGTCACTTACCCCGAGTGTATTCCATTGGTCCTCCTTTCTATCTCTTAATCAGTACCAGATTGTTTTGGTGACTGCTGCTTTATAATATAGTCTGAGATTTGGGACTGCAAGGCCCCCTTCCTTTGTATTTTTTTTTCATTATTTCCCTGGATATCCTTGATCCTTTGTTCTTCCAAATGAACTTTGTTATAGTTTTTTTTCTAAATCAGTAAAAAAAAATTTTTTTGGAAGTTCCATGGGTATGGCACTAAATAGATAGATGAGTTTGGGTAGGATGGTCATTTTTATTATATTGGCTCATCCTACCCATGAGCAGTTAATGTTTTTCCAATTGCTCAAGTCTAGTTTTAGTTGCGTGGAGAGTGTTTTGTAGTTGTGTTCATATAGTTCCTGTGTTTGTCTCGGGAGATCGATTCCTAAGTATTTTATTTTGTCTAAGGTAATTTTGAATGGGATTTCTCTTTCTAGTTCTTGCTGCTGAGCTGTGTTGGAATTATATAGAAATTCTGATGACTTATGTGGGTTTATTTTGTATCCAGCAACTTTGCTAAAGTTGTTGATTATTTCAATTAGCTTTTTGGTTGAATCTCTAGGATTCTTTAAGTAGACCATCATGTCATCTGCAAAGAGTGATTTGGTCTCCTCCTTGCCTATTTTGATGCCTTCAATTTCTTTTTCTTCTCTAATTGCTACTGTTAGTGTTTCTAGTATAATGTCAAATAATAGAGGTGATAATGGGCATCCTTGTTTCACTCCTGATCTTAATGGGAATGGATCTAATTTATCCCCATTGCAGATGATATTAATTGATGGTTTTAGATATATACTGTTTATTGTTTTTAGGAATGGCCTTCTATTCCTATGCTTTCCAGTGTTTTTAATAGGAATGGGTGTTTTAATTTATCAAAGGCTTTTTCTGCATCTATTGAAATAATCATGTGATTTTTGTTGGTTTGCTTTTTGATGTGGTCAATTATGAGGATGGTTTTCCTAATATTGAACCAGCCCTGCATCCCTGGTATGAATCCTACTTGATCATGGTGAATGATTCTTCTGATCACTTGCTGGAGTCTTTTTGCTAGTATCCTACTTAAGATTTTTGCATCTATATTCATTAGGGAGATTGGTCTATAGTTTTCTTTCTCTGTTTTTGGCCTGCCTGGCTTTGGAATTAGTACCATGTTTGTGTCATAAAAGGAATTTGGTAGAACTCCCTCTTTGCTTATTATGTCAAATAGTTTATATAGTATTGGAGTTAGCTGTTCTTTGAATGTTTGATAGAATTCACTGGTGAATCCATTAGGCACTGGGGATTTTTTCTTAGGAAGTTCTTTGATGGCCTGTTGGATTTCTTTTTCGGATATGGGATTATTTAAGAAATCTATTTCTTCTTCTGTTAGTCTAGGCAATTTATATTTTTGTAAATATTCATCCATATCACCTAGGTTGGTATATTTATTGCCATATAGTTGGGCAAAGTAATTTTTAATGATTGCCTTAATTTCCTCTTCATTGAAGGTGAGATCCCCTTTTTCATCCTTGATGCTGTTAATTTGCCATTCTTCTTTCCTTTTTTTAATTAGATTGACCAGTACTTTGTCTATTTTGTCTGTTTTTTCAAAGTACCAGCTTCTAGTCTTGTTTATTAGCTCAATAGTTCTATCACTTTTGATTTTATTAATTCTCCCTTAATTTTTAGGATCTCTAGTTTGGTTTTCTTCTGGGGGTTTTAAATTTGTTCGTTCTCAAGTTTTTTGATTTGCATTTCCAATTCCTTAATCTCTGTCCACCCTAATTTGATAATATATGCACTCAGGGATATGAATTTTCCTCTAAGTACTGCCTTGGCTGCATCCCATAAGGTTTGAAAGGATGTCTCACCCTTGTCATTTTCCTCAACAAAATTATTAATTGTTTCTATGATTTCTTCTCTAACTAACCGATTTTGGAGTATCATATTATTTAATTTCCAATTAATTTTTGATTTGGCTCTCCATGTACCCTTACCGATCAATATTTTTTTGCCTGTGTTCTGAAAAGGCTGCATTTATTATTTCTGCTTTTCTGCATTTGAGTGCCATGTTTCTGTGACCTAGTGTATGATCTATTTTTGTGAATGTGCCATGTGGTGCTGAAAAGAAGGTGTATTCCTTTTTGTTCCTATTTATTTTTCTCCATATGTCTATTAACTCTAATTTTTCTAAGATTTCATTCACCTCTTTTACCCCTTTCTTGTTTATTTTTTGGTTTGATTTGTCTAAATTTGATAGTGGTTGATTTAAGTCTCTCACTAATATGGTTTTACTGTCTATTTCCTCCTTAAATTCTCCTAGTTTCTCCATTAAAAATTTGGATGCTATACCATTTGGTGCATACATGTTGATTAGTGATATTTCCTCATTGTCTATACTCCCTTTTAACAGAATATATTTACCTTCCCTATCCCTTTTGATCAGGTCTATTTTTGCTTTGGCTTTGTCAGATATCATGATTGCAACTCCTGCCTTCTTTCTATCCGTTGAGGCCCAAAAGGTCTTACTCCAACCTTTAATTCTAAGCTTGTGAATGTCAACCCGCCTCATGTGTGTTTCTTGAAGACAACAAATGGTAGAGTTTTGGTTTCTAATGCAATCTGCTATTTGTCTACGTTTTATGTGTGAGTTCATCCCATTCACATTCAAAGTTATGATTGTCATTTGTGGATTTGCTGGCATTTTGATATCTTCCCCTAGTTCTGACCATTTTTATTTAGCTATCTCCTTTTGAACCAGTGATTTACTTTAGGTCAGTCCCCCTAGTCCCCTCCCTTGAGATGCTTCCCTTTCTAGTCCCTCCCTTTTATGCTTCCTTCCCCTCCTCCCTCTCTTTCCATCCCTTTTTGTAGTCCCTCACACCTCCCCCTCCTTAATTTTCCTTTCTTTCTTGCCATATTGGATAAGATATAATTCAGGATCCCACTGGATCTAGATGTTCTTCCCTCTCAGATTTGATTTCACTGAGAGTAAGGTTTAAGTAATTCCACTTCACGCTCTCTTCCTCTCCTTCTCATATGAGAGTTCTTCCCTTCCCCTTCCCATTTGTATCTTTATATGGAAAAGATTATTCTATTAAGTCTCCCCCTATTTCTTGAAGTAAATCTTAGTATTATCGATGGTTCCCCCCTCCCTTTTCCTTTCTTTGCCCTCACTTTCACCAAATCTTCTTAATGGCCCAATCTTTCCCTATGCATGTTTCTTCTAACTACTCTCATGATGCATACAATTTTTGAGAGTTACACAAAACATTTCCCCCACATATCAATATATCAATATATCAATATATATATATATAATTTGATGTAAATGTAGTCCTTATAGAAGAGAGTTTGACTTAAAGAAAAAGATAAGATTTATCTCCTTTTCCCTTTCTTTCATATTTACCTTTTCATGTTTCTCTTGCTTTCTGTGCTTGGATATCAAATTTTCCACTAAGTTCTGGTCTTTTCTTAGTAAATGCTTGGAAATCTTCTATTTTTTTGAATTCCCATACTTTCCCCTGGAAGTATATAGTCAGTTTTGCTGGGTAGTTGATTCTTGGTTGGAGATCCAGCTCTCTTACCTTTCTAAATATCGTGTTCCATGCTTTGAGGTCTCTTAGTGTGTTAGCCTGTAAGTCGTGTGTGATCCTTATGGGAGCCCCCTTATATCTGAAGCTCCTCTTCTTGGCTTCTTGTAGGATTTTCTCCTTTTCTTGGAAGCACTTGAATTTGGCAATTACATTCCTAGGCATTTTCTTTTGGGGATTTAGTATAGAGGGTGTTCTATGAACCCTTTCTATTTCTATTTTGTCCCCTTGCTCCAGAACATGTGGGCAATTTTCTTCAATAATCTCCTGTAGAATAACACCGAGTTTATTGTTTATCTCTGGTTTTTCTGGGACACCAATAATTCGGAGGTTGTCTCTTCTTCCTCTGTTTTCCAAGTCTGTGACCTTTTCAGTGAGATATTTTATGTTTTCTTCTAATTCATTAATTTTTTGGCTTTGCTTTATTGATTCTTGTTGTTTATGATCTCACTTTCTTCGAGTTGCTTAATTCTGGTCGTTAGGGACTGGTTTTGCTTTTAAGCTTTGTCTGCCCTTCTATTGGATGCTTCCAGCTCTTTCTCCAATTGAGCAGTCTTATCTATCAGACTGCTGATCTCTTTCTCCCATTTTTCTTTCCAGAAGGTTTCCATCTTTTGGGTAAGTTCCAGTTTGAGATCTTCCAGAGGTTGTTGATAGTTTCCATTTTGGGAGGCATGTTCTGATTTTTTTTGTATTTCCTCCTCATTCTCTTCTTTTCCTTGGGTACTCCCACCATAAAAGTTTTCAATAGTCACCTTTTTCCTTTTCTTCCTGGAGGCTTGATTTTGGGCCATGTGAGCCATCCCTTTGGTGGTTTTATTCCCCTTTCTTTTTGGTCTGGGGTCTGGATGATATGGGTGGGTTTTCTGTGAATTTAGGTTGCCTCAGACTAGTTCTTCTCAGCCTCCGAGGTTTCTTAGAGTGTGGGGCCCCTGATCACAGCCCAACCGCCCAGGTGTTCTGCTCTGCCCAGATAATAAGCGCCTGGTCCGCCCCTGGTGTTTAGCTTTGCCCAGATGCTCAGCGCAACCGCCCCGAGTACGGCTCCCTGGGCCCCCTGGGCTCAGCACAGGATTCTCCCATAAAACTGCCCTGAGATGTTGTTTCCTGGCAGTCCCCAGATCCCAAGGACTCTGGAGTGCCCCCCCAGACAGAGACATACCCCACTCACTCTCTGTCCCAGTGAGAGCTCCGGTAGCTCACTCTGGTTTGGTGGGGGTGGTGGTGGTGGGGAAGGGTGGCTCAGTTCACGTTTCTGTGCAAACTTTTCCTCCTTATTATAGTGTGGAAATGTTCAAACCCCATGTACCTTTGCCTCTATGGGGTACTGGGGAGTCCTTCTGTTCCTCCAAAGGTGATTTTTATGCTCCTTTGATGTAGTCTATTTCATTTGGTGCTGGGGAGAGGAAGCGTGTGGTGTCTAGATTGCAGCCATATTTACCTGGAAGTCGTGACTACTTCTAATAATAGTTTTTGTAGAACATTTAGGGCTTGATAGTGTTACAAATCAGTAATAGCACTCTTTCTTTCCCCAATTTGTTGTTTGCTTATTTTCGAAGAGAACCAATGACACCACGAGCATGATGTTTTGTCTTACTCTTGATTTGGATTAAAGTGAGACAGAGTTGTGTTAAGTCATAAGCCTCACTCTTTTAGAATCATTAGAGTCCAGTGGCAGGACAAAGGTCAGGAAAACTAGAGATGGCCTGGGATTCACTGGATGATATTGGTATTCTTAATATCTGACCAAGATCTAAGCATTCAATAGACCTGTTTCAGCCACTTTTGGGGCCATTGAAACAAATTCTTCTCATCTATTCATTTTACCAGTGGAAGTCTTCACATGCTTGAGGTGGACATCACACTAACTCGCTGGCAGGTTTGAAGTTCATCAGTTACTCTTAACCTGGTTTAGTCTTCCAGCTAAGATGATTTTACTGGGTTTTGCTCTCACCTTTGGCTTCCCAACTTGTGGATAGCTTTTAAGCATTTTTTTATTAGTTTTTAAAATATTATGTTATTTGGTCATTTTCATGCATTATTCATTGGAAACAGATCATTTTCTTTTCCTCCCTCCTACCCCTGCCATCCCTCCCCTAGCCAGTGCATGATTTCTCTGGGTATCACATGTGTCCTTGTTCTGAACCCATTTCCTTGTTGTTGGTATTTGCATTAGGGTGCTCATTTAGCATCATTCCTCGATCATGTCCATTCAACTTCTGTAGTCAAGCAGTTACTTTTCCTCAGTGTTTTTACTCCCTTAGTTTGTCCTCTGCTTGAGGATAGATTTTTCCTCATAGATCCCTGCAGATTGTTCAGGGGCATTGTAAAGCCATTAATGTAGAAGTCCATTACGTTTGATTGTACCACAGTGTATCAGTCTCTATGTACAATGTTCTCCTGGTTCTGCTCCTCTCACTCTGCATCACTTCCTGGAGGTTGTTCCAGTCTCCATAGAATTCCTCCACTTTATTAATCCTTTTAACACAATAGTATTCCATCACCAACATATGCCACAATTTGTTCAGCCATTCCCCAATTGAAGGGCATCCCCTCATTTTCCAATTTTTTTGCCACCACAAAGAGTACAGCTATGAATATTCTTGTACAAGTCTTTTTCCTTATTATCTCTTTGGGGTACAAATCCAGCACTGCTATGGCTGGATCAAAGGGCAGGCAGTCTTTATCGCCCTTTGGGCATAGTTCCAAATTGTCCTCCAGAATGGTTGGATCAATTCACAACTCCACCAGCAATGAATTAATGTCCCTACTTTGCCACATCCCCTCCAGCATTCATTACTTTCCTTTGCTGTCATGTTGGCCAATCTGCTAGGTATGAGGTGATACCTCAGAGTTGTTTTGATTTGCATTTCTCTGATTATAAGAGATTTAGAACACTTTTTCATGTGCTTATTAATAGTTTTGATTTCTTTAATTGAAAATTGCCTATTCATGTCCCTTGTCCATTTTTCAATTGGAGAATGGCTTGATTTTTTGTACAATTGGTTTAGCTCTTTATAAATTTGAGTATTAGACATTTGTCAGAGGTTTTTGTCATGAAGATTGTTTCCCAATTTGTTGCTTCCCTTCTAATTTTAGTTACATTGGTTTTGTTTGTATATTGGATTGTTCTTCCCTCTTTGGGTCAGTTTCAAAGCATGTAAGAGTTGAGTTTTTCCTATCTCCAACCTCTTTACCCTTCCAGTATATTGATGTTCTCCCCCCTCCCCCACATGAGCTTCTTTGTGACATATAAATTTACCCACATTTGTTTCTTTTCCCATTTCTTTTAGTATTAACCTCTTTTTTTTTAGCTCTGGTTGTATATATATATATATATATATATATATATATATATATATACACACACACACGTATATGTATTTATGCATGCATATATCTATATACCTATTTATGACTTGTCCTTTCATCCTATACATTTTTTCAGTGTTTCCTCTAAGTGTAATTCTTCTAGCTGCCCAGGTGATAGCAACAGTTTTTAAGAGTTACCAATGACCTCTTTTCTTATAGGGATACATAACATTTTAAGGTATTGAGTTTATTAAAAATTGTTTGTTGTTATTGTTTTTTCCTCCTCTTTTTTAATTACCTTTTGATGATTCTCTTGAGTTCTGTGCTTGGACATCAAATTTTTTCTTCAGGTCTGGTCTTTTCTTCATGAATGCTTGGAATTCTTCTATTGTGTTGAATGACCATACTTTCCCTTGTAAGAATATAGTCAGTTTTGATGGGTATTTTATTCTTGGTTGTAGACCTAGTTCTCTTGCTTTCTGGAAATTTGTATTCCATGCCTTTCGGTCCTTCAGTGTGGATGCAGACAGATCCTGTGTTATCCTCACTGTGTTTCCATGGTATCTGAATGGTTTCTTCTTGGCAGCTTGTAATATCTTTCCTTTGGTCTGATTGTTTTTTAATTTGGCTATAACATTTCTTGGTATTGTCAGTTGGGGATTAAATACAGGGGGTGATCTGTGGATTCTTTCAATCTCCACTTTCCCCTCTTGTTCTAGGATATCGGGACAGTTTTCCTGGATAATTTCCTCTAGTATTATGTCCAGGCTTTTTCTTTTGTTGTGGTCTTCTGGTAGTCCAATGATTCTCAAGTTGTCTCTTCTTGAATAATTTTCTAAATCGTCTGTTTTGTGAATAAGATGCTTCACATTTTCCTCAATTTTTTCATTCGTTTTCTTTTATAGTGTCCTGCTGCCTTGTGAGGTCACTTAATTCCAGTTGTTGTATTCTGGTTCTTAAAGATTGGATTTCATCTCTGGCTTTTTGGTCATCTTTTTCTTTCTGGTCTGATTTTCTTTGAATATCATCTTTCATCCTCTTTACCTCATCTTCCATCACCTTTCATCTCCTTTGCCTCATTTTCCAGCTGGTTGATTTTGGCTTTCAGGGCACTATTTTTTCATTTTAGTTCAAGTGCCTCTGTTTCCAGATGACTTATCTTAATTTTTAAGTTCTTTTCCCAATTGTCTTCAGCCTCTCTTAGTTGTGTTTTGAGTTCTTCTATAGCCTGTATCCAATTCGCTGGGATTTCTGATTTATCGTTTGCTTATCTCTCCCCCTCTGTTCCATTTGCTGAGTAGAAGCTATCTTTTGTAGTTTCTTTCTTCTTTTTCTGTTGTTTGCTCAATTTCACCCCTTATTTACTCCCCATATTTGTCTGTGCTCTTGTTCCTCTCGTTTTTTTGGGGGGGGGGCTTCTATCAGTCTCCCCTCTTGGTCCTTTAACAGAAGATCTCTTGGTGTAGTCTCTAGGGGAGGTTTTTTGGGGGTTTGAGCTTTCCTGTCCTCTGGAGGCTTTTGATTGGCTTAAAGTCCAGCAGTCAATGAGGATGGATGGGGAGCCTGGGCTTCCCTGAATTCTGGATTCTTTTGATGGGATTAAGTTCAGCTTAGTTGGGCTGGGTGTGCTCTGAGTCCTTAACTTCCTGGAAGGGTGGAGCAGATATGGAGGATCTCCAAAGCTCTAGCCAGGCTGCCAGGTCTATGCTCCCTCTCTAGCTCCTTCCCCACCATCTGTGTTGGATGCTCTGAACTTGGCCAGCCCTGCTCTCAAGCCTTGCCATTCAGACCAGCACCTTTGCCCACCCAGAAGTTCCTGCTGCTGCTGGAATCTCATTGCTCTGGGTGGGAGGGGGATGGGTCCTGGGACCTTCCTTCTATCTTCCTCTTAAACCTGAGTGTTCTCGTATTCCAGCTTTTTTGGGGGGGGTGTACCTTTTGAATTAAGTCCAACAGGAGGGTTCCTTGTCTCTGTCTTGTTGTTAAGTTTGGTTTTCAGTCCTCTAGGATCATTCAGTTTGTGATCAGTAAGGAAGGGTTTTCAGAGGTCTGAACTTCTGCTCCTTTTAGGCCGCCATCTTGACTATCATCAGCTTTTAAGCATTTTTGAAGCTAAGAGCTTAGCACCCCTGAGACCAGTATGGAAATGGGACTCTCCATTCTTAGCTAGATCAATACTCAAATGATGGGAAATGCCAAACTTGGAAAGAGTGGTCTGAGATTGTCCTCCTTTAGGATGGCCTTCCAGAACACAGAGTCTGCTCAGTCATAAAAGCATTGAAAGGGGACTGTTAGTCAAAATACAAAAACCAAAATGAAGAATGTGTCTGTGACAAGGATTTGAGAATTTTCCAGCATCTTAGAATTTGTAGGTCAGAGAGAAAAGCATTCTTTTTCAGCCCTGTTCTAACCTTTTACTACACACTCAAAAAGAAAACTAATTATTGGCCATTTGATAAGTCTTATTGATTCTGACTCAGAAGAAAAAGGGGTCAAATCTTTCTCTCTACTCCCACAGCCATTATGCTCATTCAGTTCCTGATCACCTTTTGCATGGACTATTGTAATCATCTCCTAAGAGGTTTCTCTGATTAAAGTCTCCCCCATGTTCAATCAGTTCTCCACATAATTGCCAAAGCTTTCTGCCCATACCATCCTTTCTGCAGTAAATTCTCTATTACTTCTCATCCAGGGATTCTTAGTCTTTTTTTTTTTTTTTGGTTGTTGTTATGGTCCCCTTTGGCAGTATGGGGAGGCCTTTGGATAGATTTCTTTTCAGAATAATATTTTAAAAGGCATAAAATAATATGAACTATTACATAAGAAAACCATATCTATGGAAATTCTGATAAGTAAACATATTTTTTTAAAACTCAAGGACCAGGACAGCTAAATGGATTGAGAGCCAGGCCTATAGATAGGAGGTCCTGGGTTCAAATTTTGCCTCACACTCTTCCTATCAATATGACACTAGGCAAACCATTTAACTCCAATTGCCTAACCCTAACTTCTCTTCTGCCTCAAACCAATTCTCAATTTCTATTCTAATACAGAAGTAAAGGTTTAAAAAAAATTCAAAGGCCACACAGGTTAAGAAACCTAGATCTAAGATCAAACAAAAACTTCTTTTGGTATTTAAGGCCCATCACAATCTTCACAGCATTCCTTTTCAGACGAATTTATAATGGCTAGACTTATTGCCCATTACTAGCCTTCAGGTACTCTTTGGTCCAGCAAAACTGACTTCATGGATGACCCTTACACACACCATCCGATTTATTCTCCTGCTTTTTTATAGACTCTCACTTCATCCTTAAAATTCCACTTCCTTTCTATTTCTACCCCTGGGAATCCCTGGCTTCTGTCCTCATATCAAGCATCACTTCCTACATGAGACCTTTACTGATCTCCCATCTTTTAGTGCCTCTTCCAACCTGAAATCAACTTGTACTTACTTTATATATGTTTTGGATAAATGAGAGGCAGTGAGGCCTAATGGAAAGAGATTTATGTGGAGGACTGACTAGAGAAGGGAGAGATTTTAATGAGAAAAATCATGTAGGGATGACTACTATAAATCATGCAAAAGGTGATGAGGGCTTGAACCTGAGTGATGCTTGAGTAGAGAGAAAGAAGCGTTTGACCTCTTTTTTGAAATAGAATCAGGAAAACCTGACTTCAAGTACTTACTGTTTGTGTGATCTGGGAAAGTTATTTAATCTTTCAGTTGCTGTTGTTTAGCCATTCACTTGTGTTTCATTGTTCATTAACCTGGTAGACCATATCATACCAATACTGCCTATGTTCATGGGGTTTGCCAGCAAAGATACTGGAATGGTCTGCCATTTCCTTCTCTAGGGGATTGAGGTGTGCAGAGGTTAATTCATTTGCCTAGGATCATACATCTAGATTTGAACTCAAGTCTTCCTGACTCTAGACCCAGAACTCTATCCACTGGGCCACCTAGCTGTCTCAATCTCTGAGACAATTCTGTAAGACTAATTGATAAGGAAGTGCAAGCATAGTTAAAAAATGTTTTGGGTCAACATAAATGTACAGATGCATAGTGGTATAGTGGATAGAAGACCATTGCAGAACCAGGAAAACAAAATCCAGTCCAGATTCTGGATTTAGACCCATACTGGCTGGTGTTCTTGAGCAATTGCCCAAGACTATAATAGCAGAGAAAGTGTGTATCTGCTTTGGTAGAGGGATTTTTCTCCTCTGAGAATTCCCTATGCTCTTGAAACCACAGCTTCGTGTTGTTTCCCTACATAGACTAATAGAAGCTCATTGAGCACAGACATATTTTTAATCTCGGTATACCCAGCACTCAGCACTCAGCATATTGCCTGCTCTATGGTAGGTGCTTAATAAATGCTGGTTGTTTGATTGAATTGATATTCTCAGAAATAATCTGAGGTACTACAGGGCTGCCGTTTCAATATGCTTTTTTATATTTTGCCACTAAAATAGATTTTTAAAATAAAAATATTATTCATGAATATGTATTAATGGCAGCAATGTTAAGGCAGTCTTTTCCTCTTGACTGAATTTGTTTATTTCTTAAATGGCATAAGGTACAGAATGATGTTTGGTGATTGCTGGAGAACATGGAATTAGTACCAGTGAGCCACTGCCCCACTCCTTCTGGTAATCAAATTGGAGCTGTGACCTCTCCCATTTCTCCAGGGATGCCTCTTCGGAGTGGGAAAGAATAACATTTCATGGTTAATGTCCTACCCCCATCCCCCTCTCCCAGAGTCTTCTACTGACCCTTCCCCTTTCATCCTCCATGCAGCAGCCTGGCTTGCCTTTCCTTATTGAATTGAATTGCAAATTTATAAATGCCTCAGTGGAAGTGCTTATATTTCAGGACTGCATCCTGGGCCACCCCCACCTCCTTGGGGACAGGCAGGAACCCTGAGGAAATGCAGTCAGCCCCTGTTAAGTGGAGCCTCTGATCAGATTAGCTCCCTCTTTAATAAGAATTTCCAAGGGTTTCCCAGCTGCTCTCTGTCCCATTTCAGGCTAGGTCAGCCATTCACTTGAAGGAAAGGCTTCTGTATAGGTAGCCATTTAGAAGTCTGTCCTGTCTTTGTGGTCCAGAATCTGGGGATTGTTGATGACTTATGGTCTTCATTGCCAGCTGCATGTTTTGGAGGAGGAAGTCTTCATGTTCAGTGGAAAAAAAAAACCCAATGGCTTTTGAGTCAGAAAACCTAGGTTCACATTCCAGCTCTGATGGTTATCTGTGATTCTGGGAAAGTCACATAGTTACCTTCCTGGTCCTCAGTTTCCAAAGCTCTAAAGTGAGAGGTGTTGACTTTAATGGCCTGGATTGTCTCTTCCATCTTTATAGTCCCATGATAAGGCCCTTCCCTTTAAAGAATTCCTCATCAGTTGGTTGTGTTTCATAGTATGAAAATAAATTTAAATAATAATTTAATCCAATTAGTATTTATTAAGCTCCTACTATATTCCAGGCATAACACAGCAAAATAGAAGTCTTCTTGCTTCTGCAAATAAATTCCTACATGTGGATATAATGATTATGTTTTTTAAGTTTTTTTCCAGGAGACTCCTAGACTATGATGTCATTGAGAATTCAGGTCTCTTTTTGCCTAAGAAGTAAAGCATCTTAGAAGTTTTAAGCCTCCAGGATGACTTTTTCTGGCTAACTCAATGGTTCTGGAAAAGAATTCTGGTTTTAAGCTATGGACAAATCCCTTGTTAATTACTATCACATGCTTAGGTCAAGGGACTCAATATCCTGCTGGTTGCCATTCTAGGGGTTTGGGGTTGTAGAGGGAGCAAATGAAGAAACTCAATCCAAGAAAAGTCAGCTGATTTGCTCCAGGACAAATAGATATCTCCTTGACATAGTAGGGTAGAAAAAGGAGCAAAGATGGGGCTGATAGGTTGATCAGATATTTTTTAGTACCAGGTGACAGCCCTATTTGGCTTCCTGGGATGTCCTATGCCATCATCTGGGATCTGCTATGGAAATGGAGTAGGTCCCTGAAATGCTGGGCCAGCCTCCATCCTTCCCCCTTGGGATGACTCTGTTCCCCAGATTGGCTGGCTCTTTCTCAGCTTTCAGCATCTTGTTGTAGCTAATTAACATTCTCAATTTGGTTGTGTGTGGGGGTATCATCTGTTTCCAGCCAGAAATTCTATCACTACTTAAAGTTAATCAATCAATTTAACAGATATTTATTAAGTCCAACAACTTGCCAGACATTGAGTGAAAGAGTGTTGATTCTTTTTTTAATTTTCTTAAAATTTTATCATTATTTATTTATTTATTTATGGTTACAAAAATCACTTTATTTCCCTCCCTCCCCTCCACCTACCCTTTCTGCAGTCCATGTGCAATTTCATTGGATATTACTTGTGTCCTTGATCAGAACCCATTTCCATGTTGTTGATGTTTGCACTAGGATGTTCATTTAGAGTCTTCATCCCCAACCATATCCCTTTGACCCATGTATTCAAGCAGTTGTTTTTCTTCAATGTTTCTACTCCCACAGTGTTTCCTCTGAATGTGGATAGTGATTTTTCTCTTGATTCCACCAAGTTGTTTAGGATCACTGCATTGCTACTAATGGAGAAGTCCATTACATTCAATTATACCCCAGTGTATCAGTCTCTGTGTAAAATGTTTTTCTGGTTCTGCTCCTCTCACTCTGCATCAATTCCTGGAGGTCGTTCCAGTTCCCATGGAATTCCTCCACTTTATTATTCCTTTGAGCCCAATAGTATTCCATCACCAACATATATGACAATTTTTTCAGCCATTCCCCAATTGTAGGGTATCCCCTCATTCTCCAATTTTTTGCTACCACAAAGAGTGCAGCTATGAATATTTTTGTACATATCCTTTTCCTTATTATCTCTTTGGGGTACAAATCCAGCACTGCTATGGCTGGATCAAAGGGCAGACAGTGTTTTAGTGCCCTTTGGGCAGTGTTCCAAATTGCCCTCCAGAATGGTTGGATCAATTCACAACTCCACCAGCAATGCATTAATGTCCCAACTTTACCACATCCCCTCCAGCATTCATTACTTTCCTTTGCTGTCATGTTGGCCAATCTGCTAGGTGTGAGGTGATACCTCAGAGTTGTTTTGATTTGCATTTCTCTGATTATAAGAGATTTAGAACACTTTTTCATGTGCTTATTAATAGTTTTGATTTCTTTAACTGAAAAATGCCTATTCATGTCCCTTTCCCATTTTTCAATTGGAGAATGGCTTGATTTTTTGTACAACTGGTTTAGGTCTTTATAAATTTCAATAATTAGACCTTTGTCAGAGGTTTTTGTTATGAAGATTGTTTCCCAATTTGTTGCTTCCCTTCTAATTTTGGATGCATTAGTTTTGTTTGTACAAAAACTTTTTAATTTGATGTAATCAAAATTATTGATTTTACATTTTGTGATTTTTTTCTAGCTCTTGCTTGGTTTTAAAGTCTTTCCTTTCCCACAGATCTGACAAGTATACTATTCTGTGTTCATCTAATTTGCTTATAGTTTCCTTCTTTATATTCAAGTCATTCACGCATTCTGAATTTTTCTTGGTATAGGGTGTGAGATGTTGATCCCAACCTAATCTCTCCCATACTGTCTTCCAATTTTCTCAGCAGATTTTATCAAATAATGAGTTTTGGTCCCCAAAACTGGGATCTTTGGGCTTAGACTGTCTTGCTGAGGTCATTTACTCTTAGTGTATTCCACTGATCCTCCTTTCTGTCTGTCTATTAGCCAATACCAAATTGTTTTGATGACCACTGCTTTATAGTATAGTTTGAGATCTGGGAGTGCAAGTCCTCCTTCCTTTGCATTTTTTTCATGATTTCCCTGGATATCCTTGATCTTTTATTCTTCCAAATGAACTTTGTTATGGTTTTTTTTTCTAATTCAGTAATATAGTTTTTTGGTAGTTCAATGGGTATGGCACTAAATAAGTAAATTAATTTGGGCAGGATTGTCATTTTTATTGTTAGTTTATCCTACCCATGAGCAATCAATGTTTTTGCTGTTGATTCTGAGATATATGCATAAGTACATACATTTATGCATCTGTACAAGCATACCTAGTAGGAAACATTGCAGGTTTGGTTCCAGATTACTGCAATAAAACAAATATCACACTAAAGCAAGTCACATGAATTTTTTGGTTTCCCAGTGCATATATAAAAGTTATTTTTATAGTGTACTATAGTCTATCAAGTGTGCAATAGTACTGTATATTATAAACCATGTACTTAGTTTAATTAAAAATACTTATAAAAAATGCTAACCAGCATCTGACTTTTCAGCCAATTGTAATCTTTTTTGCTAGTATACAGTTTTGCCTGAAGAAGTTGATGGCTGGTGATTGATCAGGGTAGTAGCCTAACTTTCAGTCTCTTAGCTTTCAATACATCTTCCTTTCTAAGATTAATCATTTCTGGGTTTTGATTTAAAGTGAGAGATATTTGACTCTTCCTTTCACTTGGAAACTTAGAGGCCATTGTAAGCCATTAATTGGCCTAATTTCAATATTGTATCTCATGGAAGAGAGAAGCCTGAGGAGGCGAGGCAGGAAAGGAGGGTGGGATGGAGGGAGGGAGAGAGAGAGGGTGGGGGAATCAGAGGTAGGTGGAGCAGTTAGAATTCATACACAACATTTATTAAGTTTTCCTTCTCATGTGGGTGTGGTTCATGGTGCCTCAAAGCACTCACAATAGTGACATCAAAGATCACTGACCACAGATCACCATAATAGATATAACAATAATAAAAAAGTTTGTATATTTCAAGAATTACAAAAATGTGACATAATCATTATATGAGCATATGCTCTTTGAAAAATAGCACTGATAGACTTGCTCAATTCAGGATTGCCACTAACCTTCAATTTGTAAAAATGCAATATCTGCAAAGTGTAATAAAGTACAATAAAATGAGATATGCCCCCCATATACTTACAAGCAACATTAATTATGGTGCATTGGCTATGTGCCAGGTACCATGCTAAGTGCTAGAAATATAAATACAAACAAAATCGATCTATCTTTACCCACAAGGATCTTACAGTCTAACAGGAGAAGACAACATATAAGACAAAGCTCAAAAAGGAATGGAAGACAAAATGGAAAAGTCTGGAGAGTTTGGGGCAGAGTCAGAAAAGTAATGAATGAAGATGGATAGATAGCTTATGCCAGGTCAGTGATGGCAAACCTATAGCATGTGTGGCAAAGATGGCACACAGAGCTCTCTCTATGGGCACATACATTGCCCTCAACCCCCACCAGAGTTTGTTACTAGAACGTCAGATGGACTTGGGCAGAGCTGCTCCTCTCCTCTCTCTACCTGGGCCTGATGATATTTTTTCACATCTCCAGACACTATTCCCAGCAGCCAATGGGAGTGTACAGGTGTAAGGGGGGTTACTCACAGGTGGCAGAGCTGGAGGGGAGTAGAGTTACTTGGGCCTTCCCTTCTCTATACTCTTTGAGGACATTCCTCACATTACCCATCCCTCTGCCCAGCAGTTCAGTGGGAGTGCTTCTTCACTCTACTATATAGGGGGTGGTAAGCTTGTCACTCTGTGGGGGGACAGGGCACAGCATTCAGTCTCTTGGGGTTGGGGCATGGCACATGGTCTCTAAAAGGTTTGCATCACTGGCTTAGGCATTTCTTTATGTGGTGATCCGAGGCAGGAACTCACCAATAAGTTCAAGTAGCTGAAGGGGTGGAGGCATCACCAGGGTTTGAAGGGGTTGGAGCTAGAAAAGTCCATCAAAAGTCCCAAATGAAATTCTTTTCAATTCAATTCAGTCCTGCCTGTGTGACCAGGCAAATCACTTACCCCCTTGGGTTTCTTCATTTGTGAAATGAGTGGGTCAGACTAGCTGTCTCTGATGCTCCTCCAGTTCTAAATCTATACTCCAATGATACCTGTCATTCTTGAAAATGAAAGTCTTTCCCCCTGCTTCTTATTTCCATATGTCATATTTTGGTTCTAATCTATCATAACTTTTCTTCTCCCTAGTCTCTAGTCCTCTTTTCTTGCTCTCCAGAATAATGATCTATTGTCAACAAAATCCTATTCCATCTAGAATTCTTCCTCCTGCACTCCTTCCATTTTTCTGTCACTTTAAACCTAGTTTTTTACTTTACTGAGATCTTATCACCCCCGGCACCTAATTCCATGTTGAACTTCTTTTCCCATAGCTCTCCTTCCTCTTTCCCTCCCTGCATCCCATCTCCCAGGACCAAAAGAAAGCACCAATATATTCCATATTCCCCACAGCTAAGTACTTCCAGATCTTTTCTCTTCTACCATCTTTCATTAGTCTCTCCTTAGAAGTTTACTACACTGTGTCTTAGCTTTGACACTCCCATCTAATAACTTTTAGAAGATTCTCTCATTTCCTCAATGATTTCAGAACCAAGTCTTTCTTCTCCTCATCCTGGGTGATTTAAATATTTATGTTAGTGATTTTGCTAAATCTCTATCTGTATAATTGGAAATCTGTTACCCTAAAAACTACATTTCCTGGCAGCCACTGACTTCCTGTCATTACATACTTCCTGTAGACAGGGGATATTAGGCAGTGGGATTGCTGGCTCTGGGCATTCTTTCCTTCTTGTTGGCAACTATAGTGGTAAGTGGGGATTTTGAACAGGCCGATTAACCATGGGCATGTGGTTTTTTATTTTGTTACCTTTTTATTCCTTTACTTCTAATGATCATTAATAAACCTTTTTAATACTATATTTTAAATTATTTGAGATTAATTTTAAATTTTACATATCCTCACAAAGGTTTCACCACCTCACCTCTCTATAGATCCATTTCCATTGTGCTTATCCTGAATCCCTTTGACAATCTGGTGAAGTCAAGAATAAAATTTTTAAATTCACAAAATAAAATATATAGGATAACAGAGAAAACAGTTTATATTGAAATATAGTCATTAAAATATACATATATGTTTAACTTCATAGATTTCAGGTTAAGAACTCTTAGACTAGATCATATCATAATTCAAATGCTTAGTCTCCAAGATTTGAACTCTGAAATTCCCTGTTAATAGCCTCTTGTCCTTTTAGTTTTCTCACATTCTTATTCCTGCCGATTTTGTTCTTTGCCTGACATGATATTAGTCCTTCTATCTTCGCACAGTTTGTCTCCCTCTCCTGGCTTTCCTTTACATCCTTCACTTTCTGGGGACCCTCTAGTCAGCCATTTCAATCATGCACCACCTTATATTTTTGGCTCCCTCATCTTCCTGACTGTCCAATGATCCTTTAGAGCTAATCTCCAACTCTACATAATCTCTACCATCTGATTTTTCTATGCTTCTCTCAACAAAGCAAAACAAGTGTTGGATTTAGATTTAGGTAGGACTGGGTCCAAATTTTATCTTTGGCACTTCTTAACTCCATGATCAACAGAAGTCATTTGATCTCTGAAAGTCTCAGTTTTATCATCTGTAAAATGGGCTAACATCAGCTGAAATGCCTATCTCATAGTATTGTTAAAAGGCTGAAAAGAGATAAATAACTGTGTAGGAAGGGGTTTGAGGTCTTTGAAGTCTTATATAAATTGGCAGAAATTGTTTTCTAGAACTAACATGATGCCTTGAATTGAATTGAAAGAGTTGGAGATTGAATTGAAAGAGTTGGAGATTGAATTGAAGAGTTGGGGGAGGAAAGGAAAACCATAGAGAAGAAACTGTATGTGTGAAACAAATTTTTGTTTATTATCATCGAATCTAGTTGCTAGAAACTGTTTACAAAGTGAGGAAAGCAGACAAATTCCAGTTTCCTTCCTCTATCTCTTATTTTTAAGCCTTCAGTTTTAAATCTCTAGCCTCTTCCCTAAGGTTTCTTACACTAGGTAGGACTTTAGCTGAGATTCAAAGAATCTATGGAAGACAGGAGCCCAGGATGAGAGCTCTCTAGGCATAAAATGGGGTAATGAAGGAAGAAGGACATTGATAGTTGAGAGGATTATGAAAGGCTTCCTGACAAAGGTGATGCTCAAACTTCATCTTGCAGGAAATGAAGGATTCTGTGAGGCATAGAGGAAAAAGGAGTGAATTTCTGAAATGGGAGAGAGTTAGTACAAAGGCACAGATATGGGAGAGTGCTATGTGAGCAAGAATTCAAATGTTGGTTTGGTTGGACCACAGAGTATGGAAATAGAATAACATAATGAGGCTAGAACAGGTAATGAAAGGTCATGCCAATCAGAGGAGTTCATGGCTACATTCAGGTTCCAAGGTGATCCAGAAGAGTCTACTGGATACATTTCTCATGCCAGTTGTTATTCCATTGGGATGATTATAATCTAGGATTATTCTAACCAAACATGTTTCTATGTTCATATTAAATCAAGTAAAAAACATTAAGCACCTACTGTATGACAGGTACTGTGCTAGGTACTGGGAATAAAAATATGGACAAAAGATGGCTCCTGGTTTCAATGAGTTCATAGTCTAATGGAGGAGAAAACATACATGAAAAAGCAATACTAGGACAAATTAAAAAAATCAACAGAAGAAAGGCACTGAAACTAAGGGGAAAGCGGAAAAGCCTTCCCGGAGAAGGTGGAAGTTTACTTGAGACTTGAAGGAAGTCAGGGAATGGCCTCAATTTTTTTCCAATTGAATATGAGAAAAAGTTCTCAGTTGAAAGGGTAATGGAGAAGCTATGGGAAGTTTAAGGAGAGGTGAAAATATTAGAAAAGTCAGTCTGGTGACTAGAATAATGAATTGATTGGGAGGCATAAAGGATTGCTTTGCCACATTGGAAGTTCAGTTGAAGTTATATCACAAATTTATAATAGAACCAGTCAACACATACTATGATTTTCTCTATCTTTATTAAGTAGCATGTGAATAGGATCTAGGTGGGGGGAGAGATCCAAGGCTGAGCCAATGGCAGAGCATGATTATCAATGGGATAAGGGGATGAGGGCCTTGAGAGAATAGGACATTATAGAGCAGGGTCAGTTCACCTATGGGTCAAGATGAAAGCATATTGAATGCAGAAGTCATAGTAGCCTAAGAAAGAACTGAGGGGTCAAGGAACTGGACATTTCAATGAGGATAAGGACAAGTTTGGGAGTTGCAAGGCAGAGGAAGAGGTGAAATGACATTAGATTGTGATCAGATAAGGGAATTTCAGAGTTTATAACCATGGAAGTGGTGTATTTATTTGTGATGGAAGATCAAGGGTGTGACCATTTCTGGATATAGCTGAGGTGTGTGACAATAGGTTAGAGTGTTTGTTCTGTCATTTTTCAGTTATGTCTGTCTCTTTGGGACCTCATTTGGGGTTTTCTTGGCAAAGATACTGGAGTTGTTTGCCATTTTCTTCTCCAAATCATTTTACAGATGAAGCAATGGAGGCAAACAGGGTTAAGTATCTTGACTAAGGTCATACAACTGGTGTTTGAAGCCAGATTTGAACTCAGGAAGATGAGTCTTGCTGACTCTAATACTCTATCCACTGTACCACCTAGCTGCCCTAGAGTGTTTGAATATATCAAATACATATTTGTTGATGTTTCTCTGATCTACCTATCCTACCTCAAACTGTAATGATCTCTAATTCTGATACTTGCCGGGTTTTAGAATTGGTTTCCTTGGCAATTCTACATATTTTATGTATTAAAAGACATTCTGAGAAGTGGTTTATACAATGGGGTTTCACTTTCAAAGGGGTCCAAGACACACAGGAAGGTCAAGAATTGCTAGATTGGATGATTTTTTGATTGATAGATGTTGGACACATTAAGATAGGCTACCTTAGAAGAGCTTGTGTGCTCTCCTTTCTTTATATTTCCTGAACTCAAAGAGGGTGGAGCTCTCAATCAATTCCTTTCTTTAATTCAACTCAATTCAGTTCAGCTGGGTGGCCTAGTGGAGGGAGGACTGAACCTAGAATCAGGACTCTGAATGAGTCATTAAACCTTTATATGCCTTAGTTTCTTCAATAGTAAAATGGGAATAACAATAGTAGCTATCTCCCAGGATCAAATGAAATATTTAAGACATTTAATAAAGGATTATTTCCTTCCTTCCTTCCTTCCTTCCTTCCTTCCTTCCTTCCTTCCTTCCTTTCTTCCTTTCTTCCTTCCTTCCTTCCTTCCTTCCTTCCTTCCTTCCTTCCTTCCTTCCTTCCTTCCTTCCTTCCTTCCTTCCTTCTTTCCTTCCTTCCTTCCTTCCTTCCTTCCTTCCTTCCTTCCTTCCTTCCTTCTTTCCTTCCTTCCTTCCTTCCTTCCTTCCTTCCTTCCTTCCTTCCTTCCTTCCTTCCTTCCTTCCTTCCTTCCTTCCTTCCTTCCTTCCTTCTTTCCTTCCTTCCTTCCTTCCTTCCTCCCTCCCTCCCTCCCTCCCTCCCTTCTTAGGTAGTGAGTTCCCCTTCCCTGGAGGCAAAGATTAGATGATCACTTGTTGGATTTGATAGAGGGGATTCTTGTTTGGATTGGATTGAACCAAAAGATCTCTGAGGTCCCTTTCAGTGTTGAGGTTGTATAATATAGTGATTCTGAAATGGGACAGACTAGCATAGGAAAAGAGCATAGAATGTAGATCTTGGTAGGACATAAAATTGATAAACAGGATCAGCATTGTATTAGGGGTAGGTTGGAGCAGCAACAGTTATATTGTGACAGGTGCAAAAGTAATGTTTGACTTTCTTCCATAGGCATATGGAAGATTGCCATTATCACTAAGGCAGCTTTAGCCACTCCCCAGGAGTTTGTATCAGTACCCTCTATGGGGCCCCTCCCTCTGCAGTTCCATTCTCCATTAGGAGCGTTTCCCAGACCCTGTTGACTGTCCATTGCAGCGATCCCAACATATCTGGGAAAAGGGACCATTGGAAGATTGTCTATGGCTCAGGAGCCCCTTGCCCAGGTGACAAAGCATCTGTGTAGAAGTGGAAAGAACCTTAGAAGCCATCAAGTCCAACTTCTTCATTTTACAGATGAAGGATAGGTTCAGTGACTTGCCTAGAGTCACATAACAGCTAAATGCCCAAGGTAGGACCCAAAGCTAGAGCTTGCTGAATCCAAGCCCATGGCTGTGTCTGTGCTCCCTCCCCCGCCTCTTGATTCTCTCAGGTCATAAATAGGCAGATATGAGCATGTTATATTTGGTCTGCATTTTTCTTCAGACCAGGCACAGAGATTGGCATCCCTGTCTCAGTGGAGTTTACTAGAAGGAGAAAGAAAAGGGTGCTGCAGAGGTGATCCCCTCCGGGTCATCCTCCCAAAGAGTGTTTAAATCCTAGAGTCCCCTCTAGTCCCTGCCTTCTCCAGCACACACGCCTTTCTAACACAGGACCTCCATCCACATCCTCCCCGTCACAAAGGGACACAGGGCACGTCCTTCTAATCTGACTCTGTTACTGCAAGAGACAGGTCTGCATTTTACTGCAGTCACTGCTATTCATCTCCCACACCAGGGAAAAAATACAGTGGGAAATGAAGTGTGGCAGGAAGCAAAGGAGCGGCACAGGGGATATACTGTCTGGGTGGAGCAGGCATCAAAAGCATTGGCTTGGGGGAGAGAAGACATCTTTTTTTCTTTCTACTCACTATAGGTTATTTCAACAGAGGAAGATGAGCAAAGAGTGCCTTCATGGTATTTGCAGACATTGAAGAGAGGGCTGTTGCAGCCCCTGCGGAAATACATTTACCACTGGGTGTTGGAGGGCCAGAGGAAAGCCTGTTGTCTCAGATTAAACCATCCCCACCTTTAACTGCCTGTTTTCTGCAATGAAATGGTCTCACCCTGGCGTGATGATTTATCCTTCCACAGTCTCCTGCCCATAGACAGAGACATTCTCACTTCCTGCCATCTCCGACTGGTGGAGGGAGTGGGTGGGAACAGATGCTTTTGAAGTGGTTCCCCTGTTAAAGTATTCCAATGGCTTGGCTCCTCTGGGGATGAAATATTTTTGAGGCTCCACAGCAGTTTCAGTAAGCAATTGAAGGAGGAATGAGTTGGGGGAAGGGAAGGCACGGAATAAGGATTGGGTGGAGAGCGGCTTAAATGGATGAAAGTTCTAAGCCATCAATCAGAGAGCAGGGAGAAAGAAAGGGGGGATTCTTTCCTCTGCTACCAAGGGGTCTAATTAAAAACAATGAGATGAAATAAATGGGGGGAAATGAGACTGTCTAGCAACAAAGGGAATTGTGCAGGCTGGTAGATGCCATAGTACATTTTAAAATAGCCTGGTCAAAGCGCCACAAGCTATATTAAAAAAAGGGCAATTGCAGCTAGAATTCTCAGTTCCTAGCTACCTTGTGGTGGCAGCCACATTTTGCCTTGGCACCCCCCCCCCCCATGATGTGTGGGTGCCCAGGAAGGACTGGCAGCCTATTAGCCATTGACTATCTGTGCCCTGCACATAATCATGCAGGGAGAAGATTTTCCAGGAGTGTCTCAAGAGACTGGCTGCAGGGACAGCAGACTATGCCCTGGCGCCAGTTTTCCAGTTGGAAATTACAAACATTGTAATTAGGAGCTATCTTTGTGATCTCCCTAAGCAGGTAGAAGAGAAGGAAGATCGGGAAGAGAAGAAAGGAGAAAAGGAAGAGAAGGTGGGGGAGGAGAATAAAGAGAAAGGTGCTTACTCTCCCTGAATGCAAGCAGGGGAAGATGGAGAAGAGGAAAATTAAGCAAGAACTGAACTGTATTTTGACTATTGGGATAGAATCTAATCACACTGACTAATTTAGAGCTGACAAACTATAGGAGATACACACACACATACCATCTACCAGTGGTCTTAAAATGTGGAGTTTGGGGGTTTATGCACGGCTGCCTTGGTAGGGACTCCCTCATCCCCTTCTCTTACTTGGGGTGAGGGACACATCTCTTATCTACGTGAGCACAAAGAAGTCCCACCCTGTCCCTGAACTCTGAAGTTCAGAGAATCTCTGAGAAAGCCACTAGAGGGCCATTCATAATTTATGGCAGGAAGAATTAGAGAATTGGAGAATGCCAGAGACAGAAGGAAGCTCAAAGGTCATCTAATTCAACGCTTCTATTTTACAGATTAGGAAAAAGATTGAAAGGTTAAAGTGCATCATCCACTGTTACAGGACTAGGAAGCAGCAGAGTTGGGCTACAAGCTTCTTGATGCCTGGGCTGTGCTGAAGAGGGATAGAGATGTTCAGTTATCCAAAGGTTACAGTAACACGAACTCCTACAGAAGGTTAATTCGACTTTTTAAAAGGCATTCCAGCAAATCTCTGTCTTTTTCATGGTAATGTTTTCTGACCACAAGAAGCTGTTCAGCCATGTTTTGGTCTGGAATAAAGCTATGTCCCATCTATCTTCTGTTTGATGGGAGTGAAGGGAAGGGAGAGAAACAGGCATTAATAAGTGTCTACTATGTACTAGGCAATGTGCTAAGAGCCTTATAGATATCTCATTTGATCCTCTCAACAAACCTGTGACATAGGTGCTATTATAATTCTCATTTTACAGTTGGGGAACCTGAGGCATGTAGTGATAAAGTGTAGTCACTACAAACACAATTATGCCTTGTCCTCATTTCCTGAAAAGAAAAAAAAAGCCCAGAAATAGAAAATAACCTTCTATTACCCCTTGCTAAGCTGTCTAGAGGTTCATTAAACACCCAATCCAGGGACATAGTACAGTAGAAAGGGCACTAGACCTGGAGTCAGGAAAACCTGTGTTCAAATTTCACCATAAATATTTATTAGTTGTATGACCATGGATAAGTTATTTAATCTCCATGTGTTTCTGTTTCCTATAAAATTAAGTGTTTGGATTGATTGTTTCTGAGTTCCCTTCTGACTCCAAATCAAAGATCCCATGAGCCTCAGTAGTAGTGGTAGTAGTCTCTCGGTAACCAAGGATGACAATTGTCTTTGTGCGCTTTCATCTGTGATGTAGATGAGTGTGCACAAAGACTTGTGCGTGAAGGAGATTTAAGTGGAAAAGTCAATGCACAGAGACAGTCCCACTCTCTCGGCATTGGAAGCCTGGGTCCAATGGCACAAAAAGTCATTACACCTGGAGACTTCCTCAACTACATTGGATGGTCGTGTTGTCTTTTGTGCTCCAACATGCCCTAAGCACTCCACAGTGCTTTGCTGCATCGCCATCTCAGCCGTTGAACCTTCTTATTGGTTTCTTCTGCCTGTTCTGCCAAAACAGTCTTCACATGCTGGGTGAGCAAAGCCTTAGTTCACCAGGGGTCCACGACGACCCAATGGCTACCCTCACAAGGTTTGGCCAGCCTGTTGAAGCCTTTGCCTGGGGTGTGGCCGCTGCCGCATGCTAGCAGCTACTAGGAGCCACAAGTGAGAGCTGGCTGTCAGGTGAGGGTCAGAGCCTGGAGAGCTGCCCTAGAAAGGCATGACAAGCCCTCCATACCGTGACCCTCAGTGACTCTGAATTTACCATAGAGTAAAAAACTAAGACTGAATGACAAAATGGCAAAACTATTAAGGGAAAGAAGAACATTTTCAATGACAATGTCTAGGAGGTTGTTCAGATCTGTGTAACAAATGCTTATTCAACTTCTCCTGTGTCTGTCATACTAGGCTCTATGATAGAAGAGAAGCACTTTAGCTCACTGGTTAGCAAGGGAACAACTCTACCTTTGAAAGTCATTCTAGGGGCAGCTAAGTAGCACAGTGATAGAATGCTGGGCCTAGAGTCAGGAGGATGTGGATTCAAATCTGGCCTCAGATACTTCCTAGCCAGGTGACTGTAGGGAAGTCACTTAGCCCCTGGAACTGATACTTAGACAAAAGGTGAGGAAAAAAAAAAGAATTGAATCTGTATAGGCTGAAGAAAATTCTACTACTGCATATTCACACCCTCTCTGCTACTTAAAGTCTTAGAAAGTTGCTTGAGCACTGAAAGATTAAATAATTTGCCCTGAGTCATATAGCCAGGAGTTGTCAGAACTTGAGAAATCTTTATCATTCTGAGGTTAGATCTCTAGCCACTATGCTAGGCTTCCTCTGAGTAGAAAGGTAAGTCACAATATTATTTAGTAAGCACATTGGAAAAGCTCAGCAGAGAATGCTGTATGAAATTTTAGAAAAACAAATAACTGTGGAGATCAGGGAAGATTTCATGGGAAGGTCATATTCAAGTTAAGTTTAAAAAAATAGGTGAAGAGACAGGAAGGAGAGCATTCCAAATAGTAGGAATAAAGGGTATATTTGGAGGGTAAAGAAGAGTTCAGTCATACTACTGCCATCAGTTTCCTCCTTTGGAAAATTAGGGAAGTAGAATGGAAACTCTAAATTCCTTTCTAGCTCTAAATCCTACTATCTCCCTTAGACCCAGTAATACCACTTTTGGGTCTCTTTTCCAAGGTGATCAGCAAAAAAGAAAAAAAAAACCCTATATGTGCTAAAACTTTTCTAACTGCTCCCTTTGTCATAGCAAAGAAATGGGAATTAAGGGAGTGTCCATCAAATTGTGAAATGGCTGAAAATGTTGGGGCATATGATTGTGATGACATACGACTGCATAGCAAGAAATGATGAACAGATTATTTTTTAAATGTATAAAGACCCAAATGAAATTATGAGAAAACAAAACAAGTAGATACAAGAGGACATTGAAATAATGCTTGAAGAATAACTTATGAATGTCCACTTCTTGAGAAGGAATTGATAAATAGAAACATGAAAGGCAGTTCATATATACATAATTCTTTAGTGGGGGGGGGAGATATCTGGGAATTTGAATATAACCAACAAACATTCATAAAAACAACACAACCTCCCCAAAGAAATCTGATTACCCTATGAACTGGTAGCAAAGCACTATGTAGAGAGTAGGGTGAGATAAAATTAAAAAGATAAAGATAACACACACTTTTGTGGAGGGTCTTGAATGCTATCCAAAAGAGTTTGAACTTTACTTGGGAATCAATAGAGAGCCAATGAATATGTATGGAGGAGTAACATGACTAAGTTTTTGCATCAGGAACTAGAAGTTATATGAAGGATGCACTAGAGTGGTGTGGGGAAGAACTACTAAGTTTTTACATCTTCTGGGAACCATTAATGATGCTTAATTTCAACAAGGGTTTGACAAATAAAATTATCCTCATGCCTGAAAAACAAGACTACTTCAAAGGCCAGTTCTTTCTAATGAAAGCCTGTGCAGGATGATGATAGTCTTGAGCAGAGAGAGGACGGCATCAGGGAGCGTCATGAGGAAGCTAGCTTCTTGGGAGAATGCATTTGCCTTTCCTTGCTTCCCCAAGGTTTAGCACAGAGTCTGGTATGTGCCAAGTGCTTAATAAATGTTTATTGGCTGATTCACTGTCTGAATGCATGAACTTCTCATTTTCTCAGGAGACTCTAAGATTATAAGTTGTAGGGCAGTTGCTGCTCTGAGTTGGTGGAGAGACTTTCTTCACTATGAACTCTCTACAGCAATGAAATCATGGTCTTAACCACTCCCTCTCTTCACCATGTGGGTGGGTGGATGGGGAAGAAGCATGGGAACAGTGGGATTTCAGCAGGTATATATGTAGGTGGAAAGGATTCCTTTCTAAGCATGGGAAACAATATAAAAGAGCCAAGGTATAGGAGGAAGAGAGAACAGGATAAAAGCAGAGGATGACACACAGTCCAGTTTGGCTGAAGTACAGAGAACAAGGAATGGAGTTGTTTGGGATAAGTCTGGAGAAGCAGCATGGCAACAGATTGTAGAAGACCTCAACTGCCAAGCTAAGAGGGAGTTGAAAGCTGCTGATCAATGAATGGATGACTTATGGGTGCCTCTTTGTTTTCCACCTTTCCCACAATCTTCCCCATAGAGTTGGACTAACTACTTGATTTATTTTCCTCTTATGTATTTTTTTATCTTTGTGATAAATTTTTTATACACCTGTCCCTGTTTCAGTGAATTCTTCCAATGCCTCTTAAAAACCTACTTACTTCCAGAAAAGCCCAATAATGAAAGGAACAGCAGAGGGAATTCAGTAGCCATCTGGTTAGCCTGACCAAAGCAGGAGATTTTCCCAGTTGTAGTAGAGTAAGTGTGAAATATTTTAAAAATTGACTTAGAAGTTTAATTTAATTGAGTTTAAAAATAAATGTAAAGAAAAAAGGCTATCAGAAGCCAAGTTTGTCCCTTATATGGGGGGGTGGGGGGATTTAGACAGCAGTAATCACTCTATATTGCTTATTGTAAGAATTATATATGACTATATAGTCCTTTAAACACTGTCTCAGTAGTGCACAGAGACATGACGTGTTCCTTGGAACTGAGGTAGATTCTTCCCTCCATGGGAGTGCAAATGCTGTTTTGAAATTACCTATGAATTTCAGTTATCCATGCTCTCCAATTCCTCACTTCAACAGGTAATCAATAATTAATTCCACTTTGAATGTTGCTCATACCTGTCTTCTAAAAAGGTTGAAAGCCTTGCATATATTTTCTTGTTAACACTCTCAATACTAGAGCAGCTTCAGAGGTGGGCTCCAAAAATCTCTTAGAGGTAAAATGTTCTTCAGCTTATCTCATTCCTTCTAAGCATAACAGGAAGGAGGTATTGGGTAGCCATAATTAATGTTCTGAAGAATACAGCACAAGTGCTATGGGCCAATATACTTCAACATTATTTAGATTTTCATTTGTGCAGAACACAATTAATTTTGTTCAGCTTAATTTGAGCAACATTTATTAGGAGCCTCCTACGTGCAAGGTACTGTACTTGGGGCTGAAGACAGAAAGATGAGGATAAATGAGTAACCTCCTTCATTGGACTTCCATTATAAGGGGAGGGAAGGAGAGAGATAGAGACAGTCAAAGACAGAAATAGAAAGAGAGACAGAGAGCATAACAGCACTTGATTGGATTGAGAGAATCTAAAAAGGACCATAGGATGATAAATCCAGACCATGAAGAAATTCAGATAAGGTATTTCTATCCCACTCCCTTCATTTTGCAGATGAGTAGACTAAAAGAGATTAAGTGATTTGTTCAAGGTCACACAAATAGCATGTTGCAAGGTTAGGATTCAAACCTAGATCTTTTGACACCAGAGTACCCTTTTCACTTTATCTCAAAAAGGTGCTGCACCTCAGCTGAGCCTTAAGCAAGACAAGGATTCTGTGAGATTAAGGTAAGAAGAAAGTATATTTCAGGGTCAGAAATAGGAGTTGGAATATGGATTTTGGAGGACTGCACTAGAAATTCCATTTGGCTAAAAGGTAGAATGTGTGAAAAAGGAATAATGTGACACCTAGTTGGAAATGTAGATAGAATCCAGGTTGTGGGGGCACTTGAATGAGAATCCACATCATGGCTATTTTTTTTTTCTTGAGGTAGTTAGTAGCTACTAAAGGTCTTGGAGAAGGGGAATGGCATGGTTTGGCCCCTCTATTAGATTACTTTGTAGTTGTATGGAGGCTGGATTAGAGAAAGGAGAAACTTAAGTCAGGAAGACTAATTTAGGAAGAATGTTAAAATAGTCCAGGTGACTATTAATGGGAGCTTCAGATATAAGAAATGTTATGGACATTGAATCAACAATACTTACTAAAAGATTGGATGAGGGAGGTAGAGAGGCAGAGGAAAGAATAAAGGATAACTTTGTGGTTATGAAACTGGATGACTGGGAGAATGGTGTTATTTTCAAGAGAAATAAGATAGTTTGGAGTAGATGGAAGTTTGAGAAAAACAGATGCTTAGTTCCATTTTGGACAGGTTTGTTTGAAATACCTGTGGATCTATGTTTATTGGTTAGGTATGCTATTAGGGTAGATGATAACTGGGGGATCTATTTTTTAGCAACTGGAAAGTCAGCCTCCAAAAGATTAAGTAAAATACATTGAGATTATGCACAACAAAGAATCAGGGACATACAGCAAGAAACCAGAAAAAACAAAACAAAACAAAGTTATGCATCTACTGAAGGTATTTTAAAAAGTACAATGCTAGGTAAGATGATGGGATTCAAGGAACACAGATGCCAGAGATCAGAACCAGGTAAATAGTCAGTCATGAAGCATCAGAAAAAAAATTAAATATGTTAACTTCTGCCTCAGGCAGGAAGTCTATTATAAAGATTTCTGATAGAATAGGAAATAATAATAGGGACATATTCAGACAGGGGTTTGCAGGTATGAGCAAGTAAACTTTGTTAAAGATCTAATAAATGGATTAACTTAGATGGGGTAGGGAGTATAGAACTAAACATGAGGGTAGACTCTAACATAAATCCTTCTTCACATTTCTCTCTCCTACATCTCTATACTTTTATGATCTTGGCTTGCTTTTGGAAACAGTTTGATCCTATCATTTTTTTTTCACTTGCTTTCCTAAGTCCTTGTCAGGTATGCCCTCCTCTGCAGCAAATCTTTCATTTGAGTCTCACCTATATGCTAAGCATATAGCAGCATAAAAGAAGACTTGCTTAAGAAGAGCTTTGCCTTCTACTAGAGCCATCCTATCAGTGTCAAAACTTGGGTGGTTAAAGAGAGGAGAGGCTGGGCCTGGTGGCAGGGATGAAAGTATTCAATGTTTTGGAGTTCAGATTTCCAGATAGATGGAGCAAGGGAATCTGCAAATATTATGGTAGCATATGAGTTTTGTTTGGTACACTCTTCCACCTGTGTACCTGCTGCTCAGCAACATTGCCTTGGTTCTGAACCAAGTTGCTCAGCAAGTCTGAGACTGATATTGGGGGTCTCTAAGCCCAGTCTGCTTATGCATACTTCTACAACCTGGCTCCTCTGAGCTCCTGGACTTGAAACCTGATCCTTGTGTTTGAAACCCATTTTCCTTATCTGTGACCTCCTGTGTACTTTAAATTTCTGTACCTTGAAATAAATTTGTATTCTTGGAACCTACCTTCTTGAGAAGTTCTTCTTGTCTGGTAAAAAATTCTGGGCATTTAATTTAGACTTATTGGTTAAAAACCCACCAACTCTGTAGCCTCAACAGTCCCATATGCAGTCAAAATAATTGTTGATTGGGGGCAGCTGGGTGGCTCAATGGATTGAGAGCCAGGCCTAGAGAAAGGAGGTCCTAGGTTCAAATCTGGCCTCAGATACTTCCCAGCTGTGTGACCCTGGGCAAGTCACTTGACCCCCATTGCCTAGCCCTTACAACTCTTCTGCCTTGGAGCCAATATACAGTATTGACTCCAAGACAGAAGGTAAGGGTTTTTAAAAAAAAATAATTGTTGATTTTCCACTGTATTTTTCTACAAATCTAATATGTACAAAACTCTAATGGACTGCTCTACCCTTTATATCCAGACTCTCTTGCCTACTAGTAATGTTAGGCTTTTATATTGGCCTTTAACATTTGAAAAGTGATTTTTATGCATCTTCTCACTTGAGTGTCATAATAACCTTATGACATAGTTATTATTTCCCTTCTAAAGATGAGAAAATTAAGGCAAAGAGAATTGAATGCCTTGTCCCAAGTCACACAGCTAATAATAATCATAATTAGGCCTTTAACTGAAGTCTTCCTAAATACAATCACTAATCCATGCTGCCTCTCTTTCTATCTTTCCAAGTTCGGGCTGTCAAAAATACATTATATGATCAAAATATGGACATCAATGATGGTTTCTCAGACTTGTCTTTAGAGCAGTAATCTTCCTAATCCACTAAAAATTGGATATGATTGCAGTTCCTGAGAGTCTAGGATCCTGAGCAGTTAACATACATATGTTGCTAGTAAAAAATTAAGCTAGAGGAGCCATTTTATGGAGAAATTGGTTTTTTTCTGGTAGGATTTTAATCATCAGCTATAGAATGCAATTTTTTAAAGAATCCTGAAGTGCTACCATTTGGCAGCTAGTGTGACTTTTTGGAAGTTGTTTAAAGAGTCGTGGTACTAATGGTACATCTTGGCAATCAATTGTTGGTTGTGTGCCTTTTGGAGAATTTGGGTCCTTCACAATGCCAGTAGCCTATCTTCTTTGTTACATTATTTTAGCCTTATGTACTAAATGAGAATACTAGATGAATTCATTCTGGAAAGTAAAGAGAGGCTTGCGAGAGGAATAACACTTGTGAATATATTTATGATTGATAACTATAATTGACATAGAAGGAGTTCTGGTGGGTAGTTACATGTATGCAAATTTTGTTAGAGAGAGGAGATGCAATTATTTTGTTTGTCTTGAAAACATTAGCTAATACCAATGTCCTCATTGAGACTAGGTTTAGAGTACTCTATGTCCATTTGACTTTGAATAATAAGCTGTGCTGTGGGGTAGACCCTAGCTTGTATGGACACACAACTCCTGGAATATCAAAACACCCTTAGAGTAATGGTTCAAAGCCTCAGAAAGAGTTATATAGTAAAATTAAATCTCAGTTATATCTGGAATCCTCCTCATTACAGATTTTGCCTTTACTGGAATATTGACCCTTTACTACATAACAATGATGTCAAATTTTGGTATGAGACATAGAGAGGAGGAGGATACATACATCCATTATTACCCTGCTATCTAGCAATAGGGGCGAAGGAGGAGAAAGAAATAAGAAGACATCCAAATCAGAGAAGCTTCTCTAAAAACCTAGACGATGCAGTGATTCCTTTCCCATCCCCAAGCTTCCCCTCAATGTTTCTTTTGATTTGTAAAGACCAATAAAAGGCACAAAAATGAAATAAACTAAATTAATCTACTCTACTCTTCTCCCTCCTTAAATATTCCTTTTAATGTTTCCCCTGAGTACCCTTTCAACATCATTGGACTGCAAATGCCTGGGCACTGCTCATTGCTTTTTCAGCTTTGATACAATTGCTGACCATGGTTCTGAAGCATCTTAACATACTGTAATGATTGTTTAGGAAAACTAGAAAGCCTTTTCAGAACTAGGAAGTAATTGAAATGACTTAATTGGATATTGTGCTTTCCAGAAGGCTTTCTAATCTGAATATGTAATTTAAAACTATATAATAATATAGTTTTAGGTTGATTGGGAAACTTTGAATGTTAGGTACTTTTAAATATCCAACTTCCTCAAAATTTGGTGTCCCCTCTAACCCCCCCCCCCCTTTCTATATTTCTATTGTTACCCTCTCATTTTTTCAAGGATTAGATTTAAAACTTTTTGGTAACCTTTCTTCTTGTTCATTCTCATGATTTAATTAGTAAATTACTAAGCAAACCCTGTTGTTTTTACCTCTACAATTTATTTTATATTTGTATTGTATAGTTATTTTATATCTGTCCCCTCAACTTTAATTCCACTGTCATCACTTTAGTTAAGACTTTCACCTCTTGTTTAGGTTATTGTAATAATCTCTTATCTAGTTTTCCTGCCTCCAACAGACCTTTCACGCTGTTGACTGAATAACTTTCCCAACCACATCAATCTATCCTTAAAACAATCATTAAGTGACATCTCCCCATCACTGTTTACAAAATAAAGCATAAATGTTAACCTCAAAATGCAAGACCTTTCATAGTCTGTAGTCTTCCTTCCTTACAGATATTTCAAGGTAATTCTATATTCTACATTTCACCTTGACTGGACTACTCATTATGCTGCTTTGGTCTAGTATAGTAATTAGAGAAATTTTGGGAGAACAAAATAGAGAGCAGAAGGAGACAGACAGATAGAGTGACAGAGATAGAAAGTTCATTACTAAGTATTGTTACTAATTTTGGTTTTATGGAGAGAATGCTGATCTTGGAATTCAGAAAACTTGAGCTCAAGTTCTACCTATGAAATATGCTAACTATGTAACCATGGTCAAGTCCAGTCTTTTACCTTGTCAGTCCATCAAACAACTCTTTGAGACTGTAAGCTAAAGTCATTGACCCACATCAGTAGAAAATGTTTTACTCCCACAATATTGAAATCATTGGTCTGGATGATAAACACACATACACACAGAGACTCACATGTATACACATACATACAGATATTCTCTTACACACATACATACTGGGTAAAGCAGCCAAAAATGCTTTAAAATTTACTTTATAATTTATGATGTGAAAATAATTCAAAATAATTATGAATTAAAACAAATGCAGTTGAGTAGGAAGGAGAATTCATTACTTCAGTGACTCAGGTGGCAGAGTCTTAGAGTTGGAATGGGTCTTAGAAGTCCGCTATTTCAACCAAAAGTATTTGGGGCTTCATGCTCTTTATACTCCACCAGAGAGATCTGGGAAAGGTTCCCTCCCAACCAGAGGAGGTCAAGTAATACTAGAATTATTACTTGTACTTTCTGGAAGAAAATTATTTCTACTTTGGAGAGAGAGTAGGAGAGGGGCTGATTTCCCTGAAAAGGAGTAAATGAACGGAGATTATTGGGTTCAATATTTCATTATATAAGGAATAGAGAAAAGGGAAAATGAAAATGGGACAGGACATGTCCCAACCCCACTGATAATCCTTCCCAAAAGCAGAGAAAAAAAAATCCAGTCTCTCCCATCTCTACCTATCTTCTGCACAGCTATTAAGTCAATATTTCTAAAACACAGATCCATCTATATCACTCCTCTGATTAAAAACATTCAGTGGTTCAAATCTAGCATCTAAGAAAAAATACAAATTCCTCTATTTGACATGAATGCACTATTTGTAGAACTGTGAAATTGTACAATAATTTCCTAACTTGAAATTATTCAAAGAAATGAGCAAAATTCTGATACTCTTTGACCAAGATATTCTACTGCTATGTACATACAACAACTAGGTCAATGATAAATAGGGTGTCCATAAATAATTCTCTTTGTGTTAGTGAAGAAATGGAAATGAAATATGTGGCCACAAATTGGAGGATTGCTAAATAAATTGTGGTGCTTGAGTATAATGTAATGCTATACTAGAATCATAGGAAGTTACATATGTGAACAAATACAAAAATATGCATTACTGGTAGGAGAAGTAAACCTCTTTCACTATTTTTGAGGAAAAATGAACTTTGTAGACCATTCATCTCAGACTGTTTAAGATTAATAAAATTCACTCAGTTGATAAGGAAGAAGAGAGGCATATACATTTGTCCAGAATGAGGGAGCTGACAATCCTACTGTAATCCAACCTAGGAGAACATTAGACGTTTTTCTTAGTTCAGAGGACAGAACTGGTTGTAAAGAGGCAAAATTAGATTTGATTTAAGGAAAATCTTCCTAACAATTAAAGCTATTCAAAAATAGAATGGATAGCTTCAGGAGGTAGTGTTTTTCTCCTTTCTGGAAAAGGCTGAATGATTTCTTATCTTAGAGGGAGTGACTGTTCAGGAAGTGATTGATTTTATGTATACTAAAGTTTCCTTCAAATCTAAGATTCCATAATTCTTTAACACTGTGTTTATTGACTTTAGATGTCTTTTAAAGTGTCTGTTCACAACCAACGAGCCACAATGTGTCCTTATTAAAGGAAAAAGTCAGTTCTAACAACCAGAATTTTCCCTCCTGAGATTCCTAGTGTTTCAAAAGAATTGGTAAAAACTCCACAGTTTCTGTCAGTTTTGTCCTAAGAATGGGTCATATGACTAAATATATTAAGTTTTGAATTCTTATTGACTGAGGGCAAACAGAATATGAGAGATAATGGCTTACAGTTTTCCTTCTAGTATGCCACTCTGGTAAAATGTCTTAGATAAAGGTTCTATACCTAAAGAGGGCCTTTAGGGTCATATTCTATGTCCAGGTACGTAAGAAGGTAAACCTGGTGAATATGTGAGTCAAATTTTGGGGCAACTGGGTAAAGCAGGTAGAATAAATAGTTGACAGGGTAGGGAAGATTCTTCAAAACAGGAAATACAGGTGTACTTCAGAAATATTGTGGGTTTGGTTCCACACTACCACAATAAAGCAAATATCATGAAGAATCAATTGTTTTGGTTTCCCAGTGCATATAAAGTTATTTTTATACTGTACTGTGCTCTCTTAAGTATATAATAGTGTTATGTCTAAAAATGTACATTCCTTAATTAAAAATGCTTTTTTTGCAAAAAAAAATACTATTAACCTTTCAGAGACTTCATGATCTTTTTGGTGATAGAGTGTCTTACCTCAGTGTTGGTTGCTGTTGACTGACTAGGGTGGTTAGCTAGCTTTTGATCCATCTTGCCTTTTGATATGCTTTCTTCCCTAAGCATAATCATTTTTAATTTTTTATTTAAAGTGAGAGATTTCTTATTTCTTCTTTTACTTGAATGTTTAGTGATAATTGTAGGGTTACTAATCCACTTAATTCAAAACTGTTATATTTCAGGGAATAGGGAGGTCTGAGAAGAGGGAAAGGAACTTGAAACTGATGGTCAGTTTATTGATTAAATTCATAGTTTTATATGGGATGGGTTCATGGTGCCCCCAAATAATTATAATAATATAAAAATAACTGATGACAGATCACAGAACAGATATAATAATCATGAAAACATTTCAAATATTGTGAGAATTACCAAAGCAGGACATAGAGACATTGTTATATTGAAAATTCATATCTATAAGTTCTTATTTTCCATAAAGTTTATTAATAATCACTTGAGATAGAAAAAGATTGATAAGCATAGATTTAAAATCTATTCCTTACTCTAAGATTGATCACATGTAGCCATCCTGCAGGAAAATCTCCCTCTCTTCCTCACCTGTCTGCTCCAGCCTGTCTTCAGTGCCAAGAAGACCCACCCCAGTGTGCTCCACTCACTCCCTTGTATTTACATACAGGGACACAGCAAAGGTATGTGAAAAATGTTGATAAACCTGGTCAGCAACCCAGGAGGGTGAGGGGATGAAATTCCCTCGACACAACATGATATGAGCACATTTTATTAGAGAAATGGCTCCAACAGTCTTGTTCAATGAAGGGTTGCCACGAACCTTCAATTTGTTAAAACATAATAACTGTGAAGCACAACAAAGCAACATTCAATCAAGTTAGGTATGCCTATAGTTTATTTTTATAGAAAATATGTCTACTTTGCCATTCTTACTTTAGGGTAACCATAAAGTTATAATGTAAAAAAGTAAGATTTACAAACCTTGATTGGTTTTTAGGTATTTTAGTCCTTTACGTAGGAGTGGTCAATAGCACACCATTTCTTTAAGGTCATTCTTGTGACTAAGAATTCCTTATACCAGATACTATCATTACATTCTATTAGAGTCAGTTCTCTTGAAATGAACAATGACAATTACATCTGTGTTGCATCATTCTAATATTTTACCTAACATAAAAGAAGATAAATTTATTTTTAAAGATTTGAACATTGTATTTAATATCATACAAAGGAAAAAAAACAATTAGGAAGAATCTGCCCTTGTAAAAAAAAAAGAAGAAGAGAAGCAATTAATGTTTATGAAATATGGGTTGAATGGCTTGAAGTTGGGGATAGTAGGTTAATAGCCTGGCTTTAATGTGTTGGCTTTAATAGCAAAATGTTGGAATAAATCAGGGTGGATTAGGATTAGAACATAAGTAAAGGATGACTTTAATAGCTAATAGCTTTCCATGACCTGCATTTTTCTAGTAGGAGTAGGCATTCATCTTAGAAAATCTTGTACACACTTTATGGTGAGAAATTTTGAATCATTTGTGAATGTTAGTAATCACAGAACACACTGAATTCTCAACATTTGTCAGCTAGGCAATTCAGTGAATAGAGAGTTGAATCTAGAATCAGAAAAACCTGATTTTGAATTCAGACAGACACATTGGCTGTATAAACCTAACTAAGTCCTGTAACTTCTGTTTTCCTTAGTTTCTTCATCTGTAAAATGGGCTAATAACAGTAGCTACTTCCAGGATTGTTATGAGGAGAAAATAAATATATATTTGTAAAATATTTTACAAGTCTTAAGATATTATATACATGTAAGCTATTATTTATAAATAGAGGCCACTATATAATCACTTATGTAAAACATTTACAAAGATCACGGACCTCAAGATGTTTTTTCTTCCATATCAAACTGAAATTTCTGCAGCTGCATAGAAGAAACATTCTCTCTGGTGCTACAAAACTAGATTTACATACTGGGATGAACCTGTGTGATTTTTTAAAAAATTGGGCATATTATTGAGATACAGTGTTATGACTACTATATACACATATACACCAAAGCCTTGGAAAACATCACAGACAAAGTGGTGAAATAGAGAACTTTTGCTGAGCTCAAATATTATTAGCATCCTTTTTGACACCTCATTATAAAATAGTTTGAACTGCTGTTTGGGCAACATCCAAAAATCATTTTCAAGACTTAATATTATCAGTAGCATGATGTAGCAACCAAAACAGATAATACACACTTAATCTATGTCAAGAGAATAGAATAGTGTCCGAAGCTAAAGGACTGATTGTTGCTCTGCAGACTTCCCTCATTGGACTGCATGTAGAGTGGAGAGCTCTTTCTCTTTTTGTATGTTGTGGACCCCTCTGGCATTCTGGTGAAGCTAAAAGCCCTCTTCACAGCATGAGAATTTTAAATGCATGAATAAAAGAAGTTTAGGATCACAAAAGATACCAATTACATTGAAATTCAATTATTTTGATAAAAACAACCCAAATTCTTAGACTCTGAAATGTATCCACAGACCCCCTCTGGTATTCATGAACCCTAGGTTAAGAAGACATTAAGTCTGGCATCACCGGTGAGCTCCCAGGAGGGGAGAAGAGGAGAACAAGAAAATGTCTAGGGAAGGCAAATTCGCTTAAGTTGGAAATCAATCAAGTCAAAGGTCCCATGCTGAACAGCAGTAGAATTGGCATATAAATGGCTGCTCCAATTCCTTCCTAAGAGTGATAGGGAGAAAAACTCTCAAACACACACACACACACACACACACACACACACACACACACACACCACTCCAAAATAAAAAATAAAAACCAAGCAAACAAATACCCTTCATCTGAAGTATTTGCATATAATTTTGGGTGCCATATTTTAAAGGAAATATCAATAAGAGACTGCACATCTAGAAATAGGTGAACAGAATCATGATGGGTTTGGAAAATATGCCTTTAGAAGATCTGTTGAAAGGACTGAACATGCTTAGCATAAATAAGAGAAGATTTAGAGAGAATAGGATAACTGCTTGAAAATGTGAAGAGTTGTCACAGAGAAGAAATTAGCTTTATTCTTTTTGACCTAGGTGTATTGAACTAAGACCAAGAATTAGAAATTCCAGGGAGACAGATTTTATCTAAATATAAGGGATAACACCTCAATGACTAGAGTTGTCAAAAAAAGTTTTTGCTTCCCTTTGGGAGTAATGAGGTCCCTGTTACTAGAGGTCTTCAAGATAAAGTTATTGACCATTGAATATATTGTAGAGACGAGTCATACTTTAGGTAGGGATTGGTCCCTTAAAATTCTGTAACTATGATTTGGCATTAGTCAACCAATAACTCTTCGTGCCAAGCATTGCATTAGTCTCTGGGGATAGAAATACACAAAGAATCTGTATTCATAAGGAACTTATATTCTAATAGGAGAGATAGCAAGTATATATTGGTGTATATACATTATGAATCTGAAGAGAGTAATATAAAGAAACACAAATTCAGTAAATACAAAGTAGTTCAAGAAGAAATCCACAAACAGTTGCAATTATCAGGAATGGATCCATGTAGAAGATGGTGTCTCAATTTCATCTAAAATTACAGACTTTGTGAGGTTGAGGTAAGGAGAAAGTATATTCCAGGCATATAAGAGGCCCAGTGCAAAGTCCTAGAGGCAGGGAATGAAGGGTTATGAGTTAGAAACAGAAATCATACCTATTTCGATAAACTACAGTGGCTTCCTATCACTTCTAAGAGTGAGTATAGAATCCTCTTTGGCTTCAAAACCCTTTATTAACTTGCTCACCCAACTTTTTAGCATTTTATAGTGTAACCATGTTTATATACTAAACCAAGTTTAGTCTTCTTATATCTTAAACAAGTACCTTTAAAAGAAGTCCTCCCCAATCTCAGTCTTCCTCTATTTCAGGAATTCATATTTTGTCCTAGAGTAGGCACTGGAGTTAATTGTATAGGGGAGCAACACAGAACTATATTTAAGGACAATTGTTTTGCAGCAGTGTGTGAGAAATACCAAGCAGGAGACCGTTGCAATACTCTAAGCAAGAATCATTAAGTTTGGAGACAGCTGGGTTGCTCAATGGATTGAGAGCCAGGCCCAGAGATGGTAGGGCTATGGTTCAAATATGGTCTCAGACACTTCCTAGCTGTGTGACCCTGGGCAAGTCACTTAACCCTGATTGCCTGGCTTTTACCACTCTTCTGCCTTGGAACCACTATGCAGTATTGATTCTAAGATGGAATCTAAGGGTTTAATATATATATATATAATCAATAAGTTCCTATGTCAAGAACCTGGTATAGGAATTCTCTTCACAGATGCAGAGTACAACTCTTCTATAACTGATTACTTTTTAAGAGCTGTCTGAGGCTCAGAGTGGTTAAATTGCCCATAGTCATACAAATAGTAAGTGTTGGAGGCCATTAGAAGTTCTTTAGTAATAAGGACCTTATGCAGGAAGAAGCAATTCCATCTTTTGATAGCATTAATTGCTAGGAAAATTTTCCCTATATTATTACAAAATCTCTCCATCTCCTCCCCGTCCACATCCCCAAAGATTAGAAAGGACCTGACATTTTTAACTATCTGAGAGTGATGATTAAAGATGTGTGCTGTCAGTTGTCTATTGGCAGGATATATTTCTTCAATTCATTCTAGTTTGGTCCTCCAATATCAAGTAGGCTAAGTCCAACTTTTTAACTCTAGAATATTTATCTTCCTTCTTTTCAGGAAAATCACAGCACTTATAGGACTTGGCTAGCATTTGGCATGACTCTAATGTCTATAGTATCCTTTGTAGGATCAATTCCTTAGGAGTCTTGCTATTAACTGGTACTTCAGTGAAACGGATTTATTTTGCAGGTATTTGGGGATATTGGGTGTGGAGAGATAATTAAATAAAAGCATTTTGACACTTCAATAAAATGGTTGGACCATGCATGAATCATGGACTATCTAGTTTTCATGAAAATAGGGAAGTATGGGAATGAGATGAAGTTAAATATGTTGTCAACATGAGCATTTGTGTGGGAATGGAGAAAGGAGATACATATCTTTGTGGATTTAGGGGCAGTTGAGAGAAAGGACTCATTGGTTCTCTGTGGTGAAGCAGGGTAGGTATTAGGACGTATAGAGCCATGAAATTTGAGCATATTAAAGGTCTATGAAGTTATAGGATGCATGGAAAATACCTGTTAGTGGGGATGCATCCTTAGGCAAATGGAGGATATAATGACAATGAGAGGTGTTGGTACATGAGTATAGAAGTGAAGTACTATACTTCTGCCATGTGGGAAGGAGCCTACATACTGAGGCAGGAGCAAATTCCAGTGTGTAGTCAGCCTGGAGCCTGCAGGTAGAAACAAGTATCATGTTAGAGAGATGGTAAGTGGTTGGAACTATTGTTAGCATATAGATCTATTGATTATGGGTCAAATGTCTAGATTATTGCTTTCTGAAAGTATGCAAAGATATATTCATCATTATTATTCATCCTTTGAGGTAGTGTCAGGATTTTAGTCCAGATCATAGAATCATAGAACTAAAATCAATTGAAACTCCTCATTTTCAAGATAAAGGATGAAGCCTAGAGAAATTAAGTGACTAGAGGGAGATTAAGATCACAGAAGCAAGTAGTAACAGAGTAGGGTTTCAAATCCAGGTTTGTTAGTCTACATCAAGCACACTTTCACAGTAGAAGAAGGGTGCAGTGAAAAGAGACTCTTTTGGAGCCAAGAAGTCCAGCATTCAAATCCTAATTCTGATTCATACCAGCTTTAGGACACTGGGCAAATCACTTCAATTCTTAATGCTCTAAATGACTCTAAAACTGTATAAATGAAGCAAAATTACTGATCTGCCTATCTGCCTACGTGTAACACAATGGAAGTATTCTACCATGAAGTGGAGATGTAAATATTAACAGTTTTTCTTTAAGTTATATATAGTCTCATGTCTAAAGTTTCTAAACCCAGGAGGAAGCTTTGTGAATCTTTTTGATAGATAATATGCTCTTTTTATCATCTTTGGACACTGAAGAGAGGGATCTGCCTCCTCCCCAGCCACCAGGGAACAAATGCATTTTCAAAGCTTCATGGATTCTGACTCCATGGTCATTGATTCACCTATAAATGGAATCAGGTCACTTCCTCCAATGCCAGCAGGATATGCCGGTAACCTTGGCAACACAGGAGCCCTACCCATCCCAGGGACTGCAAAATGGCCTCCTCTTTCTCTTTTAATTAAAACCAGTTGTTGCTAGGGAACTGCCTAAAGCAAAAAAGGGGGAAGAAAAAGGGAGGGGGAGAGAAAGCAGAAAGTGGTGGCTGAAAGGCAAACTGGACACTGGAGAGAATGTGGGATGAAGGCAAAATTATAGAGAATGGGGACAAAAAGAGAATTATATTTTACCTTCCAAACAACAGATTTTATCATTTATTTTAATTCCAGTTATTCTCAAGCAAGTTATTCTTCCTTGTCATGAATATTTTAATGTTAATTTGTATGTGGAGGATAGATTAGCTTACTTAACATTTTTTAATTATTTTTAGTTTTGATTATTTTTTTCCCTTCAGGTAAAATCTTCATGGCGGTGGGGAGGGAAAGGGATGGTTCATTTTCTCCAAGTGCCTTATTAGATCATTATGATCTCTCTTTGGCACTATAGCCTGATAAGCTGACAAGAAAGGGAAGAGAACAGAAAAGAATAATCATTTACATAGCACCTACTATGTGTTAGGCACTTTGCTCAGCCCTTTACAAATATATTTGTGCTTATAGGAGTACCATGGATAAAGGGATGGACTTATAGCAACTAGGTGGTGTATCAAATAGACCGCCAGTCCTGGAGTCAGGAAGACTGTTTTCCTGAGGTCAAATCTGGCCTCAGACATTTATTAGCTGGGTGGCTCTGGGGCGAATAAACTTCTGTCTGCTTCATTTACCTCATTTATAATAAGGGGCTAATAACTTATCTCTCAGAGTTTTGAGATAAAATTAGCTTCTGTATATAAGTATTTACAAACCTTAAAGCATTATATAAATACTAATTTTATTATTGTTTATTATTATTAAAGTTCTCTCTATTTGTGTGCCATGATTAATACTGGATCCAAAGTATCCATCATTCTCCTTTCTATAATACTTTATAGTTAAGTTACTTTCTCACAACAATTTTACAGATGGGAAAAAATAAGGAAAGGTCATGTGCCCATGGTAACACAAATCAAATAATCAGTTGATCAAGATTAAGTGTTTACTATTTGCCAGTCATTGAACCCTGATTTTGACTCAAGTCCTGGAGAAAGAATATTAAGTCAGGTGCTTTTCTCACTGCATTTTACTGGTTTTCCCAGTTTCTACCTTTTATATAGCTGTTTTCTCTGATATCCAGAGAGTCTTGTTAGTTTGGCAATGAGCATGAATTTTATCTTTGTTTTGGGGGCATCTGGGGGCACAGTAGATAGAGTGCTGAGCCTACAGTCAGGAAGACTTGTCTTCACGAGTTTAAAATCTGGCCTCAAAAACTTACTAGCAAGCCACTTACTACTGTTTGCCTCAGTTTCCTCATCTATAAAATGAGCCAGAGAATGCAGTGGCAAACCAGTATCTTTGCTAAAAAAACCTCCAAATGGGATCACAAAGAGTTGAACATGATTGAAATGACTGAACAACAACAAATACTTGCTATGTGCTTGGTGCTCTGCTTAATACCAGAGATACAAAGAAAGACAAAAACAATCACTACCCTCAAGGAACTTAAACTCTAAAATGGGTTGTACCATTGTACAGGTAAGTAATGGGACTTCCAAAATATAGACAAAGACTGAAGATGATTTCAAAGGGAGAGGCTCAGTTGGGGGATGGGGTATAAGAGAGCAGGAGAAGCCTCCTGTACCAGGTAATGTTTGCACTGAGCCTTAAATAAAGCCAGAGAAACTGATAGGACAGCATTGAGGAGGCAGAACATTCCAGCCATGTTAGAGAGTCATTTCAAAAGACATGGAGAATATGAATGCTTTTGTCTAGTAATCACCTCTCCAACCTCTTAAAAGAAAAAAGTTTCTGTTTCTTTTGTTCTTGGTTCTTAAACTACAAAGGTGGGAGAAACAGGGGCCGTAGAGCCCTTAGAGCTTGGTTAAACAGTGAAGTCTCTGAAATGCCTCCTGGGTCATCACCAGGCATCCTGAATTTTGTTTTGTTACTGGACTTGGATGACTCTGGATTAGAGTGAGGCTGATGACTCTGTGCAACTTTTCCTCACTTAAATTCAATTCACATTTTATCCATCAGTTGGGGAATGGTTGAATAAGTTGTGACACATGATTGTGATGGAATACTAATGCCATAAGAAATGAGGAGCAGGTTCATTTTTTGAAAAAATCAAGAAAAGACCTACATGAAAGTGAATGAGTAGAACCAATATACAACAAAAAATATTGTTTAAAGAATGACTTGCATATGTCCATCTCCAGGAAAAGAATGGATATAATAGAAACATAGCAAGATATAGTTTTGTATATACTTATATCTTTTAGTTAAATGTTTTCTCTAGCATGGAGAGGGAACAGAAGATGGGAAATACCTGGGCATTTTTAATGTAACAAACAAATTATTAAAAAAAATAAATCCAAGTCATGTACAATTCAAGACATGATCCTGTGATGTCATTGGCTTTCTTTGACAGCAAGAGACAAATAACAACAAACAACAACTTAACTATAATAAAAAGTAAAAGGTAATGATCATTTTGTAGATGATAACAATTTTTTCCAGAAGAACAAAAATATGAAAATTAAGTAATGAATGGGATAATCCTCTGTAGCTATGTAGTGAGTGATTCCCCTCCTTCATCCTCAAGGTGGTGCTCTGCAGTGGAAGAAACACTGGGATCAGAAGAAATGCACTCAAACCCTGCCCTCCTTTGTCATTTACTACTTATGCCAATCAATAAACATTGCAGCTGAATGGCCTGATGGATAGAGGGTGGGCCTGGAGCCAGGACAATTTGAGTCTCAAATCTTGTCCCAGACATGTACTAGCTGTGTGACCCAGTACACGTTGCTTAACCTCTGTTTGCCTCAGTTTCCTCACCTATAAAATGGAAATAATGATAGTACTTATTGTGAGTATGAAACAAGATACTATGTGTAAAGTATTTTGCAAATTTTAAAGCACCATACAAATGCTGGCTATTATAACTATTATTATGTATTAAATATCTACTATGGACCAGGCACTGGGTTATGAACCAGTGATACAAAGAATGGCAAAAAAATATGTTACTATGGGCAAGTCACTTAACCAGTGGTGCAAATGAAGGAATTGGAATGGATGATCTCTAAGATCTCTTCTAGCTACAACTTTCTGCCCCCATTTCCAGACTTTGGGTGTGTTATACATGAGCATGTGTATAATACATTCCTGCTACAAATCAGCTAACTACCTGTTTGGCCTTGGGCATATCATTATTGGACCTTACCTTCCTATCCTATAGAATGAAGATTTGGATCAAATAATCCTTCCAACTTTAAAATGCAATATTTTTGTGGAGCTTTGTGACTGTCATTTTAGCGTAACTTATATATCAATATAATAATAGCTAGTGTTTATATGGCAGCTGCTATGTGCCAAGCACTTTGCTAAATGCTTTATGAATAGTATATAATTTGGTACTAAAAACCAGCAACCTGGAGAAAGGTGGCATTATTATCCCCAATTTGTAGTTAAGAAAATGAGGCAAACAAAGGTTGAGTGACTTGTCTAGGGATTACATAGGAAGTAGATTAGATTTAAAAATCAGGTCTTTTCATCTCCAGCCAATGGAGAAAACAGCTGCCTCTGAACACCATTGATATTCTCCAACAAAGGTTTAGTTTGCTAGCCATTATTTTTATTGTTATTATTAAGGCTGAGATTTTGATAAGCCAAAGTCTTTAGAAGATTGTGCCCCCATAAAGCCTCCAGTGTCAAGTTGCTCTGCTCTGTTTATTTTCTTTTAGGTCTCTGAGGTCATGAGTGGACTTGCTCTCTTATCTCAAAACTGCTTTCTTGACCAATGGTTTTCTAGATGGTCTTCAGGTGGAGTTCCTGCACACCCATTTTGGATTCCACTTTGCCTTTCTCTGGAAATGTGTTTAGCTTTGTGTTGGTCAATTCAAAGCTCCATTGGGTTAGAGGTTTCTCCAGGTCATCAGGGAGCTGAGTTTATTCTTGAGTCTATGGTAACACCAATTCATCCTTTTCAACAATTGCAATTTGTTCACTGGTTGGTACATAAGTTCATTATCTAGAACTGGGAGAGACTGCAGAGGCCATCCAGCCAGATGAAATTGAGGCTTAGGGTGACAAACTAACTTGTCCATGACCACACATATAGTTAAGTATCAGAAGTGGAATTTGAATCCTGGTCTATTGACCCCAAAACCAGTGCTCTTTCCACTGTCATCATGACTTCCTATGCCACAATGACATGCTTGTAGGCATTAATTTATTGGGGGCAAAACTCAGATAGCTGAATCAATTATTTGTGATAGACCCTAAACAAAGAAGATTGTAGGAGTGGGATCTCCCACTGCATAAAATGCATATTTGAATGTTCCAAGCACAGAAGCAGTAAAACGTATGTGATCAGCATTAAACATGTTATAAACTCATCTAGGTTTACACACCCAATACAATTCATAATGTGGTCTTAATTTTCATCACAAAATCAACATGGAAAAACTCTTCTCAGTATAACTAGGAAAAATTTAATCAGTCATAAATGAAATGACTCAGTATTTTTATCTTAAGAAATAAGCTAACATGTGGATGGAATACAAAATAATACAAAGCTAAGAAAACATGCAGAAAATACAGATGCTTTCCCAAAACACCCTTCAAAACAAATTATAAATGCTATTTTGGACCATAGTTATTTGTATCTACATTGTATCTCCCTACTGTAAATCTTGAAATCTCTCAGACTTGTGAATGTTAAAAATTTCCCCATCAGAGAATTCTTAATTGGAACAAATTCCCTACTGAGAAACATTTCCCATTTTGATGTGAGAACTCGCCAGGATCAGAAATGGGAGGACCTCTACTCCAACTGTACTTAAGACTGCTTTAGGGGAAAAAAATACTCCTTGCTAAACAAAGAAAGTACTTGAATCCATGCTTAAGGTGGGGCAAGGAGTTCTTTGAGCCAGGCCTGTTTTTAGAATTGATACAATGGGATCCTAGGTACCTAAAAGGGTAGGGCAAGTTTTGTCTTAATGAGATTAGTTGACTCAGCTGTGTTTTCACTGGTTCAGACTTACTGAAGAGATTGGTCGACTTAGCAGGAATTCAGATGGGCAGTCCTTTGGAAAGCGTCTACAGTGATTGGTAGATGTAGGGACTTAGGGGAGGTGACATGGGAGAAAAACCGCTATATAAGAAAAAGCAGAATCTCTTGAGGGATATATCCTTTTGGAGAAAGCCTTTTGGAGGATCTCTGATGAGGACCGCTTGGGAAGAATCTCTTGAGAGAGGCCTTTTGGAACAGTCTCTGGCTGGAAGGCTCTCTGGTGAAGGCAGCTGAAATGGAGCTGGCCTGGTGTCAGTAGAATCCTTGTTTAGTCAGACCTTGTGGTGAGTGTTAAAAAACTGACTGATTTCTCTCTTAAGACTCAGAACTAGGCCATATTGGCTTGAGACCCTTCATACTTATTCCTTTCTTACTCTCTCTCTCTTTCTTTGATTACTCATTGTATTGTTAATTATAATCTCTATAAAACCCAATTGACTTGGGTATTTGAATAATTGGGAATATTTCCCTGGCGACCACCTTATATTTGATTTAAAACCAAGACACTGTAGTGAAACATATTTCTGTGGTCAAATTTACTCACCCTCCCTTATATCTATCACAATTTATATCTTCCACCATTTTAACTCACTACAGTTTATAGGCTTCACTATTTTAAATCTCACACTACTAGACCCCAAGCTCTGTGAGGGTAAGGACATCATCTTTTCTCTACTTTATCTCTCCTAGCACTTACCATAGAGTTTAATGAATACTTATTATGTACTATACCCTATATAGCATTTTATAGAGTTGAAAATAGAAAAACATATCATTTTTCTTTATCCCCTCAACCCCATTCACTTGGTGTTAGGATCAAAGATGAAAACAGGTTGCTATTATTTTCAAACATTTATTTAAAAAATTGGGACTTTCCATACTAAGCTTCACATAGCTTTGTTTTGTTCAAAGTCTACATATGCCCCATGGAGCACAGTGAGCTAGGAATATCTCGTGCTCCTAAATATTGTCACAATGTGAGGTCATATCTGAATTGAAAAGTTATATTTCAGCTTTTCCTTTCATATATTGTAGTAGAAAGGAGACTGAATTTGGGAACAGAGTGCTTGGGTTCAAGCAAAGGTTCTTTCTTTTTTTTTTTGTACCTCTCTGGGTCTCAGTATCCTTATTTGTAAAATGAGGGACTTGTAATAAGTAATCTTTGAGATCTCTTCCAGTTCTGGCATTCTACAAGACAACAGCTTGACTTGGGTCAGGACTTACCCTCTGATTATTCTGAGATGGTAAAATTTGTGTACAGAGAGAATTCCAATTTAACTCAGAGTAGAGGAATAAAATGAGGATTTGTATCTGAAAAGTACATTAAAGACCATCTAATCCAATCTCCTTCTTTTAGGGTTGAGAAGCCTGAAGCCCAGAGAAAGAATGATTTGCCCAAGATTGTAGACCAGGTAAAAGAACCTGGTCTTCTTGAACCCAAGTCCACTGACTCCAGATCCAATGTTCTTTATTATTGACACAATCCTAAATTGTGATAATCCACTGTACTTATTGATGTCTTTCCCATGGACCCAAATCACTTACTAAATCCAGAACCACACCAATCTCTTTTTCTTTCTTTTAAAATCCCTTTCCTCTCAGCTTCATTCCCACTGAGATTTCTCAAGCTTTTAATATTCCAATATCTTGATAATAGATCTTCAGAGGCCCCACTATTACCAGTAGGAGCCTTCATCCTATCTTTTCTTTTCTTTCTTTTTTCTCACCTTAACTCTTTCATTATGTGGCAATTGTTTGGAAAACTGAGGCTGAGTGGGATGGCTATTAAAAGAATTGGCGGTAGGTTCTAAACAAATACAATATTTCAAATAAAATGAAACCTATGGAGCCAAGGTATCTTTATCCTTATATCCTGGAAATGGATGGCATCACTTCTTGACAAAGAACTAAAGGCCAGCTTTTTTACAATGGAGGTTCACATACTTCTTCCTGAAAGGGAAGCAATCATTTTTTGACATAGAAGGCCTTTCTCTCACAGCTCCTATGAGGATTAGAGTAAATAAAAATCCTATTTGCATTTCAGCATTAATTAGATAGAAGGACTAGATCATTAAGGACTTGAAAGATTAGTTATAAATGTTCTACCAGTAGATAACTAAGTGTGGGAATTTGGGGGCACTTTTACTATTTGAGATTTGCAGATCTTTATTTATTTGAACAATTACGCTTAACATAGATTCATCTGAGATGAATTGAGCCAGCTATTTGGTATAGTGAATAGAATGACAAGCCTGGACTCAAGAAGGCTCAAGTTCAAATACAGCCTCAGACTTCTATGTCTGTGAAGTGAAGTGAAGACAACTTCTGTGATCCTCAGAAGTCATTGAAACTATTTGTCTTAGTTTCCTTATCTGTAAAATGGTGATAATAATAGTATCTTACCTCCCAGCCTCCCAGGGTTTTGAGGATCAAATGAGATAATTATAAAGCATTTAACATAGTGCCCAGCACATATCTAAATGTTAGCTCCTACTACCATCTCAGAAAAGAGAGTAAAATCTCTCAAATGACTCAAGAGATCAGAAAAAGCTACCCTGGAGGCAAGACCTTTTTTTGACAGAGAGGTGCTGGCAACAGTAATTCTCAGGTAATTTGGGTCCAGGGAAGGCTTGCTTAGGCATTCATTTTCTCTCTTGACTCCATAACTAGGCCAGTAGTGACACCATTTTTAGGAGCTCCTTAATGCTCCATGTTCTTCTTGGGGATAAGAGTTAAAACATTAGTGGAAAATGAGATCTTAGAGATTACCCAAGTTGCCACATCCATCCTTTTTCAGATATTGTTTGATCCTTCCCTTCTTCTTCCTTTCCTCTTTCACTAAACACAGAGTTGGAAAAATAACCTCTGGAAATGAAAGTGGTTTGGACACCTTGGGAATTTTCTTATTCTACATTATTTTAAGTGTTCCTTAGTTTCAGGTTGCAGCAACATTTATATTTGGCATTTCACAGCTTTTGCTTCTACCTTATGTACTTTCTTTTTCCAGTCTCTGTACAAGGATATTTTCCTGGTTAAGCACTCTTCCTTGTTACCCGTCCTCTCTTAGCATCTTCCTCTTCTCACTTTGGCTTTTCTTCCTGCTCCCCTGAGGGAGACTGTCTCCCCCTTTGTAGATGTCTTATGTCTGCTGCTTCATTTAGTGCAACAGTCATTCATATGACCATATATTTAGAGGTATAAGGGGCCTTAGAGTTCATATTGTATAATCTGCTCATTTCACACATGGGAAAAGTGAGGTTCGGAGAAAGATTCAGGATTTGAATCGATACCCTTTGACTCCAAATCCAAGATTATTTCAACAACACCATGCTGCCCTAGTACTGGGGTATTGAGGTTTTCTTTTTAGCTGCTGGCAGACAAGCGAGAATCCTCACTCTTTCATACAAGAAAGCTGATGGGAGAGAACTTGATAACTGAAGTAATGGCTCAGATGCCAGAGGGATGCACTTCCTTCCTTTGCACTCATAATCATTAGCTCTCCTTGTGGTTTATACCCTAAGGATGTTATTGAGAGAGGTCACTGGGAATACCCTGTTCTCACCCCAACCCTTCCTCCATCCTCAGAATCAGATGCATTGTTTTTCTTTAGCCTGATGCTGACTGGAAAACTCAGGAGCTAGTTCAGGAGTTTAACTCATAACCTTTTCACCAGATAATACATCCTTGTCACATTTTTCATGCAAAAAATACTATAATGACTCTTTTTCTCAAAACTGCTGCCTGACCCTTGAGCAGTGGTCTCACCCATCCTCAGAAAAATGGCCCTGATTTAGACACAGAGCTTCACTGGTATGTTCCTTCATCTTCCCCATAATGCCTGAGTTCAGGTCGCCTGCCATCGTTTAATGAATCTAGTAGTTGGAAGGTCAAGATTTGTTCACTCTACCTACATTGACTCTGGAACACTGGATGGATAACTTAATTGCTTAGGCCTTCAGTTTTCTACTCTGTATAAGGATAGTAATCAAATGTTGGGCCATACATGTGCTATCTGTATTTCCCGGGTATGTTGTAAGGATAAGGTGAGATAAACCAAAAATCTTGATTCACTCGAAAATAATTTGGGAAGCCATTTTGGCTTTCTCCTTCTGGCTTCAAAAATTTGGAAAAGCTCTGAAAGGGGCCACTTTGTCCTTTCAACCATTTTTAGACAGCCTTCCAGGGAAATGTTTCCACCTAGAGTAGAGTTCAGCTTATTTTCTAATGACTTCCAGAGAAAGAGATTAAAACTCTCTTGGTAAACCATTTGATCCTCAGTCTGGAAATTCTTTTATCTGAATTCAATCTTTTGTTTCCAATGCAGCTCCTTTCCACTTGAATCATAGAATCAGCAAAGCCTTTCAAGGTTATCTGTTCTAAACTTCCTGCCAGGGCTGGCATCCATCCTACAGTGACTGATTCTTATTCAGATTCTGTTTGAATACCCCAGGAATGAGTAACTTACTATCTCACCTGGCAACCCATCCTACTTTAGAAAAGGCTATAATCATTAGGAAATATCTTTCTTACAATGAGCAAAGTCTCTTCCACTGTAATTTTCATCCATGGTTCTGGTTTTACTCTGCTTGACCTTCAGAATAAACCTAATACTAACAATACAGGCCTTCAGCAGTTTATAATACCTCTGACCTTCCCTTTACTCTGAAGTCTTCCCTCTCCCCAGTCCTTGCCCAGAGTAAATACATTTCTAGTTCCTTCTTCATATAATAAGGCTGTGTTTTTCCACATCATCCTGGATGGCCTCCTCTTCTTGTGCTTTGGTTTATCAATATGCTGCTAAGTCATGATACCCATAACAAAAGTTCCTATGAAACACATGAATTGAATAGTATTGAGTGATCCCTTTGATGAAGGCATAACTCTTTTGGTTCTCGACATAATTGCCAATAAGGATTGCTCCAATGGGGCCATCAAGTAGGAAAGGTTTTGTTCTTTAGAAAAGCTCATTACTAGAAAATTGTCCATAGAGCAAGGTATTTTTCAGCAACAGTACATTATACAGAAAGTCTACTAAAGAAGGTTTTGCTATCTGCATAATGAAAGAAGTATTCCCAAATTAAAATAAAAATGATAGGTCCTGGAAATGTTGCTGTATGTTTTACCTCTAAAATGAGTCAGAGATCATGTATGTATCTGACTTTAATCAGTCAAAAAGCATTTATTAAGTACTTAATACCTAGATCTCTAAGCCCAATATCCTTTCGGTACAGCAATGCTTCCAGACCAGTTCCCAAAGCCATTGTCAACATGGAATCTAGAAACCCCAAACTTGTAGCTTAGTAAGATCTGATGTACCCCAAATTTTAGAACTAGCTTGTAAGTTTGGGGTTTCTAGATTCCATGTTGACACTATCATCTTGAGAAGAAACTCTGTGGAGATATAGACTGGCGCCTGCCCCTGCTGGTGCTTATAGTCATAGCTACTGAAGTACTGAGGACCCAGAAAAGAAAGTCCTTCTCAACAAAGTCCTTGGCAATGCCAAATTAGTCAACATCAGAAACTGCTGTGATTATATTAGAAGAAATAACATTAAGGAAGGAGCATTAAAATTTGCTAGATCTTTGTTCACTGAAGAACATGGGATTTTTCTATAGGATGTACATCTGAAACCTTCCATATCTCTTTTTTTCCCTATTATTATGCACACTTCTTGAGTGTAAAAACGGTTTTGCTTTCTTATTTTTCTCCCCTGTGCTTAGTCCAGTGCTTTAAACAATAAGTGCTTAAGTAGAAGCAGAGATAAGAGAGCAGAGTAAGAAATGGGAATTCAGCTGAACTCTTACATATTCTCCTCCAAATAATTTTATTTTATTATTTTTTTACAGATTTAATTCTTTTTTTGTCTTTTTAAATTTAGAATATTTTCCCATGGTTACATGATTCATGATACCGATACTTCTCCTCCCTCCCCACTCTTTCCTCCCCATTCCCCAAGCTGACAAGCAGTTCCACTGGGTTTTACATGTATCACTGTTCAAAACTTATTTCCATGGTATTCATATTTGCAGTTGAGTGATCTTTTAATGCCCAAACCCCAATTATATCCGTATCAAATTACATGATCGATACTATGTTTTTCTTCTGTGTTTCTGTTCCCACAGTTCTTTCTCTGGATGTGGATAGCATTCTTTCTCATAAATTCCTCTGGATTATCCTGGAAAACAATTTTAAAATGATGACAAATCGAATTCTGGAGTGGCAGAGTCAATAAAGGGTCAGAGTAAGACATTTTTTCTTCCAAAGACAACTCAGGATATCAGGAGGAGAGGTCTGTGATGCTAGGATAGAGGCTGGCCTAGAGCACAGTTGGTGCATCAGCAGCAAGCCATAGAAGTGACTGTGATAGTAGTAGTAACAGCTTTTGGAGTTTTTAGCCCAGAGATGGTAAGGAGGTCAGAAAGAGACTACAGGGGATCCTTCGTTGGCACTGTATGGAGGACCTTGTTGCGTTGCTTACATAGTTCTGGATCTTAGTTCAAGGGCAAAGAGGATCATTAGCACTTGTAGTTGTAAAGGATCAGGGTCTATGGTCACTATTCTGCCATGGAGAAGAGTGCTTGTGGTTGCTCACAATGCAAGGATCTTGGTCTCAGTTCCAAGGCAAAAAGGAGAATTAGCATTTGCAGTCACAGAACAGGGGACCTGGTCATAGTTCTAAGGCCAAGAAGAATGCTAGTATTTGTTACTATAAATTTTAGCAAGGAGAGCTAAGTCCATGGAAGGAAAAAAAAAGAGCAGAGACCAGGAAAGCATTGACCAAACTTCTCCTCAGTTCATAGCATCTTGGGAGACAGCAGCACAACAAAAAACTTGAATCTTAAACACAGTTACCTCTAGAGCCCAACTTTAACATAATGTTAAAAGACTGGAAAATGAGCAAAACCCCACAAGAATCTGAAAATAAAAAGCTACTATGATGACAGGTAAGTTCAAACTCATAGGAAGCTAAAAGTGTTAAAACAGTTACAAGTAAAGAATGAAAGAAAAAATTGTAAATTGGACACAAGCTCAATAAGAATTCCTTGAAAAGCTTAAAAAGATTTTTTAAAAATCAGAGTTAGAGAGGAAAAATTGGTAAAAGAAATGAGAATGATATAAAAGGATCAATGAAAAGATAATCAACAAATTAGTGACAAAGGCACAAAAATATTAAACAAAATAACATCTTAAAAATAGAATTGGCTAAATGGATAAAGAATTACAAAAGTTCACTAATGAAAAGAATTTCTTAAACACTAGTTGGGAATTTGGAAGCTTAATGACTCCATTAAACACTCAGAAGCAATAAAACAAAGTAAAAAAAGTAAATTGAAGAAAATTTAAAATATCACATTGGAAAAACAACTGACTTAGAAAATAAATCTGGGAGAGGTAACAAGAATTATCAGAGGGGGTAGCTGGGCAACTTAGTGGATTGAGAGTCAGACCCAGAGACAGAAGATCCTGGTTTCAAATCTGGCCTCAAACACTTCTTAGCTATAGTAACCCCCATTGCCTAGCCCTTACCACTGTTCTACCTTGGAACCAATACACAGTATTGATTAGGATTAGGATTACAACTAATAAATTATCTCTCCAGTGTACTTCCACACCAGCAAAACTGAGTATAATACTTCAGGGAAATAATGTATATTTAATGAAATCAGGGACTTTCATATCCTGATGGAGAGAACAGAACTAAATAAATAATTTTACATTTAGACATGAGATTCAAGAGAAGCATAAAAATGTAAACATGAAAGCAATCTTAAGGGAATTTATATGACTAAATCTTTTATATTATATGAGAATATAATATTCGTAACTCTTAAGAACTTTATCATTATTAGGGAAGTTGGAAGCAGCCTACATAGAATAGACAGAGAGCATGGGTGTGAGTTGACTATGACAGGATGATCTCAATTAAATCTCAATGAAAGGATGAGAAAAAAAGGATGCCCTTGGAGAAGGGGAAAGGGAAACAAAGAATGAGGAAAGAATCTCACATTAAAGGGATATTCAAGGAAGAACAAGGAGGGGAAAATGGTGAAGAGTGGCACAATGCTTGAACCTCACTCTCATAAGATTTGGTTCAAAGAGGGAATAACATATACCCTCAAATTTGTATAGAAATTTATCTTACCTAGCAGATAAGTAAGATGGAAAGAGGATATGAGAAAGGTGATAAAAAGGAGGAAGAATTCAAGGGAGATGGTCATCAAAAACAAAACAGAGGGGGCAGCAGGGTAGCTCAGTGGATTGAGAGCCAGGCCTAGAGATGGGAGGTCCTAGGTTCAAATCTTACCTCAGACACTTCCCAGCTGTGTGACCCTGGGAAAATCACTTGACCCCCATTGCCTAGCCCTTACCACTCTTCTGCCTTGGAGCCAATACACAGTATTGACTCCAAGATGGAAGAAAAGGGATTAAAAAAAAACAACAACAACAGAGTTTTTGGCAAAGAAAGAGCAAGAAGAAAGAAGGATAAATAGAAAAAATGAGATGGAAGAAAATACACAGAAATATAAGTGAGAGTGAATGAGATGAATGATCCATAAAACAGAACCAAATAGCAAAATGGATTTAAAAAACAGAAATATGTTGTTTAGAAGAGACATACTTGAAATGGGAAGTCAACACTGTGTAAAATAAAGGACTGGAACACAGGGCTCAGCACATAGTAAGCATTTAAGCAGTGCTTATTGATTGACTTCTGAGACAATCTTCCTGAAGTAAAAATTTGATTCTATCAGTCTCCTACTAAAAAAATTTGTGGTTTTCTATTGTCTCTACGATCAAATAAATCCCCAGAAATTTAAGATCATTCATATTTGACTCCTTCCTATCTCTCAGTCTTCTTTCTACCACATCTTTTCCTAAAATTTATGAGCCATCCAGGACCATTAACTTTTCCCTACACTTAAAACACCATCTCCCACCTCTGTGTATTTGTACAAACTATCCTTCATGTCTAGAATTTATTCTTACATTGTTTCTACTTCTCAGAATCCTTGCAACATTCCTCTTACCTATTTATTCATGTATCACTTATTCATGAATAGAATTCTCTCAGTAGGACGTCAATTCCTTGAAGGCAAGTGATGCTTCATTTTTATAGAATCCTCTTTAAGCCATTGTCTTTTGGCAGTGAGGTGTCTTTGTGGCTAAAGAGCCAGGCCTGGAGATGTGAGGTCTTTCATTCAAGTCCGACCTCAGATATTTTCTAGTTGTGTGATCTTGAACAGGTCACTTAACTCCAATTGCCTACCTCTTATTGCTCTTCTGCCTTGAAACCATTTCTTAGTGTCCATTCTAAGACAGAAGATTTAAAAAAATAAACTATCAATCCAGTGTCTTGCCCACAATAACTCCCTAATAAATACTTTTGGAATTGGATTGAATTTCAATTGATTTAAAGGAAATTCATGATTTCTAATTTTTTAAAAGTTTCAGGTTTGAATGTTTTTTTTTCCCCCACAAAGGTTTTTTATTGCTTACAAATTCTATTATGTTTTCGGTCAGTAAAAAATGTATTTCACAATTCTACTTTTCTTTATTTGTCTATGCTGTTTTTATTCATTAGCACTTGATCAATTTTTATAAAGATGACAATCATAATTGGGAACATCTTTCTATTGGCAACCAGATATTTATTGTAAATAACTTTCACAAAATTCTATTCAAGTCCATAACTTTTTATTGTTCCTCTTTTTTGTTAGATTTCTCTAGGTCAGAAAGGGAGCACATTAAAGTTCTCTCTGTTATAGTTTTGCCATCTATTTCTCTATGTAACTCAATTTCTTCCTCCCTTAAGTTCTTAAACACTATCCCATTCAGCACACACATATAAAATATTGATATTATTTATTATCTCTGATATCTTTAAACATAATGTAGTTTCCTTATTTATCTCTTCTAAGCATTTCCTTTTTTACTGTTGCCTTATTTAAGAACATGATTGATCACTGTGGTCAGACTGGTTAGAGTGCTTTGGGTTTTCAATCCCTTTGTAGTTTACCCATGTAAGCTCTTCAGGCTTCCTGCTACATGGATACAGAGCACTTTAGACTTCAAGTGTCCTTGAAACATCTCTGGTCTGATAACCTGCTGACTTGCTTACCTGTGCTCATATTGGCTTTCCTGATTTAACTGCTATCCTAGTGTCTACTGGCTTCTCTGCCTTTTTATGTAGCTAATTTTATACTGGATAAAGGAGTCCATTCTTGTTTTTATTTAAATTTCTAGATCATTATCCAAACTGGTGATCTTTTTAGATCTTTAAAGTATAGGTAAGAGATTTTAGATCCTCATTGAAACCTCCACATTAACTGGAAATCAAGTTCCTTACTTCTTAAAACAAGGACTGAATTCTCCATTGACTCTGGACTTAGAGGTCTGGCGTTTCACTCTCACCTCTGGTACTTACTAACTTGTGTGACCTTAGGTAAGTCATTTTACTTTCCTAAATTTCAGTTTCTATATAAAATGAGGAGGGTTGGTGATTATATGGCTTTTAAGGCCCCCTCTAGTTCTAGACTTATGATTTTATACTTTTATGAATCTTTTCCCTTTGTCTTAGACTTAAAATCCCTCTCTATCTCTCTATTTCCTAGAGTTGGGTCATGTGAGGTTTATGTAAGACATAACAATTCTGATAAAAATGTTAAATCTTTTATTAGTCATTAGTATAATAGTGAGGATTGGGAAACACTTGAAGATTTTTTTAGCTATTTCATTTTATGAATGGGGAATGCAAGACTTCATTTTAACAATAAAATGATAAGAGTAACAATAATGATAGCATTTATACACTCATTTAAGGTTTGCAAATATTTTACATATGTTATCTCATTTGATCCTCACAAACATCCTTCATTGTAAGTACTATTATTTTCCCCATTTTATAGATGAGTGAACTGGGACTGAGAGAGGTTAGGTGACTAACCCAGGGCCAAATAACTGGTAAGTGTCTGAGGTAGAATTTGAATTCAGATCTTCCTGACTCTAAATCTAGCATTGTTCTCAATTAAAAAAATTGTACCTCAATTCTATGTGGCAGCCAATTAAGGAAGAAAGGTAGAGAGGAAGCAAAAAAAGATAAGGGAAATGAAGACAAGAGTTTAAAAGAGCCCACCCACAATCTTTCCCTTTCTAATTCTATCACATTCAGGTTTCTGCCTTGGTTCCAATTCCCCTGTTAACCAAAGACTAGCTAGAATCCCATCCATCTTCTCTTCAGTTCCCTAATAGCAAGGGCTCTCTCTATTTTGTTTTTGCTCAGTCTGATAGCATCTCTCTTTTCAGTCACCCTGACATTTTCCCTGACCAACTCGATCAAGGAAAAACAGATCCCCTCTACTTCACTGTCAGCCAACGTTGAAATCTCAGTCCCATTTTCCTTGCATTCTTCTCAATCCCGAGATGACTGAAGCCCTAATTCTTCTCTTTCGTTATCCAGCTGCCAAAGTTTCCTGTCTCCTTTCCTGATTATCTTTGTAATCAGCATAAAGTGGGTCTAGCACAAACTGCAACAGCCTGGACTTTGTTATTGTTACCATGATACCAGTCTAATTTTTCCTTACAACTTCCATCAAAGCAACCTTCTTTCTCTAGTCAAGAACTGATTGTTTTATGGATTAAATTTCCCTTGTCATGGTTGTTCAGTTGTTTCAGTCATGTCGGTTGCTTTATGACCCTATTTGGAGTTTTCTTGATAAAGATTTTGGAGCTGTTTGCTCTTTTCTTCTCCAGTTCATTTTAGAGATGAGGAACTGAGGCAAAAATGACTTGCCCAGGATCACACAGCTGGTAAGTGTCTGAAGTCAGATTTGAACTCAGGAAGTCAAACAATTCTTCCTGATTCTAGTCCCCTGTGCCACCAAAGAAAGGGATTTACAGGCAAGCTTTTTGAAAATTAAAAAATTTAAAGGCAGCTAGGTGGATTAGTGGATAGAGTGGCAGGCCTTGAGTCTGGAGGACCTCAGTTAAAATTTGGCCTCAGACACTTCCTAGCTATGTGCCTGGACGAGTCATCCAATTGTCTCATCCTTTCTGCTCTTCTGCCTTGGAAACTGATATTTGTAGCAATTCCAAGACAGAAAGTAAGAGTTTTAGGGGGAAAATTGCAAAACATCCCAAAGAAGAGATAAAAATACATCTCACTCCTTTGCAGAAGTGGGCAAACATGGACACAGAATATCATATATACAATTAAAATCAGCTAATGTGTTGGTTAGTATTGCTTTTTTATTTTTTCTCTCATGTTTTGTAATAGGGGTTCGCCCTCTGGGTAGAGAAGAGAGGAGGGTGTATTTGAAAATGATAATTATATGAATATAAAATAAAAAGAAAGATTAAAGTACTCCCCAAAAGGAGCTAATACATTAAGTTTTTGTTATGTATATACACACACACACAATCTTAGCATGCATTAATTTATGCAATAGACACACCCAATATCAGGAAGACAGAGTGGGGAGATGGAATATTAGAGTCTGGATCCTGTTTGGGCAGGAAACTCTACAGAGGGTACATGGGATACGTAAAGCCCTGGACTTTTAGAAGGACTGGTGAATGTGGAGAGGAAAGAAGTGTAGAAAAAGCAAAAATGGCTAAGGTGATGGGATGAACTTCATTTTCAAAATTCTGTCTAAGACTAATACTTCCTTTGATCATTGGATCCCTTGTTATATATGGGGAAAGGATGCATGAGAGCCCCCAAAGAGAAAGGAATGCTGGAATTAGAGACAGGAAACTTTATGATCAGATACTGACCTTAACACTTACTTGGGCAAGTCACAACCTCACTAACCCTCAGTTTCTTCACCTGTAAAATGGGGATGATAGTATCCCTATAATTGCATCATGTGTGTGTATGTGTGTGTGTGTGTGTGTGTGTGTGTGTGTGTGTGTGTGTATGTGTGCAGGAGCTTTATAAATCTGAATACATTTTAATTGTGAACTACTATTATTTAAAATGAGAGATTTCAGTAAGATCTTCCGGTGTCTTCCTCATGAATTTTGTCCAAGTAACAGAGGAGTCAGAATAAAATCAGAATTCAGCTGTAAGAGTGCCATTTACACTCCATTTGCAGTGAGAAAATCCTTCTTTCTGTCAAATTTGGCAGGGAACCCTCTGCTGCCCCCTCCTCTCTTTCCGTGGCAAAGCGATGCAGTCTCTCCAATGAGTGTTACTATGGTTACTGTGTTACTTCCTGTTGAGATCCTGTTGAGGGGCAAGCTGAAGTTGATCCAACCTTGTATTAGCCCAGGAAGTCGAGATTTCCTTGACATACAGTTGGGGACACAGGTGTGCTTCCACAAATTGGCTTCCTCCCTTTCAGTACCTCAAGTATGGCTTCCAGTGAGAAAAGAGATGCAGAAGGAATAGAACAGCATGTCTATAGGGAATTGGGATGAAATGGGGCGGGGGGGAAGGGGAATGACTGTGGATCCCTTCTATGACCATGAAGTGTAGATGGGAAGAACACAGGCATAGGGTCAAAAAAGAAGGGCAGAAATGACATCCACTGCCAGGATGAGTCAAAATGCTTGCAGAAGCCCCAGGCAGCAGAAACTGTTATGGCCATGCCAAAGATGGAGTTCAAGCTGAGTAAATTAGAGAATGAGAAATAATCTATCCGGGTGGTCAGAAGGCAATCTCTACAAGGGTAACAAGTTGTTCTGATTGGTAGGCTGGTGTATAATCCAAATTCTGTATTTTGGCTTCCCAGTGTAGACTAAAATATAGTTGGGGTTGGGGCAGCAAGGTGGCTCAGTAGATAGAAAGCCAGGCCTTTAGACAGGAGGTCCTGGGTTCAAATTTGGATTCAGACACATCCTAGCTGTGTCACTCTGAACCAGCTCCATCTCAGCCTCGTTCTCCTGGTCTTGGGGCCCCACCAGGCTTCATCTCACCCCTGGGTGGGGGGGGCCGGCCTGCTTTCCATGATGCACCCAGGATCCCAGCCCCCTAACATTACCCTTTCATTTAACTCCCATTGCCTAGCCCTTACTTCTCTTCTGCCTTGGAACCAAAACATAGTATTGATTCTAAGATAGAAGGAAATGGTTTAAAAAATATAATTGGAAATATTTAACAAAAAAATTCAAAACACCATAGAATATAATGCAAATATGAGGTTTTCTAATTCAATATGTGATCTACATGTATCCTTTTGTAAGGTATAATGGTATGGATTCCTATCTGAATTTGTCACTACTGGCTTAGTGTATTGAGTATAGGACTAGAAATCAGGAAGATCTGTATTCAAATTTTGCCTCAGACAGTCATCAGCTGTGTGACCTTTGAAAAGTCCTTTAATCTCTCACTTTTAGTTTCCTGATCTGTTAAATGGGGAAAATAAGAGAATTCACTTCATAGTGATAATATGAAGATCAAATGAGATAACATGTAAAGCACTATGTAAATACTAGTTATTGCTACTACTACTATTATTATTAGGCATTGTGGGCATTTTCTGAGCTGAGTGGCTCCATTTTAGCATAGGTAAGCTGCCTCATGCCACATGGAGGTTTAGGAGGAATCATCTTAGAACCCCTCTCTATAGTCCTCTGGTCTTTATGGTTACCCCAGGGAGAATCACTAGTGATCCTCTGGGGATAATAGATAGTCTATAAGTTGATTGGTAGAGTGAGCTCACAGCTTATGTATTATTTATTTGTTAAAGGTGACAAAAGACTGTAGAAATTGGACCTGGCCTCTTAGGGTTGTGATAGGTGCTATCAATTAATCAATAAACACATTTACATTTTTCAAAGCTATTTGTTGCAACTCTTTTTGTGGTAGCAAAAGTTTGGAAATTGAGTTGTCCATGAGTTGGGGATTGGCTAAACAAGCTGTGGTGTACAATTGTGATGGAATTCTATTGTGCCATAAGAAATGATGAGTAGGTTGAGTTTGAAAAAATCTAGAAAAATTTACATGAACTGATGCAAAGTGAAGTGAGTGGAAGCAAAAGAACATTGTAAATGGTGACAGCAATATTGTTTGATGTTCAACTGTGAATGACCTAGTTATTCTCAGCAATGTGGTTGATCCAAGACAATCCCAGCGTCTCATGATGAAAAATGCCATCTGTCCTCAGAGAACTAATTGATGGAGTCTGAATACACTATTTGGAATGGAGACTGTAGAATTCAATATTTGGTGTGGAGAGAATATTTGATGAGAGATTGGAGGAGTTTAAAAAAAGAACAGTAAGGTCTAGGAGGTTCAGCATATTGATGAAGGCATTGGATCCTCTCTTGAATTGTCAGTGTGTGTGTATGTATGTTCATGGGTGATGATGATTGTTCAGGTAGAATTATATCACTTGGAACTTGCTGTTCCTTAAAACAGGGTGTCCATAGCAATAAAGTATGAGGCTCTCTCCTTCCATCTCTCATACCTTTGTGATTTTTTTTTCTTTTCTGGGTAGGTCTTTCTAAATCTACTTTTTGTTTTCACCAAGATTCCCAGTCATTCTTCTTTTCCTCCCTACTTTCTAACCCTACTTAATCATCCCTACTTTGGCATTACTTCCTTTCCTTTGATATCTTGAGTTAAATTCAATTAAACAGTATCTTCTGCTCTTGAATCTCTTTCTCCCTACCCTCTTGTCTTATAATTGCTCACGCCTTGCCAGATACTGTCTGTGGATTATCTCCATGATCTACCTTCTTTACTTTATGCTGCTAGAGACCTCATGTGACTGGACCCACTACAAATTTATGCAGGACCTTCCCAACTGCATTGTAATTCTTCTGTTCTCCTCTGATTAAATATCTCACTCTTCACTGTGGTAGTCCAAGCCTTCTTTTCTGTTTTTAGGTCTTGTACCTCACCTTCTTATTCAGTCCTGTTCTCAGCAGAGGACTTTGCCTCAACTTTTCCTATGATCCCTAATGAACTCCTTTTCTTCTGAACTATACTTCAAACCCTTTTACATCACATCCCATTTTCCTATAATTCTCATTCTCTGATTAAGAGGTGGTTTGTCTTACTGATGCCAACTTATTCTTTTTATCCCATCTGCTTCTATCTTTAATTATTCATTCTCTTCTTCATATATTCAAGCTCACTTTGTCTACTGACTCTTCTTTCTGCTTTCTAATATGTCTAGGTCCCTTATGTCCTTAAAAAATGAATAATCTTCACATTACACTGCCATTGCCTCAAGTGGTTGTTTCACAGCCAAAGTGTCTACTTATTGACTCCATATCATCATTTTCAATTCACTTCTCAATCTAGCATAGGGTCTGGCACATAGTAAGTGCTTAATGAATGTCTTTTGATTGACTCATTGATGGACTCTACAATCACTTGACTAAAGCAGCTTCCCTCAAGATTATCAGTGATCATTTAATTGCTAAATATGATGACTTTTCTCATTAGCTGGTAGATAAGTTATCCTTTTGAGGAGTTTTTGCATTTTATAAGAATATGATGAGAAGTAACTCAAAGGTATAAATGACTGAAGACAGAATTATATAGTACTTCTTAGCATGGAGAGGCTGCTGTCTGGTAGCTCTCTTTTCTTATTGGTGAATTCTTGTCCTGGAGAAATATTTTAGAAGGTGCCTTGGCCATACTCAATTCATTTCTTTGGATTTTATTACCACCACTACAAGTGTGTGAGCATCCACTCCCCCATTTTCATATTTCCTATTATTTTTTATGTGTTGTAGTCCCCCATTAGAACCTAAGCTTTTTGCAATTAGGGATTGTTCATTTTGCTTGTATTATATTCATGGTACTTAGCATAGTGCTTGACAGAGAAGAAACAATAAATGCTCAAATCTCTTTATCTCTTACTTTCTCTCTCTCTCTCTCTGAATCCATCAAATAAATAGGTTGAGTGGGAGGGCTTTTCTAATACTCCAATTATAATATATTTTACAAATCCATATATAATATCCATATATGTATCATATTATATTTACATTCCTATACATTCACTTCATTTCACTATTTTGAAATAAAAAAGACCACTGAAAAATGCTTTTACACAAATCTATCTTTTGTGTATTTAAATAGATTTCTTTTTTTATAATTAAAATATATTTTTCAATTACATGTAGAAACAATTTTGGACAATTGTTTTCTGACATTTTAGAATTTAGATTTTCTCCCTCCCTCCCCTTCCTCTCTCATCCCCAAGATGGTGAATAGTCTGATAGAGATTATACCAGTACTTTCATTTACTACATATTTCCATATTGCTCAAGTAGTCCTAGAAGACACAGATCATACATACAATAGAAATCTCATGAAGGAAATATAGCAGAAGATGTAATGCTTTGATCTGCACTCTGACCTTAATAGCTGTTCTTTCCAGTGAAGAACATTTTCATGATAATCCTTTGTGGTTATCTTAGAGACTTTATTTTGTTGATAAGGGTTTAGTCCTTCACAATTGATCATTATATAATATTTCTGTTACTGTATACTTTGTTTTCCTGGTTCTGCTCACTTCACTTTGCATCAGTTCATATAAGTCTTTCCAGGTTTTTCTGAACTTATTCTATTCATCATTTTTAAATGACTGTCAATAATATTTGACACCCAGGAAGACACTATAGAGATATATGACTATGTGGAGGAAGCCTACATTTCATATAATTTCTCGTGGTAATTTCATTGTTTTATAGGGGTTAAGATCCATCATCTTCAAAAAGGAGTTCAGGAGAATAGAGATGCTTTCTAGTAAAGATAATAGCTAATAATAACTAACATTTTTATAGTGCATACTATGTGTCAGACACTGTCCTAAAGACTTAACAAATATCACCTCATTTGATTGGCGTAATAATTTTGGGAGGTAGATGCTATTGTCACCCCCATTTTACAGATGAGGAAACTGAGGCAAACTGAGGTTAAAATGGCTTGTCCAAGGTAAAACAGCTAGTGTCTGTCCCAGGCCTAGCCTAGCCTGCTAGTGTCAGAATCTTAGATCTTGCCCCAATAGCCTAGAATCATGACACATTAGGAAGCCAGCCAAGTAGAGGTAGTCTGACTTAAGTTCTTAAGACTATCTTGGCCTCTTCTAGATGTTTTATTTTTTGTTCATTTGTTTTCCAGTTCTGTCCAACTCTTCATGGCCCTATTTGGGGTTTTCTTGGTAAAGATACTAAAGTGGTTTACCATTTTCTTCTCCAGTTTATTTTACAGATGAGGAAACTGAGGCAAGTAGTGTTACATGACTTGTCCAGGGTCACATAGCTAGTCAGTGTTTAAGGATGTATTTAACTCAGCAAGAGGAATCTTTCTGACTTCACATATAGCACTTTATCCACTATGCCTCCTACCTGATCTCCTTCCTCTCAAACCATCCTTTATTCTTCTCAGATCTATATCCTTATTGGTATTTTTACCTAAGGTCCACTTCTTTCAATACCCTCTTTTTTCCAGGGAGAATTAAGCTCTCCTTGACAGTGGATCCTTTCTTTCTGTTATTTCCTGATAGCTCACTTTCTAAGTGAAATAGGCCCAATGATAGTGAGTAACTGCAGTGAGTAACCCCATTAATCCTTTCAAAATCATAATGAATCCAAGACACACGAATCTTAAACTTTAACATTTACCATTTGGCCATTGTATCTGAAGTCTAAATTGCCATGTCATTCTGGCGCAGTTCATTAGCTCCTACAATAAAGTCTATTTCTTGTTCTTTGTCTATTGCTGTAGTATATACTCGCTACTTAAAAAAAATAGGTATAAGTAAAAAAAAGGTGACAGTTGAAAGTCTTCTAAAGTGTATCTTCAATGTCTCTTACTTAGAAATGTGGTAAATGATTCTTAGAAAAATTCAAGTGCTTTGTTGGACAATTCTAGCAAACATTAAAAAGAGGTCGAATAAAAGGAGATTATATTATCCAGTAGAGTATGTTTTTAAGCTAGAGTCTGAAAATAGAATGATAAAGCAGTTGATCTAGGAGAGGAGGCTAGTCATCTGATCTATTTCTCTCAAAATTTATGTTTGACCCTAAATGAATAGTTCTCACATTTATGTAACTATACTAGAGCATGGGTTCTTCACTTTTATTTTTATGATATGGACCCCTTCAGTAGTCTAGTGAAGTCTAGGGACCCCTTCTCAAAATAATGTTTTTTAAAATGTCTAAATAAAACACATAGTATTATAAAGAAAATCAATTACATAAAGAATCAGTTTCAAAATCTTTCAAAATGTAAATTTATTTGTTTCTTACATAATAGTACCTGGTTAACTCCCTCCCTACACTCTTCCCTTTGGAGAAGGTGCCATTTGACAAAAAGATACATGTGTATTTAAAACTAAGTCCTACTTATTTCTATTGATCTGTTCTTCACTATTGGTAGAATTGTGAATTGATCTAATCATTTTGGAGAGCAATCTGGAATTATATACAAAGACTTATAAAACTGTGTATACCTCTTGACCCAGAAAAACTTAAAAAAATAGTTTTCAAAACCCATTTGCAACTAATATTAACCAAGAAGGACCTGATCAGTCCTGTGCCCAGTGGATCCTAGAAAAATGTAACATTCTAAAGCAAAAATGAAAGGCTCTAACGGGTCATCGGTTACATATGAAGAAGTCACAAATAATTGAATATTGTTGCATTAACACTCTATATGGTAAGGCAGATGGTACAAGAGACAATGTACTGGGTCTGAAGTCAGGAAGACTCATCTTCATGATGAATGGCATATGTTACTTACTGTGTTTCTTTGGGCAAGTCACCTAATCCCATTTGTCTCTGTTCCTTTTCTGTGAAGGAAGTAGTAAACCACTCTTTGCCAAGAATAATCTACAGCATCTTTGTCAGGAAGAGTTGGACATGACTAAACGTGTGTCAGGAAAGACAATGGTTAACTTGACAGTCAAGGTCTCTGGGCAGAAAAATCCCCCAGATATAGCCTTTTTTGTTTGTAAAGGTCTTTAGGTTTCCTAATGGTGGTCTCTGGACCTACCTTGTTTCATGTGTGATCACAGGATGTGATATTTCCCTTACTTTTTTCTGCTCTTGATCTTGGTTTAGAAATTGATACTCTTTTCCTTGGTTCTTGGCTTTGGCTTGAGAGCCAGATTCTGACCTGCTGAGTTTCCAACTTTCCTCTGTTGCATCAACTTTTCCCTTAGATGTTGAGTAGCAGCAGAAGAGAGAATCAGAACCATGAAGCAACAGAGCCCACAGTAAAAAACTCAGAAGTCTAAAGTCTAAAGGTCAAGGAAGCAAAAAATAAATCAAGAAGACCCAGGAATTAGAGCAAGACATGAGCTCCAATACCTACAGACAATTTAGGGCAGCCCCCCCCCTCAAGTCTTATATTTTTGGGATACGATATAGATAAATTAGAAAATCAATGAGAAGCAGGTGGTCACAAGTTCAGATACTAAGTGAAGTTCTCTGTCCAACATTGGCTGATTTATTTCCTTCTCGTTCTGACTAAACCCAATCTTTAGCATACCAGGGCTGGACATTGGTGGGTAGTGACAATAGATAATAGCTGACTGATAGTGAGTTTGGAGTTAGTAAGCAGACTTGGTTCCATGGTACACATTTTTCTGACAAGATCTTGAGATCCAAGTTTCTGACCCTCAATCAGCAAATGACCCTGGCCTTTCATTGCCATTCATCCCCCAATGAATTGGTTTGGCATTCTTGATCCTCAATCTAATCCTCTCTCTGATGGATTTTGTCTCAGCATCTCAGCAGCAAGGATTTTGGACCCTGATGGAGGCACAAAATGTTGGTTAATAGTAATGGATACATCCAAATTTCATTGCTTAATTTATTTCTTCCAAGCGTAGACATCACATTTTTCTCTGAAACTCTTTGTGGTCTCAGATATTTTCTTACGAGCACGTCCATAGGATTCTAATTGTAGGTTCATGGGATTACATTTGAATGGAAAAGCAAAAAGTTCACTGAAAAAGTCAATGTTTGATTTACTTGATGTCAAGCATTCCAATTTTAGAGTAAAAAGATCAGACAATTTTTTTCAGGTGTTCAAAATATCAAAATGTTTGGAATTATATTACCAAAAATTGGCTTTCTGACTGAATTTTTTTTCAGTTTTCCGGCTTAGTTTTGGCAGCAGGTCACTCTTACCTCATTCTCATGAATCAAGAATTGGGCTAAAATTTAATAGGATTGTTGCCTTAAAAAGGGACTTACAGATCATCTAGCCCAAATGCTTTATCTCACAAAATTTGAAACTAAGGCACAGAGAAATTAAAGGATTTAATCCAAATCTACCAAGAGAATAAGTAAATTTCCTCCTCATTTATTTGACAAATATTTCCTATACTTTCTTTTAAACTCTTACATTCTGTCAGTATCAATTCTAAGTATCAGTATCAATTCTAAGACAGAAGAGTGTTAAGGGCTAGGCAATGGGGGTTAATGACTTGGCCAGGATCACACAACTTGGAAGTGTCTAAGGTCAGATTTGAACCCAGATCCTCAAGACTCCACATCTGGTCTATCTACTGTGCTACATAACTGCCACATGTTTTCTATTTTTATAATGTTACTTACAGCATGAGGTGGAGGATAGAATGCTAGGCTTGAAGTAATCAAGGCCTGAAGTAAGCAAACCTTACCTCTAGTTATATGACCTTTGGCAAATCACTTTGCCTCTATTTGACTCAAGCAGCTTCTTATCCACTAGATCATGGTAGGTTGGGATCTGCATTGATAGAATGAGTTCCCAAACCTTGAATTTCCTTTACTGACAAAATCATATTTTAGTAAAACTCTTAGTTTAGAAGTCTTGGTTTTCTAATCTATAAAATAGGGTTAGAAATAATCTGATGCCCCAACTTTAAAAAGTGATTTTGAGATTTAAAGAAATTAATATATATATAATTATATAACTTATTACATATTTAATATATAAATGTATATGAAATTTACATATGTATATATGTGTATGTGTATATGTATGTATACACACACATATATAGATATAGACTTAGATATAGATATATATGAAGTGCTTTGCAAACCTTTAAACATTAAATGAATTTTAATGATTACAATTTAGGTCAGACCCAGATCTGTGATTACATTGTTATAAAGGACTCCCAGATAGGAAAATTACTCGATCAATAAAGCCTGGCACAATCTTGCAATTTAAAATCTTAGAGTGTTGTGTAGGGTACTGAGAGAACAAATGACATGCTTAGAGTCATATAGCCATTGTGTTTCAGGTCTTTCTGATTCTGAGGTCTATTCTCTATTTACCATCTCAAAATGCCTATTATTGTTATTTGTCTTTATCTTTTCTTAAAAATCAAGTTCAGATTGAAATAGTACTTGGGTAACTCACTATCCTGCTATTATTCTTTTGTACTTAATATTCTACAAATTAATGCACAAATGGATAATATTCATATTTTTAATAATTTTATTATTTAATCAATCACTAAGCATTTATTAAGTACCTTAGGTAAGTAAAAGACACAGTACCTATCATTTAAAAAGTGTATAATCACTAAAAATAATTAAATAAATAAATGGTTTAAGCTGATCTTATTTAGTGATCACTGAATGATCACTGAAAGCATCTTTGGACAAATCCTGTAGGTAGATGTACTTTGGGAACGATGACGGAGAATCATAGTGATGACAATGCTTCTGTAAACTTCATCTGTAAACTTAAAAAGCCTTATGACAGTAGCTCCTTCTATTCTAAATATTTTTTAGTTAGGATTTGCTGAAGTCATTCTGTTCGATACCACTCGAGATCTGATCTGGTTTGATTTCTGGATTGTTTACTAAACCATAACCATCTTACTTTACCTGCATTTCTAATTCTTTGTGGCATTTGCACGACTTTATTAAGGAAAATTAAACATTGGCATACAGGATTTTCCATCATAATTCTATATGTTGTGTGTGTGTGTGTGTAAAATAGACTAGCAAAACCATATGTCTTATGCCAAACCAGTACAAGCCTCAGTTGCAGCAACATGACAGACCTGACCCAGATAGGAAATGTGCAGAACTCTCAGAGACAAGAAAAGCTAGCTGACCCTCCTGCTTCTCAGGGCTCCTGGGAAGCCCAAGTGCCTAGAAGATCAGTTCATCTTGAAGTGGTCTGTGTTCCAAGCTTGCAGTTTCTATGTTCTAACAGGGTGTTATCACATCACTCAGCTAGATGGCTACATGCTGGTTTGCCTCAGGTCACAAGGGTTGTTTGGGGGAAGTTTTACCATTGCTCCCATGGGATTCATGGGTGATCAAAGGCTCTCATTGGCCTCAGAACAGCCTCCCAGATGAAAAGAAGCAAGTGGCAGCTTCTGAGGCAGAGAGAGCAGGCACCAGGTAACAAACTGGTAAGAATTCAGCTAATAGCTGCCATTTTGATAGAAACGACCCATCAGATCAATGAAATGGCTAAGTGCTTTATTATAACCATTACATTTGTCTCAGAATGATTGAGGCAATTTTCCCCGCTCAGTCACAGCTGAACAGTCAGTGTGGGTGACATTGACTGAATTTGCTTTGTTTGAACTAGGTATAGCTTGTTACTGTTTGCTAAAAGTCATCAACAGCAATGGGAAAACCTTTTGAGGGGCAAAGCCTTAGCTGTATACATTCTCTGAAGGTCAATTGCTCACCCAGCTAGTGATCCATTTGTTCCTATCCCCACCCCTGTCCTTTGGGCTTTTCCCAGAAGGCAGTTGTGCAAATTAATGCACAAATGGATAATATTTATATTTTAGTAATGTTATTATTTAATCACTCACTAAGAATTTAGTCAGTACCTTAAAAACCTTGTACTTCATTAAGTGGGGGGTTCAGAATTATGTCAATGAGATATTTCCATCTGTGTTTTTTGGGTTATCTCAGACTCTAAGGGTAAGACCTATTCCCTGACAATCAGCATTAGGATCCAGCATGCCTCTGGCTCTCTGTAGAGACTAGGGAAGCTCACCTTCCTGTGGTGCTTTATTTCTTCATCACCTCCACATTCTTTAAATGGATGTTCACCCCAAAGCCCTGAGATTGTTCAGGGATCTGCAACTGAACAACACCCCCATTCATAACACAGGCTGACTCACATCCCATTGCAAATACTCTGACTCATTGTCCTCCTACTTAGAAGCACACACATCAACTAGTTGTTCTCTTTGTTTTCACACAGTCAGGGTCCACTCGCACAGGCTGCCACAAACACCCAGGAACCAGCTTCCTGTTCTGATGCTCTCTTGTAGCCAGAAGATAACTATTGATTATATGAAAATAGCTTTAAAGCCCAGTGTCTCTCCGAGGCCTAAATTGAAGTGCCAACTTGTATAAGAGTCCAGAAGATAAATTATAATAGTTTATAGGATCATGGTTTTAGGGCTAGAAAGAACTTTAAAGAAAATCAACTCTACCCCCACATTTTACACATGATGGACCTGAGGCCCAGATGGGTTATATGTCAGAACTATGACTTTAACCCATTTTCTCTGGCTTCAACAGTCTTTCCATTCTACATGGCCTATAGCTATGCATCATCAGATATGCAGGAGCAGTTTTCAACTAGATGGTTTCTATGGTCTCGATCAGATTATACTGTGTAGAGGGAATTTCATCCCCTCTCCCTCCTGGATTGCCAACCCAGTTCCTCACATTCTTCACATGCCAGTACTGCAACTGTGAATGTAAATAAAAGGGTGTGGGTGGAGCCCAGAGGGGTATTTTTTGGGCACTTACTACTTTCTGGAGGAAGCAGGTGAGGGACAGAATGAGATTCCTGCAGGATGGGCTACACATGGTCAAACTTAGAGTAAGGAAGAGATTTTAAATCTATGCTTATCTATCTTTTCTATCTCAAGTGATTATTAACAAACTTTATGGGAAATAAGCACTTGTAGATATTAATTTAAATCCAACATTACCTTCTGTGATTCTAAGGTTCTGAACTACTTCCTATACCAGGGGAACCTCCACTGATGTTTGGGAGTGATATTGCTGGTCCTCCACTGATAGCTACTTGGATAAATATGATGGAAGGAAGGAAAGAAGGAAGGAAGGAAGGAAGTGTCAGGATAAATTTAGGGTTGTGGCCTAATCTAAATTAATTTTTGGACACCAGGGAATATCCCAAATAAAATATCCAAGTCAGTTTGCAAATTTATGGTGGTTTACTTAATATAGAGGGAGGGAATTAAGAAGAAGGGAGAGGGAAAAGGTGTAGGATTTCTCCTGCCTGGCCTGGGCCAGGGGGAGTTCAAAAATGTCCACCACGAGGTCTCTGAAGATTAGTGACTTTCTAAGAGGATAATGTTTGGAAAGTAAAGGAGAAAGAATCAGCCTAAACTCCAAGAGGGCTCAGTAAAGATGCCTCACCTGAACTAGGCTACTCAGCTTCCTCCAGTATGGTATCAAGGAAAACTCGCCGCTAAACCCAGACAATAGCAGCTGCCACCCAAGATGCCGAAACACTCAGCACGCTCAGCCAGCCACCTCTCCATTCCCAAAGAGGCCAGAGAGAGGTAGTGATGTGAAATATATAGACGGTTTTTACATCACTTTCCTGCGTCTCACATGTACCAATGCTTAAGCTTGACTTAGGACAGCCCAGGGGTCTGTCAGTTGTTTCTTATTTGCTAGCACATGTCTGTCATAGCCCATCCTCCTAAATACTTAATCCTTAAGTATGGGTGTAGACATTCCTGATTTTGTTAGACTAAGTAGGGTGGAGTAATCTAAAGTTCACCATCCCCCCTGTTGATTATTGGGAGACTAGTCTCCCCAATTGATCACTAAACATAATCATCCTGCACCTCCAAATTTTCTAACTGCAGGTGCATACATAATTTCACCTTCTAAGAGGAAACTACAATGGTTAGATAGAAGATGGAAATAGAAGAAAGACAGACAGCAAAACCAATGTTTGCTGGGTACATTGACAAAAACCAATTAGGGGGTTGTCCCCTATTGGCATAGGAATATATATTCAAATAAATGTTCAATCAAACTTCAGTTCAATCAACCACACCCAAAGTTCATTCTGGATCTTCTTGATGTAGTGTAGGTTTTCTGGCATCTTTCTGCAACAGTTCATTCTCTGGATTTAGGAGTTAGAAGCTTCTTCCTTAAAGATCTTTTCTCAAACAAAATTTCAAAATCTTGAATTTTTATTAAAATACAGAAGGAAGGAAGGAAGAAACAAAAGGAGGGAGAAAGAGAGAAACAAAGGGAGGGAGAAAGAGAGAAGGAAAGAAGGAACCGATGAATGAAGGAAAGAAGAAATTTCTGCTATATGCCAGTGTCAACATGGAATCTAGGAAGCCCCAGCTTGTACCCTAGTAAGATCTGAAGAACCTCAAGTTTTAGGACTAGTTTGTTAAGACCCCAAAGCTTGTGCTTGTTCCCAGTTCCTGTGAGAATCCACCCTGAGGGGAATCTCAGGTTAGTAGTGTCAGACTGAATAATGGGCCCTAAGGTAAAAGACAATCCACTTGAGGTGGAGGCTAAGCCCAAGCCAAGTGTCTCTTTAGTGCAGTACACAGCACTTCCTAAGAAAGAGGGTGTGATATACTGGGAGAGGCTTCTGGAGACAAGAAACATCACTCAGCTTGGGCTTAGCTTCCACCTCAAGTGGATTGTCTTTTACCTTAGGGTCAATTATTCAGTCTGAAACTGCTAACCTGGGATTTCCCTCAGGGTGGATTCTCACAGGAACAGGGAATAAACTTTGGAGTCTACTTACAAACTAGTCCTAAAACTTGGGGTTCATCACATCATAACTAGGCTACAAGTTTGTGGTTTCTAGAGTCCATGTTGACACCAGACACTGTGCTAAATGCTTTGCAAATATTTCATTGATCCCCAAAGAAATCTTTGGAGATAGCTGCTATTATTATCCTCATTTTTCAGTTCAAGAAATTGAGACAGACTAAAGTTAAAATGATTTGCCTAGAGTAGCATAACTAATAAATGTCTGAGACTTGATTTGAATTCTAATCTTTCTGATCTCAGAACTGGTGCTTGCTTACAGGGGAGATTAAGTGCTTTTTGGGGGATGATATGAAGATTAACCATAAAAGGCAATATGGTACAATGGAAAGAACACTATATTTGGAGTCAGAGAACTTGTTTAAGTCTTGCCTCTGCTACTTAATGATCTGTGTATCTATAACCAAGTCCCTTGTTTCTCTGGGCCTCAGATTCCTTATTTGTTAAATGAGTGTGTATTTGGGGTGAGGGGCTTAGGGGGTGGCATAGGGGGATGTAGTAGAAGATCAAGGCTAAGATGCTTTCTAGCTCCAAATCTATTATGCTGCTTTTTAATTTTTTGTTTCCATTATTATCACCGTCATGAAGGCAGGTTACCAAGTGATATTAAATTTTCACCAAGACAACTCCTTAAATGGTCTGCTATGGTGTGGAAGGGCTGTTGTCGGCATTTGCAATGGGAATACCCATATAGATGAAGTCTTGGATTCTTGAAGGATTGAGACACCATTATCACATCTGTGAAACATTTTTGTGGCTATAACACAATGTCTGTAACAAATACTACAAATAAAATGGAGGGACTTGGTTCATTCCATCTATGAGGTTGTGATCTAAATGTGACATGTTCCACTTTTCTCTGGGATTGCTACCCCTCATTGTGAATGTGGATGATGGCTCGCAAGTTGTGAACATGGATGAGAGCCCAGATCAGCAGCTCAGATTTACACATGAAACAATATTTGGGGCCAATTTTCATCCTCTGGTTTTACCCCTCTGGAGTCACTCCTCAACTGCTGCTTCTCAGCCTCCTATAGGAATACTTAGATCAGTGCACCCCCTGCCCCCTGTCCAGGGAAGCCTGCCCTTCCAGGCAGCCAGAAGACATGTAGAGTCCCCTGGAAGTAATAGAACACATACATAAAATAAGGAAGAAGGGAATGCTCACCAAATGGACTGGGATCAGCATTCACTGAAAGTTTGGTTCCCTGAAGAGCTAGTTCATAATATTCAAGGTTATTACTCAGAGAAAACCTCCATATTGTTGAAAAAATGGCTAGCCAAGGTAGCCAGCAAGCTAACCAGGTTATGAACTCTCATTGGCACTTTATAGTTATGACTCCATGGATTCATTACTGGATGTGTAGGGTTGTGGCTTTGCCCTACAGTTATTGAGTGGAGCATTTGGTGACTTGCTTGGGGTTTGTACATCTTAGGCAGTGGCTATTTCCAGCCTGCAAACAAGGTCTGCTTGCTGTCACTAATGATCAGTTTGGTTGCACACACGGCCTGAGCTTACTGAATAATTGTCAACTTGCCCCTCCATTTTTGTCCTGCCTAAAAGATCATTCAATCTTCTCTGAAGCAGGCTATTAAATGGCTTGGAACAACAACACCCTCAAAATTGCTTTGAGCTGAATTATCACGGCAAATTCCTGGAAGTTATGTGTGGATTTAAAGCAGAAATAGGAAAAAATGTGTGTGTGTGTGTGTGCAAAGAGGAGGAGGGGAAGAGAGAGAGACAGAGACAGAGAGACAGAGAGACAGAGACAGAGAGAGACAGAGAGGGAGAGAGAGAGAGAGAGAGAGAGAGAGAGAGAGAGAGAGAGAGAGAGAGAGAGAGAGAGAGAGAGAGAGAGAGAGAGAGAGAGAGAGAGAGAGAGGGAAAGAGAGCATTGAAGTATAGGAAGTTTGACCTTTGAAGCAGAGAAAAAGAAAGAATGGGTGTGGTTAGGCACCTAGAGATTCAGTGATTAAATTCTAGAGACTGGGAAATAAATACTCAAGTTATTTGTACTATAATTGCTGCTTAGGAGCAAAGAATGGTGAATTCGTTAATCTTTTTAAACCTTCAAAAAAGAAAAAATGTAGCCAATGCTCTAGTCACCCCTCTAAAGATTCTGGGAAAGCATAAGAAAAAGAAACGCTACAGGGGAGCATTTTGGGAGGGTTGGAGGATTGCTGGGGCTGGATCATGTGAATTACTTTTTTCCAAAAACATGCTAGAGAACCTGAAACTGAAATGTCTCCTATCAGGAATCCTTCCCCTACTCCCTCAGCCCCCTGTATTTCTGAGGCTTGGGAAGGATAAAAGAGATTTTGATTTAGAACAAACTGATTTGAATCCTAACTCCACACAGGTACCCCCAAAGCATCGCCAAGACCCCTGTGAGGTGATCGGCAACTGACCATCAGTCCTGGGTTTCTTTTAGATGATGGGAAGCCTGGTGAAAACCTTTTCTTATTGATCTGGCCAGATGTGTTGCAGAGTAACCTCAAGTGAATTTTCTGTTCAGACTTCCCTCAGTAAGTGTCTTCTCATCAGAACCCAAGAGAATATCCATTACTTGTGCTTGCACAAAGAGACTGTCTCTAATGACCTTCCATAGAGCTCAGAGGCCTGGGGCCAACCCAATTATATCACAGATGAGATGGAGCACCTTGCATTGGGCTCGCTCTCGGATGGTTGAGGAGGTGGACTGATAAATCCTTCTGATAAATCCTCATTGTCAGACAGAAGGAAAGAAGCCCTCTCACCCCACCCCAATTTTCTTTTTCATTAGCCTCTTGATACTATCCCCTGAATAACTTCTAAAGTAAGCAGCCCATAAATATTGCAAGAGTTTCCAATACTAAGAGCTGATAAAGTTTATTGTACTTATAAAATAAATAGAAGGAAATGCTTTCAGTTTCCTATTTATAGGTCTCTGGGGGGATCCCAGGTATAATTTATTACTTCAATTTTAAAAATGTAATCCCTTCACACATGCTCACTCCCTCATACGTTTGCTCATTACATCCGACTTAGGTCCACAGACATCCACACACAAAAACATGAACACAGGTGCACTCACGCAAATACGTGGACATATTTGCATTTACACACATTCATTGTTTTGCCTTCTGTTATATGCAAATTCTTATTGATCTCATTCATGCACCATTCCCCTCCTCCCCACATTCAAAATAGCAGAGGACATTTTTTTTCTTTTGCTTCTCATGCCCACCTCTTTTCTTTGGTTAACAGATGGGCGGCCGTGGCTTTTCTTCCTCTCTATGTCTTTGCATTTCCAGTTTTACACTTGCATTATGGGACAAACACCTACTTAGAAATGCCCCCAGAAATTAATAAGTTGGAGGAACTGTCCAAAAGAAGGCAAATATAGATGCTGCTTTCAATGGAGAAAGTGAGAATAGTGCACACCACTTCTTCTCTATGGGGACCAAGAATTAGCCTCTGTTTTGCATCTTCTATCGACAGCCAATAATGAAGAGAATCTGCATTAGCAGAGCAAAAGAGAACAATTAATTACCCCTCAGATTTCACAGGCCTCCCATCTCCTCAATTTTGATTGGTCAATCTAATTTACAACTTCTATCAGCTTCATTTTTCTCTTGTGTCAACCTTGGCAGAGGCAACTATGATCATCTGGTGGCATATCTCTTCATTTGCACCCCCACAGTTTCCTTTTTTCTGAGGAGCTGCCTGTCTGAAACAAGTTTAGACTTGAATTATCACCCTATATTTTTGGAATCAATTTTACATTTAAACCCTGCTAAATTAATTGCACATTCACACCAGACAATACCCAGCAAAACAGCAGCAGTCTATTTTGTTTCAAGGTAGGAGGTGTATATGTGTAAATGTGTGTGTGTGTGTGTGTGTGTGTGTGGCAGAGAGGGGATGATAGGTGATTGACTCAAAAAATAACAACCAGAAAGGATATTTTTCTTCATATATTGCTAATAGAAATGCAGAACATTTTAAAAAATTGACATAAAAGTGAAAAAAATAGAAGAGTTTGAATATGGAGTGGGATCTTTGAAATATAAGCATCCTTCACTTTTATATACATGTGTATGTATTTTTTTCTGAGAAGACATGTGTGAATTAATTGGAGTAAGGTTTCAGAAGCACTAGGGAATTTTCTCACCTAATTTCTACATGTAGTTGACCTTTATGTAAAATGAATAATCTCCTGATTTAATAATTTTCATTGGTTCAGTTTTTGGTACATAAAAAGCTTTCTGTTTTTCTTTTAAAGTGGGAGCATACCTAAATTACAATATTGCCTCATTTTTGAAGTGTATAGCTACAAGGTGATTTATATTCATTTTTAGACTCCATAGTGCTGATCGATAGTTTAGCACCATTTCATAAATTGTTTTTTCTTTTCTTTTTTTTTAAACTCTTATCTTCCCTCTTAGAATCAATACTGTGTATTGGTTCCAAGGCAGAAGAATGGTATAGGCTAGACGATGGGGGTTAAGTGACTTCCCCAGAGTCACAAAGCTAGGAAGTATCTGAGGTCACATTTAAACCTAGGACTTCCCATATCCAGGCTTTACTCTCCCACTGCAACTTGGTTAAAAGAAAACAAAATGCAACAAGGATCTCAAAAGCAGTCTGGATTCATCCAACTACAGCTACCAATTAGACCCAGTGAAGCCATTGATCTTCTAAGGGAGACCTATACTCCTAGCAAAATACAATCAAAAGAGCTATGGATTGGTAATCAGAAATGAATTATTGAGTGAGTAAATGAAAAAGAAGTTATCAGGTGCTTACAATGTTAAGATTTGATGATTCAAATTGATGAGTAAGATGGCTCCTGTTCTCAACAAACTTACATTCTAATAGAAAGGAGCAATACATGGAGAAAGCTTCAGTGGGAGAAAGGATGGGAAGTCACAGTGGTGCCTAGCATGGACTAACAGTGGGCATGGGAAGTTCCCGGTGTCCTGAGGATGCAGCTGCAGAGCATTAGCCAGAAGATATAAGAGGTCCAGTGGGGGGGGGTCTAGAAAGCATGATGGCATAGTAAATGAGTTTCTAGTCCTGCATCTGTCATTCACTAGCTCTATGATCTTGGACAATTTAATTCAGCAGTAAACATTAATGAAAAACTTACTTTATGGAAGACCTCGGCTAAGTGTTCCATCTGCCAAGGATAGGGGAAAGTAAAACTTTTTTCTCAAAGATCTTTCAAGTAAAGTAATAAAGTAAATGTCAGAAATTTAAGGAGGGAGAGACTAGTTTCTTTCATTTTTTAAAAACCTTTACCTTTTGTCTTAGAATTATGAATAATTGCTCGCATTGATTGTATTTGACTATTGATTGTTATTGGACTTCTTTATTGCTGGATTTGTACTACTTTATTGCTCTTTATTTGATTGATATTTGCGACAGTGGCTGGCACTAGAGAAGAAGTGCCAGACTGAAGAGTATGTGAAAGTGATCGCCTCAATGGGGGAGGGGCCCCAGGAGTGAGATCCTGAGGAGAGAAGACTCTGGCTTTGAGAATAGCGAGGGTCTCTTGGTCTTGAGAAGCCGAAGGGAGAAGGTGGAAAAAGACTCTCCTGAGGGTTACCCATTTTTCAAGCTGGTGACTGGAAATCTTTTCCCCAACACTTCTCCATTGAAGGGATTTTCTGAAGAGAAACCTGAGCAGACCTTACCTCAACTCCTGTTGCCCAGGGGTGAGTCAACCTGACTTTCTCTCAGGGGGCTCAGGCTGCCAAAGTCTGAGTGCCCCCCAAACTCGAACAGGAAAGGGAAAGGGTTTAGATAGAGATAGGGACCTCCTTTTCCCACTTTCCTTTTCCCATTCTTACATGCCTGTTATTCCTTTTGTATTACCTGATTGAGTTAACATTAAAGATTATCTGTTCCCCAAGCTGAGTGTGAGTGAATGGATCAAGGGGAGACCTTTTGGTCTCGAGTAGTGGAGGGGGGACAAGAGGGACAAGAGCAAATTGGGGAGAGCAGCTTTAGCTAAGGAGGGAAGGCAGAAGGGGGAAATCTTCAAACCCTCTCTCCTCTCTCTGAGCCAACCTGTTACATCTGCTGTCTCCCCTGAACCCCGCTTTGAAAAGGGGGTTCTCCTCTCTTTCCCCCTCTCCATACCAAAAGTCTAAGCTTTCCTCGAGGTACAAAACTTCCTCTTTTTAATTTTTTTTAAGACATCCTTGTATTTGCACAAATTGCCTTATAGGGCAACACATGTACTACCTAATAGAAGAAAATCTGTATTAGTGACCTATATTGACCTGATGTGCCTTTTGTAACATTTTGTGCCGTTACTATTTTTTTTTGTATTTTCTTGAATGCATTATTGCTTTGTCTACCTCATTTGCACTCACATCATTTTATCTGCCTTATTTGTACTCACAATGTGGATCATGGTAAGTCAAAGTGGAAATGAATCTCATTTTTTGTAAACTATTCCCTATGCTTTACCTCTGTAATTGTGAACTATACACAATTTTAACATTTTGTTTTCTTCCTACATTTGTCATACAGTATTTGATTTTTTCCTTCTTTTCTCATTTTTTGCCTTCGAAATACATGTCACTAGTATTGAAAATGTTTTATTTTTAACTATTTTTACTTTTTGCAATAGCATAACCTAAGATGTCTGTTTACTCAACATATTAAAAAAATACTCATAAAAGCTTTGGACTATGGCAACCTGCCACTAGTTATTTAACTAATATGAGACTTTTGCTTGATGACAATGTCTAATCCAAGGACAAATGGACCACAAAGGAGCATAGAACTTGACTTGCAAAGTGCCAAACAAGCAAAAAAAAAAGATGAAAGAAACCAAACCAATTCTATGGGGATTGATGACATTCTGCACAAAAGGCACAATGACTTGATCATGTGTGAGATTTGAGGTTGCGGCTGTTTAACATGTGTTAAATTCAGGACTTCCTTGTATACCACACTTTATATCAAGCATATAACATAGTTTCCTCTGGCTCCATTATCCTGAAAAAACATAGAAAAGGATTGAACTAGTAAATTCTATTTCCCATTTGTCTTGAGATCTAGTCTCTTTTTCTATTTTCTCTCATGATGTGACAGCTTACTGTAGTCCAGACTGCTAAATTGGGCTAGTGACTAATTGTTATTGTACACTTATGGGACATGGATCACTACAAGAACCTGTTGTGAGTTGTTATATTTTTTTCCTATTTTTTCCCCTTCTCCCCAGAATTCTTTTTCTTTTTCTTCAAGTTTTCTTTTTTTTAATCTGACTCAGAAGTTGTTTTTTTTTTAATTTTAATTTCTTTGATTCCCTGGTGTTTTTTTGATACTTGATTTATATGCCTATGACTCGGCCATGCATCCCTATGTAATTCCTATATGCATCCCTGTATCCTCCTTGGGGGGGTGTATTATTATTTTCCTTAGGGGGGACTATGTTATTGTTGTGAATTTTGACTTGACTTTGAGCCAAATTTTGAACAAGAGACTACCTCCAAGAATCTAGAAGGCACCATGAAGAAGCCTGCAGAGACTACCTGCTGTACCAGAAGATCCAGAGAGAACTTTGAGATATGGTGAATTTGAACTTTGGAGGGGTTGAAATGCTTTTGTTTTGAATGTACACTCTTATGCCACAGGGGACTTCCCCTTAATTGGCTTTTTGTCAATGCATCTATTATTGGTTTTGTTCCTTTTCCCTTTTATTTTCTTCTTATCCCCAAATTATTGTAATCTTGCTTTAAAAACTGTAATATTTCTATATCCCTCTAGTTCAAGTTATAAGTTAGTTATGTTTTCATGATCCATTGGGGAGACTGATCTCCTAAAGGATCACAGGGGGAATGCATTGATTTAGAATCTTGAACACTAGACACTACGTTTCCCACCTTCCCCTTTTGCTTTTCCTGTTTGTGCATCTCCTTGTGTAGGGGGAGTTTTGAGTTTTCTGTTTCTGCCCATGGGCTCTCTCTGGATGTATGGTGGAGGAGGGGGGAGCGGCTCTTGTTTTTTTGCTAGCATTGCTTCCTTATACTTCGAGATAAATAATTAATATTGTTAAATATAATACTTGGAGTTTTGGATATTAATTTTAATCTTTATACTATTGTGTATCAGTTCCAAGGCAGAAGAGCAGTGAGGTCTAGGCAATCAGGATTAAGTGATTTGTCCAGGGTCACATAGCTAGGAAATGTATTTGAACCCAGACCCTCCCATCTCCAAGACTGGCTCTCAATCCACAGAGCTTCCTACCTGCCCCACTTTCAATTTGCATGAGTAGGATTTAGGGGAGATAAATTATGAAGGAAAGATGGTACCCGAGTTAGCCTTTAAAAGGAGGACTTTAAAAGGCAGAGATGCTCATGGTTGTATGAGAGAGAAGCCAGGCTGGTCTTTATTGTTGTAACCAAGGTAAAAGATCAATGGGAATGATAGCAATGGGGACTTGATGTGGAACTCTCCAAGCCATAAATCTTGCAAGTCCTTATATTTCCCTAGCTTATGGCCAAATTGTTTCAAAGCCTACTATAAGGGTAAACATGAAGGTGGAGAGTTAAATGGCTCCAAATGAAGACATACAGAGGTAGCAAGCAAGGCCAATACATTCTAGTCTTCCTTGCAGTATTAGCCAAATATTTCTACTATATTAGTGAGGAAATTGAGAAGGAACCAAAGTTGCCAGATACTTAGGGAATAATATTTTTTTTTAAAACCCTTACCTTCCATCTTGGAGTCAATACTGTGTATTGTCTCCAAGACAGAAGAGTAGTAAGGGCTAGGCAATGGGGGTTAAGTGATTTGCTTACACAGCTTGTGACTTGGTCACACAGCTGGGAAATATCTGAGGCCAGATTTGAACCTAGGACCTCCTGTCTCTAGGCCTGACTCTCAATCCACTGAGCTACCCAACTGCCCCTTTGGGGAATAAATATGAAGTAGCACCACTTCCTTCCTCCCTTTCCCCAAGTTGAGCTATTGACAAATGGAGGCAGTTCTGACTGGACTGAAAGGGTAAGTTAATTTCCTCTCAACCCTCCTTCTTTAAATGATGTTCTTTGAAGTTGCCCTCCTAACACATTGAATCTGATTGAAGTCTCTATTAAAATAAAGATGTCTATTTATTTAGGTATAAAGGATTGAAGAGTAATGAGGAGAGAGGGAAAAGAAAATCCCTAGGTATTTCCTATATAGATCTTGGGGGTTTGAACCAGGGAGTCCTCTTTAGAATAAGCTGAGGTTCCCCTAAAGCAAAAAAGTCTTTATCCTAAAGGTGTCACCAGTTGAAAGATAAGATCTTCTGAGGCTCAGGAAAAAGGATTGAGAAAATGTGTATCTTCATAGCAAAGGGTAGTTCCCTCTCAACTTAAGAAGCAAAGAACCTTTTGATTCCCAACTGCTGACTTTTTGAGCTTGGCTGAAAAGTTCTATACCATCCTGAATGTCAGCTGGGGTTGGGTTCCATTTCCTTTTCTCCTGGGACAGTCTTTCAAATTCAATCTTTCCATTTATTCTGTCCTTTCCTTCTTATACACTATTATTTTTTTTTCTTTGTATCACTTATATGTTTCCATTTCCCTCTTTTATTATTCTCTCATCATAGAATGACTTTGTTCTGAGTATTTATTCTTCAAGGTCAACCTCCAATGTTACCTTTGCAATGAAGACTTCTTTGATTGTAGGATTACTATGGGCAGCTAGGTGACATACTAGATTGCCAGGTGTAATAGATAGTAATTTTGAGGGTGTATATTGATTCTGGATAACTAATGGATCAAGTTTGTCTACCCTGCTCCCACTTTTCCTCCCTATTCAAAAGCCTTCAGCTTCCCCTTCCCCTTTCCCTTCAACTTTCTTTCTAAGTCACTCAGTGTGAACTATGATGCTTTAGAGAAAATACTCTTTTCTCTTCTTTAACTTAAGAAAGGGTTTATTTGGGGAAGACAGGAAAGGATGGAGGATAAGGTAAGAGGGGTAGGTTTCCCTATTTTCTACAAGGAGTTTTGGTTTGGAGGATATTGGGGAAATGACAATCAGTCACTAGCAGAGACAGTCAGAGAGATAGGAGAACAATTGTCTTTCTTCTTCTCTGTCAATCAGTCATGTAAATATCATAGATACAAATTAGCTTCTTCAGGCTCAGCCACCACCATCAACCACACCAAAACCCTCTCTTCTTCTCCACCACTCTGTCAGCAGCCAAAGGTTTAGTCCAGCCTCTCAGCCATTGGCTTAGCTCCAAATGTTTTTCCCGGTAACATTCCAAATGGAATGTTCCTTTTGATTGACAGATGATGTCCTTTGGATGCATGTATATTCTCTCTTTTACATAGGCCTGGAGTCAGAAACTCATTGTCATCTGTTCAATCTGGACCCAGACACCTACTACCTCTGTGACCCTGGGAAAATCACTTAACTCTGTTTGCCTCATTTTACTCATCTGTAAAATAAATTGGAGAAGGAAATGGCAAACTATTCTGTTATCTTGCAAAGAAAACCCCAAATGAGGTCATAAAGAGTTGGACACAACTGAAAAATGACTGAACAGAAAAGATCACTACATTGCTCTCTCTTTTTTCCTTGAATTCCTATGGCATTCATATGATTATTTTTTCAAATAGCCTAATATTATAGTTTTTAGCATATGTAATCTATATTGGAATGTATACCCCATGAAGACATAGATCATATATATATATACATTTACTATAATCATTATAGCTTTCTATCTTTCTCTGCATGTTTCAAAAGTAACAGAATGGAGACTTAAATCAAGGATATGCTTGGATTACAATTTTGCCTCCACTTAGAATGACATAGCTAATTTTCAGATTCCATGGTTGATAGGTAGTTTATCATAATTTTTTATAATAGAGAAGAAAAAAACTCATTGGCCTCCCAATATGCACTTGTTGAATGAATGAATAAAGTAAATTAGCTCTAATCCCTTTATTGTTTTTTTTATCTTCAAATTTTAAAAATTAATTTATTTAGTCAATTTACAACATTATTTCTTGGTTACAAGAATTACATTATTTCTCTCCCTCCCCTCAACCCACCCTTTCTGCAGTCGATGCACAATTTCATTGGGTATTACATGTGTCCTTGATCAAAACCTATTTCCATGTTGTTGATGTTTGCACTAGGATGTTCATTTAGAGTCTACATCCCCAACCATATCCCTTCGATCCATGTATTCAAGCAGTTGTTTTTCTTCGGTGTTTTTACTCCCACAGTGTTTTCTCTGGATGTGGATAGTAGTTTTTCTCACAGATTCCTCCAAGTTGTTCAGGGTCATTGCATTGCCACTAATGAAGAAGTCCATTACATTCGATTGTACCACAGTGTATCGGTCTCTGTGTATGTTGTTCTCCTGGTTCTGCTCCTTTGGCTCTGCATCAATTCCTGGAGGATAGATATTGTTTTTGATTCAATTCAATAAACATTTGTTAAGTGACTACTATGTACCAAGCACTGTACTAATCACTGGGGATCTATATAGTAGTAGTAATAGTCTCTCAGTAACTGAGGATGACGATTGTCTTTGAGCGTTTTCATCTATGGTGTATAGATGAGTGTGCACAAAGACACTTGTGCGTGAAGGAGATTTAAGTGGAAGAGTCGATGCACAGAGACAGTCCCACTCTCTCGGAGTTGGAAGCCTGGGTCCAGTGGCACGAAAAACCATTACACCTGGAGACTTCCTCAGCTGCATTGTCTTTTGTGCTCCAACACGCCCTAAGCACTCCACAGTGCTTTGCTGTGTCGCCATCTCAACCGTTGAACCTTCTTATTGGTTTCTTCCATCTGTTCAGCTGAAGCAGTCTTTACATGCTGGGTGAGCAAAGCCTTGGTTCACCAGGGGTCGACGACGACCCGATGGCTACCCTCACAAGGTTTAGCCGGCCTGTCGAAGCCATTGCCCGGGGTGTGGCTGCTGCCACATGCTAGCAGCTACACTGGGGATCTATAAAGAGGAAAAAGCTAGTCTCTGCCCTCCAGGACCTTCAGTCTAATGGGGGAGACAAAAGGCAAGCATATATGTATATTTATTTGCATATAAAGCCAGCTATATATAATATAAACAGGAAATCATTAAAAGAGGGAAGGCATCATGATTATTATAAATTATTATAAATAATAGTATGCATATACTATATACATTATATAGTATAGGTTTTATATTATATATAGGTATATAAAGGCATTATAACAAATTATAATCTAGGTGTTCTCCTATTTAAAAAAGAAAAAGAAAAAGCCTTTCTATCTACAAAAATCACTGAACTAATGGAATTGATTAAACTGAGGGGTTATTCATTTTACAAATAGGTCAAAAACAGGGAGGTTTTAAGTAGGAAAATTCCTCAGTTCTTCTAAAATCTCTTTGTAATTGACTTACATGTCTTCTCTTGAAGAAACACATGTAACCTTCCTTTCTATTATTTGAAGAGTGCCTATATTTCAAAGATGTCACCACTCTAGACTACAAACTCTTCCATTTCTTCAGTATTTTATTATGCCAATATTTTTATAAATTAAGTAATTAAGAAGAGCCAAAGAGGCTTCCTGTAGGAGGTAGTAATCTAGTTGGCTCTTAAAGGAAGCCAGGTAGGTCAATAGTTGGAACAGAGGAAGAAGAGCATCTGAACCATGGGGGACAGCCAGAGAGAATGCCTGGAGCTGAGAGATGGAATGTATTATTTGAAGAACAGGTAGGAGGCTTGGGTCACTAGATTGAAGAATACATGTTGGGGGAGTAAGGTGTGAGAAAAGGACTTCATTATGAAGGATTTGAATGCCACACAAAGCATTTTGTATTTTTTCCTGGATGCAATAGGAACCCACTGGAGTTTAGAGGTGTGTGTGGGGGTAGGGTTTGATGTGTGTGTGTGTGTGTGTGTGTGTGACATCACCAAACTTACAGTACATTTTTGGAAAATTACTTTAATGACTGAATACAGAATGGATTGAAGTAGGGAGAGACTTGAGGCAGTAGGAACAACCAACAGGCTGTTGCAGAATCAAGATGATGAGGTGAGGAGAGCCTAGACTAGAGAGGTGGCAGAGTCAGAGGAGAAAAGAAATTTAAGAGATGTTACAAAAGTGAAAATGGAAAACTTTTTGACAACAGCTTGGATTTGAGGGATGGAGTAAGATATTGAGGAATCCAGAATGACATTTGGTTTGTGAATTTGAGGCATGGGGAGGATGTTGTCTTCCATAGTAATAGGGAAGTAGGAGAGGTAGGGTTTAGGGAAAAAATAATGAATTCTGTTTTGGATATATTGACTTTAAAGATATCTCTTGGACATCCATGTTGAGAGGTCTGAAAGGCAGTTGGAGATGTGAGATTAGAGTCAACAAAAAAAATGGGCTAGGAAAGATATATTTGAGAATCATCAGCATAAAGAGGATAATTAAGTCCCCGTTAGGTGACAAACTCACCAAGCTCACTAGTATAGATGGAGAAAAGGACCCAGAACAAAACTCTAAGTAACACTTATAGTTAAAGGGCATGGTCTGGAGGAGGATCCAGTAAAGAAGACAGAGGAAGAGTGCTCAGATATGTAGGAGAAAAAAAACCAAGAGAAAGTGGAATCCCAAAAACTCAGAGGGGAGAAAATATCAAGGAGCAGAGTAATCAACACCGTTGAAGGCTGCAGAGAGGTCAAAGAGAATGAGGTTAGAGAAAAAGCCAATGGATTAAGCAACAGAGATCATTAATACCTTTGAAAAGACAACTTGTTCCTTCCAACTACTGGTTATGAATGTTAGCAGTATGGAATAATTCCTTTGATTGCCCTCCTTGTCCTCTTGATGCAGAAGTAATTTCCTTTCTATTCTTACTTCCTTTTGGGCTCCCTTCTCTTTCCTTTCAGTGGAAGCAGAGAGAGAGAGAGAGAGAGAGAGAGAGAGAGAGAGAGAGAGAGAGAGAGAGAGAGAGAGAGAGATGTAGTGTATCTCTGTGCTGAAAGCAAATACTCAGTCCATGATGGGATTCTGTAATCAGAAGGAATTATTTTCCACTTTACTTAAAGAGTGAAAAATTCTCTTCCTGGGAGCTCTCTTAGCTGGAAGCTCTCATATATAATGGCACTTCTCTTAGTGACTTGTAATTTTTTGTAAATTATTTCAGCTTAAATCCTTCAGAAACTGTTTTCTCTTTTTAAATGATTATATTTTCCCAATTACATGTAGATATAATTTTTGAAAACCAATACCAATAGGGGGCAGTTGGGTAGCTCAGTGGATTGAGAGCCAGGCCTAGAGATGAGAGGTCCTGGGTTCAAATATGGCTCAGACACTTCCCAGCTATGTAACCCTGGGCAAGTCACTTGACCCCCATTGCCAATACAAAGTATTGACTCCAAGACAGAAGGTAAAGGTTTAAAAAACAAAACCCATTACCAATCATATGTATTGGTTCCAAGGCAGAAGAGTGGTAAAGGCTAGGCAGTGGGAGTTAAGAGCCTTGTCCAGCATCACACAGCTAGGAAATTTCTGAGGCCAGATTTGAACCCAGGATCTTCCATCTCTGGGCCTGGCTCTCAATACATTGAATCGCCTATGTGCCCCCAGATATAATTTTTAATAATTGTTTTCTGACATTTTATGATCTATGTTCTATCCTTCCCTTCATTTCCCTTCCTTCCAACCTCCCCAACATGGCAAATATTATGATATAGGTTGTACATATGCTACCATGCAATATGTATTTCTATGCTCATCATCATGTTGTGAAAGACACATAATGCTCATATAATAAAAGAACTCATAAAGGAAATAAAGTAAAAAATGGTCTACTTCAATTTGCATTCAGACTCCAACAATCTCTTCTGTGATAGATAGCCTTTTCCCCATGAGTCCTTTTAAGTTGTCTTGTTTCCTTGCTTTGCTGATAATGATTAAGTCATCCATAGTTGATCATTGTACATTTTTGCTGTCACTGTGACAACATTCGCCTCACTTCACTTTGTATCATTTTATATGTCTTGGAGGTTTTTTTTTGTGATTGTCCAATTCTTCATTTCCTATGGTACAATAGTATTCCATTATAATCACATACCATAACTTATTTAACCATTTCCAAAATGATGAAGATCTTTTCAGTTTCCAATTCTTTGCTATCACAAAAAGAACGCCTACAAATATTGTGGTACAAGTAGGTCAGACTTTCTTACAAGAGCCTCTAGCTCATCTATGGAGCACCACATTCATATGCTTCCTGGACCAAAATGTTAACTAGTTTTATGACAATAGCCCAAAGTATTCCATTAAAACAGAAACAAACCCTAAGTTCAATAAATTAATGAATATAATAAATAACTAGAATCAAGATAGAAAACCATCAGAAGAGCAGAGATAAAAAAGGCAAGAAGCCTTTGGCATGCATTGCTTTTATGAAGACTGTAAACTCTTTGAGAACAGGGACTGTGCCATCTTTTCATTTTCATCTCTCCAGTACCCAGCACAGTATTTTGAACACAGTAGACACATAAATATTTGTTGAATTTAATGTGTTATCGAATCCTCCCAAACATCTATTTCCAAAATGAGTTTTGTATGATTTGGATTAGGAAACAATCACACAAACTAAAAATTGAGAGAAGGATTTTCAGAAACACAGACTGATTTAGTTATATGATGCCAAATATATTTGGAGTCAGTCAGATAATTGGCTTCATTTTTTTAGCTTTTATCCAAATGCTGGCCTCAGGTAGATAATGTCCAAATCTACAAAGGCAAAGTGAAATGCAAAGTATTTCAAATAACTGGTGGATTGGAAATATGTAGAAAGTCAACATGGACAATTTCTTCCTATATGATAGAGGAATGATCCAGAGATTTTGAGGGATAGAGCCTGGAGGACATGCCAAGATTTGCATCCACAGTGGGGGATGGTGAAGGAGGTTTAGAATCTTGAGGGAAGAGGAGATTCCAGGGGGAGACAGTTGATCTCTCTCTTGCCTGAGAAAGCCAAGGGTGATAAGCTGATCAGAGATTTCTCTCTTGAGCCATACTAATCAACCCCCCCCCCCCAAGACACTAAGAGTTGTGGCAAAACCTGAGAAGAAGAAAAACAGCATCAGAAAATCTCATACAACTCCTATGACACTGTGAGTCTGGACATTGGCTTTTCTGTGCTAAGACCAGGGGTCATCAAATCCTGAGCCTCTTAGAGAGACCAGGCTGACAAGCCTGGGTCTCTCAATTCTAGGGGGAGGGAGAAAGATATTTTAGACCTGCAGACATCTTGTTTATCTTACCCCTAAATCCCCATTTGTTAGAATAAAGTGCCAGTTATCTTAGATTGACTTCCTTGTCATATTGAAGGGGGAGAGAGCAGAATTCTCTCTCTTTCCCCAAGAGAAAAGGTTCATCCATTAATCAGTTATTAGAGGGGAGTAAAGGCAGGGTTAATGGAGAGACATATTTGAAGAAGATTGAAGGGGGGAAATCCATCTCACCCTCCTTCTACTTTCTGGGATCATCTAACTCTTTCTCCATTATACCCAAACCAACCCTTTCATATACCTACAATCGCATTTTTCCTCTCATTTTGCTTGAATTGGTACTTATGTTGTTCCCTGCAGCAGGCAGCCCTTCCTTTCTCTCCTCTGCCTCTTCAATCCTCTGAGATGGAGCTGAAACCCTTTGCTCTCCTGATGCTATCTCTGACTCATCTCATGCTTTCCCTGAACCCTTAATAGCACTTAAGGTGAGTCTAACTATTCTTAGGTATTGTTTCCTGTTTCTAAATAAATTGTAAACTCATTCAGGAAAGGAGTAATATGTTGCCCAGGGTAAATGCATGACTTAGACAAAGTTCTGTGGGTCAGTATCTAATTAGAGTCAAGACAATATGTGGTTTGTATAGGGAGGCAGTGACTAACTAATAAATAGATTTCAGTAATGGCCTTTCTAGTTTAAGAGCAGTAGCTTTCCCCAAACAAACAAACAAACAAACAAACATGCAATTATTCTATTATGCTGTCATCCTGGAAAGATTGAACTCAGTTTTTTTGGTCCAGCATGACAAATGAAAAACTGTTACCCTTGAGCTACCATCATGAGCTTGAGCTAAAAGCACCCACCATAACCTTTCATCTACTTTGGTTAGCCTTCTTCTATCATACTCAAATTTCTGTGTAGTAAGAGGGTGTTCATTCAAATCCTCACTTTAATAATGTTTGACTTTGAGTAAGATCTTCCTCGTGGTGATCATCATAATCTCCTCCTTTTTTTATTTCTCCAAATGTCCATTTTGTTTATCAAGAGTATTGTCATGTTCTTAAGAATCAAAGGAAGCTAGTCTGGAAATTCCAAGGCATGGCATTAGGCTCATTTAAATTCTTCTTTGGTTATTTATCCCAAACATAATGTTGCTAAATTACAGGGAATAAAAGCTCTCCTTGTGATCTCTGGCAATGCTCCAGAGCTATTTTCTAGTTTTTTTCCCATGGATTCATCTTTCTCCTTTCTAAGAAAGCTTCTTTTCCACATTTTGATGCACCAAATAGCTTCTCATTCAAATTGTCAGATCAACATTGACCTCAGATACTTATTACCTGTGTAGCATTGGTCAAGTCACATAACTTTAATTTGCTTCAGTTTCCTCAACTGAAAAATTGAAAGAATCAAATGAGATAATATTTGTAATAAGCACTTAGCACAGTGCTGGGTACATAATAAGTGCTATATAAATGCTTACATGCAAGACACTCTAATGAATTCTGGTGACACCAAAACAAACAAACAAAAAAACCAGTTCCTGTTTTCCAGGAGCTGACATCCTTTCTGTCCTTTGAATCTCAGTGGCAGAATGTAACATGTACACAGAAAAGAAAATATAAAACCATTTGAGAAGAGGGAGTGAATTAGCCACTGGAACAAGGGTTCTTAACCTGAGGATCCATGAATAGGTTTTTAAGAGGTCTATAAAACTGGATGAGAAAAAAACCCCAATATATATTTTTAGTAACTTTTATTTTCCATTGTAATCCTTTGTATTTTACTTGATGCAGTTAAGTGCATTATTCTTAGAAGGGTTCCATAAACTTTATGAAAAAATGAAGTTAAATCCTTTTAACTAAAGGGATCAGTAAAGCCTTTTCAGGAGATGATGCTCGAGCTGAGCTTAAAAAGGAGAGAAAGTTTCTAAAAGGTGGAAATGAAGAGAGGAGATGATATTTTCTTGATTGTGTATGTGTGTGATAGGGGATGGGGGGGGAGAGATGACAGAGATGGAATGCTGAGTGTTGGGAATCTCTAGCAAGCCACTTTGGCTGCCATTTAGCTGTGTGTGTAGGAGAGGGAATAATTCTAAAATAATCCTGGAAAGGTAATCTGTAATTAGATTGTGAAGAGTTTTAAAGACTGAGAAGATAGCCTTAATACCCTGAATCTTTATAGAGTTGTAGGATATTTGTTGGGTTCGGAATCAAGAAGAATTCCCGAGTTGAAATCCAGGATTAGAAATAATGTCTTAGGCTAGCCAGTGTAAAAACAATGAGCAATGAATTGATTATGGATATAAACTGATTAGATACTCTGCTTGCTGTGCTTACAAAGTATCTTCAGTTTACATAAGTGAAGTGAAGCTCATAAGTGAACTCTTCAGGGACAGGTGCAAGGACACTAAGGAAACTCTTGTTACACAAAAATAAACTTTATTGATAATATCAGGATATAAAAGGATTTCTAACTAAGGGATTCTAACTCCACCCAAATAAAACTCCCTGTTTTTGCAAGGAACCACTTCTCCTGTTTCCACAGGCTACACTGATCCTTTCTGATCTGACTAACCCAAATTTTCCCTATTCTACAATAAATGAACACTATTATCCTCATAAGAACTATAAAATTCTTAACTTTGTCTCCAAGTTATAAAAGTAACAAAGGCCAGCTGGCTGAGCCTCAGCAAGAACCAAGTTAGGACATGTAAATGCAAGACTTTCCCCTTTGCTGGAGAGAGAGAGAGAGAGAGAGAGAGAGACAGAGAGAGAGACAGAGAGAGAGAGAGAGACAGAGAGAGAGACAGAGAGAGAGAGACAGAGACAGAGACAGAGACAGAGAGACAGAGAGAGACAGAGAGAGACAGAGAGAGACAGAGATAGAGATAGAGACAGAGAGACAGTGAGAGAAACCAATGATTTCCACTCTTATAATCTCCTCCTCCCTCCAGATACTAATCATCTTGAGCCCCTCCACCACTGTGGATGAGAATCCTCTGTAGCTTTACACACTGTCATTCAAGTTCTTGGATTAGACCTCTAGCACACCTAGCTTCTTTTTAAGCACAATTCTGTTCCCTTTTAGGAAAACCTTTTTTGATCTCTGCAACTCACTAATGCTTTCTCCGTCTTCAATTTTCTTTGTTTTACTTTGTATTTGCTTTGTATTTATGGTCTACATATCACATCTCCATAGAATGTAAGCTTCTTAAGGCCAAGTTCTATTTCATTTTTGTCTTTTGTATTCTGAGGGTTTGCAGAAAGAAGGTGTTCAATAAATGTAGGTTAGATCCAGTTATTGAAATATACATCAAAAGGAAATGGGATGTGATTTACAAACATCTGACTAAGTGTTATTTCTCAGGAATACTCCTCTTTATTCATCCAGCAAATATTTATTCCATACCTTAATCTCACCTGCATTGAGATCAAACCAAGAGAAGCCAAAGAGAGGGTGGAGCCCTCACAATGAGTGCAGAACTCTTTCATCCCCTAATAAGCCAAACCTGAATATTAACCCAAATCATAGCAAATGGATCTCTTCTTACTAATGGTGCACCCCAAGGACTTTTGAACATTGCCATCCATCCTGAAAATGACTCTCATATATTTATTATGTTCCTCAATTAGAAATGTGAGCTCTTTGAGAGTAGGAGTTGTCTCAGCTTTCTATTGTATCTCCAATACTTTTAACAGAGTACTTTACATTTTTGTTGTTCTTTAGTCAATTAGTCATCTGACTCTTTGTTAAACCACTTGGAATTTTCTTGGCAAAAATACTGGAGAGATTTGCCATTTCCTTCCCCAACCCATTTTACTGATGAGGAAACCTAGGCAAACAAGGTTAAGTGACTTACATTCTTACATTTAATAAGCTTTGTATAAATGCTTTTCCATTCGTTTGGAAATGTTTTTTTTTCCATTCCAGATGCAAAGATGGAAGAGACATGGTTCCTCTACCCAATGACCTCATAATCTGTCCATTAGGTAGATGTGGGGATAGGGAAGAAGGAAGAGAATAAGATTTAAAAACATTTTAATTAATTAAAATTAATTAATTAATTAAAAACATTTAAAAACATAGTGCCTACTATGTGTTGGGCACTGGGCTAAATGCTTTATCAATATTATCTCTATATATTGTTCTATTGTCTATTACAGTAAAACATAATTATGTAAAACATAAATAATGATGTTATGAGATTTATGTAATATATATATTATATATAATGTAATAAATGATAAGGGAGTGGTACTATAAAGCCATATGGGTAGATAAATGGGTAGAGAGATCTCTTTTAACAAGAGGGAAACAAAGAAGGTTTTGTAAAGAAAGTAGCATATGGACTAGGCTTGTGAAAGATTGTTAGAATTTCAGAAGACTCACAACAATTCTGTGAGTTAGCTGAATAGTCAGACAAATGTTATTATACCCATTTCACAGCAGGAAAAACTAAGGTTCCAAGAGATAGAGACTTGTCCATTGTTATATTAGTTCAGTGTTAGAGCCAAGACTTGAACTAAGGTCTTTTAATTTAAGTTTTGCCTTTATAGCAGAAGCAGGATGAACAAAGGCTCTGAGGAGAGAAAAAGTGAGATGGAGCCTAGTTTATTGGAGGAAAGTAAATAAGAAGGTGATTAATAGCAGTTAAAAATGAAATGATTCCTTGGATCGTTCTTTCATTCAACAAGCATTTATCAATCACTTTGTATTTCCTCTAATTCCAGGCATTATAATAGGTGCTGGGATATAGAGTTTCTTCCTTCAAAGTGTTTGCATTCTATTGCAAGATGAAATCATCTACAGATCAAACTGAAAATATATATGGAACAATTGAAGAGAAGGAAACTAAAGGATAACAAATGGATTTTCTGTAGGTAGCATTTATGTTCTCAAATGTTTAGAACAGCTCTTTTTACAATGGCAAAGATCTGGAAATTAAGGGCATACACATCATTTGGGGAATGGCTAAACAAGTCATGGTGTATGAGTTTGAAGGAATACTGTTGTGACATGAGAGATATTGAGCAGGTTAGTTTAAAAGAACATAGAAAAACCTATATGAAATTATGAAAAACAAAAAAGAGCAGAACCAAGAGAACATTATATGCAGCAACAGAAATATTGTTTAAATAATAACTCATGTATGTCTACCTTTGGAGAAAAAAATGATAGAAATAAGCAAGATAGAATTTTATATATACATATATATTTTATGAATGGATACCTTCTGTAGAGGGTTGGGAAAGAGAGACATCCCTAGGAACTTTGATGTAACAAATAAACAAACAGACAAACAAATAAAAAACTCTATAGGAAGTCAGTGAGGTGAAAATTGTACAATGAAAGTACAGAGGAGACCATGTGAGCATACTGAGACAGGAGATGGAATATTAGACAAGAATAATAACTGCAAGAAGACCCAGTGTTTAGGAACCTAAAGTGTATGACAGAGAGTAATGTTCAGTAAGTCTAGAAAGGAAGTCTTGATCCAGCTTGGGAGGGACTTTAAATGCCAAGCTAATAAATTTATATTTTATTTTATAACTTGCAATCAGTCCATATTTCCAAATGTCTTATGCCTCTTAAAGCCATTCTTTCCTCTGCCCCTCAGTAGCTTCTTAGGCCATTGACCTTGCTCTGACTTCACTTTCTACCCTTCTCAATCTCAAACATATAGGTAACTAGGTTAGCTCCACAATGTCTTCTTTGTTATTGTGGTTCAGTCACTTTAGTCATGTCTGACTATTTGTAACCCCATTTGGATTTTTCTTGGCAAGGATACGGGAGTAGTTTGCTATTTCCTTTTCCAGCTCATTTTACAGATGAGAGAATTGTGGCAAATAGGGTAGAGCCACTTTCCCAGGGTCCCATAGCTAGTACACGTCAGAGGACATATTTGAATTCATAAAGATGAGTCTCACTCCAAGACTGGCATTCTATCTACTGTGCCATCTGGCTGCCCTCTCTCCCCCTTTTACTAGCATTACTCATCCCTTCCCAAACCCTAATCCTGTTTTTTTTTTTTTTTTCCAGCCATCCACTTCTGTTCTTAAGTGCTGAAGAATGGAGTTGAAGGAAGTCAGGTAACCCAGATGATTGTGCATTCTAGCATCAACCAGGCTCTCTTGAAAGTGTTCAGTTTTATATTTTCTCAATTGATTCTTTCCCATTACCCATTCCCTTTTCTCTTCAAACTCCCTCCCCCCTTTCTCTTCTTCCACCTTTTTAGCTGAGGATTTTGTCTCTTACTTTATTGATAAAAATGATATTATTGCTTATTTTTCTATCTTCTCTACTTATCTTTTTCTCAAAGTCTCTTGCCATCATTCTCTATTCTCTCCTTTCCCTTCTCATCTCTAATAATGAGGTGACCCTCCTTGCCAAGGTTGCAAGCTCTACATATGCCCTTAATCCTATCCTTATCCATCTTCTTCAGTAGATTACTAGCTCAACTATCCCTTCCCTGTCCATCTTTCCTTATATATTGCTATTTTTCTTATGTCTCCTAAGTCTATCCCATCTTAAAACAAAATAAAACCTTCACTTGATCTTATCTTCACTTCATGCTATCATCTAATATCACTTTCACATTTTTCAGCCAAATTCCTAGTAAAAAAAGTTGTCTAAACTCACTTCCTTCACTTTTCTTCACTTATCAGTTCTTTATAAAATGGAAATTACCCAGGTTCATACCCTCAGTGACATTTATTTTTTACTTTTTACTCATACTCATTCCATATATCCAATTTGTTGCCAAGTCTTGCTGTTTTGATTTCTAACACCTCCAGCACCATAGCCCTTCTATCTTCTTACACAGCCACCTACTTAGTTTAGACTCTTATCATCACTCACATGAACTGCTCCAATAGATCCTAATTGGTCTTCTGACTTATAGGAACTTCCTGCAGTTCCTATTTAATTTCCTCGTGGGTGGTCACCTGAGAAGGAGAATGGAGACTGAGGGAAAATGGATGAAGAGGTAATGGATAGAGAGAGAGACAAAGGAATAAAGACTCAGAGACAAAAAGTTAAAACACGAGGAATGTAGCATGCTCCAGTAAAGATTCTCAAGAGAAAGAGAGTGGCTTGCACGTGTCCCTGAACTTTTATTGGAAAGTTTAGGAATGTGGAGTGGGAGGTAACTAATGAACATGTGACATGGCATAGGTTTTAACATTGGTTGAATTGACAATCATGTAATCAAAGAGGAGGCTAGTCCAACATGTGACTTGGAAAGAAATGTGGTCTAACAAGGTGTGAGCTAGGACCCTCAGGAATTCTTTTGTCCCTTGGACTGAAGATTTAGAAATGCAATAATTAATAAGTAACATCCATGAGTCTGGCATGTGAACACATAAGATACAATATCAATACATCAATAATATTGCCAAGATGCTAATATACCTGGTATGCTACATGACTCATCTTATTCTTCTCTAATCCACCCTCCATATAGCTATCAATGTGATTTTTCTTAAGTGCAGACTGCGCCATATTATCACTCCTCTACTGAGTAAACTCAAGTGGCCTCATATTGCTTCTAGGATAAAGTATAAAGGGCTTTTAAAGCCCTTCCCAATCTGGCCCCAACATACCTTTAGAGCTTCATTATATACTATACTGCTTCCTACACTCTACAATCCAGGTACATTGGCTTTCTCTCTTTCTCACTCATGGTATTTTATTTCTTACTTTGCACTGATTGTCCTCCATGCCTGGAATGCACTCCCTCATCATCTCTGCCTCTTAGAATCCTTCTCTTCCTTTAAGATATAACATAAGCAATAAGAAACTTCCTGATTTTGCCAACTATCAGTGCTCTCCCTTTCTCCCTTGTATTTATTTTGTTATTTTGTGTGTATATATTATATATATATATATGTATATACTTCTACATGTACATGTTATCTTCTAATAGAATGTAAGCTTCTTTTTAGCAGGGATCATCTAATTTTCATTCCATAGCACAGTTTTGTATGTAGTAAGCATTTCATAAATGCTTGTATATTGAGAATTTGTCTGATAGGCAAGGGGATAGAATTGGAATTTTCATAGCAGGCAAGTGATACAGTCAGCCTTGTGTTTTAGGAATGCAAACTTGGCAGATTATGAAAAATGAATTGAAAAGGAGAGAAAGAGGATGCAAGAAGACCAATTTGGAAACTATGGCTATTGTCCAGGGAGCACATAGGTGTATCCATTAATGAATGTAGAGAAGAGGACAGATGCTAAAGATAATAGAGGATTTGAAAACCATTCTTTGGAGTTAGAATCTTCTTTTAAGATGTATTATGGAGTCAATGAATAGGATGCGGAGTGAAATGATCAATACCATGCACCTAGAAAATGAATATTTAGAATAGATGGTTAGGAGAGAGAAGATGGAGGTCTCATTTATGGGGAATGTTATAAAGTCTTTAGTTTCAATTGGAAACCTAAAGACATGGATGCAAATTATAATTTTTATGTTCAAAAGCAGCAAGCATCATTTCTGTGAATTTAGTTGTAGGATGAATCTTTTCCTGAAATAGCATAACTTACCCTGTTCATGGGACTGTAATGAACCTACACTTGAAAAAACATTTCCTGTGTTTAGAAGAAGATTGATACAGAGAAGCCAATTAGAAATAATAAGTCAAGTTCACATAAAAGATTCTGAGAAGGAAGTACTTGCCTTTTGAGGAAAGATGATAGGAGCTACCAAAATGATAACAAATTGGGCTTTATTAACAAATTACAGACATTTCAAAGATGTGCTTCAAGGAAGAAGAATTAATGTGGTGCCAAAAAAGAAGCCAGAACCAATGATATGAAAAAAAGCTGTGGTCAAGGACCAGTAACCCGAAAGCCTCCAATTAGTTAATATGCTAGTTGGGTCCAACAGAGCCTAATCCTTTGCCAAAAAGTGAAACTCAGGAAATCAATATGATCATTGATTTAATAGTCAGAAAGGACCTTAGAAAACATTGAGTGCAACTCTCATTTTACAGACCATGAACAGTTTAATGACTTTTCTTACATACTTCCAAATTGTTTTCCAGGACAATTGAACCAAATCAGAGCCTCATCATATTTATATTGGTGTCTCTGTCTTCCTATAGAACCACTAACTTGATTATTCCAACATTTTATTATCTTTTTAGTAAGAATTCTTTTAAATGAGTATAACTTGTGAATAAAATTGTACTCAAAAACTCCCTGAAAATCTTAATTTAGCTGTGAAGGAGCCCCAGTACTCACTTCCTTTGACTCCATTTCTGGGCTCATTTCTTCCTCTTGACTTGGGTTTAGACAAAATACATCTACTTAGAAGCCATGTTAGGCATTTGCATTTTCTGATTCTCTCATAAAAAGATGCTCTCAGGATCTGAATTCTTCCTGATCCTCATTGTTCTTCACCCTCTCTAGCTGTACTACTGTCTGTCTCCTCCACTTTATCCTCCTCAGTCCAGACCACATAGAATATTTTGGCATGTGGCTAAACTTGACTATAATGGGAAGGTGTTTGGGGGCTATAAACTATACACATTTGAAGAATATCACCAGTATATGTTTATATTGTTCAGCCAAACTAAATCAACTTTACAGGTACTCAAAACTTTTTGCACTATTGTGGTGGATACCTTTCATTACTCATTTATTAAACAAACTGTCCCAGAAGTAACATATCTTCAAGGGGATAGATGAATAGGCTGAAGGCTTCTGAGATGATAAGGTTCTGTTCTAAAAATTTGGGAATAGAGAGGAAAAGTTAAATGAGGGAAATACTTAAGAGGAAGAAATAATGGGGCTTGATAGATGATTAGATAGTGGGGATGGAGAGACAAAGACAAAAAAAATGAATGTTTCCATACCAGAATATGAGGAGAAGAATGATGATGGGGACAGAAACAGATTCCTGGAGTAGAGGAGGCAGTTTGGGTGGTGATAGGGGTAGATGATGACTCCAGTTGGTGATGTCTTGAATTTAAGGAGACTATAATGTTACTGCCTCTTCCCAGGTAGTTTCCACTTATTCTAAAATAATGCTTTCAGATATGGACTTAACTAGCCTAATTTGAGACCAGTTCTCACCAGAAGCTGCCACTCCTGGAAATGTGACTTATGTGAATGAGCCTTCTGATTCATTCCTGTTATTCATAATAAGACAGAGACCAAGAGGCTCCTGATAGGGAGTTTCCCTCTCCAGGATCCCAAAGAATGAGCTATATTTCTCTTGGGCAATTTCATAGAATTCTGATTGAGTGAACACATGCAAGATGAACATAAAGGACCAAATTAGAGTTAATCAGATCATTGTGTGTTAACTTCACTAGATCTCCATCTCTTCATCTGTAAAGTGACAGGCATTGGGCTAGATAAACTCTGAGGTCTCTTAACTTCTTTATTTTTATCAATAGATATTTATGCATATTCATGTAGATACAGATCTGGTTAGACCACATCCAGGCTTATTTGAATCTATAGCTCTGTGTGTGTATATATATATATATATATATATATATATATATGCACATAATATTTAGCCATATTTATGTCTGTATCTCTTGGTTTATATAGCATCAATCCAATTGCTTCCAAATAACCACCAATTGACATGACTGGGGAAGTGGCAGATAAATATACAAATAGGATCAACTAGGTGATACAGTAGATAAAGCAGTGGACCTGGAAACAGGAAGACATGAGTTCCAATTTGACCTAATACACTTACCAGCTGTGTGACCCTAGGGAAGTCACCTAACCCTGTTTGCCTCAGTTTCCTGTAAAATGATTAAAAATCTATAAAATGATCTAGAGAAGGAAATGATAAATCACTCAAAGAATCTTTGCCAAGAAAAGCCCAAATGAGGTCACAAAGAGTCAGACTTGACTGAAATAATGGCACAACACTAAATTATACAAGTTGGAATGCACAGTAGGAAGTTTGAATAGGTTGTTCAAATATAGGTAAGAAGTCAGGAATAGAAATGTAGATTGAGGGTCCAAAAGCATATAGGAGTCAACTGGTAAAGTGAAAAGCACTAGTTTGGGAGTCAGAAAACTTGAATTTAAATTTTAGGTGTGCCACTTCTGAACTCAGGCATGCCATTTAATGAGCTAGATCTCTCAGGATCCATACAGCATTATGCCTAGGATTCCTTGATCTTATGAAGTAATAGCCAGTCATTAGAATGAATGACTTCCTCAAGGAAAGGAAGTGTACACCTCCAAAAAGGCTTAGTATAGTATAAAGCTGAAGACTGTGCTAAGAATTTGGGGAAATGCTGTGTATTAGACAAATTTAGAGGCTTATAGACCTCTAAAGGGAACCCACCTTAAGGAATCAGAAAGAATATTCAGCAAAGGGGATAGAAGAAATTACCAGATAAGTAGCAGGAAAGCAAAGAAAATTTAGTGTCATAAAAGCCAAGGGAAGAAAGTGTTAAGGAGTAAGAAGTCATCAATCTCAATACCAAAGAGGTCAAAATAAAGATTAAAAAAAATTTATTGACTCTCAAAAATACCAGTGTTGAGAGTAGAAGTTTCATTGCAGGGAGAAAAAGAGTGAATAACTGGGACGTGGATATGTACCATAACTTTGAGAAGTTTGATTGTAAAAGGAATGAAGGAAATTAGATAGTAGTTTAAAGTCAAGAAGCATCAAATGAAGTTGTCTAGTTGATCATTTCTGAATGGAAGGGTATGAAATCACTTAATAAAAATTCAGGATACAGCACTTTTTAAATGGAAGTGATGTTTGAATCATTGCTTCTCAGAATCAAGGAGACAATATATACAATGAGTATAAAAACAGAAATGGAAAGAATACACTTTTCTCCCCAACAAAACCTAGTATGCTATGGAATTGTGGTCAATGAGTTTATTACTGAAGGAAAGCATGAAAAAAATGTTTCCATTTACCTTGTGGGAAGAGGTAGGGAACTATGGATATGGAATATTTTTATGCTTCAGAGCCATTTGATCCATGGCTAATTTAGCTGAACTGCTCCCCCCCCTTTCTTCTTCTTCTTTTTTTAACTCTTACCTCCTCTGCCTTAGAATTAATACTATGTATTGGTTCCAAGGCAGAAGAGTAGTAAGGGCTAGGCAATGGAGGTCAAGTGACTTGCCCAGGGTCACACGGCTAGGAAGTGTCTGAGGCCAGATTTGAACCTAGTACCTCCTCTCTCCAGGCCTGACTCTCAATCCACTGAGGCACCCAGCTGCCCTGCTCTCTCTTTATTCTTTGTTTTTCAGGGATGACTTGGTGGGTAGGAGAATGACATATATTAATGAAAATGCTAAAAAAAATGTCAATAGAAACATAAACAAAAAGAAACAAAAGAAATATGGTTTCAAATTTGTTGGGTAATTGTCACAGACATGGAGTTCCTCATGGGACATTTTAACTCAACACTCCCCATCCCAAGTGCAGCCAGGAAAGTGGACTCCTGATGAACCAATGGAACCAGATTGTCTTTCCATTTTTAACAGGGCAAGACCTGTTAAGTTCAAAAGTAATTTGTTCCTTGCCTCCATTGATCCTCCCTTCTTATATTGCCTCCAATATTCAAGAGTGCTGAAGAGCAGACTATGTATGAGAAGGCTGTAAAGAAGTTGTTATGTGTGGTTTTAGAGCAGAAAGAGGAGGTGGGACTTAAAGATAAACAACCATTCTGAGGTCTTATTCTTCCCAACTGGTAGGAAAGGAGAAGGTAGCATTCTTTTTAATGTTTGTTCAGCCTTTTCCTGGTAACTTCATGAATGCTATCTGGACCTTGGAAAAGTGTTTAGAGGTAATCCCATCTTATCTTCTTTACAGAAATGCTTGGGCAATTTATGTTTAGGGTTACTGTTAAATGATGCTACCTATTTTTGGACGCATTTTAAATAAATTTGTATTTCTGTTCCAGGGCTCAGAATTTTCTCTGAAGGTCCATATGCTAGCTTGTCCTAAAATAGCTCTCACTTTCTGGAGTAAAAGTGTCCTGATCATGTGGAGTTTTACCCACAAAGTGCCCTATTGTGCATTACAGTGTTTAGAAGTCTAATTAAAGAGAATATTGGACTTCAGAGATTTTTGGTAGAGAAATGTGGGCAGAGCAGGGACTATTTTTATTTTTAACTTTTTCTTGTATCTCCAAGCTCATGGCACTTAGTAGGGGCTTAATAAATTCTACTGACTTGATTTGTAATATAACATTTATCAGGGAAGAAGACAGATATAGTTGTTGTTGTTGTTTTTTTTTTTAGATCCAAAGTAGCTATTCCAAGGTAGAAGAACTGTAAGGATTAGGCAAGTAGGGCTAAGTGACTTGCCCACCGTCACATAGTTAGGAAGTAGCTGAGGTCATATTTGAACCCAATATCTCCTGTCTTCAGTCCACCTAGCTGCTTGAGGTATCGAATTTTAAGAAAACAAACTATCATAATGATACAAAATAAATGCAGTATAAAGAAGAGTATTCACTCTCCCCTGATTTTCCTAGCAGGTTTAACTTTGCATTATCTTTAACTCTTTCTTACCCTATAGAACAAAGAAAAAAATTAATCTACTTAGATAAGTGGAATTACCTTCACTCTCAATCTGCATGGTTTCTCTATCTGGTTCTAGTGACAACTAATCAATCAAAAAGCATTTATTAAGCATTTACTAAGAGCTACGCAAGCAATAACAGTGTCTGAGGTTTAGAAACAAAAGGAAATACAACACAGTAACAAGAGGAAACATGCTAACACTTGAAGCAAATAAAATTCAGGCTTTTTGTGCTTATAAATGAGCATGCAAAGGAATTGTGAGTTAGGAAACAGTTGGATGTTGTGATGGAGCTGGATCATTTGAAAGCTGATGGAGGTTCAAAATTGAGGCTGTTTGGAAGTGCAGGAGGAATAAGTAATGACAATCTAAGAAGTTTATACTGGGGCCCAATGTATTTCCAGGGTGTACTGTTCTAGGATAGAAAATTATTTAGCTATTACAGATGCTAACACTAGGTGATTGCTTTCTCTTGCTCGCCTCCCCAAAGTTGCTTGTGCATGCAAAGACAAAGGTTGGTATCTGCTTCCATTCTGGTATTACCCAAGTTCTAAAGATAAAAAAAAGACCCAATAAGTCTCTTTATCGATCAATTTAAAGGTCAGCAACAGAATCATAGGCCGCTGTGCTTCTTTTGAATAGGAAAGAGACTACAGCAAGGGTGGAGACCTTTTTTAAAATCCAAGGCCATAGCTGCAAAGGAAGAAAAAAAATAAATGAAGTTCCTGCCCAGGAAAACAATTTCAGTACATTGTCTTCTTCTTCTTCTTTTCTTAATTAAAAAAAAATACATAAAGTGTTTGAATCATCTACTTTTAAAATTATGTACAAAATATATAAATCTTTTTTTTATGAACACATTTAAAAATATACCTGGCAAGTCACAACATTCAGGGACTCCATTTGTCAAATTAAGGAAAGAAGACTGAATGATCTTTAAAGCCCCTTCCAACTCTAAAATCCTATGATCCTTTAATATTCTTTGATGCCAAATTATAGTCGTAAGGGAGAAAGGGAAAGGCAGGAGGAAAAGAGAGTGGAATAAATAAGAAGGTGGGGAAGGAAAAGGAAAGTGGAAGAGAAAGGACATAGAAGAGTAGAGATCTGAGAAAGTCACTAAGTATTCGTTGCTATTAATTCTCAGGTAAGAGATGACACAGAAAGAATAAAGGAAGGAGGAGGTAAGGGGTTAAAAGCTTCCAATGTGCTAAGCCCTTTACAAAAAAATATCTCATTTGAGAGTAAGACAGACAGAAAAAGAAACAGAAAGGGTAAGACTCAGGAGGTGCTAGGTGAGTGTATTAGAGATAAACTGCTCCTGTCACAACCTTCTCTTCATCATGCTGTGGGCGTCACAATAAATTATTTCCTCATATCATTGCCTGTCAAACTCTGATTAGTCTCCAGCACTTTAAACCAGTCCTCCCAGCAATGCGAAATAGCTTGTCTCCCTTTTCAAATTTCAAAAGTTGATTTTTAGAAATTTAAAGAAATTTACTTTAGTCCATTAAAAAGCATCAATTTGTCTGAATGGCATTTGCTATCCAAGATTGCCTCATTTTCATTATTTCAGAAATTAGGATTAGCTCATTAGTGCTTGAAGATACACTAAGAAATAACATTTGCTTATTTAATTGAAGTAACATTTTTTAAAAGTAAAAATCAGGATCCCCTCCCTATTTTTGAGGGAACAAAAGAAAGGAAGAAAGGAAAGAGAAGGAAGGAAGAAAAGAAAAGAGGAGGAAGGAGGTAAGGAAGGGCAGAAAGAAAAGAGAGAGGGAGGAAGGGAGAAGGAGAAGAACAAGAGGATTTATTAAATACTTACTATGTTCCAGGCACTGTGTTAAGCACTGGGGACATTGATACAAGTGAAAATTCCCCTCCAAAACCCAAACAGGCCATGCCTTGAGAATTTTGCATTTTGGGGAGACATTTGGGGGTGGAGCCAAGATTGCAGAGTAATCATCAGCAGGTGTTATGTAGTAAAAATTAACTGACCCTCACTATTCCTTATTCTGTCTGGGATGACAGAATATTCACTAACAGAATGAGTGGTCACGTAGTCACTTGCCCTTCATGTCTATCCAAAAGACCACATGATATGATTACCTTTGTGTCTGCCTGTCTGCCTGACATCATTCACCTGTTATGCTAACTTGATTAACTTTATTTACAGAATGCTCTTTCATGTAACTCAACTATGATCATACCTTATATAAACACCGTTCAGACTCTGCTTCGGGGGAACTCACCTGGCTGAGTTATTCCTAGCACGGTAGGAATAAACTTCCCTTTGCCTGACTTACATTGTCTTTGCGTGCTCCTTTGGGTGATCTATTCTTGGACCCTAACACAGGCTGTGCCACCATGAGAATGCTCTCTGACCAAGATTAACATATTGCCACAAAATGAACACAGGCATGAAAGAACCAATGAAGAGACAGAGTGAAACAACTTTCAACAACAACAACAACAACAAAAACCCAAAAGTAGACAATGAACATTTGGAGTACTGGGGTGAGAGGAGAGTAGATCTAGCAAGAAGCTGTAGCAAGAAGGGAAGAGGAAACCAAAAGCAAGCTGCATCCTCCCACCCAACATCTGCTGTCTGAGGTTTGAGAACCTATGCCCAAGCCAACATCCAGATCTTGAGACCCTGCCTGAAAAAATAAAGGTACAAACTACCCCTTGAAATTTTAAACCTGTGGAGAAATCTGGAGTCCTAGTCAAGGGAATTCTAGTCTGGGGTTGGGACTCTTAATTCACACTTTGGGGTGGAATGCTAGTATTATGTACAAAGTACTGATCTTTTTACCTAAAGCTCAGGGTGGAACTCCAAGCCAATCAAGGGTGTGCCTGATTGGATACAGTCAGACAAAAAACTTGAGATTAATCCTGAGGCTAGAATTTGATCAGTCCCTGACCTGATAATGTTCAGAGTGAGACCAAACCTTACACTTAAGTCTGAGTCAAGTCTTTAAGCTATCAGCATTACAAGGGTCTAATGGAATCACCAGGGGGAGAGGACTCCCCGACATCTTAACAGACTATCACACCATCCCCTCAGATAGGAAAAATGAGCAAAAAACAAAAAAAAGCCCCTAACCCTAAAGAAGGTTTATGAAGACAAAGAGCAAGGTACTGTGGGTTTTTAAATTAATAATCAATAACTAAATATTATATTTTATAATGTTTTATTAGTAATAACTAAGCAAAAGAACTTCCAGATTTCAGCCTGGTCACAGGTCCAAAAGAGTGCTCCCGTGGGCATAAACAGCACTCAAAACTCTCCCCACATACAGAGATGCAAAAAAAGGAAAATGAGATTGTGGGAAATATAGTCTCTAGGGTTCAAGATTCTAAATCAACACAATTCTCCCTGTGATCCTTTGGGAGACCAGTCTCCCCAGTGGATAAAGAAAACATAACTCATAATTTTAACTAAATGTATATACAAATGTTACAGTTTTTAAAGGGAAATTACAATAATTTGGGGATAAGAGGAAAATAAAAGGGAAAAGGAACAAAACTAATGATAGGTGCATTGACAAAAAGCCAATTAGGGGGCAGTCCCCTTTGGCATATGATTAAAAACAAAAGCATTTCAACCCCCCCCCCCCAAGTTTAAATTTGCCATATCTCAAAGTTCACTCTGGATCCTCTGGTACAGCATGTAGACTCTGCAGGCATCCTCATGGTGCTTTCTTGATTCTGGGAGGTAGTCTCTTGTTCAAAATTTGGCTCAAATTCAAGTCAAAGTTCACAACAATAACATAGTCCACCCTGAGGAAAATAATAATACATTCCCCCTCCTCCCCAAGTTGGATACAGGGATGCATGTAGGAATTACGCAGGAATACATGGTCAAGTCACAAGGCATATGAAACAAGTGTCAAAAAAACACCAAGGAATCAGAAAAATTACAATTAAAAAACCAAACTTCTGAGTCAGATAAAGAAATATAAAAAGAAAACTTGAAAAAAATTCTGGGAAGAAGGAAAAAAAAGGAAAAATATCACAACAGGTTCTTGTAGTGATCCATGTCCCGTAAGTGTAAAACAACAATTAGTCACTAACCCACTTTAGCAGTCTGGACAACAGTAAGTTGTCACATCATGAGAGAAAATAGAAAAAGAAACTAGATCTCAAGACAAATGGGAAATAGAATTTCCTGGTTCAAACCTTGTCTTCGTTATTTTGGGATAATGGAGCCAGAGCAAGCTATGTCATATGCTTGATATAAAGTGTGGTACAAGGAAGTCCTGCATTTAACACATGTTAAACAACCGCGACCTCAAGTCTCACACATGATCAAGTCATTGTGCTTTTTGTGCAGAATGTCATCAATCCCCACAGGACTGGTGTGGTTTCTTTCACTTTTTGTGTGCTTGTTTGGCACTTTGCAAGTCAAGTTCTATGCTCCTTTGTAGTCTTTTTGTCCTTGGATTAGACATAGTCATCAAGCAAAAGTCTCATTTTAGTTAAATAACTATTGGCAGTTTGGCATAGTCCAAAGCTTTCTGGGTATGTGAATGTCTTAGCTTATGCTATTGCAAAAAGCAAAAATAGTTAAATTTTTTTCAATCTTAGTGACATGTATGTCAAAAGCAAAAAATTGAGAAAAGAAGGAATAAAAATAAAATACTGTATGACACATGTAGGAAGAAAACAAAATGTTAAAGTTGTGTATATTTCACAATTACAGAGGTAAAATATAGGGACTAGTTTTCAAAAAATGAGATTCATTTCTTCTTTGCCTTACCATGATCCACAGTATGAGTGCAAAATAGGTAGAAAGAACAACAATACATTTAAGAAAATACAAAAAATAATTAGTAAAGGCACAAAATGCTACAAAAGGCACATCAGGTCAATATACGTCACTAATACAGATTTTCTTCTATGAGGTAGTAGATATGTTGCCCTACAAAGCAATTTGTGCATATACAAGGAGCAGTCAAATAAAGAGTAACAAAATAGTACAAATCCAGCAATAAAGAAGTCCAATCACAGTCAATAGTCAAATACAATCAGTGCAAGCAATTATTCACCATTAACAGAAGGTACTTGTGTTACATGGCTACAATGAATCCACGAATCCCTCTCTCCAATTTTTATGGCAGTTGGTGTAGTTAATAGGACCTGGAAAGGTCCACATTAAGCAGGTTCAGTCGACCCAGTATGTTTGAAATTCTTTATGTATACACTATCACCTGGGTTTAAATCATGAAGTGAGAAATCAATGGGGCCTGCTTGAACAGCAGCTCCAGAGTCATGGAGTTCTTTCAATTTTGTTTGGAATTGTTATATGTAACAATGATTGTATCCCCTCATAACAGTGAGGTATAGGCAAGGGCAAATGGTTGTGCCTGAATAGGTGGATGTCCAAATAGCATCTCAAATAGTGAGATGTGTAAATCACCTCTGGGTCTGCTTCTGAGATAAAATAGGGCCAGAGGTAGAATTTCAGGCCACTTTATTCTTTTTATAACACAAATATGGTATTGGTTCCAAAGCCAGGCAGAACAAAAACAGAGAAAGGAAACTATAGACAAATATCCTTAAAGAATATAGATACAAAAATCTTAAATAAAATACTAGCAAAAAAAGACTCCAGCAAGTTGTCACGAGGATTATTCATTATGACCAGGTGGAATTTCTACCAGGAATGCAAAGATGGTTTAATATTAGGAAAACCATCCACATAATTGAGCATATCAATAATCAAACCAAAAGAGATCATATGAATATCTGGATAGATGAAGAAAAAGCCTTTGACAAAATGCAATACCCATTGCTATTGAAAATACTAGAAAGTATAGAAGGAATAGAAGGACCATTCCTCAAAATAGTAAACAGTATATATTTAAAACCATCAGCAAGTATTATCTGCAATGGGGACAAGTTAGAAGCCTTTGCAATAAGATCAGGAGTGAAGCAATGATGCCAATTATCACCTCTATTATTTAATATTGTACTAGAAATGCTAGCAGTATCCATTAGAGAAGAAAAAAATAAATTGAAGGGATTAAAATAGGCAATGAGGAAACTAAACTATCACTCTTTGCAGATGATATGATGGTATATTTAAAGAATCCCAGAAAATCAACTAAAAGGCTAGTGGAAATAATTAACAAGTTTAGCAAAATTTCAGGGTACAAGATAAATCCACATCAGCATTTATATATATATATATATTTCCAACAAACTTCAACAGCAGGAGTTAGAAAGAGAAACTCCATTTAAAATCACTCTAGACAATATAAAATATTTAGAAATATATCTACTAAGGAAAACACATGAATTATATGAACACAGCTATAAAACACCTTTCAGAAATTAATACTAGATCTAAATAACTGAAAAAACATTAATTGCTCATGGGTAGGAAGAGCTAACATAAAAAATGACAATCCTACTCAAATTAATCTACTTATTCAGTGCCATATATATCAAATTATCAAAAAACTTTTTTTATAGAATTAGAAAAAATATAACAAAGTTCATCTGAAAGAATGAGAGATAAAAAATATTGTGTGGATAGAATTTGTTCTCCAGGACTCTCTTACCCAGCATCGCATTTGAATCTTTATGCTATGTGCTAACATAGGGAGGATATATAATTTTTGTGTGACCCTGCCTCTCTTTCTCTCTCTCTCTCTCTCTCTCTCTCTCTCTCTCTCTCTCTCTCTCTCTCTCTCTCTCTCTCTCTCTCTCTCTCTCTCTCTCTGTCTCTCTCTCTGTCTCTCTCTCTGTCTCTCTCTCTCTCTCTCTCCTGAAAAGAAACTTGCTAACTCCTCGAATCAAGAAAGTGAACTGTTTTGAGAAGGCGCCACAGAGATGCCTGCAGAAACTACACACTGCATCAAAAGATCCAGAATGAACTTTTGGATGTAGTGAATTGAACTATGGAGGGTTGAATACATTTTTCCTGAATGTAAACACATGCCAAAGGGGATTATCACTAATTGGCTTCTTTTATTTCCCCTCTCTTCCCCAAATTATTTTACTTTCCCCTAGGAATTGCAATATCATATGCACCTTTAGTAAGAGATCTTTGAGATATAAGCTGATTATGTGTAATGATTCACGGGGGAGATTAGACATGTAAATCTGGGAGATCCCAACATGCTCGCCTCCCAATGGAATCACAGGGGGGATTGTGTGGACAGAATCTGCTCCCCAGGATTCTCTTACCCAGCAACCCATTTGCATGTTTATGGTTTGTGCTAACATAGAGAGTATATAATTTTGGTGCAACCTTGACTCTCTCTCTCTCTCTTTCCCTGAACATGACTGCTAAAGCTGGCTTTTAGCCAGGCAGGAGAATTTACACACATGGTCTTATTTTAGTTAGAAAATTGGGCATTGAATTTCTATTTCTTTTTTAAAAAAATTATTCTAATTCAAATTACTATTAATGAATTTTATAAAACTAATATTTATAGTTATTGGTATTAATTTAAATCCTACAATATCAAGGGAAATGATGAAAAAAAAATGTGAAGGATGGAGGCCTAGCAGTACCAGATTTTAAACTGTACTATAAAGCAATGGTCATCAAAACAATATGCTACTGCCTAAGAGAGAGAAAGGTGGATCAATGCAATAGACTAGGAATAAGTGACCTTAGCAAGCTAATGTTCAATAAACCCAAAGATCCCAGTTTTGGGGACAAGAACTCATTATTTCACAAAAACTGCTGGGAATATTGGAAAACAGTATGGAAAAAATTAGGTTTAAATCATGTAAAATTAAATTTATATTTCTAATTATAAAAATATATTTTATGAGGTTTATTAAGGATCATTATAAATCAAGAAATAAAGAGGATACAAAGTAAAAACATGTGCCCATGACTGGTTAGCCAATTTCAAATTTTTCCTAACTTACCATCATCACTGCTGATTCTACATTATGCAAAAAAAAAAGAGGATGTAGGAGGTGTTACTGCTAGTTAAATACCAATAATGTGATCTCACCAATGTGGAGATGCAGGAGGGATTATAGGAAATTCTGGGAAATACCAAGGACTTCTGGGGAATGAAGTCAAAGGTTCAAAATCTCCATTTATAAACATCTCACACCCTATACAAGATAAATTCAAAATGAGTAAATGACTAACGAGTAAAATCATAAATAAATTAGGTGAACATAGAATAGTATACCTGTCAGATCTGTGGGAAAGAAATGAATTTAACACCAAGCAAGAGATAGAGAACATTACAAAATATAAAATAAATGACTTTGATTATATCCAATTAAAAAGGTTTTGTACAAACAAAACCAATGCAACCAAAATTAGAAGGAAAGCAACAAACTGGGAGGACATTTTTATAACAAAATTCTCTGACAAAAGTTTAATTTCCCAACTATATAAGGAACTAAGTCAAATTTACAAAAAAATCAAGCCATTCCCCAATTGATAAATGGGCAAGGGACATGAATAGTCAGTTTTCACATAATTTAAATCAAAACTATCAATAAGCACATACAAATTGTTCTAAATCCCTCATAATTAGAGAAATGCAAATTAAAACAATACTGAGGTACCACTTTACTGCTGGTAGACTGGCCAATATGGTAGCAAAGGAAAATGATAAATATTGGAGGGAATGTGGCAAAATTGGGACACTAATACACTGCTGGTGGAGTTGTGAATTGGTCCACCCATTCTGGAGGGCAATTTGAAACTATGTATGTAGGATTCCAGGCATATACATATGGAAAATGTGGTTGATATATTGATATGATATTATACTTTGTCAGAGCAGTTAATGAGATAGCTCAGAGGCCAGAAGAATCTCTGGGCCTGAGCCACAGAGGGCTCATCTCTGGCCTGGTCAGACAGCATTCCAATGCATGATTTATGAGCAGGCCATGCAGTCTTTGTTCTGGGAGTTTGAAAAGAGAGGGCTGAATTTACCACGCCTCTAGCTTGTATGTCATTGATGTGTCAAGCCAATGTAAATCCACTATGTGCTGTTGCATATGCATTACGTACCTCTTACCTCATTACCTTAATAAAAAATCAGGAAGGGCGCCATTCCTTCTCTTCTTCCTTTCTTCTCTCTCTCTCTCTCTAACCTGCCTGCTGGCCATATGGATCGCTCCTTCTTTAGGGCTTTACTATGGTCTCTAAAGTCTTCTTTCTTTATTCTTTTCTTCCTTTTCACCTGACCGCCAGCCAGTGCAATCTGCACTTGGAGTTTTATCTCCCAATTCTGCAAGCGGTACTTTTCTTCAACTGATTCCTTTCTCACACCTAATTCCTAATCCTATCTAAGAATTCTACTCTCCACGAATTCTTGGTTATTTTTTATCTTCCTTCACTGTATGCCCCACAAAGGAAGATAACAGGAAGAAGCATCCTTCCTCCCCAAAATCTGATCTGTGCTTGCCTCAGTTCACCTACCCTCTCTCCAGCTTCTTTTCCCCTACTCAAAATTATATTCCTTTAGATTTCCCTTATATGCAGTGGTTGCTGGCCGGCTACTGTAATGTACAAAGGGCTTTAAAATAATGCCTAACCTTTGACCCAGCTAGGTTTGTACCCCAAAGAGATAAAGAGGAAAAATAATTGCCAAAAATATTTCTAGCTGCACTCTTTGTGGTGGCAAAAATTGGAAAATGAGGGGGTGTCCATCTATTGGGCAATGGCTGAACAAATTGTGGCATCTGATGGTGATTAGAATATTATTGTAATAAAAGTTATAATGAACTGGAAGAATTCCATGTGAATTGGAAAGACCTCCAGGAATTGATGTAGAGTGAAAGGAACAGAACCAGAACATTGTAAACAGAGACTGATACATTATGACACAATCAAATGTAATAGACTTTTCTACTAGCATCAATGCAATGACCTAGGACAATCCAGAGGAACTTATGAGAAAGAATGCTATGCACATCCAGAGAAAAAACTATGCAAACATTAATGCAGAAGAAAAACATGTCATGTATCAAGTAGTTCTTTAGGGATATATTTAGGGTTTTGATATTAAAAGACCACTCTACTGCAAATATGAATAATATGGAAATAGGTTTTGAACAATGATACATGTATAACCCAGTGGAACTGCTTGTCAGATCTGGGAAGGAGGAAAGAAGAGGAATGGGGAATCATGAATCATGTAATTTAGAAATTTATTTATAATTAATAATATATATATATTTATTTAGAATTTAGATAAATTTAAATAATTAATTTAGAAAATTATTCTAAATTTAAAACAAAAAGAATTTTGCTTTTTCATGGAAGAAGACAATACAGAAAGGTAGCTGAAAAGCAACCTCAGGATGAAAAGTTCAAGCTCCATCCCTCCACTAAATGGAGACTGTGAGCAATTTATTGGTGGAGTAAATTGGGGGTAATATTTCATAATCAGTAGGCTTCAGTGAGATTAGACTATTTCAGTGTGAGGAGTCACCAGGAATTTAAGGAAGTAGCAGCATGAGCTTCTAGTAGCCTGGATATGGTTCTGAAATCTAGAGGAAGTCAGAAGAAGGCCAAAAGAAGAATGAAAAGTTCTAGTTATGTCTTAGTGATAATAACATAATAGTGATAATCCCCCCCCCCAAAAAAAAATCATTGAAATGCTCTTTCAGGAATGTTACAGTTTATTGTTCTTTAGTTCCCTTACTATTATTTAAAGCATGACACTTCAAGACAGGAAGATCTAGGTTTGAATTCTGCCTCAATACTTATTATATATGTGACCCTGAGTAACTCACTTTATTGTCTGAGCCTTAATTTCCTCATCTATTTGATTAGACTGTTGTGATCAAATGAAATAATATGTGTGAAGTACTTTGCAAACTACAAAATACTATATAAATATTGTTGTAGTTCAGTCATTCAATAATGTCTAATAAGTTTTCTTTTTTTAAAATTTAAATTAATTTATTTAGTCAATTTAGAACATTATTCCTTGGTTACAAGAATCACATTATCTCCCTCCCTCCCATCCCCCACTCTTGTGGCTGATGTGCAATTCCACTGGCTTTTACGTGTGTCCTTGATCAGAACCTCTTTCCATGTTGTTGGTGTTTGCACTAGGATGTTCATTTAGAGTCGACATCCCCAATCATATCCCTTCGACCCATGTATTCAAGCAGTTGTTTTTCTTCTGTGTTTCTACTCCTACAGTTTTTCCTCTAAATGTGGATAGTGTTTTTTCTCATAGATCCCTCCAAGTTGTTCAGGATCACTTCATTGCCACTAATGGAGAAGTCCATTAACAATAAGTTTTCTTAGCAAAGATGCTGGAGTGGTTTGCCATTTCCTTTTCCAGTGTGTCTGCCATTTGACAGTTCAGGAACTAAGGCTAAAAAAGGTTAAGTGATTTGCCTAGAATCACACAGCTAGTAAATATTTGAAGCCAAATTTGAACTCATATCTTCCTGACTCCAGGCATGGGATTTATCCACTGCACTACCTAATTAACCCTATGTAAATATAGGCTATTATTATTATTATTATTATTATTATTTTCATCTTTTTTGATGGTGTTCAGATAGATTTGATCCTGGGACTAGTCACAAGTTTCTTATATTTTTATTTATATTCAGTCTTTCACAGACCATTGCACAAGAAACTAAAATAGTTATTTTTTTAATAGATAAAATTATTTTGAAGGCTGACTTAAAGCATCCTTGATTCAACACCAGAAACAGACAGGATGCTGGGAGTTAACTTTATCTCATTTTAGTCCTACCAATTTTGACTCCTTGGACAGATCTCTAAACTTTCAAAGCTTTTTATTCCATGTAACTTCGATATTATGAGCATTTGAGGTGGTAACATCTATTTAAAATGTTGGTTATAGGTTTTTAAGAAGAATTATTGGGAGCAGCTGGATGATTCAGTGACTTGAGAGCCAGGCCCAGAGATGGGAGTCCCTGGGTTCAAATCTGGCCTGAAAAACTTCCTAGCTTTGTGATCCTGGACAAGTCACTTAATCCTCATTGCCTAGCCCTTACCACTCTTCTGCCTTGGAACCAATACACAGTACTGATTACAAGATGGAAGGTAAGGGTTTAAAAAAAAAGAATCATTCTTATGTTCAGGAAATTGTGGGAAACAGTAAATTTTGTGATACTAGTTTGGTTCTAGTACAGTCTGTTGGGTGAGTCTTCCAGGATATTTTGAGGTGTATAGGAAATTTGTCATCTAGTTGATGAAAGAGAACAAACTTCTTGCTAAGAATTCAGTAGGTTCTAATTTTTTTAATAGCCTGTAGAGATATATTACCTGATTTCTATACATAATCTAATCTATGTTGGTCAGTAGGTCTGGGCTTCTTGAGAATAAACCTTCCCTAGCTTCTGATGAAAATAACATCTTTCTGAACTACCTTCAGAAACCTCTCCATTTTTGCAAAACTTGAACCCAGGTCTTCCTGTTTTTGAGATCATTTCTCTATTCTATAGTGTTGTTGTTGTTGTTTTTAATATGAGATCCTCAATCTTTAATGAACCCATGGGTAAAATTTGAGGAATTCCATGGATTATTTAAAAAAATATTTGTAGATTTTGAAAAAAAATGTTTTTCTTTTGTATGCTTTTTGTTTTGTTTTATATATTTAAAAACATAATTCTGAGTTATCCATAGGCTTTACCAGATTGCCAAAAGGATTCATGACATAAGAAAATGATTAAGAATCCTCCTACTCTATCTGCTATAACACACTTTCAACATTCCCACCATTATACTATATCAAGATTATTGCTAATGAGGAAAATCATATTGGCTTATTTCTCAGTGTTTCATTTGGTTCTTTCCAACAATACTAAATGGGAGTATTCTCTTTTGAAGTAAAGAAGTACCACCCTCTTCTGATTTCCTAGTCCGCTGATTGTTACAAGGCTTTCCAGTATAGAATTCTTGTTTGCTATTTTTATCCATCTTCCCATATAGCTCATGTAGTGCTTTGAATACAATAGGTACTAAATAAATGCTCCTTGCTTGACTGACAACAAAGGATAGAACTTTTGAGACTGCCACAGAGAGAGACTTCATTTAGTATTTAACCAAGTCTGTAATTTTTGATCATTGAGAGAAGCTGCAGCAAAGCTTGCCTTTATATACTCAAGGAGGAAGTTGGGCATATTAAGTGCAAACAAGATTACAAAAGGGATGTTTCACTTACTTCAGGGAATAAGCTGTTTTCACACCCGAAAGGAATCCAGTTAATATACAAATAATGTAATTGCAGTGTGAGCAGAAACCAGCCCTGCTTAGGCTGACATTTTTTGTTCTGCTAAACAAAAGCCATTCTTAAATATTAATCTGTTCATTAAAGTAGAATTTCAAGGCAACACTTATTAGCTTAATTGGAATTACTACACTGATTTGAAAGTAATACAACTTCAGATAGTATGTAGATGCTATAATCACAGTAAACTTGAAATGGATACGGGGGCCTGAAGATTAAATTCATGCCATTAAATAAATTAGAAAAAATCAGCTATGGCTTGGGGGTGAGGGGAAGAAAGGGCGAATCCTTAATCAAATTTGAATAGAGACAATTAGAAAAGAAAATAGATAATTTTAGGAACGTGAAGTTGAAAAAATTTGCATTGACAAAATCAATGCTATTAGTATAAGAAGAGAAGCCATTATAAGCAGTCTATTGGGAAAATAATTTGTATCAAATATCTCTGATAAGTATCTGTTATCTAAGATTCATAGAGCAATAACACAAATATATAAGACCAGAATCCATTCCCTACTTGCTAAGTGGTCAAAGGCTATGAAAATATTGTTCTCAAAAGAATTGCAAACTATTAACCATCATATGAAAGATCGATCCAAATCACTAATAGTAGGAGAAATTGAAACAACTCTGAGTTTTCACCTTATTCACAGTAAACTGACAAGGATGGCAAAAGTTGGACAGTATTGTTGGATGATCTAGGCCCTTCTCTTGTAAAATGATGGATAGACTAATTTGCTTCTTTGGAATATGTATATGCCTTTGTTGGGGGAGATTTAGCAATCAGGTCTCTAGTATTTAGGAGGTGTTACAAATATTAGTGCTATCTTATGGATGAGAAACTGAGAGGCTCAGAGGGTTAATTAACTTGCCAACAGTCAGATAACCAGTAAATATTAGTCAAGATTTGAACCAGATCTTCCTGAGTATATGTCCAGTACTATTTTTACTAAATTATAATGCTTCTCTAGAGAGGTATTAGGACCTGCCCTTTACCTGACTTTTGAGTTTGATGTAACCTTCTATGAGTTCTTTTTTGGTCCTTTGGCAAATAACCAGAATTAGTTATGGAACATTGGGAAGGTTTCTTTGGGGGTGGGGGAATAAGGATAAGGGCAATGTTGAAAAATGGAACAGGAATTATCTTTTTTTTTTTTTACTTTTTAAACATTATTTTATTTGGTTATTTACAAACATTATTCATTGGAAACAATGATCCTTATCTTTTCCTCTCCCCCTCCCCCCTCCCACCACTTCTCCCATAGCCGGCGCACAATTCCACTGGGTTTCACATGTGTTCTTGGTTCGAATTTGCATTAGAGTGTTCATTTAGTCTCTCCTTAGTCATTTCCTCTCAGCCCCTGTAGTCAAGCAGTTGCTTTTCATCAGTATTTTTACTCCCACAATTTATCCTCTGCTTGTGGATAGTGTTTTTTAGATCCCTGCAGATTGTTCAGAGACATTGCATTGTCCCTAGTGGAGGAGTCCATTACCTTCCATTGTCCCACAGTGTATTAGTCTCTGTGTACAATGTTCTCCTGGTTCTGCTCCTCTCGCTCTGCATCACTTCCTGGAGGTTGTTCCAGTCTCCATGGAATTCCTCCACCTTATTATTCCTTTTAGCACAACAGTATTCCATCACCAACAGATACCACAATTTGTTCAGCCATTCCCCAATTGATGGGCATCCCCTCGTTTTCCAATTTTTGGCCACCACAAAGAGCGCAGCTATGAATATTTTTGTACAAGTCTTTTTGTCCCTTATCTCTTTGGGGTACAAACCCAGCAGTGCTATGGCTGGATCAAAGGGCAGACAGTCTTTTGTCGCCCTTTGGGCATAGTTCCAAATTGCCCTCCAGAATGGTTGGATCAATTCACAACTCCACCAGCAAGGAATTAATGTCCCTACTTTGCCGCATCCCCTCCAGCATTCATTACTTTCCATAGCTGTCATGTTAGCCAATCTGCTAGGTGTGAGGTGATACCTCAGAGTTGTTTTGATTTGCATCTCTCTGATTATAAGAGATGTAGAGCACTTTTTCATGTGCTTATTAATAGTTTTCATTTCTTTGGCTGAGAACTGCCTGTTCATGTCCCTTGCCCATTTATCAATTGGAGAAGGGCTTGATTTTTTGTACAATTGATTTACCTCTTTGTAAATTTGAGTAATTAAATCTTTGTCAGAGATTTTTATGAAGATTGCTTCGCAATTTGTTGCTTTCCTTCTGGTTTTAGTTATATTGGTTTTGTTTGTACAAAAGCTTTTTAATTTGATGTAGTCGAAATTATTTATTTTACATTTTGTGACTCTTTCTATGTCTTGCTAGGTTTTAAAGTCTTTCCCTTCCCAAAGGTCTGACATGTATACTATTCTGTGTTTACCTAATTTACTTATGGTTTCCTTCTTTATGTTCATGTCAGTCCCTCATTTTGAATTTATCTTGGTGTAGGGTGTGAGGTGTTGATCTAATTCTAATCTCTCCCACACTGTCTTCCAGTTTTCCCAGCAGTTTTTATCAAATAGTGGATTTTTGACCCAAAAGCTGGGATTTTTGGGTTTATCATATATTGTCTTGCTGAGTTCACTTGCCCCAAATCTATTCCACTGATCCTCCTTTCTGTCTCTTAGCCAGTACCAAATTGTTTTGATGACTGCTGCTTTGTAATATAGTTTGATATCTGGGACTGCAAGGCCCCCTTCCTTTGTATTTTGTTTTCATTATTTCCCTGGATATCCTTGATCCTTTGTTATTCTAAATGAACTGTGTTATGGTTTTTTCTAAATCAGTAAAGCAATTTTTTTGAAATTCCATGGGTATGGAACTAAATAGATAGATAAGTTTGGGTAGGATGGTCATTTTTACTATACTGGCTCATCGTACCCATGAGCAGTTAATGTTTTTCCAATTGCTCAAGTCTAGTTTTAGTTGTGTGGAGAGTGTTTTGTAATTGTGTTCATATAGTTCCTGTGTTTGTCTCGGGAGATATTCCTAGGTATTTTATTTTGTCTAAGGTAATTTTGAATGGGATTTCTCTTTCTAGTTTTTGCTGCTGAACTATGTTGGAGATGTATAGAAATGCTGATGACTTATGCAGGTTTATTTTATATCCTGCAACTTTGCTAAAGTTGTTGATTATTTTGATTAGCTTTTTGGTTGAATCTCTAGGATTCTTTAAGTAGACCATCATGTCATCTGTGAAGAGCGATAGCTTAGTTTCCTCCTTGCCTATTTTTGATGACTTCAATTTCTTTTTCTTCTCTAATTGCTATTGCTAGTGTTTCTAGTACAATGTCAAATAATAGCGGTGATAATGGGCATCCTTGTTTCACTCCTGATCTTATTGGGAATGCATTTAGTTTATCCCCATTGCAGATGATATTGGCAGATGGTTTTAGATATATACTGTTTATTATTTTTAGGAACGACCCTCCTATTCCTATGCTTTCTAGTGTTTTCAATAGGAATGGATGTTGTATTTTATCAAAGGCTTTTTCTGTGTCTATTGAAATAATCATGTGATTTTTGTTGGTTTACTTGTTGATATGGTCAATTGTGTGGATGGTTTTCCTAATATTGAACCAGCCCTGCATCCCTGGTATAAATCCTACTTGATCATGGTGGATGACCCTTCTGATCACTTGCTGGAGTCTTTTTGATAGTATCCTATTTAAGATTTTTGCATCTCTATTCATTAGGGAGATTGGTCTATAATTTTCTTTCTCTGTTTTTGATCTGCCTGGTTTTGGAATCAGTACCATGTTTGTGTCATAAAAGGAGTTTGGTAGAATTCCCTCTTTGCTTATTATGTCAAATAGTTTGTATAGTATTGGGATTAACTGTTCTCTGAATGTTTGATAGAATACACTTGTGAATCCTTCGGGCCCTGGGGATTTTTTCTTAGGAAGTTCTTTGATGGCCTGTTGGATTTCATTTTCTGATATGGGATTATTTAAGAATTCTATTTCTTCTTCTGTTAGTCTAGGCAGTTTGTATTTTTGTATATATTCATCCATATCACTTAGATTGCTGTATTTATTGCCATATAATTGGGCAAAGTAATTTTTAATGATTGCCTTGATTTCCTCTTCATTGGAGGTGATGTCCCCCTTTTCATCTTTGATGCTGCTAATTTGCTTTTCAAAAATTCTTTCCTTTTTTTAATTAGATTGACTAGTACTTTGTCTATTTTGTTTGTTTTTTCAAAGTATCGGCTTCTAGTCTTATTTATTAAATCAATAGTTCTATCACTTTCGATTTTATTAATTTCTCCCTTAATTTTTAGGATTTCTAGTTTGGTTTTCTGCTGGGGGTTTTTAATTTGACCACTTTTGAGTTTTTTATTTGCATTTCCAATTGATTGATTTCTGCTCCTCCTAGTTTGTTAATATATGCACTCAGGGATATGAAAGCAGGGTGCATCCCAAAAGGTTTGAAAGGATGTCTCACCATTGTTATTTTCCTCGATGAAATTATTATTTGTTTCTGTGATTTCTTCTCTAACTAAAAGATTTTGGAGTATCATATTGTTTAATTTCCAATTAATTTTTGATTTGTTTTTCCACCTACCGTTACCTGACTTGTGATCTGAAAAGGCTGCATTTATTATTTCTGCTTTTCTGCATTTGTATGCCATGTTTCTGTGACTTAGTGTATGGTCAATCTTTGTGAATGTGCCATGTGGTGCTGAGAAGAAGGTGTATTCCTTTTTGTCTCTATTTATTTTTCTCCATATGTCTATTAACTCTAATTTTTCTAAGATTTCATTTACTTCTTTTACCTCTTTCTTATTTATTTTTTTATTTGATTTATCTAAATTTGATAATGGTTGGTTCAAATCTCCCACTAATATTGTTTTACTGTCTATTTCTTCCTTCAATTCTCCTAGTTTCTCCATTAGAAATTTGGGTGCTATATTATTTGGTGCATACATGTCGATTAGTGATATTTCCTCATTATCTAAAGTCTCTTTTAACAAAATATAATTACCTTCCCTATCCCTTTTAATCAGGTCTATTTTTGCTTTGGCTTTATCAGATACCATGATTGCAACTCCTGCCTTCTTTCTATCAGTTGAGGCCCAGAAGGTCTCACTCCATCCTTTAATTCTGACCTTGTGGGTGTCAACACGCCTCATGGGTGTTTCTTGAAGACAACATATGGTATGGTTTTGGATTCTAACCCATTCTGCGATTCGTCTACGTTTTATGGGTGAGTTCATCCCATTCACGTTCAAAGTTATGATTGTGACTTGTGAATTCTCTGGCATTTTGATATCCTTCCCTAATTCTAACCTTTCTTCTTTAGCTCTAACCTTTTAATCCAGTGATTTACTTTAAATGAGTCCCTCTTGTCCCCTCCCTTGATATGTTTCCCTTTCTAGCCCCTCCCTTTTTGTTCCCTCCCCCTCCCCCTCCCCTTCCCTACTCTTTTGTTTTCCCTCCCCCCTCCCCCCTTGGTTTTCCCTTCTCCCTACCCTTGTTGGGTAAGATAGAATTCAAGATCCCAATGGATCTGGATGTTTTTCCCTCTCAGAGTTGATTTCCCTGACAGTAAGGTTTAAGTAAAAACTGTCTTCCTCTCCTTCTTATAGGAGTTTTCTTCCCCTCCTCTTCCCGTGTGAATCTGTGTGTGAGAAAGATTATTCTATTTGATTTTTCTTTTCCTCCTATTTACATATTACATTTTCCATATATTAATATATAGATTGATATAAATGTAGTCCTTATAGAAGAGAGTTTGAATAAATGAAAAGATAACAATTTTCTCCTTTTCACTTTCTTTTGATTTTTCTTTTCCCCCTATTTACACATTACATTTTCCATATATTAATATATATAGATTGATATAAATGTAGTCCTTATAGAAGAGAGTTTGAATAAATGAAAAGATAACAATTTTCTCCTTTTCCCTTTCCATCATATTTACCTTTTCAGGTATTCCATACTCTTTGTTTTTCGATATCGAAATTTCCACAGAGCTCTGGTCTTTTCTTTGCAAAAAGTTGGAAATCTTCTATTTTGTTGAACGCCCATACTTTCCCTTGGAAGTATATAGTCAGTTTTGCTGGATAGCTGATTCTTGGTTGAAGACCCAGCTCTCTTGCCTTTCTGAAAATCATGTTCCATGCCTTACGATCATTCAGAGTGGAACTTGCCAGGTCTTGTATGACCCTGATTGGCATTCTTTTATAACTAAATTGTCTTTTTCTGGCTTCTTGTAGGATTTTTTCTTTTGCTTGAAAGCTTTGGAATTTGGCAATTACATTCCTGGGAGTTGTCTTTTGGGGATTTAGTGTAGAGGGTATTCTGTGAGCTCTTTCAGTGGCTGTATTGCCCCCTTGTTCTAGAATCTCTGGGCAATTTTCTTCGATTATATCTTGTATTACGATGTCAAGTTTGCTGTTTATTTCTGGATTTTCTGGTAGTCCAATTATTCTTAAATTATCTCTTCTTCTTCTATTTTACAAGTCTGTCACCTTGTCAGTGAGATATTTTATGTTCTCTTCTAGTTTCTTGATCTTTTGGCTTTGCTTTATTGATTCTTGCTCTTTTACCTGCTTGTTGTCTTCCAGTTGCCTAATTCTGACCTTTAAAGCCTGGTTTTCCTTTTCAGTTTGGTCAAACAAGTTTTGTAGTTGAGTGAAATTCTTTTCCATTAATTCCCACTTTTCCTGCCAGAAGGCTTCCATCTTTTTGATCATTTTCGATTCAAATTCTTCAAAAGTTTGTGGAGAGTTTCCCTTTCCTTTGGAAGGTTTTGGAGCATTTTCTTGTGTTTCCTCTTCTATCTCCTCTGTATTTTGTATTTTTGCTCCATAAAAGGTGTCCAAAGTTGCCCCCTTCTTGTTTTTCTTGTTGTTTTGAGGTTTTTTTTTTTTGCTTCTGTGCTGTTTGCCATCTCTATCTGAGTGAGGAGGGCTGGCTCTTCTGTTGTCTGTCTGGTGTTCAGTGGCTTTAGCCCCAGGCAAAGTGTCTGTCTTCCCCAGGAAACCCGGAATTGCTGGTGTTTCGGTGTTTTGGTGTTAATACCCTCCTCAGTTCACTCCTGATGCTTCTCTGTTGCCTTACTTCTATGCTCTGTCATATTGAATGAAGTATTTCTGGAATGTAATCCACTTGGATCCAGTACAAGAGAGGTTTAGTTACTAGAAATATGACAGGGATCATATTAGAACAGTTACATTTGTAATAGCAACTTAGAGCATGGATGCTGAAGGTAGCTAAATAACACTAGATATGAGAAAATTCTGGACATTAGTCATTGGGAAGGGAGCTTGTTATAGTGTAGTGGGTAGAACTCTTAACTGGAGACACAGGGCTTGGGCACCATTTTTGCTTTGTCATGTACTCTTTTTGTGACCTAGAGCTATCCACTTCATTTCTTTAGAACTTGTTTTCCACATTGGCAAAATAAAGGTATTGGGTTAGGTGATCTCTTAGGCTCCTTTTGTCTCTCTATTATATGAAAAATTTTGGAATAAAATTAGATCAGGAAAATATGTGTGATTCTAAAAGACAGAAACAAAAACAGATCCCTTAAGCCTTGGTGCTCTACTTCATCTCTATCCTTTGTCCCCCTGATTGAAGGGTGGAGTCATGAACTCTAAAACCTACCCTAAAGGAGGAGCTCAGCTCAACACATCTCATTTTTTACCTGGCTGAACTACTCTGAGACTTCTCTGCCTTCATTATCATCCTGAATCAGACAACGTGCCTTCCCTCACACTCCTTTCACCTTCCTTTTCTGTATTTTCTTCCTCCCTTAGATTGTAAGCTCCTTAAGGGTAGGGACTATCTTTCCTTTATAATTTGTATTCTTAGAGTATAACACAGTGCCTAGCACATTGTTGGTGTTGAATAAATGTTTGACTATTGAGATATAAAATATAGAAACACATTTCATTATGAAGCAATTTGCTTTTACAATGTTTGATATACATAAGATGTCTGTGATTTCATCATCATGGGTGACCCTTTTCTATGACTTAGTGGATAAGACTTAGAGAGTAGCCTGAGATACTTATATTACATAAAGCTTCTGGTCTTATCTCCATTTGCCTGTTGAACATCTCAAATGGGATGTCCCTTTGGCATTTCCAATTCAATACATCCAAGACTGAACTCATTATCTTTCTCCCAAAACTTTTCTATTCCCAAACTCCCCATTACTTAAAAAAAATCCCTTACCTCCCATCTTAGAATCAAGGTATTGGTGCTAAGGCAGAAAAGTGTTAAGGGTTAGGCAATGGGAGTTAAGTGACTTGCCCAAGGTCTCCCAATTAGAAAGTACCTGAGGCCAGATTTGAACCTAGGACTATCTATAGGTTCTCTATCTACTGAGCCACCCACCTGTCCCTTCCCTATCACTGTTAAGTGTATCATCACCTTCCCTTCAAACACCTTGGTTTAAAATCTGAGTCATCCTTGACTCTTTATTCTCTGCCACATCCCATGTTCAATATGTTGTCCTTTTGTAATAAACGCTCCTTTATGTCCCCTTCTCTCTGTTGTTACTTCCACCAAACTGGGGCAGGCCTTTATCATCTCATGCTTGGATGGATTTAATAGTTTTTTAGTTAGTCTCAAGAAATGTTTGAGATCAAGACTCTCTGCCTCAAGTCTCCCCTCAATTCAGTCCATCCTTTCCTCACCTGTCAAAGTGGTTTTCCTAAAGAACAGGTTTGGTCAGGTCACTCTCCTATTCAGTCAGCTTCAGGGAATCCCTAATACTTTCAGGTTAAAACCGAAAATCCTATATTGGATTTTTAAACCCCTGCATGTGCCGACTTCTTCCTACCTTTCCAGTATTCTTCTACTTTATTCTCCTTCATTCAATCTGCAGTCCAGGGACACTGACCTCCTTTCTGTTCTTCACAAAAGATACCATCTTCAGACTGTTTGCCATTCCTGCAGGACTCTGCCTCTTCATTTTTACTTCTTTTCATGACTTCCTTCAAACCTTAGCTAGTCTCATATTCAAAATGGAAGAAATCTTTTAGAATCCTTTTATTAAACATTTAAATTTATTTATTTATTTGCTTATTACATTAAAATCTCAGTCAACTCTCCCCTCATTCCCTTTCCCCACTAGAGAAAGCATCATTTGACAAAGAGAGGGATATATAAAACTATGCCTTATTTACTTCTAATTATCAGTTCTTTCTCTAGATGTGGATATACATGAGTATTTAAACAAGTTTTCTGTTGCTATACATAATCTTCTTTTGGTTCTACTCACTTCACTCTTCATAATTTCATGTAGGTATTTGTGTTTTTCCAAAATTAACCTGCTCTTTGTTTCTTATAGCATAGCAGCATTCAATAACAATCATATGCCACAACTTGTTTAAGCATTCTTCAGTTGATGTGGGCATCCTCTCAATTTCCAGTTCTTTGCCACCACAAAGAGAGCTGCTATAAATATTTTAGAACACATAAGTTCTTTTCCTTATTCCATGATCACCTTAGGGAAACAAAAAAACAATAGTGGTACTGCTCCTTTTGGCACCAGAGGAAAAAAAGGGGGGAAAAAGTTATACATAACTTTATAATCCTTTGGGCATAATTCCAGATTGCTCTCTAAAATGGTTGGATCGGTTTACAGTTTCACCAACAGTGTAGTAATGCATCCATATTTCCTCATCCTCTCCAACATTGGTCATTTTGCCCTTTTATCATTTTAGCCAATCTGATAGGTCTGAGATGATGTCTCATATTTGTTTTGATTTGTATTTCTCCGATCAATAATGAACTAGACTTTTCATATAGTTATATAAAGCTTTGATTTCTTTGTCCAAAAACCATCTGTTCATAGCTTTTGACCATTTATTAGTTGGGGAATTACTTATATTCTTATTTATTTGGCAGAGATCCCTCTCTATTTTAGACATGAGATCTCTGAGAAACTGTTTATAAAATGTTTTTCTGATTTATTATTTCCCTTCTAATCATAGAATATGTATATGCCTTTGTTGGGGGAGAGCTAGAGAGAACCCCAACCCTTTTAATTAATATAATCAAGATTATCCATTTTAAATCTCATAATGTTTTCCAACTCTTATTTATTTATAAATCCTTCTCCTATCCAAAAATCTGATAGCTTCTATGCTTCTTGTTCTTCTAATTTGCTTATATCTACCTTTATGCCTAGGTCATATATCCATTTTGTCCTTATCTTTCACAATCTTATGTGAACCTACTGAGAACAAAGGAAAGCACTGGAGAATACTTGCCATCAGACTACTGAAAGAGAGCCCTGCACAAGTTAAAATTTAACTGAAATGTCACCTCCAATACTTTGAATAGGATAATTATTGTGTTCAAAAGTAATTTCAGCTTCATTTTCAGTTAAGTTTTCCTTATCTATAACACTCATTGCTGGATGGAAAGTTTCAGCTTCTGGATTCAAATTAGATGTATTTTCTAAGGGTACCTGTGCCACAAAGCTATTTACAGAATTAACCAAGTTTAGTGGGACATCATCTGTGAATGTTTTTAAAGCGTTGTCATCATTAGCAACAGCAACCTTTAGGGAATTGAAATTATGTGTCTTTGTATCAGTCACAAACTTTTGCTCGAGTTCTAGTGACTCTTTTTCTTTTTCTTTTGCATAATTCAATCCCATTATCCACTCTACACTGGAAAAAATTTTCTAAGAAAGATTTGATGTCTTTTAAACATTTTTCCTCTTTGGTTGCAATTCTTATCAAAGTCTCTTATCACATTTGCAATTTGAGATGTTACTTCATTAATTTCTGCCTCTATTTCTTTAATCTGTCTTTGTTTTTCTCTTGCTTTATTGCAATGGCTATCACTTACAGATACACTTTCATGCACTGAATATTTACTATTTCCCAAGTTATTTCTCGGGAACTGCAGCCTCTTTCTCACTATTTCTTCTATCTCCAAGTATCACACTATATATCTTATGGGCCTGGCTTCATAACTCTTTTCTAACCATATCAGAATACCTTGGCTTTGATCCAGTTTTTATAGCCAGTTGCATTTCATTCAAGTCCAGAGTTTGCTGTGAGGACTTTAACTTGTAGTGTGAATAACAAGTGGACTTCTTGTACCTAGTTTGTGAATTTTGTTTGTCTTTGTTATTACTCTCATTATTTCTTCTTCAAAAAGCAGTTTCTAATCAAGTCCCTTTCCTGTGACAAAAAGAAACATTCCCTAGTCTCTTTCTGCACTGGACTTGCCTTATAACTCGGTATCTTTTGACTAGACTTGTGTAAGTTCTAACTGTATTCAGATTTTTAATTTCATCAATTTCCTTTTGTTTCAAATAATTTTCAGTCCTCTCTAACTTATCATTCAGGTCTTGAACTTGCTTGCTCTGTTCTGAATTCTTTTCAAATAGGTAACTTGCTGTGTCTCTCAACTCAATCAGGGAAACTGAGTCAAATTTAGGGAAATAGTTTTTGAAAAAGGTTCTCAAATTGAATGTGCATCCCTTTAGATATTGCCTACAGACATGGCTCACTGTCTCTTGGGTATCGGCTTCGAGACCTAAGATTGACTTTGCCATCTCTAACAGATGGCTTATGTATGTGGCAGGATATTCCTCTTTGTACTGCCTGATCTTGTCAAACTTAGCCCATGCATTTGGTTTAGAACAGCATTGCTTAATGGCATGCAGTAAATCCTCCCTGTACCTTTTAAGGTAGGACATGCAGGTGGGATTAGCAAAGTCCATGTCCACTCTTTGCTCTACAGTTGGCCAGCTAGTCAAATTGCTGTCAGATCTAGTTTTCTCCAGAAATTGTTTCTGTTCATTGGGGCTGAACAGTTCAGACAATAGGAACTTGACATCCTCAAAATCTGGACCAAAGATCCTGAAAGCCCATTTAAGATCCTTCAGGATTTGAAGAGATTTGCTACAAATTTAGGGAAACAGCACTTTATGGATTCCAGTTCGTGTGTAGAGAATTGTCTATGGGCTTTTGAGTGTATTACACCAGCATTAGTAGTTAGCTTAGTGGCCTCTTTTAAAGGATAGAGTTTCTCAAGTTCATCATCAGCCACAGTGTCCTTTTTCCTTAATCAATTGTTCAAACACAGCCTTAATCATGCCTTCTGCATTGGTATCAAGAGCCATAACCTTTTCTGCTCTAAGGGGAACCAGAAATCTAAATACTTTCTTCACTTGAGTTAGAGTTTGCAACACAGTCATAAATATTACGTATACTTGTGCCAGGCCTTGCCAGAGTACCAGTTCATATTGAAGTGGCAACTGCAACACAGACATTGTAACATTGCCTACATAATCCAAAATTTCCACTACTATATGGGTAAGTTTGCTATATAGTAAGTGGTATACCCCCAAAACAGGCAATGGCTAAGATGACAACCACACCAAAAACCACTTGTTTGAACATTTTGTCTATCTTTTCTTTATCAGGGATCTGTAGGGTACAGTCAAACTGGAGGTGCCAAATGTAATAAAATAGATAATCTGTTGTGAACTATTACTTGTTGCAGTGACTGATGTACTCTGGCTTGTGACTAGAGAGAGCTGCTACTAGGGGACACATCTGAGGGCTACCTAGTTAAAATGAGGATAGAAGTACTTTGAGAGACACTGAGAGATGCTGCCACAGGGATACTGATGAAGGGGAATGTTCTGGGGTTTGCCTATAATCTCTATTGATGGCAGATGGATCAATCTATTTCCTAACCTCCTCCTCCCCTCACTCCCAAATCCCACACACTCCCCGCCTTCCCTTCTTCCACCCTCTCCCTCCCAGTTTCTTCTTGAAACTTGTGGCTTTGCCCCTCCCCCCCTGAGTGGACTATGAAGATACTCTTGTTTTCTTTCTCAGGTAAGGGGTTTACTGGGAAACAACAGGAGAGAGAACTGAGGAAAGGGGGTGGAGTGAGGGTTTCCCTAAACTATAAGGAGAATTTGAGGGTTTGGGAAATCAATCCAGTCACAACTGTGACAGAGGGACAGTCAGAGAGATGGAGGACAACTGTTATTCTTCTTTTCTTCTCCACCAAGCCACCAAGGTCTCTCAGGCTAATTTCAGAAGCTCCCCCTCAAGGGTCCTTGAGCCTGGGACAAAAGCTAACAAGATCAGTTCAGGGCTTCTCTCTTTCAGCCAGCCACCAAGAAAGTCTCTCCTTCAGCCTGGGTTTTCTTCAATTGTCTTCTCCTGGGAACATTCTGTTTAGAACATTCTCCTTGATTGACAGACGGGTCCCCAGCCTTGTTTCTTGCGTGACCTAGCTTGCAAGTCCTCTCTCTCTCTCCATGCCTTTTCCACACTTAGAACCTTTACTTTAAGACTATCTCCATTTTATTCTGTATATATTTCCTTTGTACATAGTTTGAATGTCATCTCTCTTGATAGACTTGAGTTTCTTGAGAAAAGGGGATGTTTTTTACCTTTCTTTTTATTCCCATTGTTTAGAAGAGCATATGGCCAGAGCAGGTGCTTAATAAATGCTTTTTGACTTGATGACTAAGTGATTGCCCACATTTGAGTGTTATGGTCAGGGTTTTAATCCAGGTCTTACTAACTCTAAGCTCAATATCCTATTCATTGTGTCATAGTTTCCTATATATTTGGCATATTATAATTAAATTATTGCCTATTCACATAATAAATAATATCTTTACTAATTGAAGTTTTTTTTTAGTGGCTTTAAATTTTTGTTACAAAGGAATCTTCAAGCTGATGAGAGCTAAGTAGTCGTCTATCACACTGTTTGCCAACTTGTGAGAAATGCTAAAAGCTTACGAGTCAAAGGAATGATTGATATTTGGGTGAAATGACAAAAAAGAAAATTAATGATGCTTTCTGGACTTAACATCTTCCATATTGGATAGATATAGAAAAGGAGTTGAGGGAAAAAAGTAGGAAAAATTCCAAAGCCTCATTAAATACATGTTTTGCTGTACAAGACTTTGCCTAATTGGTCTTGCTTTTGAAACTATCCAGCTTTGTGTGGTCTCTCCTTCTGATGTTTCAGTTGTTATCACCATCATAGATGTACAGGAAATGGCAGGTTTCACTAACTGATATCAACATTATGAGAGACTGCATTTTCCAACATGGACTAATTTCTTGCACATGGCAAAAATGACCGAAGAGTCTGAAGCAAATATGATATGTTTGGTTTAATAGATATGTTGTTCAAGATTTTGCCTCCAGGAGGGATAATTGTGGCAGAATTCTAATCTACATTCCTGAGATAAATGTGTGAAAGCATCCTGTATTTGGCAACATTTGGGACTATTTTTCATGACAATATGATGTTCCACCATCTTTAATGCAAGAACTGTCATTACCTGCACTTGTACACATAGTGGTCAGGCCTCGACATCTTGGAGTTCCAACAAGAAGAGAATATAGAATTTTAGAAGAACAAGAATATTCATCATCACCACCATTATCCAAGTAAAGAACTCCTAGTCAGCAGAGGTCAGCCATCTTCCTGAACTGTCCCCACAGAACAGGTAAACCAGTTGAGCAAAAGCAGCAAGACACCAAGAGGGAGAAATGAGAGGCTACATGTGCCTGTCAAGTCCAACCACAATGATCACCTTGACCACTATATCTCTTCAAACCCTGAACCAAGGCAATAACAATGCTTCCAGTTTAGTGACTTTAGGCATCATTCTGGGAAGCAAATCCTGAGGAGATCCAATATAACAGTTGTTTCCATAGTTGCTATAACCATAGATACTGAAGACCCAGAAAAAAAAAAAAGTTCTTACCACCAAAGTCCTTGGCATTATAAAATTGTTCAGAGTCAGAAACTAATCTGATTTCATTGTGGAAGTGACTTGAAAGAAGAGAAATTACTATTTTTTTGCTACTGCCCCCTAGGGACCACAAAATCTTTGCCTCTTTTGTAACTGACATTTTCCATGTGGATTGTCTCCCCCATTAGAATGTGAAATAACATAAGAGTAGGAACTGTCTTGTTTTTCTATTTGTACTCCCAGCACTTAGCACATAATAAATACTTAATAAGTGCTTTGTTCATTTATTCATATTTTAATGTCAGTTTTAGGCTATTGAAATTGTAACAGTTGAAAAAGTGGGGACTCTAATACACTGTTGGTGGAACTTCAAACTGATCCAGTCAATGTGGAGAGCAAATTGGAATTATTCTCAGAGGGTTATAAAATTGCGTGCCCTTAGACTCAGCAATACTATTGTTGGGTCTGTTTCTCAAGGATATCAGGGAAAAAGGAAAATAATCTATATGTCTCAAAATATTTGTACCTTTGTGATTGCAAAGAATTGGAAATTGAGGGGATGTCCATCAGTTGGGAAATGGCTAAACAAATTGTGATATATAATTGTGATGGAATACTATTGTGCCATAATGAGCAGGTTAATTTAAAAAAAACCTTGGAAATACACAAAATAATGAAGAGTGAAATAAGTGAACCAAGAGATTATATAAAACCACATAATTAATGTCTTAAGAACAACTTGTGAATGTCCACCTCCAGAGAAAGAACTGATAAATAGAAATGTGAGACATTAAAAAAAATGTAGTAGGAGAGTTATCACCACAGAAATGAGAACTGTATTCAAATAACTGAAAAGGGGCTTTAAAATCTTCAGGGAAATTTATATTTGAACTCTGAGGCAATTGAAGCTCAGTTTTTATAAATGATCAGATCCTTTAATGGGATCGACTATTACTATTTTTTAAAAGAGTGTGATTTGCTTCTGAAATTCTTAATGTATGTTATAATTTCATCCCATCAAATTTTGCTGCATGGTTTTAGCCTTGCTAATTTGATTATTTGCCATCTTTCTTGAAGACAGAAGATCCACTATGAATAAGTTTTATGTTTGATAGCTTCTTTTGCTCTGTGTCCATTCTCACTAGTTATCAATCCTCACAGTTATGTCATTAAAAAGCACACTTTGACCATAAGATACCAATTCAATCTTAACACTATGTGGGTCCATTATGATCTCCCATGAGGCATTCATATTGTACTGTTAACAAAACACATTCTTTTATCATTTCCTATTAGGGGTAATATCTCTGGTATGGAGGGCTTGTCGTGCCCTTCTAGGGCAGCTCTTCAGCCTCTGACCCTCACCTGACACCCAGCTCTCACTTGTGGCTCCTAGTAGCTGCTAGCATGCGGCAGCGGCCACACCCCGGGCAACGGCTTCGACAGGCCGGGTAAACCTTGTGAGGGTAGCCATCGGGTCGTCATCGACCCCTGGTGAACTAGGGCTTGTGAAGACTGCTTTGGCGGAACAGGCAGAAGAAACCAACAAGAAGGTTCAACGGCTGAGATGGCTACGCAGCAAAGCACTGTGGAGTGCTTAGGACGTGTTGGAGCACAAAGGACAACACGGCCATCCAATGCAGCTGAGGAAGTCTCCAGGTGTAATGACTTTTCGTGCCAATGGACCCAGGCTTTCAATGCCGAGAGAATGGGACTGTCTCTGTGCATCGACTTTTCCACTTAAATCTTCATGCACAGGTGTCTTTGTGCACAAAAACGCACAAAGTCAATCGTCATCCTCGGTTCGAGAGACAACCAACAACATTTCTATGAGACTTCATATAACTTATAATTGATTTTTACTACAGTAAGTCTGTTTTCTCCAAGTTTAGGGTTTCTGTAAAAATTTGATGAGGTGTTATCACAAAATCGATGATTCCTTATCCTAGTATATTTGTCTAGTTCTTCCTGTATCTATCACCCATTCATTGTTAGATTCTCAAAAACACTTGCTCAAAGAATGCATGGTGGGCAAATATAATGGCCTTAGGCATTAAAATATTTTCCATTCTTCATTTTCAAACCCTGCCTATAGTAAACAGAAAAATAAATTGCTATTTTAAGAACTTGGTTAATTTTTCTTGATCCTCAGGTAACATTTTTTCTATTCATCAAACTACCTATTTGTACACAACTGTTTATATTCTTTGGTAACTACATAGTTTATTGGGCAACCCATTGATATAATGCTAATATTAATATTACTGGAGCAGCAAGATAGAAGGAATACTCTTGACAGAGAGCCCAAGAGAAGTTCTTTTGCTTTCTTTGTTGTAGTGCTTTTCATATTTTTGGCTAAGATTAAGTAGGATTATAGTATCATAGAATTTAGAACCAAAAAGGACTTTACACATCATCTAGTCATAGGATCATAGATTTAGGGAAAAAAGGAAACTTCAAGGGTGTTGAATATAATAATTTCTTTTTTCAGATGAGGAAACTGAGATGTAGTGAGGCCAAGTGACTCACTCAGGATTGAACCAGTAGTAAATGGAAGAGACAGGAGTCAAACACTGGAATTCCAACTCCAAATCTAGTGTATTTCCTCTATACCCATTGTGTCCTTGGTTTTAATGAGAAGAATTTCTGATTATTACAGGGTCCTTTCACATTTAGTATCTTAAATCCTCTTATTTGATGAATTTATCCATACTCTTAGGATTATTGCCTGTACTTCTGACTTGATTTTTTAAACTTTTATTCCCACCTTTTCAACTGAAAGCCCAATTGTCATTTCCAATTCACCATGTCCAAAGCCAGACTTATTTTCTGTCCCATTCCTGAGCCTTACAGTACTTCTATTTCTGTTGATGTCAATACCCTGTTTTCATTTATCCAGGCTTCATATCTTGAAGTAATCTGGGATTTCTCTTCTATCTCAACATTCATATCTTCTCAGGGTCCAAATCTTGTCATTATGCCTCCATGTTGATTTCCTCTTCACTTTTCAACCTGATAGCATATTATTGCAGATTGTGGTCTTTTCTGGAATATTATAATAGCCTTATGTCTTATCTACCTGATTCCCAATTCCTACCTCCCTAATATTTAAAAAACAAAGCAAAATCTTACCTTCTCTCTTAGGATCAATGTATATTGATTCCAAGGCAGAAGAGTGGTAAGGGCTAGACAATGGGGGTTAGGTGACTTGCCACCTAGCTAGGAAGTATGTGAAGTCAAATTTGAACCCAAGACCTCCCATCTCTAGGTCTGGATCTTAATCTATTAAACCACATAGCGATGCTCTTACCTCTCTAACCTTTAAAGCAGCAATTCATTGGTGTAGTGCATAAAACACTGAACTTGGAGGGAGGAAGAACTATAATCAAATTATATCTTAGACATTTACTATCTATGTGAGTCACTTGAGCAAGTCATTTAACCCATTTTGGTTTCATTTGGTATTTGCAAAATGTCTCTCCTTCACAGAGAGAGAAGAAAATGATAATAAAGATATAATAATTCTCATAAATATAATAGATTATTATGAATTTATAATAATAGCACCTACCTCACATGGTGAGGGTTAAATGAAAGATATACATAAAATGCTTTACAAAAGTTCTATATAAAGGCCACATTTTATACTGTTGAAATATTTTCCCTCCTTTTAAAGTCCAACTCAAATGGAACCTCTTGTGGACTTCAGTTTCTTCTTTTTGAAAAAGAAGCAAGTTGGACTATATAATCATTTCGAGTATTTTGCAGAGCTAGAACACTTGCTCTTACTCTTATCTGGCTAGTCTTTTGAGTTAACAGGATAAAGAACTCCTTGTTTTTTAATGTCTTCTAGGAAGAAGTAGATGCAATAATGCTACCCTCTTCGTGGTCACAATTTTGAAGCCTATTCTTAGACACAGGAACATATCTATTAATATCCAGATGTTAACTTTGTTGTGGTATGGATTCCCTTGGCAATCTGCTAAAGTCTTTTGGCTTCTTATAGTAATATTTTTAAATGTACAGTTATTCATTTTAATGACACCATAAATGAAACCAATCACAAAGGAATCATTGTGGTTCATCTTTTCTAACTCTCATGACCTTATTTGGAATTTTCTTGGCAGAAAGATTAGAGTGATTTGCCATTTCCTTCTCTGGCTCATTTTACAATTGAGGAAGTTGAGGCAAACAGGGTTAAGCGACTTGCCAATTTCTGGGTTTGATAGCACCAAGAAAAAGCCTACATGCTCCAAAGTAATCATGTGAAGTTATTTGTTTTTTTAAAGTAAATAGTGACCAATAATTTAAGAATTGTCATAGATATTATTATATATGCATTTAATCAATTATATGAAACATTCTGAGAAATGGGCAGACTCATGAAATACAATATAATCAAAAAGTGAGGATAAGAGAATAATGTGAACAAAAACTACAACAATATAAATAAGGACAACCCTAAAAAGCAATAAAACCCACATTAAGAGAACAAATAATATTGACACCGAAATGTTAAAAGTTAAAGGACACATTCTTTCTTTTTTGTTAACAATCATTAAACATAAAAAGAGATAATTCTATTAGCTAGATTACATATATTTGTTTGTTTTTTTTTAAACCCTTACCTTCCATGTTGGAATCAATACTGTCCAAGGCAGAAGAGTTATAAGGGCTGGGAAATAAGGGTTAAGTGACTTGCCCAGGGTCACATAGCTAGGAAGTATCTGAGGGCAGATTTGAACCCAGCACCTCCCATCTCTGGGCCTAACTCTCAATTCACTGAGCTGCCTCCAGTTTTTTGATGATATAGTTTATGAGACCTTTTATTGTTGAAAAATTTATGCAATGTCAAGACAAAAAAGAAGTATGAACAAAAAATACATAAAAGACCCCCAAATTAATTTGTCACATATATAGTGAAATTGAAAATTCATTGTCTTAACTATTTATAGTAGGTAAATGATTGCATCTCTGGATATTCAAACTGAATGTTGCTTAGAATTTAAATTTAGAACAGGGCACTAAGTTCAGAAATGCTTGTCATTCTGGGCATCCTCTATTCATGACTACATTCTATACATACTGAAAGTGGCTGGTAAAAAGAGGAACTTTGAAAAGATTATTCCAATTATGACATGAAACTGAAGCATTTTTAAATAAAAGAGTATTCAAATTTTGCTGTGTTTTCGTGACAAAGAATAAGTTGAGAAGCTTGCTTATTTATCAGCTATATTTTTACTTCTAAATGAATTAGACTTGAGTCTCTAAGGCACTATGACTACCGTTTTTAATTTGCGTAATAAAATGAATACAATTAAGAAAAAGTTAAAAATTTGGTGGAAATACACACAAAAGAATAATTATGAAATGCTTTCATTTTCCGAATTCTCAAACTCATCAGAATTGAGTAAGAGAAACCTCACTAGCATTCTTTGTGAACGCTTAGAAGCAATTTTGATAATATTGGTTGTGAACCATCCAGCAGAGGCAGCATTGGTGAAATTTGTGGACTGCTAATACATTTGCGTATTAAATGAGCAGAGCTGAAACTATTCATTTTTTCATCTTAGGCGAGAACAAAGAGAAGTTGAGAGTCAGTGCAAAGTAGGGCAGAGATGAAATTACTTACTAGCTTTGTGACCCTAGATGAATCACTTAACTTCTATAGGCCTCAGTTTCCTCATTTTTTTTAACCCTTACCTTCCCTCTTGGAGTTGATTGACTCCAAGGCAGAAGAGTGGTAAGGGCTAGGCAATGGGGGTCAAGTGACTTGCCCAGGGTCACACAGCTGGGAAGTGTCTGAGGCCAGATTTGAACCTAGGACCTCCCATCTCTAGGGCTGGCTCTCAATCCACTGAGCTCCCCAGCTGCTCCCCAGTTTCCTCATTTTTAAAGCAAGAAGTTGAATTAGATAATATGTAATAGCTATTTGGTAGTTTCCCAGTAATCATTGCTTTTTCACTAGGTAGTGAAAGGAACTCTAGACTTAAGTCTTGGATTCAAGTCTTAGACTTGCAAATAAAAAATGTAACATTGGGAAAAACTACTTATTTCTTCTGATTCTCAATTTTTCATTCAGTAAAATGGACATGATTATTCTTACAGTATCTGCTTTACTGAAACACAATGAGGAAATGTTTTGTAAAATAGGATTGAAGACTTAACACTAGAAAATATTTAGAGGGCATCTTGTTCACAATTCATCTTACAATTGATCAAGGCAGGTTAGTATGATGGAAAGAGTGATTGATTTATAGAGTCAAAGGATGTGAGTTCAATGCTGACTGTAATCTATTGTACTCTATGTACCTGACCATTGGCAATTCACTTGACCTCTTTGAAACTCTTTTTTCCTTACTTCAGCTTCAAATTGGTGATTTTGTGAAACTGAGGCCAAGAGATATTAAGTATTTTTGCCTAAAACCACACATGAAATGTGAAGTAGAGTTGAGAATCTAACTCAGGTCTTCTGATTCCGTATCTTTCCATTGTAAAATGTAGATTTATGGTAATAATTGTTGCCTAAAAGCATTCTATCCATATTAGTATTTTAAAAAATCTTTAATTTTTATCATATTTTTCTTATTCAGATATCATATAGTTATAATGTTAATATTTTTAACATTTTTTATTTATGTTCTCTCCCTTCTTCCCTCCCCTCCTCTCTCCCTAGATGGCATAGGTTGTATATGTGCTATCGTGAATTATATATTTCCAAATCCATCATGTTGTGAAAGAAGATACCTAATACATAAACAACAACAACAGCAACAACTCATGAAGGAAATTTTTAAAAAGTAATAGTATTCTTTAATCTGCATGCAGACTCCATTAGTTCGTTCTTTGGGTATAGATAGCCTTTTTCATCATGAGTTCCTTTAATTCCTTCACAGTTGATTATTATACATTATTGCTGCCATATACAAAGTTCTCCTGGTTCTGTTCACTTCCTTTTGCATCACTTCACATAAATCTTTCCAGGGTTTGTGTGTGTGTGTGTGCACACGCGCATGTGTGTGTGTGTGCGCGCGTGTGTGTGTGATCATTTTATATAAGTTATTATACAACTTTAGTAGATTGAGATAAAGAATTTAGAAATTTTACTATAGTTTACTGCATAATCTGAATTGGGAATTATTGATGTTGTCTAAGCTGCTCATTTTATAGATGGAAAAGGGAGATTTATAGCAAAGAAGCGATGTTAGTTATCCTTCATTTTTGAAGAGGACCAATAACATCACAGGGTGATGCTCTGATTTGTACATGAATTGTATTTAAGTGAGACAGAATTGCACAAAATCGTCAGCCTCACTGTCTCTTCCTGAGTCATCAAAGCCCAGTGGCAAGACAAAAGTGAGGACAATTAGCATTGCCCTGAGATGCAGTGGATGACTTTGGAATCTTTGATGTCTGACCAAGCTATGAGAACTCCATAGGACCTTCTCTAGCTGCCTTCATGACCTTTGGAACAAACTGTTCTCATCTGCCCAGAGAGGAGGAGTAACTTGCTTCTGGATTATACAATCGGTGGCAGAACAGAGTCTAGAACCCAGATATTTTGGCTCCTAGCTTGCATTTTTCCCATCAATATGATGAATGAAAGAGCTAGCTCAAATTTGAGCTGATTGGTAAATTTTCAGTGTGAGTGTTTGCACTTTGGAATACAAATGAATCAGTACTCAATTTATCATTTTGTTGACTGGGGTGTTGATAAACAGGGATTTGACTCTTGGTCAATAATAGTCTGCCAACCTTTCTGGACTTAAGAAAGTGATGGAGAAAATGTTAATAATTCAAATTAAACTTTAAAATGTGTCCTGCTAGTTGAAGAGTTATGTTAAACATATATAAGCACTTTCCTGGAGAGGAGACAGTTTTATCTACAGTTGTGGATCAGTGGTTAAGAGCACTGGACTTGCAATCTGACAAATATGAGTTCAAATCCAGCCTCAGACAATTCCTAGCTTTGTGACCTTAGGTAAATCACTTAGCCTTCCATTGACTGACAAAAAGATCCAGTGGAGAAGGAAATGATAAACAACTCCAGTATCCTTGTCAAGAAAATCCACCCATAGCTATCAGAGGTTCAGGAAGAGTTGTCAAAGGACAATAGCAATAATAATATCTCTCCCCTCATTTAGGCAAAGGATAAGAAGTATCAGTATAGTCTCTGGTATATAGTAAAACTTTAATAATAAATACGAAGTATCTCCTATAAAAAGGGGGGGGCAGAGAGGGAAAGGAGCCCCATAGCTCTGCCCTAGTATTTGTGGAGTGTCAGGCTTGTGAGTTAGAGGGCTGAGGGGTGAAGAGACCTGGATCTCCTACATAATTAAAGATTCATTTGGGATAATAAACTCCTCTTTTAAAATGCAAATACTCCTGAAGCAGGTCAAGCCTATCATTTATTCAAACCTTAGCATCAATGCCTTTAATCAGATAATCAAATCAACAAGTACCCTGAGCTGAGGGACCAGGGCTGACTTTAGACAGCTTCATCTTTTGACCCAACTAAATATTTTACCAGGACAGGAGCTAAAGGGGATTTGAATAGCTTCTTTTTTTTCCTTCTAATTCCTGCCCCACTTCTGACAGTGCTATTTAAAAACAGTGAAATGACTGAAAGACGAGTAAGAGAGGAGAAAAGAAAGAGGCTATGAGCTTTGAATAGATACACCAGGATAACCAGAGATCGATTGATAGGATGGCATAGCATCTTTACACCTTAATGACTTTTAAATATATATAATATACATATAAATAAATATGTACATATATATAAATAAAAATGGTTTCTCCTTCCTCCTCCTCCTCACTGCTGGCATTTATATCATGTTTTACCATTTGTGAAGTGCTTTATACTTATTTTCTCACTTGATCCTCACTCACAACAGCCTGATAAGGTAGGTGCTATTATTAGCCCCATTTTACAGATAAGGAAACAGAAGCTGGGGGAAAAAAGATGATTTGACCAGGGTCACACAGCTAAGTAATTAGCTGAGGCAGTTAGAAGTCTTCTTGACTCTTAAGTTGAGTACTTTATCCATTATACCTAATTATGAGGTGTAACATTTCACGTGTGTGTATGTATGTGTGCAAATAAATATGACCTCCAATTCTTCTACACTTGGATATGTTGTATGGAAGGTACACTTCAAGACTTATTTTATATATTCATAAATATAGACGGCAGCAAAGCATAGTTGAGGCCTGGCCTTGGCATCAGGCAGACTTAGATTCAAGTCCTACATCTAACATATATTAACTTTGTGACCCTGAGAAAGTCATTCAGTCTCATAATGCTTCCAAGGCAATTCTCTAAAATAATAAATCAGTACAGTGTCTGGCATGCAGAAAGCCCTTAATAAATATCTGCTGATGGATTGATTGAGAAATTGATTTAAAAGTTTCCACTCCAGGAGTTCCCTGTCCTTATAAAATCATAGGTCTGACAAGAAAAAAAAAAGCCCACACGGCATTCATTTTTTTATCAACAAATAAGCAAAATTTCCATAAACGTTATATTAATTTACACATTACATTGCTAACTTAATTGTTTTCCTCTTGTTCTGGTTCCTATTTTCCCAGGCCAGTTCTCTTCCTGATCTTTTTACCAATTTACCAGTTTTAGCTGTTCAGCATTGAAAGAGGTTGCCCAGTAGAATATAAGTCCAGGAGGACAGGGATCTTTATCTGGATTTCCTTGGTGCCTAGAATAGAGTTTTGTACAGAGCAGTCATTTAATAAATGTTTGCTGAATTTAATTAAATTGTGAAATAGTGGATCATTGAAAATGTTCAAGCAATGTCTGAATTATGATCTTCCAGTGACCACATCAACAAATCTTTCAGGAATATTTTAAAGTTAAGATAAATGGCTTCTAACAGCCTTTTCAGGGTGGAAAGAATGCTGACTCAAAGGTCAGAGGATTTAAGTTCAAATCCCATCCTGCTTCTGATGTCAAAATGAAGGGATGGAACAAAATGACCTCTGATCCCTTCCAGTTCTAGGTCTCTGAGTCTATAATAAGGATAATAACTAGCATGTATTTAATCCTTTGATAACTGCAAAGCACTTTATATATTTAATCTCATTTGAACCTTACAACCACCCTGTGAGACAGCTGCTGTTATTATCCCTATTTTGCACATGAGAAAACAGAAGTTAAGTGACATGTCTAGGGTCACAGGGATGCTAAGTGTTTCAGGAGGTTTTCAAATCCATGTCTTCTTGATTCCAAATCTCCCTCCAAAATTTTAATTTCCAAATTTCTTTTATTATCTCTGCCAAAGAGTGAACACTGAGAAAACTAAACCTTCTAATCTTTCCCTTTACATCTTCAGTACTAGCGTCTTTCCCATTTTAATCTCCAGGCTTATGGCTTTGGACTTGATTTTGTCAAGTTTTCTGGTAAACTATTGTCTCATTTTAGATACTCACTTGCCTTTAATTCAATTCAATATGTGAAATGTTTATTATACCTGAGTAAGACATTGTGTAGTTCATATAAAGATGAAAAACAACATAGTCTCTGCTTTCAAGAATCTTATTTTCTCAGAGGTGGTGCTGGTGATAATAAAGGCAATGCAGGAGACCAAATAGTATACCATAAGAAAAATAAGGAAGGAGAGATGACTTTCAGTTGAGAAAATTGGGGAATGTGTCATGTAGAAAGTCTTCCCTTATCTGTATTTAAAGCAAAGGAAAGACTTCAACAGGCACAAATATGGAAAGAAGTGTAGGGGATAGGTTGTTTCCTAGAGGACTGAAAAGAGCAGGCCATGATTTATTGGAATTTTGAGAGTTAAGCTAGAATGAAATGAGATGGAAAGATTAATTTGGAGACAAGTTGTACAAGACAACTTAACTTGGAGATAATCTAGGTGAAAGAGTGTAGAATTGATAGACAGCTGATTGGATTCAGGGGTGAGGAAGAGGGAAGAGTTAAGGATGGCTCTGAATTTTGTGGTAGGACAGTAGAAACAGGGTAATTGGAGATGAGGAGGCAGATATGGAATTTGGTTTTAGTTTGTTGAGTTTGAATTGTTTACAAACACCCAACTTTTTCTTAAGGCTAGTCTAATGCCATCTACCTGTGTTTTGACTGCCTGTGCTATCTATGACTAGGACTGGGCTGAACCTTTCAATACATAATTCTTCTTTCTTATCTGTATCCTTTCCTTCTCCAAAATAAGACATATTTTCTTATGAGTGAGTTACACAGTCTTTATGTTTGGATCCACAAATATGATCTTAGCTTTCTCTTTGGACTTTTCAGCTATTAATTTTCCAGATGCTTTTTCATCCCTGTTGTGCCCTCCTCTTTTGAGCCTGAAACATTTTTCTTGACTATTTACAACTCAAGAAAAAAGCCTAAGTATAGCTATAATATTTCTTTGCTTGATCCTTATATTAGTTTGCTATTACCCTTCTTTGTCCCTAAAGGAAAAGCACTTGACATATGGTTAAACTCTCCTGACCCTCAACCTCCTAGCTAGTTTGCTTGTATTCTCCAACTCAAGCTTTTTCTTCTTTTAAAAGTAGGTTCCTTTTACTGGTGTTAATATATCACCAAAATACCTGTAATCAAGTCACAGTGTGGTCTATATTCCCTGCTTCAATTCTGATGAGAATGACCACCATCTTTATACTTTGCCTAGGTGTTATAACCACAACATTCTCCCAGAATTCCTGTTTTATTATAGCCTGTTACTGCCTTAAAAATAAACTTGATTTCTCTGTTATCTGAAACTCATATTGAAATCCTTATTTTCATGGATTTGAATTATAGTACTGCAAATATGTCCCTAGAGTTTCTCCTGATTGAATTAATAATCAAGATCCTCACCAATTTTAATTTCTTGATGCAAATCCACAGAATGGGTTTTTCATTGAAGGAGCCCTCCTGTTGTACTCACTACATCACAGTCATGGATGTTGTTTTATCTTCCTCTGTCATCTCCTACTACTGTCTTAATGGAATGAAAAATGGACCAATTAGCAATTCCTACTTCTTTTCTTTCCTTCTTTCTTTTTTCCTTTTTTTATTTAGAATATTTTTTCCATGGTTACATGATTCACAATCCCCCCACCCTCCAACTCTTTTCTTCCACCTCCCGAATACGACAAGCAGTTCCACTGGGTTATACATGTTATCATTCATTGTTCAAAATCTATTTCTGTATTATTCATATCTGTAGTAGAGCTATCCTTTAACATCAAAACTCCAATCATATCCCTATTGTACTGTGTGATTAATCACACATTTTTCTAATGCATTTCCATTTCCATAGTTCTTTCTCTTGATGTGGTCAGCATTCTTTCTCCTAAGTTCCTCTGGGTTGTCCTAAAGAAGTCCATTACAATTGATTGTGCCATAATGTATCAGTCTCTGTGTACAATGTTCTCCTGGTTTTGCTCCTTTTACTCTGCATCAATTCCTGGATGTCTTTCCAGTTCACATGGAATTCCTCCAGTTCATTATTCCATTGAGCAAAATAGTATTCCATCACCAACAGATATCACAATTTGTTCAGCCATTCCCCAATCTAAGGGTATCTCCTCATTTTCCAATTTTTTGCCACCACAAAGAGCATATCTATAAATATTTGTGTACAAGTCTTTTTTCTTATTATCTCTTTGGTTTTTAAACCCAGTAGTAGTATGGCTGGATCAAAGGGCAGGAAGTCTTTTAAAGCCCCTTTAGTAAAATTCCAAATTGCACTCTAGAACGATTGGATTAAATTTATAACTCCACCAGCAGTGTATTAGTGCCCCAATTTTGCCATATTCCCTCCAATATTTATCATTTTCCTTTGTTGCCATATTGGTCAGTTTACTAGATGTGAGATGGTACCTCAGAGCTGTTTTAATTTGCATTTCTCTAAGTAGGAGGGATTTAGAACACTTGGTGCTTATTGATAGTTTTGATTTCATCATGTGAAAACTGCCTATTCATGTGCCGTGACCATTTGTCAATTGGGGAATTGTTTGATTTTTTGTAAATTTGATTTAGTTCCTTATATATTTGAGAAATTAAACCTTTGTCAGAGAGTTTTGTTGTAAAAATGTTCTCCCAGTTTTTTATTTTTCTTTGTTAAAATTAATTGTGGTTGGACTCTGAATATTTATATAGGTGGTCACCAGGGATTTAATTTCTAAATCCCAAAATGAATTACTAAGATAACTGGAATTTATGGTAGTTTATTTACTATATTTACAATAGAAGGAAGATATTAAGGAATGAGAGAGAGAGAGAGAGAGAGAAAACTCTGGCTTCTTCTGAAACCAGTTAGAATCTTTAAGCCCCAGTCAGGGGAAGAGAGTTTCAAAAAGATGGCCTTACCTGGAGGCTTCATAACTCCAGAAAGGCGGGTCACTAAGTCAGCTTTTCACTCACCAAAGATGACAGTCTAAGAGAAGTCTGGGTATCTGTATTTTGGTCACTCTTTAAGGGTCTGTCTTCCAGTCGCTTCTCCAAGTCAGTGCCCGAATCCCCCAGTGACTCTCTGAATGTCTGAATCCAAATGATCAAATGTCCAAATGACCTCCTTCTGCCTTTTGGTCCTCTTTTTAAAGATCTTTTTCTCTTGGGTCACCTCCCTTAAATTTTCACATCTACCAATCACAGCAGATGCTTTTCTCCAGGATTGATCATTCTTTAGTTCTCACCTTCTCTGGTTAGATTATATCTTTTTGGGTTACTTAACACCTCTTTTATTAAGTTCACCTTTTGTAGTTAGCACCTTTTTGTAGTTAATTCACCTTTTGTAGTTACTTAATATATTTTTGTAGTTAAAAATCTAAAAATAGATTGTAGCTTACAATTCTAGCTTCACTATAAAGGAAGAGCTAAGTACCTTCATTGTTACAATCAGGAGATTACAGTTTTCATAATAAAGAAAGAGCTAAGTATCTTCATTGTTACAATCAGGAGATAGCTAAATCCAATCTTCGTACCTTCTAATTTTGGTTGCATTGGTTTTGTTTGTACAAAACCTTTTTAATTTGATATAATCAAAATCATTCATTTTACATTTTGTAATGTTCTCTATCTCTTGCTTGGTCTTAAATTCCTTTCTTTCCCACAGATCTGACAGGTATACTATGCTATGTTCACCTAATTTATTTAGTATTTTACTCATTATATTTGCCATTTACCCATTTTGAATTTATCTTGGTACAGGGTATAAGATGTTAATCTAAACCTAATTTTTTTCCATGTTGTTTTCCAGTTTTCCCAGCAGTTTTTGCCAAATAGTGAGTTCTTTTCCCAAAAGCTGTGGTCTTTGGGTTTATTGAACACAAGCTTAGTGAAGCTATTTACCCCCTAGTCTATTCCACTGATCCTCCTGTTTGTCTCTAACCAGTACCATATTGCTTTGATGACCACTGCTTTATAGTACAGTTTAAGATCTTGTACTGCTAGGCCCCCAACCTTTAGGTTTTTTTCATTATTTCCTTTGATATTCTTGATCTTTTGTTCTTCCAGGTGAAATTTGTTATAATTTTTTCTAATTATATAAGAAAAGGTTTTTGGTAATTCGTTAGGTATGACAATTCTTTTCTTTCTCACTCCCCTTCTCCTTCCCTCCCCCTTCTTCTCTTTCTCTCTGTGCTCTTTCCCATTTTATCTGCTTTTTCCATTTGCTGGGATATACAGGCTATTTAAGAAGGACTAGCACCTATAGTGTGAGGGTTTGCTGAGACCTTCTCAGAGCTACTCATTCATCTTTGGATGTCACCCAACTTGGAGCTGTGGCTCCAAGAATATGTAGCATATACAGTGGCCACATCCTGTTAAAACCATCACCAAAGATGGGCTAAGCCAAGTTAAGGGTAACTGACATGCCTCTAGCCCTTTAGTGAGTTAGGGAGTGTCTACCCCAAACATGTGAAGACTTTACTTTCCCCAGTTGAATGGGCAGAAGAGAACAACCATGAAGGCAGCTGAAGTGGAAGCTATGGAATGCTTAGGATTTGGTCAGACACTGAAGACACCAAAGTCATCCATTGCATTCCAGGCTATCATCAGCAATCTGGCTTTTGTTCTGCTACTGGATTTTGATGAGATGACTTAGTTGAGGCTGACAACTTTGTGCAATTCTGCCTTAGTTATAGACAATTCATGTACAATTCAAGATATTTCCCCATGATGTCATTGGTTCTTTTCAGAAATGAAGGATAAACAACCATAATTATCTATATTCACCATTCTTCAAAATTTTGGGAGCTAATACATTAGAGTTTTATATATTCAAACTCCCACACATCTGTTCAAACTATTGTCATTGCTCTCTTAGTACATCATCTTTCTCCATCAAGTTCCTAATTGCTTAGGCCCCAAATCTAAGAGACTACTCTGTTCTATCTCCTTCCTTTCTTGATCTACCTATTGGAACCATTATAATGTCCTCTTGATTACTTCACCCTCTTTTATATTCTCACCAGAAATTGTCACGTTTTCTTTATCCCAGAAGACTTTCTTGTCACACAAATGAAAATTTTTTTCTGTTCACAATAACTTTAGGTAAGGAAAGGTAAAAATCTCCATTTCGTGGATGAAAAAAAGTGCTATACATATTTGGGCTGGAGTTAGGTTTAAAACCAGTTTTTTTGACTCCCAGGTTTAGACTTTCATCTTTTAGACCATTATTTCTCAAGCTTTGCCCACTTGAGGAAGCTAATATTGGATAGACTATATCGGGGAATGAGGTGCTAATTTGATATACTCCCTGCAAAAAATAGACATTCAGAGGTCTAGCTATCTATATGAATAGAATGTGTACATGAATACATAGTGGAAAATGACCCTTCATTGTCTACAACACCTACCGTTAGCACATTTGCATCCGTGACTGTCTGTCCATCTATACAGTGCTCTGTGTTACTAGATATTTGACTCTGAAATTCAATATCACATTATAGGAAAAATGTGCATAAATTTCCTCAATTATGGTCAATATGGGAATACTCATTTGGAATAGGTATGTAATGACGACTACCGAAAGAGCAGTGTGATTATTCTGTTAGGGATATTAAGTGTATTAAAAAAAAACCCAGAGAGATTCTTTTTTACAAAGATTTAAGGCTCAGTGAGAGAGAACATATATAAGCCTGGGAAAATAATGATGAGCTGAGAGAAGCTGATGGCCCACACAGTATCTGAGTGACCCTAGTTGTTAATTAGCCCCACAGGACATGCCCTGGATGGTAAATGTTAGCTTATTGAAGGCTTTCATGGCTAATGTCAAATCAAAATTGTTATTGCCAGTGCACAGGTTGTGGAATCACCTTTGCGGAACAACTTGAAAATGTCGTGGACTGGAAGATCTTTTTTGCTTAAACTGCTCAGCTACCAATGATGTATCTGAAAAGGCCCAGAAGCATCACTCACTAACTTTGCCTCTTTTCCAAAAGGAAGTTGGCAAAGAATCAGGAGAGAATCTTTTCATTTCAACACTGATCCTGTATATTTGTTTGAGTGCAGAGATCCTGTTGCTTAAGGAATGCTGATAATGCTTATATAAACTTTGCCCACAGTTGTTTGAAATCCTTAGACCTAGAAACAATCTAGCAAGACTGCCAGATTCTCATTGCCTGATTTGTTTTTACTAGTATCAACTTTTCTCTTGGATCCATCTTTGCTTCTGCCTTCTGAGACAAATAAGTGGTATGGTCAAAAGCATTCTGGACTTGTAGCCAGGAAGATCTGAGTTCAAATGTGACTGAAGACAAATTCTGACTGGATGATCCTGGGTAAGTCATTTAACCTCTCTGTCTTTCAGTTGTCTCATCTGTAAAATGGGATAATATTTAATAAAACATACCTTCTTGGTTTATGATGAGAATAAAGTGAAATAGTTTTTCTTAAGCACTTAGCAAACCTTAAAACATTATCTAAATAAAAGATTATAAAGAGATTTTTAAAAATCATCTGTGAAGAGACAATATAGATTGATCTAGCTCGTATCAAATGAAAGCTGTTATTATTTCTTAATGTCTTTCAGAATCAGTTTCTTCATCTGTAAAATGGGGCTACTAGTATCTACCTCAAAATTTGCTATAAAATCAAATGAACTAATATATGCAAACCTTGAAAGGCTATATAAATATTGATTATTATGTTCTTGACTATATATACATATATTTAGTTGACTGTTGTTCTTTGTTAATTTTTTAATAAAATACAGATGCCTGAAAATGATGATTTTCATGAAAATGTAGCTAATAGGCAATATTAGTCATGGACAAACTATATTAAATTTTTAAATGCATGTATTGCTTAATTTCCTTTATATCCTGAACCAATGGATTTATTATTCATCTTTACATCATTGGAAAAATTTCTGAAAACCTGAGAAAAACATGTTAGCAACTGACCCAAATTAGTTATTTGGTGATGGAAGGCAAAATAGAGGTGGGGGCATGGAAAGACGGGTGAGGGTAGAGAGGTCAGTTTAGTGACTAGCAAGATTGATGAAGGCTACCAACATGCTCATTTTCACTAGCCTATCACTAGCTGGTTTCAACTTGGCTTAGTTAAAAAAAATAATGGACCCAGAATTCAAATCCTTCCTCTGTTACTTGTTCATCCTTCATTTTCAGAGGATCAATAACATCACGATGTGGGAGTTAAATAGTGAATGATGGATGGTATCCTGACTTACATATGAATTGGATTTAAGCATGTAGAATTAGGCAAAGTCATCAGCCTCACTCTCCCCCGCCCCCCCTGAGCTATCAAAGTCCAGTGGAAAGACAAAAAGATGAATGGTGATGTCCCAGGAAGCCGTGGATGACTTTGGCATCTTTGATACCTGACCAACCTCTAAGCACTCCATAGCATCTGAGTCTGTTGCCTCTTCATGGCTGTTGGAACAAATTATTCTCATCCACCCGTTCTTCTGGGGGAAGTCTTCAAATGCATGGAGTAGACACCCTCTAATTCACTGAAGGGCTGTAAATCTGTCAGTTACCATAAATTTGGTTAAGAACATTTTACTGAGGTGTGGCCACTATATATACTACAGCTTCTTGGAGTCACAGATGAGAGTTGGGTTACAGGTGGTCACCAAAAGTGAATGAGCAAATTTAGAAGGGTTTAGCAAGCTCTTACAGCTGAGGAGCTAGTCCCCCTTTAACACTCTATCCACCACCCTTTCTCTTACTTACTACTTTTATGACTTTGGGTAAGTCTCACTTCTATGGGCAAAATAATGAGATGGGACTAAGGGCTTCTGAGGTCCCTTTAAGCTCTAGAATTATGAACCTATGAAGATCTTGGTCAAATCCCTTTACCTTCCTGAGCCTCACTTTCCGCATCTGGAAAATGAGGAAGTTAGACTAGTTGGTCTCTGAGGTTCCTTTGTACTCTTCTACAATCCTCTGATCTTTACTGGTTCATAAAGTTCCCAGGCCCATCCACAGGGACGTTGGAGAACAAGGACACCTCTTTATTTTCCCCTTCCCTGGAAGCAGGGACCATACACCTGAGTTTCAAAGCAACCAGAAGAAATGTCTTCTAAATTACCTCCATTTAAGTAGATGTCAGAACAATAGCATTTGTTTGCTTCCACCCTTTACTCAATCCATTGCCCCATCCAATACCCCAACAACTAGGTACTTAAATGTTTGATAATTTACTCCTCTTTCAGTAAATATAGATTTCAAAGGAACTTTAGAAGTCATCAAGTCCAGTCTATTCAGCTTACTGATGACAAAACTAAGAATCACAGAGATTTTTGTCCAAAGTCACATAGTAAGTAACATTTTTTGCCTTTGCAAATTGCTCAGTTTTATACAAATATTAATTTTTTAAAATCATCAGTGAGGAGAAGGAGATACTATAGATTGGTCTAGCTTATATCAAGTATTAGAAATTTCGATTCAAGAATGTGGCGTCTTCCTCAATGGAGGGCTTCAAGGAAAGTATGGCTGACCATTTGCAGAGATGTTATAGAAGGAATTGTTTTAGATATGAGTTTGATCAGATAGTCAGTTAAATCCCTTTCAAAAATATGAAATTACGTGATTCTGTAAACTAAGGAAAATTTAAAAACAAATTAAATCCCATCCCAAGTAGTAGGCTAATACTCACATGGTCTCCATTCCTTTGCCTATTCTCTCAACTCCTGACAATGTAAAGTTAAGGAAAGTTGTGATTGTGTTTAAAGAAGAGTTGAAACTACTTCGTCATCATTGGATCTGAAGTACTGTGGGTTTGTTGGCAAGTGATTCATGTTTCATCAAGTAAAACATGCTTCACAATTTACTTCTTCTACCCTTAAACTAGAATTTGTAATAATTTCTACATAGATTGGGCTTGTTTACACTATCTATAATTATTCAAAAGGCACATAAAACACATGCCTAAAATACTCTTCTCTAAGAAGAAATGAAAGAGGGCAAGGGGGGAGGGGATTATTAAGTACAATCTTGGAGGAGATAAAAGAATAAGGAAGCAGAAAGGATGATAAATCAATTTAGAAAGGTATGTTAACATTTCTTTTAGAGAATGTGAAAAAGTGAAAGAAGGCAGACTATAGAAAGAAAAAATGTTATACATATTAGATGAATAGTCAAATTCTTATACTTCTTTAAGCCTCATTTCTTCATCTGTAAAATCTGGATAATAATTCTTAGACTTCAAAAAACAATGCGGGGAATGCAATCATGGGATCCAGAAAAAAATTAAAATGTTGTCTGCAATGTGTCTAAGGAAAGAATTCCCTTAGAGATATCATAAGGCCATGGATTTCCTCACTTCTCATTTCCCATTTTAGTCCAGGTAGCAGAGGAGTTGAGGAAGAAACAGAACAGTCTGAATGTTACTCTGGTCTTCATGAAATGTTAAGGCCTGAAGGTGCTGCTTCTTGACTGTTTTTCTTCCTTTGCAAAACTGAAATAATCACATCTTTTCTAGCTGAAGGCAGTTGATTTTTTAAACTGGGTGATTCTTTTGAGGTTCCTTTGAGATATCAGATCTCTGAATAAGTTTACAAAGTAAAAAGACAGAGCTCAAGTTTCTCTCCTCACTTCATTCTATTTTCTCCTTATCCTCAGATAGAGGTGATTAGCATTGCTTGATATCTTAATAATGTTATATCCTTTGAGAGTAAAACATAAGCTATATTGACTCATTAGTCACTAATTTCCCCAGACATCCTTCTATTCTTCTTTCTCTTGCCATTTCTGTTACATGAAAACTTAGCAGGAATATAACTGTTGATGGATATTTACTTGTTCTCATTTGGAAGAATGTTGGGACTTTATTCTGTTTGGCCCTGCAGGGCAGAAATAGGGCCAGTGTGAATTACTTAGAGGTGCATTTAGCCTCGATACAATGCAAATTTCTCAACAATTGTATAATAAGGTGTTTTTTGTCATGTCTGACTATCTATGACCCCATTGGGGTTTTCTTGACAAAGATACTGGAGTGGCTTGCCATTTCCTTCTCCACTTCATTTTACAGGTAAGGAAATGGAAACAAGCCATTCAAATGACTTGCCTAGGGTCATATAGCTAAGGAAGCATCTAAAGCTGGATTTGAACTCTTGAAAATGAGTCTTCCTCACTCTAGTCCTGGTGCTCCGTCCACTGAACCATTTGGCTACCCTTTTAACAATTACTGCTATTCAAAAATGGAATGAGCTTCCTTGAAAGAAGTGAAGTGTTTAGTTGGAGAGTGGACTTCTTATCAAGAGTGTTGTAGAAGAGATTTGGTGAGAGGTGGAGAAGGTAGAATATGTAAGGTTCATTTCGACGGAGATTCTGTAGAAGAACTATAGTGTACCACACTCCACACTGCTGGATCCTCTTTGGAGAATTTATAGGAGGTCATGCTCCTACATCACATCCTGTTAGAAAACTAGGTCATGAATAGGTTGTCATCTGCAACAGTGGAGGTAAAACCCATAGCAATGAGATAACAGGTAATTAAAGGAAGAAGAGTGTTAATATACATAAAGGGGCCTTAGAATGGGAGAATGTATTTGGACAGATGGATCACTGGACAGAAGGGAGCAGGGTGTCCTGGAAATCCCATATGTATGGCACGCACTCAACATAGCTGAGAAACACTGAATTAGATCACTATGCTAATGATTCTGAGGCGATAGATTCATTCCCTTTGTGACACAGATCCAGTCACATATGCTCATAGCACTTCCCACTTGCCATTAATTATGCCCACAGTCTAGTCTTTGAGTTTGTTGGCTCTCTTTTCCTTTACAGAAACTACTTAGAGCTCAGAGCCATACTAACCATATCTGTGCCTCTTGTAGGATAGACTAGATCATTACAGCTCCAAAAATGTTGTCATTAAAGGTCCTAGGACCCAGTGCCATAATTTCTGGGCAACTACATAGGCATGAGATTCTTCCTTTTACTTGGTTCTAGAACCCAGTCCTTCATACCCAATACCAAATAAACTGAAAATACTTACTTGGCTGCCCTCCTTCCATTGTACTTACATATTAATATTCTACATAGCTCTACACTCACTTACTGAGAGAGACTTTATTATCTTTTTCTCTGGGAGTGAGATAAAATCTCATCTCAAATCTAGAGCAAGAACAATCTTAATCTTGCCCAAATTAGTCATCAGTCTTTAGAAATGAAAGCTCTTGAGGGCAAACAACATGAAGGGATTGACTGCCATTCTTGTTCATGGTTCAGAGGATGCTGCTCAAATTTCTGTCTCTGTCTCTCTCTCTACCTCTTTCTGTCTCTCTTTCTTGTATTTCTATGTTCTTATGTGTGTGTCCCTCTCTGTGTCCCTCTTTCTCTTTCTTTTTCCCTTTCAACCATTCAGCAATAACCACTGCATGCTCCTCACACTAGAATGCCAGTAACAATCATCATCAATAGGGTGCCTTCACACTCTTTTATAGCCTGAGGGGATAATGAACAATTGTGGGTGAATACAGAAACACTCCATCTTCCTCTCCTGGCTGTCTGCTTCCCCCCAGGGTTCTCGACCTTAACACTTGCTTCATTCTATTTGCTTTGTTCTATAGCTACAGATTGGACTCTTGACCCTGACAGGTCATTGTGGATACTGTGAATCATACAGAGGGAAAATGGGAGGATGAAGATGGGTGAGCACAAATCCATAATGACATGGCAATACTTTAAGGATTTTCCTTTTCCCTATGATAACTTCCAATCCAACTCTTCCTTAGTAGATAGCTTTTTGATACCTCAATCTGTAAGTCACAGAGTAAGAAGTGTGAACAAGAAGATTTGAACCCATAGCACTCTGACTCCAAGTCATTATCTTCTACTGCTTCTTTAAATCTGTATCCTCTGGAGAAAGGCTCTCATTAAGATGGATAGGTTAGTTTACCTGATTGCATTCCTGTATTAAACTAAAGGATTTCTTGTGTGTTAATAATAGGTTTACCTAGGTTTAAATGCTGACTTAGAGAATGAATGTTGGAACATGATCCTTCTCCTAGAAGACAATGTCTGGAATAGGGACTCTTAGTGGGGCCAAATTTGGGGAGGGGAAATTTATTTATATAGGCATGACTTGGAGATATTGCAGGCTCAATTCCACATCAACACAATAAAGCACATATCAAAATAAGGTGAGTTGTAAATTTTTAATTTTTTTGGTTTCCCGGTGTATATAAATGTTATGTTTACACTATTCTGTGGTCTGTTAAATGTGCAATAGTGTTATGTCTAGAAAAAATTACATGCCTTAATTAAAAATACATTATTGTGTTTCAAAATAGGGAGTCCTGAGGAGAGGGAGAAAGAGGGGGGCAGTGAGAAGACACACAACATTAAGTTCTCCTTATATAGGCACTATTCCTGGCACCCCATAATAGTAATATCAACAACCACTGATCACAGATTGCCTTTAATAATAATGACAAAATTTGAAATACTTTGAGAATTATCATGAGAGAATGAGAATCCTTGAACCCTGATTTTTTAAAAAATAAGACCCCAGTTATTACAATTTATCAGTAGAAACCCAATAATTCTATTTTTTAAGTTTAAACTACACAGTCAATCTAACTACTTCTTTTTCACAAGCTAACATTTGCAATAGGATGAACTCATCAAGTAAGCAGAAAACTTATCAATTGTATAAGGCATGTTCAGATGATGAGTGGTGGGGGCCTTGGAAATGAGCTCATCCCTTAACAGAGGGCCATTGCTAGTATATCAGATTGAGAACAATCCTATCCAACTAGGGCTCAAGAAGCTGATATCTCCTCAAGAAGATTGTACCTGATCATTCCCCAAAAATACATCTTCCTGCCCCTTGCCACAGAATGGACCATGCTATCATGAGGTACTGTCCTAGGATTGGTGGTTGACTATTGTGATGGGATCTTGAATGAGAAAACTCTCATTCAATTGCTTTGGAAGGAGGAAACCTAATGACCCAACTTTGCTGAGAGACTCTAGTCTCTCTCAATATACCTGCTATTGGCTTGGAGCCTTACCTCTTTGTTTCCATTCAGTCTGACGGAAAATATTCACCACCCCATAATGTGACAATGTGAGCACATGCTATTAAAATGGCATCGATTGGACTTTCTCAATACATGGTTGCCACAAACCTTCTATATATTTAAAACTAAATATCTGGTGAAGTACAATAAAGCAAAGTGCAATAAAACATGTTTATAACCATAGAACCTGAAGGAAACATATTCTCTTCTTACAGATTCCCAGAACTTTCTTCACATAGAGATAGGGAATGATAGTATTATCCCCATTTCATAGATGAAGAAGGTGAGGCTAAGAAAGGATAACTGATTTGTTTCAGAATCTCATTCTTTGGGTCTAGTGACTATTGAACAAAATAAAGAGAATGCTCTCTAGTGCATCCAACCAGGACAAACCCCATCACCCAAACAAACAAACAATGAATGATGAAACTGTTCAGCTGGGATAGGCACCACTGAGTAAGAGGAATGCTTTTGCTTAGTGTCATTGATGGCATTTTAATAGGAAACCAGGTGGCATAGTGGATAGAACTCTAGGCTTGGGATCAGACTCATCTTCTTGAGTTCTAATATGGTCTCAGACACTACCTATGTGATCCTGGGCAAATCACTTTATTTTGTTCACCTCAGTTCCTCATTTGTATAATGAACTGGGAGAGGAAATAAATCACACTGGTATCTATGCCAAGAAAACCCCAAAATGGGGTCCTGAAGAGTTGGACACAACTGAGATGACTCAACAATGATAATTGGTGGTTAAGAGGGAGTGATGTAATGTACTGTTTCAGTCTTGGATAGGTCATTGGACCAGATTTTAGAGTTGGAAGGGACCTTAGGGGTCACTTAAGTGAATATTCTCATTTTACAGATGAAGAAACTGAGCTTCAGAGAGTGACTTACTCCGCTTACAGTAAGGGTGTGATATGAGATTTCAACCAAGATCTATTTGACTCCAAGTCCAGATCTCTATTCATTCTGATACACTGTCTTTCAATGTTCCTTCTTTCCATTTCTTCCCACAAAATATTCCTACCACTTTAAACATTTGCTTGCAGTTTATTAAATTCCAGTTTGGTTAACAATAGCCAGAGGCAAAGGATAGGAAAGAAAGGTTCTGCTATATGCATTCCTATATTAGCTGGCAAAGTTCCTAGTAGTTTTCTATTCCATTGAAAATTAAACAGTAAGATAAAATGTGGTATACACTTGATGCCTGCTAAGTCTAAGATGTAGGGCTAGCATAAGACCCAGCTAAAGTATCCGACTTCAAATTCCTTACACATCACAGCAAATTAATCCATTTCAGAGATTCCAGAGACAGAACTACACTCCATCTTCATTATTCCTCTCCAAGGTCTCCATTAGTATGAAGTGCACAGAACCTATAAGTATGGCAAACTGGAAGGTAAGTATGGTCCAATAATTTTGTGAGACACATAGAACCATGTATTGTATGATAACACATGTATGACATATATTACCTGCCATCTTGGGGAGCTGAGGGGATTGGAGGGAGAAAGAGAATATGGATTGCAAAATGTCAGAAAATGACTACTAAAATTCATATTGATATGTTAAAAATAAATCAAGTGAAAAAACATTGAGGGAAATTATTCTCGTGGTCACTTGTAAGGACACTAAATGGTAGTGATTTAGAGACTAACAGAATTTGAAAGAGTCCTTGAAGATAATTTTACAGATGAAACAGAGACCCAGAAAGGTGATCCATTTTACATAATTTGATAGTTAGAAGCAGAGATGGGACTAGAACCCAGTTCTATGTACTCTCAAAGCTCTCTCTAATATACCACACTGCTACTCAGAATGATAGATTCTCTGAAATAGAGTCAGCATCTACATACAGTTTACCAAGAGAGTTTTTGCCATTTTGAAATACATGTAGGCACTTGCCCTGCCCTATTTAATAGTTAGTTGCTTTGTGGAGGGAAAGAAGTGGGTGGTTGGTTGGTTGTTGTCCTTTGTACCTGAAGACGACCAAAATAACATTACTATGTTGGGGATCAATGTACAGTGTGTTCAATTGTGGCTGTTAGAATCTATTAACAACTTGTTCAGAAGGCTTAACCACTGATCAAACAAATAGCCTGTATGAGCCTTGGTTATGGAGATGTCTCCAAAATTGTTCATCTCATATTTCTTTTGAACTACTGAAATTTTGCCTTGCTCACAAAGCATAGCACCATCTTTTATGCTGGATGTTCCTGAGTCAATGTCTCCCATGTCTCTCAGTTAATACCAAAGTTATAGTCAGTTGGTTGAAGGTCCTGAAGCTGAGACAGTGGGCTGCCCAGCTGTCTCTAGGTTGTGCCATCTGTTTATTCATTGTCATACTGCCTATTAAAGCCTTCAAAGCTTCTTCCCAAGTTATCCTATGTTGAATGATCATTTCTCTTTAACCCTTAGCTATTTTTGCCACTTTACTCAGAGGCACTATTTTTTTTTAACCCTTGCCTTCCACGTTAGAATCAATACTGTTTATTGGTTCCAAGGCAGGCTTGACTCTCTGTACAGTGAGAACCACTAGTTTTAATTATTTTGGGGGGAATATTGAGTCTGAAGTAATTTTCTGTCCTATTCTGTCTTCCCTTAAGGTACATCAAGAATATTCAGAGAGACCTTTAAGTATGGTACAGAGGGAAGAAAAATGACTCTGGAGTTAGAGGACTTTTTTCAAATCCAACCTCAGACACTTACTAACTTTGTGATCTTGGGCAAATCACTCAATGGGCCCCAGTTTCCTAATCTGTAAAATGATAAGGTTGGATTATGATATATGAGAGCCCTTCTAGCTATTAAAAGTTCTAAAATAAATGATCTCCATCTGATAGGCAACACTATGACATAGTGGGGGTTCTGCCTTAGATTCTTTTATTGAAAAAATGTATTTAATTAGTCAATTTAGAACATTTTCCCCTGGTTACAAGAATACTTTTCTTTCCCTCCCCTTCCCCCACCCCTTCTATAGCCAACATGCAATTCCACTGGTTTTACATATGTCCTTGATCAAAACCTATTTCCATGTTGTTGATGTTTGCACTAGGGTGCTCTTTTAGATTCTACATTCACAATCCTATCCCCATCAACCATGTGATCAAACAGTTGTTTTTCTTCTGTGTTTCTACTCCCACAGTTTTTCCTCTGAATGTGGTTAGTGTTCTTTCTCATAAATACCTCTGAATTGTTCTGGATCACTGCATTGCCACTAATGGAGAAGTCCATTACAATCGATTGTACCACACTGTATCAGTCTCTGTGTACAATGTTCTCCTGGTTCTGCTCCTCTCGCTCTGCATCACTTCCTGGAGGTTGTTCCAGTCTCCATGGAATTCCTCCACTTTATTATTCCTTTGAGCACAATAGTATTCCATCACCAACATACACCACAATTTGTTCAGCCATTCCCCAAATGAAGGGCATCCCCTCATGTTCCAATTTTTGGCCACCACAAAGAGTGCAGCTATGAATATTCTTGTACAAGTCTTTTTCTTTATTATCTCTTTGGGGTACAGACCCAGCAGTGCTATGGCTGGATCAAAGGGCAGACAGTGTTTTAGTGCCCTTTGGGCAGAGTTCCAAATTGCCCTCCAGAACAGTTGGATCAATTCACAGCTCCATTATGCCTTAGATTCTTAATAGGCATATGACCTCCTCTGAACTTCTCCACCTCAATTTCCTTAACTGTAAACTGGGAATAACAACTCTAGCACCAACCATACAGGGTTATTATAAGGATATTGACAAACTTCATGCCTTTGTTACTTTGGACTGGAGACTATATGTCTTAGAGGCCTTTATGCTTTCAGCCCTGGAAATCCTGCCCAGGGCCTTCTCACCTTGCTATTGTATCCTGATTGGAGGATATATAAGCTATTACTATAGCTTATATATCTAAGAGACTGCAGCTATGCTGCATTTTCTCTTCTCATTAGGTACTATATCATATGCCCTTCCCCCCTCTCCTACTTTCCAATTCTGGGAACAAAACTCTATCAATTTTGTCATTCCTACTGGAAAGGGTATATCAATTAATTTATCTTTATGATTCCACTTGCAGCCTCAGTAACTTTTCAGACTAAAATGCCCTTCTCCTAGACATGTTTTCTTCATTAGAGTATAAATCCCTTGAGGGCAGGGTTTGTTTCCACTTTTTAATTTGTATCCCCAGAGTTTAGGAGAGTGGCTGACATATAGCAATTGCATAATTCACTCCTCCTTCCTTCCCTCCTTCCCTTTCCCCCTTCCTCTCTTCCCTCCCTCCCTCCCTTCCTTCCTTCCTTCCTTCCTTCCTTCCTTCCTCCCTCCCTCCCTCCCTCCCTCCCTCCCTCCCTCCCTCCCTCCCTCCCTTCCTTCCTTCCTTCCTTCCTTCCTTCCTTCCTTCCTTCCTTCCTTCCTTCCTTCCTTCCTTCCTTCCTTCCTTCCTTCCTTCCTTCCTTCCTTCCTTCCTTCCTTCCTTCCTTCCTTCCTTCCTTCCTTCCTTCCTTCCTTCCTTCTTTTCTCTTTCTAAAGTGCTTGGCAGACCTTAAAGTGCTAGATAAGTATCAGCTATCACTACTAGATGTATTCTCACCATAAAGATGGAGAAGTTGAGGAACGGAGATATTTATTTTAACCAAGTACACTTTTCAAAGCCACTGTCCAAACTGAATACAAAGCACCCAAATCCTTAGTCCCTGAGCTTTGCTGTAAATAGCAGATTATATTTTCTCCCTACCCCCACTACAAATTTTATGTTTCAGCAGAGCATTTTTTTTTGTTTTGCATTGAATATCTATATCTATATATAAAGTGAACGCCTGGTGGGTGGGCGTATGGGGGTGTTCACTTTTATTTAGTGTAATGCGAACATGTCAGAAGCATAGAAAATAGAAGGAAAGAGGTTTATGCAATGCTGTCAGTTCTCACGCCTGGTGCTTTTTTTGCTGAGATGGTGCAGAGAAGGCTCAGACTTAATATTCATATCCATTTGATCACATCAGATTTGATCATTAATGAACAGTGTTGGAATGATAGCTATTTCCTGTCTGGCATTAGCTATCCAGCAGTACCCACATTTCCATATGTTTAGAACTGATATGACTCAGAAAGGCTGAGGAACAGTGGGAAGAAGGAAGCAATTTAAAGATGAAGGGTAAGAACAGGCCAGGGGATAGACTCCAGTTTGATTCTAAGTAAGAATATCTCTATACACCAATTCCCTGGAAAGTTGTGGGTGGGTCCAAATAGGTTATTTAAAAAAAATATGTTGCGTTTTCTGAATGACATGCATCCCTATTACCCATAAGATGGGTGAAGTTAATTTGTCAGGAAAGCCTGAGGGTGAGCACTGGTGCTCAAGATAAAGCCAATACAGTAATAGAAAGGGAATTAACAGACTCTAGAATGTTGGAATGTAGATGCACAGTGTTCCAAATCAGAAGTGTACCTGCATCTTTAATTTTAAGATGTGAAGAAGTGGAAGGCCCATTGCTTAAAGTGTCTTTTCTCCTTGCTTTCCTTTAGCCCTCTCCTTCAACATCCAAGGAAATCAGACTCTTGAGGATACCAGGAAAAGAACAACAAGACTGCATACACTAATTGAATGACATTTGTTTTTATTTGTTGTTCAGTTGTTTTCAGTCATGTTCATGGCTCTATTTGGGATTTTCTTGGCAAGTATATTGGAGTGGGTTCCATTTCCTTCTCCAGTTCATTTTTACAAATGAAGAACTGAGGAAAACAGGGTTAAGGAACTTGCCCACAGTTAGTAAGAGTCTGTGACCATATTTGAATTCATAAAGGTGAGTCTTCATGATTCCAAGCCCAGTGTTTTAGCCACTTCGTCATCTAGCTACCCCTCTGAATGACATGGGACTTACCAATTATAATTCTTCTGGCAGTATGGAGGACCCTGAAGCCTTACTCTCTGTCTTGATACTGCATCCTCTGAGTCTTAGCCCCTGCCTTGCCTCTACATCTTCCAGAACTTGAGCCACTATCATCAAATCTGTAGGGGTACCATATCAATTAATCAGTCTATGAACATTTATTAATCATGTACTTATAGGCTAAGTACTGTGCTAAGGATACAAAAAGAAGTAAAAGACAGTTCCTGCTCTCATAATCTCTTAAGGAAGATAGCAAGCAAAAATACATGCAAACAAACTATATACAGGAAACAAGGAACACATTAACAGAGTGAAAGCACTAGAATTAAGAGGGGTTGAAAATGGCTTCCTGTAAAAGATGGGATTTTAGTTGGGACTTGAAGGAAGCCAGGGAGGTAATTAATCAGAGCAGAGGAGGGAGAGCATTCCTGGTGTGGGGAGCCAGTCAAAGGCAATTCCTAGAGCCAAGATATGGAAGGTCTTATTCAAGGAACAGAAAGGAGGTCAGTGTCATTGGATTGAAAAGCATGTGGCAAAGAAAAAGGTGTCAGGAGATTGAAAGGATAGGAGGAGGGTTAGCTTAAAATGGCTTTGAACATCAGAGAATTTTATGTTTGATAGGGAATCACCAGTCTATTAAATAGGGGATAACATGGCTGGACCTGTGCTTTAGGAAAATCATTTTGCTGACTGAATGTATAGATTGGAGTGGAGAAAGAATTGTGTCAGGCAAACCTACCATAAGATGCGATAATGAGTATCTATACCAGGGTGGTGGCAGTGTCAGATGAGAAGAGGGTACACATTTGAGAGGTGTTTCAAATATAATATCAACAAGCCTTGGCCACAGATCGAATATGGGAGATGAGAGGTAGTGAGGGGTTGTGGTTGACACCTAGGTTGTGAAACTGAGGGACTTGGGAGAATAATGTTGCCCTCTATAGTAATAGAAAAATTATGAGAGAGGCTTGTTAGTGGGAAAGATAATGAGTTCATTTTTGGACATGGTGAGTTTAATATGTCTATTGGACATCCAATTTGAGATGTCTGAAAGGTCAGCAGAGAAGTTAGGGCAAGATAGGTAGATTTTTAAATTATCAGTATACTATGGGATATGGCAAAAGCAGTGATTAGAGGAAAATTTATATCTTTAAATGCATATATCAATAAAATATAGAAAGAACAGATAAATGAATTGGTTATACAATTTTTTTAACTAGAAAAAGAAGAAATTTTAAATTCCCAAGTAAATGTCAAATTGGAAATCCTAAAAATTAAAGTTGAGATAACCCATGCAAATCATCAGCATTTCTATATATCACCAACAAAATCCTATAAGAAGAGTTAGTGGTAGAATGGGCTATAAAAATACCCATAAATAGAAAAAAATCCCTAGGAGCATACCTGCCAAAACAAACACAAGAACTACATGAGCATAAATATAAGACACTTTTTATACAAATAAAGCCAAATTTAAATAATTAGAAAAATGTTAATCATCCATTGGTAAGCAGACCTAATATGATTAAAATGACAATTCTATTTAAACTAACCTACTTATTTAATGTCATCTCAATTAAATTACAAAAAATATTTTACTGAAGCAGAAAAAATAATATCAAAAATCACTTGGAAGGACAAGAGGACAAGAATATCAAAGGAATTAATGAAAAAAATGTAAAGGAAAGGTCTACCTGTACCAGATTTTAAACTGTATTATAAAATAGTAATTATCAAAATTATCTGGTACTGACTAGGAAATAGAAAAGGAGATCAGTGAAACATAATAGACATACAATAAAGCATAGTAAAACATTATAGTAACTATGTTTTGGCAAAAGCAAAGATTGAACCTTTTGGGATTAGAATTCACTATTTGGTAAAATTTTGGGGGAAAAATTAGAAAGAAGTCTGGCAGAAACTGGATATGTTTCAAAACTTTATACTATTTACCAAGATCATAATGGATACATGACCAAGGCTTAAAGGGAGATATTGTAAGCAAATTAGAACAGAAAATACATTACTTATGAAATTTATGAAAGGAAAGAATTTGTATCCTCAGTGCTTACCAGTGCCTGGTATATTGGAAGCACTAAATAAAAAACACTTCATTCATTCTTCATTTGTGCACTAGAATTAAGAATTGAGAATCTTAAGTCCCTTCCAGCTCTGAATTCTAACAGTGGAGGGATAAGATTTCTTGCCGACAAGTCCAATGATCTGTTGCATCACTTCACTTTTCAGATGAGGAAGTTCAGGTTCAGAAAAATTGTGAATCACCTATAGTCATACAGTTAGCAATAGAATGTGAATAAAGTTTGTATATTATTATGAAATTACAGGATTAGATTTATATAGAATTGGATTTTGATCAAATTTTTTTAGAATGCTTATTGATAAACTGATTGATACACTAGGACATGTTTAGCCATTGCCCAGTTGATGAGCATTGTTTCACATTTCTAACTACTACAAAAAGAGAGTACTGCTATCATTCTTTTGGTGTATATGAATCTTTATTTTTTTCATTGGTCTCCTTGGGGGCTTAAGCCTAGCAATGGAGATTAGGGATCAGAAGATATCTTGTGGTCATTTTCTTTGCATTTCTCCAAATAGCTTTCCAAAATAGCTTAACCAGATCATAGCTCCAACAGTGTATTAGTAGGTCTGTCTTTCTACAGTCTCTCAAACATTGACTAGCTTCAATTTTTCTCATTTCTGCCAATTTACTCAGTCTGAGGTGATTTTAATTTTCCTCATTATTAATTATCTTGAGCATTCCTTCATATGGTTGTTGATTGTTTGCCAGTCTTCTTTGAGAACCATTCATTCATTTGACATTTTATCTATTGGGGAATGTCTTTTGGTCCACTCCATTTGTATTAGTTGTCTACATATCTTTAATATTACATATTTGATGCAAGATAGTTGAAACTAAAATTCCAATAAAAACCCTATATTCTTCTTGTTCAAAATACCTCTTCTGGGCCACTGCTCCCCCATATTTCTTATCTTCCTTTTAAAGTATAAGCTTCTAAGGTTAGGGAATATCTTGATTTTTGTATTTGTATCCCAAACCCTAGATGGAACAGTGGATAGAGCACTAAGCTTGTTGTCAGGAAGACCTAAGTTCAAATTCAGTCTCAGGTATTTCCTAGCTGTGTGATCCTGAATAAGTCACTTAACCTTGTTTATCTCAGTTTCCTCACCTATAAAACGAACTGGAGAAAGAAATGGCAAACTACTCCAATATCTTTGCCAAGAAAATTCCCAAATGGGGTCACAAAGAGTTGGACACTGCTGAAAACAATAAAATCCCTAACACTTAGCATAGTATATAGTAAACACATAATAAAGACCTTTTTTATTCATTCATTTTGTGTGAAACTGTAATTCTTTGTCATACAAGCTTATTTTAAAATTTCTATCTAATCTAATCTGTGTATTTTTAACATGTTTTGATACTTTTGATCTTTTCTTTTTATTATTTTTATCACTCATGCTTCTCACTGAAAATCCTCTTATTCATTCCAATAGAATCCCATCCTTGTAACAAATTAGTCAAATTCATACACTGGTCTTCTGAAAAATTATATTTCATACTAATTTTGTAGTCCATCACTTCTCCACTAAGAGGAGGAAAGCATTGCTTCTCAGAAGCCTGCTTGTGTCAGCATTGGTCTCTTGCTTGGATTAAAGTTCTTCAACCTTTCAATGTTGTTCCACTTTACTATAATCATTATTTAAATTATTCTGGTTCTTCCAGGAGAACATTGTACACAGAGACTGATACACTGTGGCACAATTAAATGTGATTGACTTCTCCACTACCAGCAATGCAATGACCCAGAACAATTTGAAGGGAATTATGAGAAAGAACCCTATCCACATTCAGAGTAAGAACTGTGGGATAGAAACACAGAAGAAAAACAACTGCTTGATCATATGGGTCGATGGGGATATGATTGTGGATGCAAATTCTAAACAATCATCCTGGTGCAATTATCAATAATATAGAAATAGGTCTTGATTAATGACACATGTAAAACTCAGTGGAATTGCACATCATCTATGTGACTGGGTTGGGGAGAGGGGAGGGCAAGAACATGAATCTTGTAACCATGGAAAAATATTCTAAATTAACTAATTAAATAAAATCCTCCCCCCAAAATAAATAAATAAATGAATTTTTCTGGTTCTTCTCACTTCATGCTGTATCAATTCATACAAATCTTGCCAGGTTTCTCTAAATTTCTCCTTTTTTGTAATTTCTTATGGCACAATATTCCATTATATTCCTATACTATAATTTTTTTCAGGCTGCCTCCAATTATAGGCACTCACATTGTTTCCAGTCCTGCTACAACAAAAAGTGCTTCTATGTCTAATAGTAGTATTTTGAGACTAACATTATATGCATAGTTTCATGAGTTTGGAGGCATAGTTCTAAATAATTTTCTAGAATGGTCGGACCAATTAAGCATTCTACAAATAGTGTGTTAGCTTATTCTCTCAAGGTTCTTAATTATTGTCTAATTTTATCCTCAAGATAATTCCCCAGGTCATTCCTGTTTTTCCTACCCCAAGTATACCTAAGTCTTTTCTCCTTCTAGTTTCTCAAGCATGTATTTATCCTATATTATGCTACATGTAATTAGCTATGTTTTAGAGGGATGTTCAACACACCTGATGTAATTTAGTGCAATAAAATTATGTAATTTTTTTCTATTTAATACTATTACAATGACTCTTTTTTCTGGTTATGGATCTCTTTTGGGGAGGCTCAGTAATGCCTTAGCACAATGTCATCTATTTCTGGAGGCCTCACTACTTATAGGAAATCACTTCTATTTAGACTATACACTAAGCACCTTTAAAGCAGTGGCAAATATCTTTAGAATAGAGGTGTTGAACTCTCTACTTATGGTTAGCAGATGGCCAATTTGACTCTGCAGGCAAACTCCCCAATGTTACTTGAACAAGATTAAAATGTAATTGGAAAATATTTAACAAAATAGATGAAACTACACTATATCATAATGTTAATTTGTCATTTTCTAAGACAGTATACTTTGGGAATCCATTTCACTTGAGTCTGAAACTACTGCTTTGGAGGATGTTACATCTTTTGGATGTTTTTATTGTTATGTCTATCAACAAATTTTGCATTATTTTAACATATCCATGGAACACACCTTGTTGAAAGAGAGCTTTCCAAGACCACACTTTGTTCTACTGAATTGTTATTTTCTAATGTCATCAAACACAATGGGATTTTATATTTTCTAGACCCTTCAGTAAATTGTGTGACTTTAAATATATGAGTATTACATATAAAATACATACATGTAAGATACATAGAGGATAGATGAATGCTAACTTTAGAAGGAAAGGCTTTAGCACTTAGAAGGGACTAGGAAAAGGTCTCTTATAAAAGGAAGCATTTCAGCTACATCTTAGAGGAAGTCAAGAATTCTTGGAGGCAGAGGAAAAGTATTCCAAGCATGGAAGACAATCAAGATAAAGGAATGGAGATGAGAGATCAAGTGTTATATGTGAGCTATAGTAAGTAGGACAAGATACTGAGTGTCTTACAGGGAAGTATAGTGGGAGATAACTGGCAATGTGGGAAGGGACTAGGTTGTAAAGAATTTTAAATACCAAACAAGTGGCCTTATACTTGATTCTAGATGTGATAGAGAACAATTGGTAATTATTGAGTATGTGTATTTGTCTGGCATGATCACATCTACATTTTAGGTGGTTCCAGAAGTAGCACAACAGTTTTTATTGGTAAAGGAAATTTCTTCACTGGAAATTCCTTATACCATTGAAATCACTGGCAGGTCCTTACCTCAATCCTCCCTACTTCCACTCCACCAAAAACAATTCTTGGAATTACAGAATCATAGTATCAAAGAGAAACTAAGGCTACCAAGGCTACAACTCTTTCCTTCAGAGATATTAGTCACAATATTTGCAGAATGTGACACTCTAGAAGTGATCTGTCCATGGTAGAGCTTAGTGGAGTTATCATCTCCTGTGTTTTGGACTCTAATTCTCCAGGTGGAGTCCAAGAACCCAGTAGTTTTCTTGGCTGGTCATAACATACTAATGACATTTAGTTTACAAAAAATCATTAAAAAACCAACACTCTCTTTGAAAATGAAGGACAAACAACAACATTTATTATGACACCAAGCTATTGATCTTTGTTGTGGTCATTCCACAAATTCCAAATTCAACTGACTATGTTATTTTCTAGCTCATATTTCTCTCCCTAGATTGCATGGATAACTTGAAAGTCTTCATCACATGCTTTGTTACAATCTTGGTGTAAACTATGTATACAACACTTCCTCATTTTCCAGTTAAGCAACACTGTTAAAAAATTTGGTTAATCAATTGATCAACCAATAAGCATTTATTAAGCTCCTAGTATGGTTAGGCACTGAGTCAGTTTCTGGGAATAAAAAACACAAAGAATGTAACAATTAAGAGAGCATTTATAAGCAGGAAATATCAGAACATAGAGAATATGTACATAGACAGTAATTAAAAATAAATACAAAACAGTCTAATATATTAATATATCATTAGCAGAATCTCTGTAATCATGTCCCTAGTTTGTTTAGTATCTTGGAATATCATTCATCTGGACTTGGTGTCTTCAAGTTGTTGAGAACTCCTAAGTATTCTCCTCTTTTATCTCGTGTTTCTGTCTTCTTTCCATCATCCATTATCCACAACTCATCTCCCTCATGTACAGGCCCATTTCTTCTTTGATCCTCTTCTTTTCCCAACCTATCTTAAAAAAAACACAAAAACAAATTTTAATTATTTTGTCCTAAACACTGATCACCAGTATCAGTTTATATTGAGCATTAGCACTCCTGATCCATTCATCTCAGGTTTATACGACACGGTAGTATTCATCTTCAATCACCTGCTTCTGATGAAGATCCCTATGCATGCAAATTATTGTAACAAACTATTTCATAGTAACAAAAAACTAGAAACTAAGGGAATGCTCACCTAATTGATAAGGATTAAACAAATTCTAGCATATAAATATGATGGAATATTATTGCATCATGAGAAAGGATAAAATGGACAGTTTCAGAGAAAATGGGGATAATCCATATGAAATCATGTAGAATGAAATGGGCAGAATCAGAAGAATAATTTTTTGCAGCAAAAACAGTATAAAGAAAAAAACAACCTTTAAAGACTTCTAGTCAATGAAATGACAAACTATGATTACAGAGGATTGAAGATGAAGCATTCTATTCACTACTGGTAAAAGATGATGGCTTCAAAATGCAGAATAAAACACTTGACTGAATATTTGGTTTAAGGGTTTTCTTCTTTTTAGTTTAAATGGATGAGAGGGAGGAAGGAAAAGAGAACAAGTTCTTATTAATAAATAAAATATTTTGATCACTTACTTTTGCTTCTTTTTCTCTCTCCCTCCATACATATATATGCATATATACATATAATTTTACCAATAACCATTTTGTCCAACCACATTAGACTTTTTACACAGATTCTTTCCCACAGTGGAATGTTTTCTGTTTGGATATTTAGAATTTCATTCTGGAGAACTTCTCTTCCCTCTTGCTCTAGATTTCCTCATAAAATTTAGTTAGGTCTTGAGATTCTGCTTAATTTTTTCCCCTGAATTCTTTGTGATCTGCTCTTCCAAAGTCTAGGGAGCAAAATATATCCCTGGTTTTTCTTTCTTTCTCTATCATGAATTCCATTATGAAAGATTCACTCCCCCCATCTCCACTTTTCCTATGACACAACAACCAATTATATCTTGCTGAACAGATTAGCAGTTTTACTTATGACTTCTTTTACCTTTTGAAGCAAGACAATAAGGCAAGTCAAAGAATTAAGGGTATCAGATGTCATAAAATTATTTGGAAGGGGCTTTAATCAGTTGGGTTGATATGATGCAGGCTATGTTTAATATTGTGGTTTTATTATGATTTGTATTGAAATATAAATTAAAGTTTTTTAAAAATCCCTCAAAGTAGCAAGCTGCTACCTTATAACCAACTTGGCAGTCCTTCACTGCATTAGAAGAACATGTCAACTAATTGCCTCAATCCTAGTCATCCACAAAATAAGGAAATGGAAGTTTCCAACTCTATATATGATTTGCCAGCAGTAAAAGTTAAACTTGGTTATACTGGAAACATGCATTTTGGGGCCACAGTGTTAAGGATTGATAATCATAAGAATCACAAAAATTATAGAGTTGGACTTGAATATGTAGACCACAAAATGGATCCCAGAAATGGTGAGATGATTAGATTTGAAATGAAAGGTTTTGGCTTCGAATCTCACACTGTGTGTGACAATGGGGCAAAAGGCTTTTTTTTTTTTAAACTTTCTTTATCTGAAAAATGGCGATGATAAGAATAATATGCATACTGTCAATTGCATAGGCATTTCACAAATGAGATAATGAAAATAAAACCTGATTTTATAAATGTTTCCTTATTATTTAGGATAATTGAATTTTGGAGTTGAAAGAACCATCCATCAGAAGCCATCTAAGCCAAGTTCCCATTAAAACTACACACTCTTTATATAGAGCTTGAGCCAGATAACACTATAAATTCACATTAAGTAAAAAGTGCAACTTTAAAAAAATTTTTTATGCTTACCACATCCCTGTGTATAGGTAGGGCATTTATTGTTTTATCTCCATTTTAAATACAAAGAATGATTTTGGGGGCATTCAAAGTCCTTCATTGGCTAGACCTCTCCTTTCTTTCCAATCTTCTCACACCTTACGGATGCATTTCTTTGATCTAGTGACACTGGCATTCTAGTTGTTTCATAAACAGGGTACTCCATCTCTTAATCCTGGCTATCCCCCATTACTGGAATATTCCCTCTCTTCCACTCTGACTACTGACTTCCCTGGTTTCTTTTAAGTTCCAACAAAATTTCTTCCTTTTACATAAAGCCTTTCCTAACTCTTCTTAATTTCAGTTCTTTTTCTCCTTTTCTATATTTCCTACTTGTATATAACTTGTTTTGTATGTATTCTTTTGCATGTTATCTCATTATATCATAAGTTCCTTAAGGGGAGAGATAGTTTTTTGCCTCTTTTTGTTTCCCCAATGCCTTGTCACATGGTAAGTACTCAATAAATGCTTATTGAATTGAATTGAGTCACAGAGAGTCTTGTGACTTGGCAAGGTTATAAAGTTATTAAACGGAAGAGTAAGGTTATATTGCCTCAAGTCAGTTCTCTTTCTACCTTTGTAGCAGCAGGAATTTATTTAACCCCTATTTTAGGCCAGGCACTATGTGCTAGGTGTTGAGGATATAATGATGAGTCCCTATTCTCAAGAACCTTACATTCCATTGGGAAGAACCTATACATATATATATATATATATATATATATATATATATATATATATATATATAAAACAATTCTAATCAAGCCATTCTTCTCCATATTAATGAAAATCTGCCTCCTTATAACTTCTACCTATAGAACTCATTTGGGCTCCAAGAACTACAAAAACAGAGTCAAATATCACTTCTACATCATAATCCTTCAGATATCAGAGGAGAACTATGATGTTCCAATCTAATCCAATCCAATCCAATCCAATCCAATGTTCCTCCAAGTTAATGGTTTTTAACCTTTTTTTGTGTTGTGGAACTCTGGCAGTCTGGTGGAGCTTATTGACTCCTCAGTGTGATATTTTTAGAAGTATAAAATGCATAGGATTATAAAAGAAGCCATTTATATTAAGAGAAAGATTTAATGAACTTATCCCAAATCATTGGTCTCTTGAAATCTACCCATGAATCCAAGAGTAAGAACATCTCTCCTAAATCACCCTCTTCCCTCCTTCCTTTGTCAGTTACATGCTCCAACTCCATCAACTTTTCTAGACACTTTTTAGCTGTGTTACTGAGAAAATTACTTACCCTCTGTTTGCCTGAATTTAGTCATCTGTAAAATAGAGATAATAGCACGCACCTCCCAGGTTTCTAGGGAGGATCAAATGGGACATTCTTTGTAAAGTGTTTATGCACACAGTAAGACATATACATGTTAGTAATTATTAATAATGTTTACAGACCACTCATTATGGTTGCCCTTCTTTTGATAACTTTATTCTAAATCTTATTTAAATTTAATGCTTTCATATGCATTTCTGATAATTAGTGATTTGTGGTGTTTTTTTCTTTCCTTCCTATATGGCTATAGATAGCTTGGATCCATGCCAACCAGTTTGTTAAGATAGTGCTCCAAAGTGACCACAGTCCTCTAGTCAGCCAGGCAACAAGCATTTGTTATATGCTTACTATGTGCCAAGAATTAGCTTACATCCTCATATGGCTTGTCAAGCATATGGAGAAAGTGTCACCATTCTTGTTTTGGACACATGTTTCTGTGAGGCATGGTTTAGTGGAAAACAATCCTAGATTCTGGCTCTAAGTCTCAGTAGATGTTTGATGGTAGGCAAGTCACTTACACTCTCCCAACCTTCATTTCTTCATAGACAAAACGGGGGATAACGATATTCACCCTGGGCTTATAGGTCATAGAGTTGGAAGACACTTGACTCAAAGGAATATTGTGAGGAAAAATTATGTAAAAAACAATGTACTATATAAATGTATGACATCTTTTATATGGTTGTTTGCAGGTTGTTTCTCCCTTAGACTGAGAACTCTATGAAAGTAGAGGACATCCCCATCCCATTTTCTTTGTAACCACAGCATTTAGTATAGAGACTGACTTATCCCATGTCCTTAATAAATGCTTTTTGACTGTTGAGTTGACTGAATGAGTGGTGACAAACTTGCTGAGACAGTCCAAGATTATATTAGCTTTTCTGGCTGTCATACCACACTGTTGCCCCCATTTTGAGCTTGCTGCCAACTAAATGTTTTTTTTTTCCACATGAACTCTTTTTAAACTAGGTCTTCCCTATCCAGTACTGATTGAATTCAAGGCCTAGATTTTACATTTATTCTCTTTCTATTTCCCATTAAATATAAGATTAGGCTCATCATTTTGGCCTGCTGAAATCTTTGCAATTTAATTTTGTCACCCATTTCTGGTTCAAGTGAATGAATCCCATAGGACTTCATCACCCCAGGTGAACTGGAAAAAAGAAGAAAAAACAGAGTTTCTGAACCTACAAAATGAAGATAGAACACTGCCACCAAGGTACAGTCACTTGGGAAATCATAGCCTGAAAAAAAGAGCCAGTTTGTTTTTATCATTATATTCTATATATAAGGCAGTAGAGAGAGTCATTGTGGTCAACATCAGAGGCCACCATTACATTCAAGAAGACTTGAATTCAAAACTTGACTTTGATACATACTACCTGAATGACACTGAATAAATCTCTTAATTTTTCATTGCATTAGACAATCCTTTAAGACTACAAATTGTAGAATAGTTGCCATTCAGAATTGGTGGAGTTTCCTTACCAGTGAAATAATGAATTTTTTTATTTCTTTTCTCCCTTTTCCTTTCATTCTTCCCTCTTTCCCTCTTCCTTCTTCTTCTTCTTCCTCCTCCTCCTTCTCCTCCTCCTCTATCTTCCTCTAGCAATAAAGAATATAATCATAAATCTAGAACTAAAAAAGAGCCTTGGACCATCAAGTATAACCTTTTCTTATTATATAAAAGGAAATTGAAATCTAAAGGGGCTATGATTTACCAAATGTTACATGTAGTAAACATCAAAAGCTGTATTTAAACAGATGGCCTTTAAAGTCTATAATCCTTCCACTATCTCTTAAGACTACAATTCTCAATGTTAGAACTAGGAATTCTGGGACCCAGGATAAGTTCAAATGGAAAGGCAAGAGTGTTAGGTGGGAGGAAATAGAGACCCTGAGCCTAGTGTGCCTTGCTGTTACCATTATTTCTTCTGCTGATTCATGGAATCCCATGAGTCTTAGGTACTTAAGCCAGGTGGCACCAGGCAGTCTGTCCCTATGTGAGTATAGTCACATAGGCATGGTGGTGGGTGAAAACTAGTGGGAGATGGGAATAACGCCATTATACTTAGTGGTCCCAGATGAATAAGTAGAAGCGAGGGAGAGAAGTAAGTTTCCTTCCAGACACCCATCATGACATAAATCTACAAGGAGCAACTTTGGAATATTAGAACCCTATGATTTGTTAGCTCTGACCATTCTGGTTGTTTCTATCTTTCTGAGAGTATTTGCTTGAATGGGTGTGTATGTATCATAAAAGTCATCTTTGTAATATCTTCTAAATGCCAAAAAAGTTCAGCCTTCTGGAAGACACTTTTCTTATTAGCCCTCTGGAACTGCTGCTATTGCTGAGCTAGGTTATGGAAGTAGCTTCATTATAATGAAATAAAGATGGAGACAAGATTCCTTAAATATCTTCTAAATTGGACTTGAGGTTTGTTGGTTAACAGAGAGGGAGTCAGAGACATACACACACAGACAGAGACAGAGACAGAGAGAGAGACAGAGACAGAGACAGAGAGACAAAGAGACAGACACAGAGTTTTGAGATGAGAACCCTGGAGTTTCAAGAACAAGGTAAGTTTTCTGAGTACTCTAGGGCCATAGTACTGAAAAGAATCCTATCCTTCCCTGCTTTTTGCTATGTCTGCTCTCCCAGAGGATGTCCATTTGCATCACCTGTGCCCCCTCTACCCAGATACTCCAAACCCCTCCCAGGAACTATACTCATGAGGGAAAGGACGTCTTACAGTTGGTTAAAGAGCTTCTTGCTTCTGTCTCCTGTTTCTTACCACTTCCTTTAACAGAGAATTCTTGGCTGCCTCAGCACCAGGAGACAGCTGCTCTCCTTCTGGTTTCCATGGAGACCCTAGCATGATGTAAATGGAGGCTACGGAGATGCAGAGAGGAAAAGGAGTGTTTGTATTTAAATGAGGGGTATTGGGGGAGGGGAATAGAAAGGAGAGGAGAGACCAGAAGAGGGCTGAGGAGAAACTTGCATTTTGCTTGTGAGCTGAAGCTGGTGAAAGGGAGTATGAAAAATCCCTTTGGATTACTGAATCATATCACGCACGCAGGGGGAAAAAATAAAAAAAAGATGCAGCAGGATGCAGAGGGGGTGTTTATTTCATGCCAGATATATATTTATATATAAAAGAGGCGTTTTCCTATTAAAGGATGCCAGGGGAAGAATCCCTCAGGTGCTTAGGGGACCCCTCCCTCCCTTCTTTGAAACGGACTCAGGGAAGCAACATTTCCCCCTTCTGAGTGAGACAGGGGAGTATTGTCAGCATCCTCTGTCTTTGGGTAAATTTCAGTTCTTGGTGGCTGAGGGGCCACACCCCTTCCTTTCATTTTCTATTCTTCTCCCACCTCTCCGGAGCTGTGGGGAGGGGCAGGCAACCAGGGCTCTTCTCCGGCTTTGCGCTAGGGAGATAGGGTGTGGACTGAGGTTGGATCACACATGAATTCAGAGAGTGTCAGCTTAAATGCATGTCTAGCTCAGTGAATGCTCGATGTGGCTTAGTGACTGAATCCTCAGAGATCTCCTTCAGAGAGCTCGCCCTCACCCTTAATATATTAAGCACGTGGCGGTGCCGACTTCCAGGTGGAACTTCCACAGTGTTTGGGGGCTCAGTCTTCCTCTAGGAATACTTATTCCTCAATTATTGATAGAGACAACTGATAGCCATGGAGATATGGGGGAAAACAAAGAATCAAAAGACATAACAGTACAAGGAAAACACCCACATAAGCCAAGCACACTCCGAGAAAGTTTTGGCACAACCCTTCTCCCCACCTCCACTACTTAACAAGGTTTTGCTGGAGAAAAAGACCATTATGAAGAGTTGGTTTATTTCCAGCGATACTCAGAAGCAAAAGGTGGAGGGGAGAACAAGGAACAAAAAAGCTTTTGCATTTTAGGCCTTTGAGGTCTAGTCTTTTATAATCTGTACAGTAGAGAGGGGAGCATGGGAAAATTGCAGCAGTGGGCATAATAGAAAAGCAAATAGGATGAGATGCCCTTCTGCTCAAAAGCACCAACTGCAGAGACTTATTTGATTGCAAGTAACCCGGTAAACTAATCTTCCCGACTACCTCTCCTCTCAGTGGACCCGCTGTGGCCATTGCTACAATTTATCAGCAGTGGTGATCTCAGTGTAGCCTCCATTCAATTTCTACCTCTTGCCAAATCACTTCCATTTGGGAAGGTCAATGATTTCATCTAGTCAGACTCAAGAGTAGGAACAGAGAGAAAAGATGATATTCACCAACTGTGGGAGCCTGAGGACCAGAGAAGAATTCCCAGGGTTTCAGTTGGCAGACTTTTCCCTCCTAGGTGAGAAGAGGGGAGGCACCTCTAATTGGGAGGTGCTAATGAGGATCAAGAGTCAAGAGTTCATTCTCAGAGCCATGTCTTGGCTGTGATAACTGGTTCCAGAGTTGCAGCTTTCTCTGAAAAGGCTTTCAGATTAGCTCTCTGTAAGTGAATTAAGTTCATGCTTTATAAGCTGCAAAATGTCACCCAAATTCTTGACAAGAAAACCTTTTCCATTTAGAAATGCTAGCTGTCAGTTTTATAATCTTCACACTTAGAAGGAAAACAAAGGTACAAGTTAAAGTAACATAAAATAGGCAGGAATATCACTGCCTAGGTGGGGTGATGGAAAGAGTGCTGCATTTGGAAGTCTGGGTAGGCCTGGGTCAAAATCCTTGATCAGACAGACAATAGTTATATGACTGAGCAATTCAAATCCTCAGAGGTCAGCCTCATTTTTCATACAGGTTGAATATCTTCTCACACTATGCTGCCTCCATTCTGGTCATCATTTCCTTCTCAATCCTCCAATCTCATTCGATAAAACCTTGGATTCTGCTTCTGCAACCAAGATTTGTTAGATGAGATTTCATTTTATTTTGACTCGAATATTTCTCTGTAATAAGTCTGGAAAGATTGGGTGGATCTGGGTCATGAAGAGATCTAGAATCTAAATGAAGGAGTTTGTATTTGATACTAGAGACAACAGGGAGCCATTAGAAGTTCTTAAATAGGGGGATGAAATGTTCAAGCCAGTGTTTTAAGAATATTACTTTGGCTGCTGTGTGGAATATAGATTGGAGAGAGGGGAGTAAAGAGCAAGAGTAGCCAAGATAGAGAAAAGAATGAGAAGTCTATTGCAGTATAATTCAGGGAAGAGACAATGAAAACCTGAACCTGAGTGGTGAATGTGTAAGTGGAAAGAAGGGAATGAATGGCAGATGTCAAGGAGACAGAATTAGAAATATTTGGCAACTGATTGAACCTGGGAGGGCTTGGGCTCAAAATGACTCTAAGGTTACAAACCTGCACAGCTGTAAGGGTAGTATCCTGGTGATATCATATTCCAGTGAAAAGAATGATGATATCCTCATCAGTAATTGGGAAATTAGGAAGAGGGATAGCTTTTGGGGAAAAGATAATGAGATCTGTTTTGGGCATGATGAATTAGAGATGCCCATGGGAAATCTAGTGGAAAATATCTAATATGTACCCTTCTATTCCCCTGTTTCCTTTCTCCCAGTTAACTGTGAGAAGGAAGCTTAACTTGCCAGGATTCCTATCTACAATTTGGGAAGAGAATTGGGAAATCCCACAGCATCATTCTTAGTGTTACTGGATGTACACACTCAGAAAGCCAAATTATTATACTCTTAAGCTCTCTGCCCAGGACTTGGGATTCCTAGTATATTTAGTAGGATACAATTAAGATGCTTAGGTTGTGATTGTCGTTGAGGAAAGCATGGCATGTTGTAAATTTCTCAAGTCCTGACAAACTGAAGAATTCTGAGTAGTTTGTGTTGCACCTTGATTAGAACTGATCTCACCTGACAAGTCATAAAATGACATACTTTTTCCATATTATCTGAGCTCCTGGAATAACCCACTGGTTTCTTGTTTATTAGGTCTGTGCATGTTGGGTGAAATGGACTGTGACCATTGGAATATTGCCTATACTCTTTTCATACCTTTGTGGAGATATGAAGTTTATACACATTTTTAAAGGTTTATTTTACTGATGTTTATGTGCTTCTCTTTGAACCCAAAAAGTAGTCTCTCAATTCTTCTATAAGTGATGCCATCTTGAGCAATGGAACTTATTTTGTCCCAGTCTCACAATTATCTCCTATGTCACATGTACAAAATCACCATATAGTACTTCACTATTATCTCATAATTTTACCCAATATTTTGTAGGTAGATCTTGATTGGTACCTTAAAAAAGAGGAAAAATAGTGACCTTAAAAAAGAAAAAAAATAGGATCATTTATACTTCAGAACAGTATTCTACTATATATCTCTAATATTTTCTTTCAACCATAATTGATCCTGTGGTAAATTGAACTTGTTTTTGCTCCTTTCTCTTCCCCTCTGTCAGAGGATGGTAGTGTCAAAGATTAATATTAGGAATGGATGTTAGAAGTCATCAAGTCTCTCCTTCATTGTACAGATGAGAAAACTGAGGCCCAGAGAGGTTAAATGAATTGCTTAGTCACTTAATAAGTATTTGAAATAGGATTTGAATCAAATTTTCCTGACTCCAAGTCCAAGGATCTATCCATTACCCTATTACACTATATACTATACCCTCCTCTCACAATTATCCAACAACTAAGTTTAGTGCCAGTTGCCCATTGACAAGTAAAGCAGGCCAGACTATTTCAATGCTACATTTATTCCAACTGATGGCATATTTTCTGGGGGAAAACCCAGACTTTCAGGGTGAAAGTATATGATGCTTTCTTATGTTGTTGACCTTTGTGTCATAGAATACCATTAGTATCTCCATAGGCATCTTCATGGGCTGAGTCTCAGGAGAAAGAATAGGAAGTTTGCATCCAAATTAGTGTTTTCTGCCTAGTCACGAATACTAAACATACCTGAAGAAAACTGGTACTAATCTCTGGCAGATAGAATTCAATTTAGCCCTTGTCAAAACATACCAGTGAACATTTGCTGCCTATCCATACCAGGAATAGTCTTGTCCTTTAACTGTAAAAGCCTACTTTCAAGCCAAGAATTCCAATATAAGTATTGGGTAATGAGTCACAACATCAGCTAATTTTCTACCAGAAAATGCTATATACTTCTGCTGACTGTTGGTGTCCTTGTATAAAACTATACCCAAGTCTTCTAGACTGGTGGCAATATTTGGTACAAATGGTTTGTTTGGGCAATATTGGTGTATAACTGCAGCAACTGATGAAGTCTTGAAGTTCCTACTCACATTTCTCAGCACCAGCATAATCTATGTGTGGCCAGAGGGTTCTGAACCAACCACTCCATTTTCTCATTATGATTCTGGTTCTTCTCAATTATAAAGCCTTAGGTGGGATCAACAAAAGCTTTGTGATGGTGATATAATTATTAATAAATTTCTCTTTGTAGTCACCAGACACTAGGATTTACTTCAGCTCTTGATAATTCTTTATATGGCCAAATGAGGAGCACCTCTCTCTTCTTGGGTTTAGGAAACACTTCCTCATAAGGTATTGTATAACTCCTATTCTTGACCAAGTTTCTGAAGAACTAGTTTATTGACATTTGACACTGATTGATATGTTATTAGACCAATAGCTTCTAGACAACCTTAAAAAGTCTCTTTATATTCACCCAACATTTTTCCAAATACAAGATAACAGCATCATCTAGATATGCTAACACCTTCAGATCATGTGAACAACTGCTGAAAAATGGAAGAGATCAAGAAATCTCTTGGAGTAAGCAGTCACAACTATGTCCATGACTCGTGCAAAATATAGCTTGGGCTCTTTGTGTATGCCCTTTGGTACTATTCCAGAAATGTCCAGGCTTGACCTCTGGGAAAAATAGCTTTGCAAATTGGCTCAGATTACAAGGCAATTTTGTCTGGACTAGTTTATTTAAACCAATTTCTGTTTTAGTTTCAATGGCCTCTGGTTGATGAGATTTCCTGGAGTCAGATGAGGTCAATGTGTGGTACTTCCAAATATGATCTCTCTGTATCACTTCTTTTCCATCTTCCTGATTACTAATATGAATTCTGGGTGAATGACTAGGAAGATCTTTCCTTTACTAAAAGAGTGCTATGTGCAACAATAGTCTTTCTTCATATGGCAACACCAGGAACATTTGGGTCATTTCATCAGGGTCTATCTACTTTACCACCACCTCTTCTTGCACCTACTGTCAATCAGAATGAGTCAGTTGCTCTCCCAAGTGGCTTTTCTAACCTTTATGCAAAGTCAGAGGTGTTTCCTTTCCTTGTTGGAAGGTCATTAGCAATTTCACATAGCTATTCATCATGTTCTTCATGCTACCAAAAAGTGTCCAGGACTCACAAATATTTCAGTTTATGACTTGGGCTGGGGCTTACATTCTCCAAATGCACTAGATAGCAAAAGGCTAGAACTCTGAGGTTGTCTAGTACCTTCTTTCCATTCTCTGGATGAGTTTCCTGCTAGTCTTGCCAAATCTTGGAGCAATAGTTCTCAAAGTGTGTTCTATGAATCCCTCAAGGTCCCCCAAAACTTTTTTGGAGTCTTCAAGGTCAAAACTGTTTTCACAGTTCTACAGTGCTATTTGCCTATTAAAATATTCCTGTCTTTTTTTTAATACATTATCACTATATGTCTAGGTTTTCTTCAAATCCTTCATCCAAAACAATATATTTCAACAAACTGAATACACGAGCAGATATGAGAATCCAGCTGTCTTCTATCAAGTTAAACGTTAAATAGATTTTCAAAAATATATAAAACAATGCCACTCCTCTCACCGTTATTTTTATTTTGGAAAATTTTGTTTTTTCATAAAAATATTCTGTTAACACACAGTAGATATATTCTTGTTATTTTAAAATAAATTAAAATTTTAACATCAGTTTTTGTCTCTAATATGGTAAATGTCAATAGGTACATTTATCTGTAGAAGACATAAAAAAAAGTTCTTAGAGTCTTCCATATTTTTTAAGTCTATAAAGACATCCTAAGACTGAGAACTGTGGCCTGGGAGACATGTCCCAGTAAGGATTCAAATTGCTCTTCATCACCTAGGCTTCACTGCCAAAGTTGTACAAAGTTAACTCAAGTCTGAGCTCCAGTCTACACTGGAAGAGAAGACCAAGGCAGAGGATGCTAGATAACAGGACTGAGTTGATCAAAGGGAATCCTGGGCTGAGGGAAGAGGAGCACTGCCCTTCCTAAACACGTAGTGAGAATTGATTATAAGGCATGAATAATTTGAATGTGAAGCAGGTTTGTTTGGGTAAATGTTAGACGGAGATATCTCCATATAAAAGTCCCAGGTTAAAGATTAATTTTTTAGTTTGGGTCTATAAATATAAACCCTGAGGAAAGAGAATTAATAGGATGATTGCTCACAATGAAGAGAACAGGAGACACACACGTTTTCAACTACTAATTTCAGAACTTTTGCCTTAAGAGAGGAGAGAACATTAGTTGATTGGGAAATTAGGGGTAGTGGTGGAAAGTTGGTCCTTCTTTCAGATGACTGAGCTACATGTCTACAATGGGACTTCCCCTTTCTCTACTCCATTATTGTAGTATCAGTATTCCTAAGAAATATTTAAGAATAAATTCACAAACAAAGAATAAGAAAGTTCTAAATACTTTTCCTCATTTCACTTGAGTATTATGAAATCATAATTTTGAAAATGGAATGGAACAAAAGCACACACATCTTCATTTCTAGCTTTGGATGACTTCTGTTAGATCATGCTCCCTATGAACTTCACAGGATTGTTTTTAGGAACAACATAAAGAATTATATAAGTGTGAGATGATGTTTTTATTGCAATGTTGTCACATGTGGAGAATCATCATCAGCCATAATCAGCAATTAGCAAGCATTACTGAGCACCTCCGCTCTGCCTGGAATTCTGCAAGGAACTAGGAATATAGGTCTTATTCCTATTCCCAAGTAGAAAGAATAAAAATCCCTACTCTTCCCTCTAGAAATTTATATTCTAATGAGGGGAGATAACAGAGAAAAAGATTTGTGTTTGATTCTGGCATCTTATAGACTTTGTGACCTTGGACAAGGCACTTAATCACATGGTGCTCCTGGAAAGTCTCTAAAACTATAAATATCATGGTAAACCCTGATTTGCATTGCTAGAAGGAATTCCCTTACTGGGAGTTCCATATATCAAGAAGCCACAGGTTTTGTCCAATCTCCCCCCCAAAAAAATATTATTAAATCTATATGGCAATAGAATGAGCCCTCTTGGTAAATTGTTGCCTCCTAATCACTGGATATATTTAAATGGAAAATGGAATACCATCCAGTGATGATGTAGAAACATTTTCTATACTGTGTGGGAAGTTGGATGATTTATCCTCCCAGGTTCCTTCTAACTTTTAAGATTGTATTATCCTATATACCCAAAATATGTAAACTTTCCAAATGAACAAAAATTATGGATTCTAATCTTTTCATTCTGTACTGTTGATGCCTTGACTATTTTCAAATATAAAATTATATTTTGTATAGATCCTTTCCAGAAGAATATATTCCTCAAACAACTGTCATTAAAATAATGATCAAGAAAAAGGAAATAAACATGAGGAAGCAAGATGAGGTTTATTAAATGTTAGTTATCTTTGAGAAAGACAGCTTTTCTGTCTTTCTTTTTCTGGTGAGAAAGTTGTTGAATTGCTACATGAACAAATGTATAGAAATTATGCGGGCATTTGTACACATACACATACACAAGCACATGCATACACATTCTACATGAAGGGATTCACAGAGTGAAAAGCCTTTGCTTGGACAGATGTCATATTGTAGAAGGAGAGGAAGCATTCTTTTGCTAAATTAGACTAGGATAGAGAAGAAGATGGGAAAATAAAATAAAAAAGAACAGCATTGTCTAGAAGATAGTTACTAGGTACAGCATACTCTTTGGCAAATTTTAGAGCTTCATTAGCTATAAGCTTGGAATCTATGACCAGAATCCATGCATTCATCAGACTTTGAAAATAGCTTTTAGTACCTTAACTGAAAAATGAGTTTTCAATATAGACTCAGAGCAAGATTGACTAATAAAAAGGACCACTTTGTTTGATGCTTTGAGATGCCTTTCTCAGGATCTTGGAAGGATGGGATCATTGAGCCAAAGCTAGCCAGAGAAAAGTCAGTGAGGTCATTTCCCTGACAAGGTTGGCATGGGCTCAACTGCCAGGAAAGAGGAGCTGCCTCAGCCAATTTTATGTTACTGACTTGTGTTAGGGCTAGTTGAGCTCTCTGGGGCCCCTCCAGGCTGTGAGTCCCAATGCCTTTATACTGTTCCATGATATCTGTCTTCATTTTATAGATTTCAGTTTGAAAGGGTAATATTCCCATGGCTGTTTGTTCTTTCTAGTTAGTATGTCTACAATTTGAGTAAGCAGCTACCAAGGAGATGGGGTATGGCCTCATGGTCTGAATAGCTTCACAAACCAAAACTTACAGAGTGAGGAGAAAAACCAAGTTCATATTCTTTTTTCTGGTATACAAAGTATTCAAAGATGCCAGTGTTAACCCACCATCAGAAAGATTTATAGAAGCTCATAAGGCAGCAAGAATATAGACCAGGAGCCAAGAGTTTCAACAAAGATCCCAGTCAACATGTCCCTCAGACTTGAAATATCTTTGTTTTCATCTTCCATAGATTTGTGCATGTAAAAATTAAAAGTAATATACAATAACTTCAAATATTATATTTTATAAGATTTCTTAATAATCACTAGAAGTAACAAAATAAAAACCATGTGCCCCTGGCTAATCTACCTGCTCAAATAGCCCACTCCACCAAAGTTGTGTCCCAGTAAGGAAAAGAGCACAAGACCAGGAACCCCACCCAATTTATCTCCTTCTTACATCAGCACATAATGACAGGAAGTTAGTGGGCTCCTGGCTCCTGGGAATCATAGTTTTTAGGGTAACAGATTTCTAATTACACATTCTCCCCTGAGATCTTTTGGAAGACTAGTCTCTCCAATAGATCTTTTTAACACAACCAACTTTTAAATTACAATAATTTGGGGATAAAAATGGAAAAGAGAGCAAAATCTATGATTGCTAGGTACTTTGACAAAAAGCCAATTAGGGAGCAGTTCCCTTCAGCATAAGAGTATACATACAAAACAAATGCATTCAACCGCCCACAGTTCAAATCACCACATCCCAAAGTTCACTCTGGATCTTCTAGTGTAGCATATGGTTTCTGAAGTCATCTTCATGGTATCTTCTCCAAATAGTTCACTTTCTGGATTCAGAGAGGTAGCAAGTTTCTTATCCTGAAATTACTTTCAAAAGAATTTCAAGTTTTCATTATAGCATTATAGCATAATAATACTTCCCCTTCCCCCCCACCAAGGAGGATGGTGACAAACACAGGGATCACTCAGGGATGCTTGGTTGAGTTATATAAAAAATTTAAATTATATCTCTAATAATAAAAAATAATATATTTTATGAGGTTTATTAAGGATTATTAGAAATCAAGGATACAAAATAAAAACCACATGCCCATGGCTGATTAGCCCATTCAAAATCCCCGTGCTTAGTTCACTTGCTACATCATTGCAATGGAATGGAACAGAGCGTGGGAGGTATTACTGCCAGTTAAATACCAATTGTGATCTTGCCAATGTGGAGACTCAGGTGAGATTAAAGGGAATTCTGGAAAATACCAAGGACTTCTGGGGATTTAAGTCTAGGGTTCAAAATCTCCATTTTTACAGTTATGAGGTATATGAATCAATTGGCAAAAGAAAATAAAAAAAAACATCCAAAAATACAAATAAAAGAGAAAAAGTAATTTGTGGATGAAATCTAAAGTATCAAAGTCTTATGTCTAAAAAATCTAAGTAAAGGAAAAATAACTTACCCAATCAGTAGTTGGAACTACAGAAAGTTTGACACACTATGAAAGACAGAAAAGGGACTAGATTTCAGCAGTAAATTGGGAAATAGTATTTCTTGGTCTGATTTTATCTTTTGCACTTAGGGATACTAGAGCCAGGCCAGGATAGCAACCAAAGTGAGGTGCTTGGAAATATGTGGTTTAGGTAAGACCTGCCTCTGATATATGTCAAAATAGCCATAACCTTCAACCCCAAACAAGTTCAAGTCCTCTTGTCTTGGCTCCAAATTTTATGAATCCCACTAGGATTGGTTGGCCTCTTTGACCTTGTACTCAATAGGCACTATACAGGTTAGCTTTGTGCTTCTTTGGCACTATGAAGTGGCAGTTTTTGTATTCCCCTCTCCTGGAATCAAATAAAATCATTAAGCAAAGTCCCATAATTTTTAAAAATAATCAATGGCATTATTTCTATAATCTAAAGCTTTTTGGATATGCATTGGCATTAGGGCTAATGTACATTTTTAAACTTATCCTATTGCAAATTAAAAAAAAACTTTTTAATACTGGTAATATGTGCTTTAAGTTAAAAAATGGGAGAGAAAAATAAAACTCAAATACTATATTGCACATACAAGAAAAATAATAATAAACATGTTTTAAAAATCAAAAATTTATATAGCTTGTGACACACTGTGTCAGCTAAGGAAAGGTAGGAATCAAAGGTTTCTCACCAAAATGAGATCCATTTCCTTCTTTAACTTGGCCATGATTGACCATGTGAGTGCAAAGTGCATAATTATATAAATAACTTTGATTAGACCCTGATTCATTGACCTGTTATATGTTTATTTTTCCTTACTTAGAAATGTGTAATTAGAAACCTGTTACCCTAAAAACTATGATTCCCAGGAGCCCATTGACTTCCTGTCATTACATGCTGATGTAGACAGGAGATAAATTGGGTGGCATTTCTGGACTTGAGCTCTTTTCATACTTTTCATACTTCCTAGGTGACAACTTTGGTGGACTGGACTGTTTGAGCAGGTGGATTTACCAAGGGCACATGGTTTTTATTTTGTTACTTCTAGTGATTATTAAGAAATCTTATAAAATATAATATTTGAAGTTATTGTATATTAATTTTAATTTTTACATGAGCATGAGGAGATGAGGACAAATGTGGTTGGTTCTGATCTAGGATAAAACTGAATTTCATGAAGTTTGTCTTTAGTGTCACCTCTTTCCACTCATTTTCCTCTCAGTGGCAACCTCTGCCCCAACCTCTTCTCCAGTCAAAATGTGAAAAGATCTGATATACTCATTCATATTCACATAACTCATTCCTTAAGCATTTGCATTTGAGTCTTTACTTTCTTCTTAGGTAATAAAACCATAAGGAAGAATTTCAGGCACTGTATGCCTGCAAGTAACAGAGATTTTTTAAGAGACAGGTTTTCTCTTTGACCTTGAAATAATACTTTACGAAGGACAAATTGCTTTAGTTATCTCTTTCTCCTTCTCTAAGTATTGTGTTTCATCCCAAAGTCTACACCAAGGTGTAGGTGATCCAGTACCCTTTCTCTTATTTGCTCCAGGAAGCCTGTCCTGGATCTCTCTCCTCCTTTCCCAACTCATTCCATGTAGCATAATGACCATACTGTGACTCAACTTTCCAGTAGAGGCTTCACAGTCTCTTGACCCAGGGTTTCTGTACCTTCAAGCCTTTCAATACTCAGAACCTGGAGGTGAAGAGAAAGGAACAGATGCTATGTGGTGTGGAGGATCAAAAATAGCATGACAACATAGACTTTTTACCATATACATAGCAAGATTCAGCTCAATTCAACCTTTATCAAGTACCTGCTCTATGAAGGGAAATGTATAAGGTTATAGGATACAAAGGGAATAAAAGATAATCATCTTGCTTTCAGGTAGCTTGTAATTTATTTTTTATTTTATTTATTAGTTTGTTATATTAAAATTCCCAGTTAACTCTCTCCTTTCCATGAATTAGAGGAGGTATCTTGACAAAAAGATATATGTACACTTAAAACTATAACTTCTTTGTTTCTCTGGAGGTGGATACACATGCCATTCTTCAAACAATATTTTTTATATAATATAAAGGGATAGGTGAAAATAAGCAAAAATTGTTATGATGCAATGGAGAATGGTACAGCTCACACAAAATGTTGTGAAATATTCAGGAAGATCTTAGGTTCAGAGATTTATAAATTTAATGTATCTTGATGGTTGTCTAGTCTAATTCCCTCAATTTACAAAAAAAGGAAAATTGAGGTCCAGAGAAGTTAAATAATTATACAAGATAGGAATGTTCTGTTAAATATTTAACAACTGGAATTCGAAAAAGGAAGTACGCAGAAACACTTTTCAGTTTAATCTGTATTATTAAGATTTTCTCCATCAGTTTATTAAGTCTAGACAATCAACAAAACAGTAATTCAAGTCCTGATTTGTTGCTGATTTCTGAGGTGGAAATGCTTACACTGAAAATTTATCAATTCTTGCACTGGAATATTCATGTCTATAAGGTTACAAAGGTTCAAGTAGAAGAACTGAGACTTGAAACATGATCTTGTGACCCCCAAATTCAGAGATTTTTGTTGTTGTATCATACTTTGTGCTGAAAGGTCAGAAACAACTTCTTAAAGTCAGTGGCAGCTGCATTAGACCTTGAAGAAAGGTAAATTTCAAAAGGTATAGATAAGGATAGAGATTAGGAGTAGAGATTAATGCAATTCAAGTAGGCATTTGGAGGCAATATTGCTAAAAGGAATGGGAATGGGAGAGGACAGGCTGAGAATAAGGGATTGTGAATTTGACTGGGTGCCTGCAAGTGACAGAAATTTTTGAAGCAACAGGTAGCTTTCTCCTTGATCTCAAAATAATACTATACAAAAGGCAAACTTGCTTTTATAATTTCTTTTTCCTTCCCTAAGCACTAAATGTTTTATCCCATAGTCTACATCAAGATGTAGGTGATCCAATTTGACCAAAATGTAGAGTTCATTAAAGGAAGTAATGTGTGAGAAGGCTCACAAAAAGAAAGATTGGAGAAAGATTCTGGTAGATCTTGAATGTCAGGATAAGGAATTGATGCTTCAGCCTAAAGTCATTGAAAGAGATGTGATCTGATCAGAGTAGTGCATTATGGAGATTATCCAGGCAGCAGTGTGAAAGATGGATTGGAGCAGTGAGAGAATGAAGCAGGAAGACCAGTTTTTTTGCAGAGGATGTAAGACAGATATGAAAGATATTATAGGGATGAGTTTGATAGGATCTGGCAACTGCTGGGATGTGAGGGGTGAATGAGACAAAAAAGTTAAAAGATAATTCCAAGGCCATAAATATGTAAATTGTAACATAGAAGTTAGAAGACAGATACATTTTGAGGGGAATATGTGGAATTCGGGTAAACTATGTCAGTTTGAAGAGCATTGGGTCAATAAAGTCAATTTATGCAGTAGATAATTGGAAAAATAGTACTCGATCTTTAGAGAGAATTTAGTGCTGGTGTGGTACAATGGAAAGAGAGCAGGGATTGGAATTAGAGGATCTAGTTCAAATCCTGACCTTGCTTTGGGCAAGTCACTTAGCTTTTCTGGAAGAAAATAACTTACTTTCCTCATCTGGAAAATGGTGAGCGGTTTTGGACTAGCTAAATTTTATGATTCCTTCAATATTTAAGTCTATCCTTTGATATAGATTTCTAATAGCTCTTAATAGACAGGATTATTGAAGTTATTGGAATGGAAAGGATCATCGACTACAGATTAATGAAAGAGAACTAAAGACAGGACATTGAGAGGCCCTCAGATTTAAAGCATAGGAAGAGGATGACAAGCCTGTAAAAGAGATACAGCACATAAGGAACAGTTAGAGAGGTAGAAGAAGAATTATGAAGGTGCAATTAATGTGAAGGAATCCATAGGAATATCAATAAGGAGGAAGCATCTAATTGTCAAATAGTATAGAACAATCAGAGGATGAGATCAGAAAAAAGACTGGTATCTATGGCAATAAAGACAAAGTCCTTGGAGAGAAAATTTTTTTAAAAATAACAAACTAAGTCAATACATACTTTGGAATTAAGAGACTATCATGAAAAAGTTAACACAGCATCTGCATTTTGGAAAATATGGTTGGAGACCATAGAATAAAAGAGATCAAAAGTTACAGAGACTAATAATTTTCAAGCCTGAATATGAGAAATATATTCTTTAAGAAGAAAGTTGGGGACAGCTAAGTGACTCAGTGGATAGAGAGCCAGACCCAGAGATAGACAGTCCTGGGTTCAAATCTGGACTCAGATACTTCCTAGCTGTGTGATCTTGGGCAAGTTACTTAATCCCATTGCCTAGCTCTAGCTACTGTGAAGATTGGATTTAGCTATCTCCTGATTGTAACAATGAAGGTACTTAGCTCTTCCTTTATAGTGAAACTAGAATTGTAAGCTACAATCTAATACAAACTACAAAAAGGTGTTAAGTAACTACAAAAGGTGAACTTATCAAAAGAGGTATTAAGTAACCCAAAAAGCTATAGTCTATCCAAAGAAGGTGAGAACTAAAGAATGGACAGTCCTGGAGAAAATCTAACCAAAGAAAGTGATAACTAAAGAATGGGTAGTCCTGGAGAAAAGCATCTGCTGTGATTGGTATATGTAAAATTTAGGGGAGGTGACACAAGAGAAAAAGATCTTTTAAAAAAGGACCTAAAGGCAGAAGATCATTCATTCAGATCATTCATTTGGATTTGGATCACTCATTCAGACTCAGACATTTGGACAGTTGTTTGGAGATTCGGGCACTGACTCAGAGGAGAGACTAGAAGACAGACCCTTGAGGAGGGACTGGAAGGCAGACACCCAGACTTCTTTTAGACTGTCATCGTTGGTGAGTGAAAAGCTGACTTAGTGACCCCACCTTTCTGGAGTTGTGAAGCCTCCAGGAAAGGCCCATGTTCTTGAGATTCTCTTCCCCTGGCTGGGGCTTAGAAATTCTAACTGATATCAGAAGAAGCCAGAGTTCTCTCTCTCTCTCTCTCTCTCTCTCTCTCTCTCTCTCTCTCTCTCTCTCTCTCTCTCTCTCTCTCTCTCTCTCTCATTCCTTAATATTTTCCTTCTATTGTAAATATTGTAAATAAACTACCATAAATTCCATTTACTTTAGTAATTCATTTTGGGATTTAGAAATCAAATCCCTGGCAACCACCTAATAATATATTCAGAGTCCAACCATAATCAATTATGACACTACTTTGTTGCCTTGGAACCAATACATAGTATTGATACTAAGACAGACATTAATGCTTTTTTTAAAAAACCCTTATCTTCCATTTTGGAATCAATACTGTGTAAGGGTTCCAAGGCAGAAAAGTGGTAAGGGCTAGACAATGGGGGTTAAGTGAATTGCCCAGGGTCACATAGCTGGGAAGTGTCTGAGGGCAGGTTTGAACCCAGGACCTCCCATCTCTAGGCCTGACTCTAAGTCCACTGATCTACCCAACTTCCCCCACTAAGATATTTCTTTAAGAAAGAAGAAAGTTGGGAGATATGAGCCCTGAATAGCACAATAAGCTATGAAACTTAGCAAATAAGCAAAAAACAATTGCAATAATTTAAAAATAATTGTGTTAGAAGATGGTGGCCTAGAAGGAGCAGAAGTTCAGACCTCTGAATACCCTCCCTTACTGATCACAAACTGAATGCTCCTAGGGGACTAAAAATCAAACCTAAGAACAAGACAGAGCCAAGGAACCCTCCTGCTGGACTCAATTCAAAAGGTATGGCCCCCCAAAAGCCAGAATCTGAGAACACTTGGGTTAAAGGGGAAGCAGAAGGAAGGTCCCAGAACCCCGCCCCCTGACCACCCAGAGCGCTGAGCCTCTAGTGGCAGCAGGAGCCTCTGGGTGGGCAAAGGTGCTGGTCTGGAGGGTGTACCTTGCAGGCAGGGTGTGCCAAGCTCAGAGCATCAAACACAGACAGTGGAGAAGGAGCTGGAGAGGGAGCATAGAGCTGGCAGCCTGGCCAGAGGTGTGGAGATCCTCCATATTTGCTCTAGCCTTCCAGGAGGTTTTGGCCTCAGAGCACACCCAACCCAACTAAGCTGAACTTAATCCCATCAAAAGTCTCCAGAACTCAGGGAAGCCCAGGCTCCACACCCATCCTCACTGACTGCTGGACTTTAATCCAATCAAAAGCCTCCAGAGGACAGGGAAGCTCAAACCCCAACAACCCTCCCAAACAGACTGCATCAAGAGATCTTCTGTCAAAGCTCCAAGAGGGGAGAATGACAGAAGCCCCCAAAACCAAAAAACTGAGAGAAGCAAGAGCACAGACAAATATGGAGAGCAAAGAAGGGGTGAATATGAGCAAACAACAGAAAAAGAAGAAAGAAAGGAATTATAACAGATAGCTTCTATACAGCAAAAGGAACAGAGGGGGAGGGATCAGCAAACGATAAATCAGAAATCCCAGTGAATTGGATACAGGCTGTGGAAGAACTCAAAACACAATTAAGAGAGGCTGAAGATAATTGGGAAAAGAATGTAAAAACTAAGATAAATCATCTAGAAACAGAAGTACTTGAACTAAAACAAGAAAATAATGTTTTGAAATCCAAAATCAACCAGCTGGAAAATGAGGCAAAGGAGATGAAAGATGAGGCAAAGGAGATGAAAGATGAGGGAAAGAAGATGAAAGATGACATCCAAAGAAAGTCAGACCAGAAAGAGAAGGAAAAACCAAAAAGCCAGGGAAGAAATCCAGTCTTTAAGAACCAGAATACAACAACTAGAATTAAGTGACCACACAAGGCAGCAGGACACTATAAAACAAAACCAAAATAAATGAAAAAATTGAGGAAAATATGAAGCATCTCAGTCACAGAACAGAGGAATTAGAAAATCGTTTGAGGAGAGACAATTTAAGAATCCTTGGTCTACCAGAAGACCATGACAAAAGAAAAAGCCTGGACATAATACTACAGGAAATCATTCAAGAAAATTGCCCCGATATTCTAGAACAAGAGGGGAAAAGTGGAGATTGAAAGAATCCACAGATCAAAATCCACAGATCAGCTCCTGTACTTAATCCCCAACTGACAAAACCCAGAAATATTATAGCCAAATTCAAGAACTATCAGACCAAAGAAAAGATATTACAAGCTGCCAAGAAGAAGTCATTCAGATACCATGGAACCACAGTGAGAATAACACAGGATCTGGCTGCATCCACACTGAAGGACCAAAAAGCATGGAATGGAATATGATATTCTGGAAAGCAAGGGAACTAGGTCTACAACCAAGAATCAACTACCCAGCAAAACTGACTATATTCTTACAGGGGAAAGTATGGTCATTCAACAAAATAGAAGAATTCCAAGAATTTGTAAAGAAAAGACCAGACTTGAACAGAAAATTCGATGCCCAAGCACTGAACTCAAGAGAATCATCAAAAGGTAATTAAAATAAGGGGAAAAAGAAAAACAAAACAAAACAATCAACCCTCCTTTTTAAAGAGACTCAATGAGTTAAAATGTTATGTATCTCAATAATAAAGAGGTCATTGGTAACTCTTAAAAACTGTTGTTATCACCTGGACAGCTAGAAGAATTACACTTAGAGGGAACAGTGACAAACTGTATAGAATGAAAGGACAAGACATAAATAGGTATATAGATATATGCATGCATAAATACATATTCATGGGTATATATATATATATATATATATATATATATATATATATACTAGAGGTAAAAAGGTTAATATTAAAAGAAATGGGAAAAGAAAAATTGGAAATAAATTTATATGTCACAAAGAAGCTCATGGTGGGAGGGGAGAGAATATCAATATACTGGAAGGGTAAAGAGGTTGGAGATAGGAAATTCTCAACTCTTTCTTTGAAATTGACCCAAAGAGGGAAGAACAATCCAATCCATTGGGGCAGAGAATAGATTTGTGCCCTATAGGGGAGAAGGGTAACAAATGGACTGGTGGGGAGGGAAGTAGTACAAGGAAGGGAGAGGGTAGGGAGGTGATTTTAGAAAGATTACAGGGGAAAATAAGGGGGGATTAAGAAGGGAGGATGGTAGAAAGGGAAGTAAAATAAGGGTGGGAACTAGGGGGACTGATTAAAAACAAACATTGGTGTAGAAGGAAATAGTGAAAGAAGAAAAGGCAGGACAAGGAATAGAAATCAAAATGCTGGGAAATACACAGCTAGTAATCATAACTCTGAATGTGAATGGAATGAACTCACCTATAAAATGCAAGCAAATAGCAGAGTGGATTAGAATCCAAAACCCTACCATATGCTATCTGCAAGAAACACACATAAGAAAGGTAGAGACGCATAGTGTGAAAGTAAGAGGTTAGAACCAAATCTATTGGGCATCAACTGATAAAAAGAAGGCAGGAGTTGCAATCATGATATCTGAAAAAGCCAAAGTAAAACTAGATCTAGTCAAAACAGATAGGGAAGGTAATTACATCCTGATAAAAGGCAGGATAGACAATGAGGAAATATCAGTACTCAACATGTATGCACCAAATGGCATATCATCCAGATTTCTAAAGGAGAAACTAGGGGAGCTCAAGGATGAAACAGATAGAAAAGCTATACTAGTGTGAGACCTGAACCTTCCTCTATGTGAACTAGAGAAATCAAACCAAAAAATAAATAAGAAAGATAAGAGAAGTGAATGAAATCTTAGAAAAATTAGAGTTAGTAGATGTGTGGAGAAAAATAAATAGGGACAAAAAGGAATATACCTCCTTTTCAGCAGCACATGTTACATTCATAAAATTGACCATGTATTAGAGCATAAAAACATTGCAAACAAGTGCAAAAGAGCAGACATAATAAATGCAACCTTCTCATATCCCAATGCAATGAAAATAATAATTTGTAAGGGTACATGGAGAGGTAAATCAAAAATTAATTGGAAATTAAACAATACAATTCTCCAAAACCAGTTAGTTAAAGAACAAATTGTAGAAACAATGAACAACTTAATTGAAGAAAATGACAATGATGAGACATCCTTTCAAAACCTATGGGATGCAGCCAAAGCAGTACTCAGGGGGACATTTATATCCTTGAGTTCATATATTAGCAAATTAAGAAGGGCAGAGGTCAATGAATTGTGCATGCAAATTAAAAAAAATTAGAAAACAAACAAATTAAAAATCCTGATGAAGACTAAATTAGAGATCCAAAAAATCAAAGGAGAAATTAATAAAATTGAAAGTCAAAGAACTATTGATTTAATAAATAAGACTAGAAGCTGGTACTTTAAAAAAACACACAAAATAGACAAAGTACTAGTCAGTCTAATTAAAAAAGGAAAGAAGAAAGCCAAATTGACAGTATCCAAGATGAAAAGGGAAACCACACCTCTAATGAAGAGGAAATTAAGGCAATCATTAAAAACTACTATGCCCAATTATATGGCAACAAATATGGCAATCTAGGTGATATGGATGAATACTTACAAAGATATAAATTGCCTAGACTAACAGAGGAAGAAATAAATTACCTAAATAGCCCCATATTAGAAAAAGAAATTGAACAAGCCATCAAAGAACTCCCTAAGAAAAAATCCCCAGGTCCAGATGGATTCACAAATGAATTCTATCAAACTTTCAAAGAACAACTAATCTTGATATTATATAAACTATTTGACAGAATAAGCCAAGAAGGAGTTGTACCAAATTCATTTTATGACACAAACATGGTACTGATCCCAAATCCAGGCAGGTCAAAAACAGAGAAAGGAAACTATAGATCAATCTCCTTAATGGATATAGATGCAAAAATCTTAAATAGGATAGTAGCTAAAAGACTCCAGCATGTCATCACAAGTGTTATTCACTATGACCAGGTAGGGTTCATACCAGGAATGCAAGGATGGTTCAATATTAAGAAAATTATTAACATAATTGACCATATTAAGAAGCAAACCGACAAAAATCACATGATTATCTCAATAAATGCAGAAAAAGCCTTTGATAAAATACACACCCATTCTTATTGAAAATACTAGAAAGTATAGCAATAGAAGGGCCTTTCCTAAAAATAATAAACAGTATATATCTAAAACTATCATCTAACATCACCTGCAATGGTAATAAACTAGAAGCCTTCCCAATAAGATCAGGAGTGAAATAAGGATGCCCACAATCACTATTATTTAACATTGTAATAGAAACACTAGCAGTAGCAATTAGAGAAAAAAAAGAAATTAAAGGTATTAAAATTGGCAGTGAGGAGACCAAGTTATCACTCTTTGTGGATATGATGAATTACTTAAAGAATCCTAGAGAATCAACCAAAAAGCTAGTCGAAACCATCAACAATTTTAGCAAAGTTGCAGGATGCACAATAAACCCGCATAAGTCATCAGCATTTCTATATATCTCCAACCCATTTCAGCAGCAAGAATTAGAAAGAGAAATTCCATTTAAAATCACCCTAGACAATATACTTAGGAATCTATCTGCTGAGACAAACCCAAGAACTATATGAACACAACTACAAAACACTCCCCACACAATTAAAAATAGATCCAAACAATTGGAAAAACATTGATTGCTCATGGGTGGGTTGAGCTAACACAATAAAAATGACAATCCTACCCAAATTAATTTAATTATTTAGTCCCATACCCATTGAACTACCAAAAAACTTTTTTACTGAATTAGAAAAAAGACATAACAAAGTTCATTTGGATGAACAAAAGATCAAGGATATTCAGGCAAATAATGAAAAAAAAATGCAGAGGAGGACTTGCAGTCCCAGATCTCAAACTATACTATAAAGCAGTGGTTTTCAAAACAATTTGGTACTGGCTAAGAGACGGAAAGGAGGATCAGTGGAATAGATTTGGGATAAATGACTTCAGCAAGACAGTCTATGATAAACCCAAAGATTCCAGTTTTGGGGACCAAAACCCACTTTTTGATAAAAACTGCTGGAAAAATTAGAAGACAATATGGGAGAGATTAGGTTTGGATCATCTTCTCACACCCTACACCAAGATAAACTCAGAATGGGTGAATGACCTGAATGTAAAGAACGAAACTATAAGCAAATTAGGTGAACAGAGAATAGTATACTTGTCAGATCTTTGGGAAAGGAAAGACTTTAAAACAAAGCAAGAGCTAGAAAAAATCCCAAAATATAAAATCAATAATTTTGATTATATCAAATTTAAAAGTTTTTGTACAACCAAAACTAATGTATACAAAATTATAAGGGAAGCAACAAATTGGGAAACAATCTTCATTACAAAATCCTCTGACAAAGGTCTAATTACTCAAATTTATAAAGAGCTAAAGCAGTTGTACAAAAAATCAAGCCATTCTCTAATTGATAAATGGGCAAGGGACTCGAATAGGCAATATTCAGTTAAAGAAATCAAAACTATTAATAAGCACATGAAAAAGTGTTCTAAATCTCTTATAATCAGAGAGATGCAAATCAAAACAACTCTGAAGTATCACCTCACACCTAGCAGATTGGCTAAAATGACAGCTAAGGAAAGTAATGAATGCTGGAGGGGATGTGAACGAATTGTGGTATATGTTGGTGAAGAAATACTATTGGGCTCAAAGGAATAATAAAGTGGAGGAATTCCATGGGGACTGGAACAACCTCCAGGAAGTAATGCAGAGCGAAAGGAGCAGAACCAGGAAAACATTGTATACAGAGACTGATATACTGTGGTACAATTGAACGTAATGGACTTCTCCATTAGTGGCATTGCAATGACCCTGAACAACTTGGAGGAACCCAGGAGAAAAACCACTATCCACATCCAGAGGAAACACAGTGGGAGTAAAAACACCAAAGAAAAACAACTGCTTGAATACATGGGTCAAAGGGATATGGTCGGTGATGTAGACTCTAAATGAACATCCTAGTGTAAACAACAACATGGAAATAGGTTCTGATCAAGGACATAAGTAATACCCAATGAAATTGCATGTTGGCTGGGGGAAGAGTGGGTGGAGGGGAGGGAGGGAAATAATGTGATTATTGTAACCAAGGAATAATGTTCTAAATTGACTAAATAAACTAATTAAAATGGAAAAAATAATTGTGTTATTAGTTCATCAATTGGCTAGCTCAGAATTTAGGAAAAACATTGAAAATGAGGATAATAGATGTTAAGTAAACATTGCATTAGGGCAGCTCAGTGGTGGCAGTAGATAAAGTGCTGAGCCTAGGGTCAGGAAAACTCAAATTTCTGATTTCAAATTTGGCCTCAGACATTTCCTAGCTGTATGACCTTAGGTAAGTGACTTAACTCTGTTTACCTCAATCCCTTATCTACAAAAATGAGCTGGATAAGGACATGACAAAGCACTCCAGGACATTTGCCAAGAAAACCTCAAATGGGGTCAAGAATAGTCAGACACTACTGAAATGACTCAATTACAACAAAAGGCATTTTATTATATTACAGCAGCTTTAACCTCAATTAGTTAGTCAACAAGCATTTATTATATACTTATTTAGGTCCCAGGCACTATGATAAGCAGTGGGAATGCAGAGAAAGGCAACAACATGGTCCTTGCCTTCAAGGAACTCATATACCAATGGGGAAGAGAGTATACACAAAATGGTGAACATTCAAGATCTATACTGGGTAAATGGGAGTTTATCACTGTGCAAAGGCACTAGCAATGCAGTTAAGTGGGAGTGAAAGACCAGGAGAGCCTTCTTGCATAGGGTGATATTTAGACTGTCTTGAATTTTAGCAAGTTATCATATCCAAAAAAAAGGAAATAAATGAATGTGAGGATGATGGCTAAGACCATACTCTAGAGAAGTATTAAACAGTTCAAAAACAGTTTCTTAACAAAGAAACCAATGGAAAGGGCCCTGAAATTCTCTAGCCAGAAAGCTGCTAAGAGAAGAGCCATTGCAGCCAAGGATAATACCATTTTAAGCATACAAGCTCATTTGTAAAACACCTTGGATGAGAATGATGGAAGATTAGAAGCTGCTGAGGAGAAAATGAACCTGCAGAGAATTTGGTGTGAGATCCAAATAGGGATGTTATCTGGAGAATATTTGTAGGAGAAACCAGGCAGATAACAGACACAAAACAGCTTAGATCTGCTGGAGTTTTAAAAATGCATTTTTATTGCAAACTTTTGATTTTATATTGCTTATATTCCCTTCCTACCTCTATCCCCTTCTAGAGAGCCATTTCACAAAATAAAGACTTTTTTTAAAGAGAAGAAGAAAAGAAAGGGATGGAAATCAGCAAAGCCAATCAATACATAGGAAAAATTTTAATGATATCTGAAATCTCACATTCATGGACATAGCTCATGCTTACCTCCAACCTCAACAAAGTAACTACGAGAAAGGGGAAGATGTGTTCTTATGTCTCTTTTTCTTTGCCAGCATTTCTATAGTGATGTATCCTTACCAGCAATGGCCCAGAACTGCCATATTTTGGACTTCTTCATTTCTATATCAATATTATATTAAAAGTGGTAATATTGCTTTAAAAATTTGAAATTCAAGAGCAATTGGTTCTGACAAAGCACCTAAATGAGAAACACATATTGGAAGCGGCACAATTTCAAATATACTTAAGGATCATTTCTCAAGATAGCCCAATGATTCCAAAAGAATGGAAAAGATCACAAATGAGGCTTTGCCTGAGCCAAGGGGCAAATGAAAAGACAACAGTAGCTTCTATCTCATACATGTGGTTTCTTGTTTGTATAAACTTTTTTTTTCCAAACCCTTACAGTCTGTCTTAGAATCAATACTGTGTCACATAGCTAGGTAGTATCTGAGGCCAGATTTGAAACCAGGATCTCTCATCTACAGGTCTGACTCTCAATCCACGAAGCCACCTAACTGCCCCCTGTAAAACTCTTTGATGAGAATGGTCTATGGATCCAAAGGCATTCTCCAAGAAAACAAGAAAGCAACAGACAGGCTTTAGTGGATACTTTTAATTGATTATTCTATATCAGTAAATACCTCTTTCTTTACCTTCTCCCCCCAAAAAACTCAGAGGAGAATAGTGGATAAAACACTATTACATTTCTTTTAAATTATTTTATTAATTAAAAACACATTTAGTGCATCAGAGAAAAATAAAATCTATAAAGGCTCATCTTAGATAATGTTCCTCTCATGAGAATAACAAAATCATATGAAATTCTTAGTCTGGCATGACTCAAAATTCCTTAAAAAGGTTGTAAACTGGTTTTATATGCAATTGGGGAAAACAAAAACAATTTAAATGAAAAGAAATGAAAACTCAAACGGTTATGTACTTAGGGTCCTTCCAACTCTGAGATTTTATGAGATTTCATTTAACTTTGCAGAGGTGAAGCTATATTTTCTGACTTTATATATCCTTTCTAATATGTTAGACTTCTCATTACCTAAAACACTGTTCTTGAGAGGATGAAATGAAATAGTGTATATTACAGAGCTTCATAAGCATAAGATATCATAAAGGTGAATTACTATTATTGTTACACCCTTCTTTCTACACGAATTGCTCTCCTTCTCTAAGCAGGCTTCTTTTCCTTCTTGGAAAAGCTTTTCAATATTGAAATTATTGATAAAAACATTAAAAATTCTTTTTCTTCCAAAAAACCTACTCTGATAACTTTGCCCTACAGTGCTCATGCTTTCCCTTCATCTTCTCATCTGTTTGATCATTGATTTTTCACTCACTTGTATGCTGTTTGGTGTAAGTTGCCTTTTTCTTATAGATCTCTTTTGCAATCTCAATTAGACCGTAAGCATCACCATGAAGGAGACAGGAATTTGTCACTGATTCCTTCTTGTATGTTCTTTTAGGGTGCTAGGACAGTGTTCAGCTGGTCTTTAAAAACTATTAACCTTCCAGTACTTTTGGAAAATGATGTAGGAGGTTGAAAAAGCAAGAGAAGAGAGGGAGGAACAAGGTTTAAAAAATGATAAGAAAAAAGTGAGGTTAGGAATACAAAGAAAAAAAAAAAGAGATACATATGAATGTTTCTGCTTGTTCCAAAATACTGTGATTCTATAACTGTTTGCACATTGTAAAGGTTGGTAAAATACAATATTTAATTGCCCTCTGAATCACTTTGTGTGGCACTCTTGGTATTGTGCTATCAGCGTTGACAGAGCTGGATCTAAGGTTAGGTGAATTGGCCTTTGACCCAGAATGGCAGAATTTAAAGGGTACTGACAATCTTCACATTCTTTCAGCAGGCAGAAAAAACTGAATTCACACCTAACCAGCAAGAATAATTATTTAAATGATAAAGTTACCAGAACCTCAGGTGGGCTTCTTCATACTAGTGCTACTCTGTTCCTTTCTCCAAGCAGAAGTTTTTGTAGTATTGACCTTGAGATATCCTAAGGTCTCTGTCACTCACCCATGGGGCTATACCTCAGGTTTTTCTCTTCACAGGGTCTTGTCATTGGAGAATTGAAGCCAATCTTCAATTCTGTCCCCATCTCCACAATCACATTTGTCTTAAAAGCTGATTTGAGAGTATCTTTTGCATTATTTGCTCCAGGTGCCAGAAATTCTAGCTAAAACTCTGAGCTCTTGTCTATTTGTGGCATTATTTTCAAATTCTGGACTTTCCTAGCATTTAGTAAAACTTTCAGAATGTATTGGTGCCTCCTTAGATATTGGGCATGATTTTACTTTGTAAATGGCTCTTGATTGTCAAGAACCTATTGACTATCATTATTGATAGGCATTTAGGAAGCTAAACTCTTTCTCATGCTCATCTTGAACAAGAGAGAATTGTTTACTGACCAAGAAGGCTAGAAAATGTCAGATCTACCAGAACAGTGAGTTTAATTTATTCTCCCAGGAAAATCCAGTTAGACTGAGGTTGGATTTGAACTGGTTTACTTGATTCCAGGGCAAGTCCCATCCTTCCTCACTCAGCAAAGCTGTATTGCTCCGCCATGCACACAGCCTTTGCTCATGTGTGCTAAAATCAGATTAGTTTTGGAGAGCTTTAAAATTTTCTCTATATATTTCTCATTCATTCTTAATATAGTTCAAAAGATTTCTGTTCTGGAGTTCAGTAGATGAGGGTGGTGGTCCTGGTTTGTCACTGCATACCTCTCACTTGGGCCTTCAATTTCTTTATCTCAAAATAAGAAAGCCATATCAGATGATTTCTCAGGTTCCTTATTGCTCCAGTAGTTTAGGATTGTAAGTCTTGTCCTAGCTGGGGTCTGAAGAAGCTCTCATTGATAGTGTCATGGAAACAATGAGCAGGAACCTGGAAAAATCTTTAAGAGATAATGGAAGATAGAAGGACTTGGCCTGCTGGGGTCCATGGGGCCACAAAGAGTTGGACACAACTGAATGACTGAAAAACAACATAACTCCTGTTTCATTCTTTTGTCTTATCTTTCATTCATTCATGAGGGCAGATATTACCCTAGAGCACTTAGCACAATATTGTGCAATCAGTAAGCCATTAATAAGTATTTGTTGAAGTGGACCAAATTAAAGGATAGAGTGGTAAGATTTTTAGATCTGTAGAGGACTTATTTATCTACCTCCAGAGAAAGAACTGATAAAAGGAAATAAGCAAGATTCGTTTTATATATACTTTTTGGGGTCAAATGATGCCTTCTCTAATGGCAACAGGGGAAGGAGAGAGGTGGGGAGGGAGTTTTATGAGTACTTTAATGTAACAGATAAATAAATGAATTAAAAAAAGAAATCATCAGTTTACTCATTTAACAGAAAAAGAAGGTGAGGTCCAGTGAGGGTATTATCTTGTCTAAGGTCAAACAGGTAAAAATAGCAGAGCTAGGTTAAAAGCCTAGGATATTTTCTCCTTCTAAATCTAGTATTAGTCACTCTTTCTTTCAGTTTGGGGCTGTGATAGAGGTTTCAAACCCTAGAACTGGAGTTACAGTCTGGGAAATTGATGGAGTCTCAGCCACAGCAGGGGAGGGGCCCCAGGAAATGTTCTGGAATCTTGGGAGAGAGCAAGAGTTTCTGTCAGAGAGAGGCAGTTAACTCTCTCAATCCTGAGACAGCCTAAGGAGAAGTCTGGTCAAGACTTTGTTCCTGAGGAAAGACTTACATCTTTTCTCCTGGTGATTGGACACCCTTCCCCCCACCGATTCCCAACTGAAGAGGCAATCTGAGAAGACACCAAGCAGATGACAAGATCACCTGACAGGTCCTGGTGCCCTGGGGACTGGAAGGTGCCTTGACCAGGGCCATCCAAGCCTGAATCTCTCAGGGTCCCAAGGCTTTCAAGACCTGGGTTCCCCAACTTGAGGAGGGAGGTAAGGGTAGCTAGAATAGGGATGCCTTTTTCCTTCTTTCCTCACAAAAACCTTTCCCTCAGCCATTTCCCTGTGTTATTCCCAAACTGATCAGTTAGAATAAAGTTTTTCATCTTCCTCCAATTGATTCTAGTGTGAGTGGAAACCAGTTCCAGCTTGAGGGGGGAGGGTAACTCTCTCTCTCTGAGGAAAGACTTTAGTAGTAGAGGGAAATCAAGAGGCAGCTTGGGGTTGGGCAGCCATAGCTGAGGGGAGACTGAAGGGGAGAACTACTCACTCCCCTTCTCCTCTTCCTTGGCCAAGTAAAACAGCAGCTGTCTCCCCTGAACCCTACTTTGAGAGGGGAGGTCTCTACTCTTTCTCCCTCTCTCTCTTTACTACCAGACTAACCCTCTATTACATCTTGGCACCCCAGTGTTTCAAAAGGACCTCTATTATAGAAAAACCATTAGTGACCAACTGTCATAAACTGACAGTTGGAGCTCTCCAGGCCAGTAGCCATTTTCAGTGGCACTGACCAAGAGTTACCACACAGGATCAAAAAAGACAGCTTGATTCCTGGTGGAGGATAACAGTGATTACTAGAAGTCATTCACCAACTTTCACCCTGTGAAAGTTGGAATATAGGGGAAAGAGAAACCATTTTTTTTAAAGGCAGTGCTAGGGCAGTCAGCATATAGGATCTAGACATCTTGAATCCTATATAGGCAAAGCTTCAGGTCTGACAACAGACATTCCTAACTGTTAGCTAGAGACAGTTAAGAGACTTGGGGAAGAATAGCCATTGGGATAAAACATCTCTATAAGCAACAGAGATAAGGAGGACTCTCCCCTTTTCAATGCTTCATCTCTTGAAGTCATCTTTTCTCTTTCTAGGGCTTATGATGGTTTTAATACTGTGGAAGACAGAAAAAAGTGGGGGGGTAAGAATATTCCGTGGTTCTTGCTCAGCAGAACATTACTATGCTCTAACAAAAATTAAAAAAAAAATAAATAAAAATGGCTAGGGGGAAGGTGGGAAAGAAGGGGAGCTAGATGGCATAGTGGAAAGGGTGCCAGGCCTAAAGTCTGGAAGACATCATTATGAGTTCAGATCTGACCTCAGTCTAGCTATGTGACCCTGGACAAGCCATTTAATTCTGCCTCAGTGTCCTCAACTGTAAAATGAGTTAGAGAAGGAAATGGCAAACTACTTCATTATTTTTACCAAGAAAATCCCAAATGCAGTCAGATATGACTAAAATTAAGTGAGAAAAAAGAAACTAAAATGAAGGCAATTGTCAGAAAATAGATTCAAACAAGAGATGTGATGTTAGTGAGTGGCAAAAACATTTGCAGATGACAATTCTAGACATTTATGATAGCATCAGTGCCACTGGTTGCTTCTGTAATGGCAAGCCCTAGTTATATCTAATGATGAGTTTCTGAAGATGACAACTATATTTCCTAGAAGAAGGCCTAGGGCTGAGGTTGGGGAATGAGACAATCCTCCTTGATAGTAAAGGCTACACTTTCAGTAGCCCAGACGGTGAGAGGCAGGATGGTTTCAATCACTTCTGCCTGCCATCCAGGCACTGCTGACATTACTTGGCAGTCCGCCTGCCTCTAATGGAATGTGTCCTGCAGCTGGGAATTAGGTCATCTGTAATTCACTTAATAGCATTTTATGAGCTGGGCTCTGATACAGAAGAGCAATCCTGCCTTACCAGAGAGAGCTTTTCCCTGTGTGAGGAGCTGGGGGGTGGGGGTGGGGTGGGGATGGGAAGAAGTGAGGTGGGAGAGTAGGGTTAGGTGTACTATTATGCAGAAGATAGAGTGAATGATTCCTTGTTCCTCCACCCCCCCCACTCCCACTCCCACTCCCACAACAATCACTGGTAAAGAGAAGAAGGGTGTGAGGCATTCTTATTTTATTTTTTCTCTGCTTGGAAAGAGCGTTATATATATTGAAACATGGCTTGGTTGATCACATTCTGAGACCTGTGACACTGCTTTGTTTTCCATTTGGGATAAGTGATTTTCACACCATTCTCCTTTTGGTGGATGCCTCTGCTACTCCTTGGAGTTGCTTGGGTCTCCTCTCAGAAACCAATTGATCTACACGCATAAATTACTTATGTGCTAGGCACCAATGGGGAATCTTTTCCAGTAAAATGTCCATACTCACTTAACATGTTTGTATGATATGTATGTTTGTTGATATAGCAAATCAGTGCTCTTTGGTGATCTCTGGATCTCAGTTTCCTCAATTTTCTGTGTGAAATGATGGGTTAGATTCAATTATTTCAATTCTAATATCCTGTGATGTCCAAGGAACCCCTGCCCTCCCCCAACCCAGGAAAGCTGATTCTGCCACAAAGTTTCATGATTTTAGGCAAGTCACTTATATATACTCAGTTTCCTCACTTGTAGAAATAGTTGGACTAGATAATCTTTCAAGTCCCTTCAAGCTTTAACATTCTATGACAAATGGATCTTATTTTATTTTCTTCTAACCTCTAGGACCCTGCATCCTTCTGGTTGAGAAACCTAATATGTGGCTCATGAATTGTTCAGAAGGGTCATGGAGGAATAAGGCTTTAGGAAAAAAAAAAGCAATAACTAAGGCTAGATTTCTGCTTTTCACTAGAGCAAATTCCTGGTTTATTTTTAATTTCTAACTTATGAAATAGTACTGAACAAAATATATTGTGGAGCCCCATTCAACTGAGTGTAAGACATAAGGTGCTTCTTTCTCCATTCCTGAGTCTTTGGCATAGCCTAAATTCTTAGTTGAATCCCTTAGGGAGGTAGGCATTGAAAGCCGCCACAGATTTGTTCTTTCATTCTAAATGGCTTATTGTAACATTCAATTTTTTAACATGAGCAAAACTGATTAAACATATAGTTTAAGTGGCCTACATTTGACATATAATTTCAACAAAAGATCACTATTAAGGCTTGCCAATTATTTACTCTTTACTTCTTTCCAATCTCTTGTTTTGTTCATTCGCTTATGTTTTCATATGTGATTTTTTCTTTTTATGTAGAGTAAGACAATGTAACTATTGTTCTTCTAGTAAAGCTTTCTTCTTCCTTCATGGCTGTCTCTATCTCCATACTTCTTCATATTCTTATTTGTGTTGTAACATTTTACTCTGCTGTTGTGCCATATTGTGCTCAGTAATTCTTGTGCCATTGGACCCCTGGCTGTTTCTGTTTTTTTTTTTCCCTAATAAAAATAATGAAGCTACAAATATTTTCACATAGGTAGCCTGTTTTACTTTTTAACACTACCCTTGGGGCACATTTCCAATAGTAGTATAATCAAGTCAAAGACTGGACCTGGGGTTGGATCTGGGTTCTATTGTTTAACTACTTGTTTGTCCTTGGACAAATCACTTAACCTTTCTAAACCTTTTGCTTCTCATTTGTAAAATGAGGAATTGAACTAGATGACCTCTGAGATTTCTTCCATCTCGAATCTATGATCTCATGATCCTATTACATAGGGTTTTGTTTGTTTTTGTATAACCCTTATAGTATATTGGCCAGAGACTTCAATATTTCAAAAGATTTAGAATCTCATCAATGTGAATATTCCTCCCAATGGTGCAGAAAATACCCTTCCCATTATTTTTAATCCTTTTCAATTCTTTCTCCTATGTATTTACAAGTCTTCCAGAAAGGATAACATACTAGGAACCTCCCCCTATGTTTCTTGACATTATGTGTCAAGTGTAGCATCCAGGAATTTAATCTATAATCTTTGACTCCTTTAAATTGCTGATATACTTCGTATTTCCAGTTATACATTTCTTTGGTGAAGCTTTATGTTCATCATTGGCAACATATGATAACCTATTTATGGACACCATTTGTTTCTCCATTAACTATTGGTGACCCAGAACTTTGATTTCTTAGAGATGTTAGTATATGATTCATAGTTATATGAATCTACTGTAGCTATATGAATACTACTGTATTGGATGAATCTTGGTTTTTAAAAAATGGAGTTTCATTTCAGTTGAAAGCTTAATTGAAAACAGTGAGTAATTTCTCCAACTGCAATCCAAGAAGCTCTATTTGTCCTATTCAATTCAGGATCCAGATCATTGTTTGTCTACATAGTCTATACAAGTTAGCAGCTTTATTGACTGTCCATCTAAATACATATCATATTCTGGAACACAGGCATTCTTCCATCACTTGACTTTTCTTATGTGGATAGTTAGATTGAACTGTTTTGAATGATTATAGGTTTCACTGATGATATTTAATGGTTTTGTGTAGCTTGATGCAATTGGCAAATATCACCTGCAAATAGGCACATCTGGAGGATATCATTATCCATAGTTGGGGATACAAGGGTCCAAACATGGTGTTTCCACTGTCAGTGATAGAGAAAATAGTTTGCCATAAAAATGCTAACAGATCTTTTCCATTTTTGTCTCTTTGTTGTCCTTCTTTCAGTTTCCTCTGCAAATGTTCTTGGAATTAAATGTTTTAATAAGTTCTCACATTAAGCTTTTTTATAAACTCATTTTCCCTTTCACTGATTCTTGCTGCTTTATGAGGTGATGCTGCTCATATTCTTTCTTTTTCCACCTAGGTAAGCTTGTGCAAATGAGTTTATATTGTAAACCTGTGTTGCCCTTGGCTGTCATATCTTTCTGGTTGGTGAGAGGAGACTGCCAGACAGTTGCCCCCAAAGATTCTAAGATTACAGAATTTGTAAATGATTTTATTTCAACTTCTTCTAATGAATTGGTGAATTGACTGAGGAAAAATGAGAAAAATATCTAGTGGATATCCTTTATGTATTTATTTTTGCCTTTTTCTTTTAAAAATTTTATATTTATTTATTTAATTAGCCTTTTTGTATTTAGCACTCACACTAAGCCTGTGAAAGATAAAAGAGAGAATATAAGGCAGTGAATGAGAGATATGGACTTGACAAAACCAATGCATTAAGTAGTTAAAGAACTGTACATGCCAGTATGTAATCAAGCTATAATGGATGTTGAACAGACTATAAACTCAACAGGAAGTCAGGAAAGGGAAATATCCCTGACAATAGCTGGGTAATGTAAAATTGAGATTTGAACTCTGGACTTCAATCCCCACAAGTCCTTGCTCCACTTCCCCAAAATGCTTTGTAATCTCACGGAATTCTGAGGTGGGCGAGATCAAGAAGGTACTTAAGCTGATTTAAAGGCTTTTGAGCTCTCTTTTCTCGTTTTGGACTTCCGTTTTGGAGCAGACATGGCTCTTTCCATAATGTAGGTGAGGTCTTGTCTAGGCCTCTGGCCTAGGCATATTTTCCTTATCCTGTATTTTCTTTAATCCTTAATCCTTAATAAACCTCTAAAAATATAATATGCCTTGGTTGAGGGAACATGACAGAGGAGAGACTCTAAATGAACACTCTAATGCAAATATTATCAACATAGCAATGGGTTCAAATCAAGAAAACATGTAATGCCCAGTGGATTTACGCGCCGGCTATGGGGGGTGGGGGGGAAGGAAAAGAAAATGATCTATGTCTTTAACGAATAATGCTTGGAAATGATCAAATAAAATATAATATATATATATATATATATAATATGCCTTGCAGAGAGAAACTAATTTCTACCTGCCTCAGTCTCCCCTAAATTTTCATCTTTACAGGAATGCTTTACCTAGAAGGTGGGATTTGATCTAAGACTTCAGGAATATTTAAATAAAATTATCATTATTAAGTAAAATTTAAAAAAATTATGCTGCTTTGCTATCTATTTAGTAGCAGCAAGGTATTCCAGAGTAGATAGCAGCATAAATTGAGGAATGGAGGAAGGAATTAAGATGATTTAAGGATGGATTGAATAAACTGATCTGATTGAAGTGAAAGGTACTTCTAACATCATTGTTATATATGTAATGAGTAATTCTTGTCTCACTTTAAATAGAGCTATAACTAGAGTGAGGCAACTGGGGCTTTTTCTTGGTGGTGCTCTCCCAAACCCACCCAAAGACCAAATTTCAAAAATCTGGCTGCTAGAACAATGGACTCAGAACTAGATGATCTAAGTTCTGGTTTCTGCCTCTACTAGTAATAAAAGTTGTTGTTCATTGGGGTCTTTCATGATTCTTTCAACTCTAACAGTCTATGAGATTTGGACTCCATTCTACCTAAGCCTTAATTTCGGTAAGAGTTAAGATTCCTTCCATCTCTAACATGATACATTGAGGATTTAGGAGGATGGGGTCCTCCTTCAAGTCCTCTTTCATCCCCTTCCCCCAAAGAATTTATGATTTTGTTTTTAAATCTCCCTGAAATCAGTCTTTTTACTGATTGTGAAATCAGTAAATGCCAAATGTGAAGAGACTTTAATTATCAAGGATTAATAGAAAGATACCAAAATGATCTACTTCCTTTGGGGTAAGGAGGGAGCAAGAAGTCTCACTACCAATGATCTTATGCTTTCCCTATCTCTGCTTTCCACCAGAGCTGTATTTCCATATCCCACCCCTTGTATCATCCTCACCAGAGGAAGCTTTTAATTCCATTTCCCCACAGTGTGGGCTAAGTGTTCCTGTTTGAATCAGGTGCAAAAATTCCTAGCTAAGAGTTCAGCACCCTATTGTGTGCTACTGTGGGTGGGGTATTTTTTTCCTGTTCTGCTTTTTTGTTTTTCTTCCCACTACTTTATTTTATGAAGACTTTTAAAATTTGATTCTTTTGGATAGACATAGAGATGACTTGTAATTTCTTTGGAATAGGGAATTTAGATAGCGCCTTGCCTCCAACATAGTCTGAGAAAGCTGCCTAAGGCACACAGAGCTTAAGAGATTTATGTAGGCTCTCACAGCCAGTATATATCAGAGGAATAACTAGAAGCTATATCTTCCTGGCTTTAAAGGCAAACAATTTCTTTATTATGCTATATTACCTTTCATCATTCTTTTTGAGTCCTTGTATTTTTATATTTTATTTTCCTAATTACATGTAATAATAATTTTGACCAGATATATTCTGAAATGATAAGATGCAAATTATCTCCCTCCCTCCCTTCCCCCCTCTATATAAGACAGTAAATGATCTGGGTTGGACATGTATAATCATTCAAAACATATTTCCATGTTGTTCATTGTTGTGAGAGAATATTCACATAAAGCCAAAACCCCAAATAAAAGCAAGTGAAAATTGTATACTTTCATCTGCATTCAAACTCCAACAGTTCTTTCTTTGAAAGTGAATAGCATTCTTTGTCATAAATCCCTCAGAATTTTCTTGGAACATTGTATTGCTGAGAATAGCTAAGGCTTTCAAATTTATTATCATACAACATTGCTGTTGTTGTTTATAATGTTCTCCTGGTTCTGTTTACTTCACTCCACATCAGTTCATGTAGGTCTTTCCAGTTTTTTTTTTCTGAAATCATCCTGCTCATCATTTCTTATAATCAAATCATATTCTATAACCATCATATATCACAATTTGTTTGGCCATTCCCCAATTGGTAAAGATCTCTTTGATTTCTTTTTCTTTGCCAACACAAAAAGGAGCTTCTATAAATATTTTTTACAAGTAGGTCCCTTCCCCCTATTTTAAAAATCTTTTTGGAATACAGACCTACTAGTGGTATTATTAGATCAAAGAATATGAACAGGTTTATAGTCTTTTGATCATAGTTCCAAATTGCCCTCCAGAATGGTTGGATCAGTTCACAACTCCACCAATTCTGCCACATCCCCTCCAAGATTTATTAATTTACGGTAATATTAGCCAATCTGATAGGTATAAGGTCATACCTCAGAGTTGTTTCAATTTGTATTTCTCTATCAATAGTGATTTAGAATGTTTTATGTGATTATCAAGAGCTTTGATTTTTTCATCTGAAAACTGCTTGTCCATATCATTTGACAATTTCTTAACTGAGAATGATTTATATTCTTATATTCTGTTTTGCAGAAGGATAAAGTAGCATACTTTGAGACAGGTAGTTCAATATTTCAAGGATCCATGATGCTATTACAGTGAATATCCCTTCCATAAGCAAAGAAAATAACACCTCTTTGCTTTAGTAAATAATAAACAAACTAAAACAACAATTACAATGACTAGAATTTATTATTTTGTAGCATATGTAATATGCTATCTATAATGTATAATGTTCTAAATATACAGTAACATGGTATTTGTAATAATAAATAGCATGTATATAGCATTTTAATGTTTACAAAGAATTTTACATACATTATGTCATTTGGCTCTCATAATAACCCTGGAAGGTAGGTACTATTTTTATTCATGTTTTATGGAAGAGAAAAAAGACAGAGGTCAAGTGATTTATCTAGGGACACATGGCTAATAAGTGTCTGTGGAAGGATTTAAACCTATATCTTCCTTACTCCAAATCCAACACTCTATCCTGTGCTATGTAATAAATGACCAGAATGGGGTCACCTAAGTTTACTTTGGGACTAGAGAGAGAGAGAGATGTATGTAATAGTCAAAGAGATGGAGAGAGGGGAGAGATTGGTCTTCCCCTCTCTTCCTCTAGGGAAGACAGCACAAGTTGTCTTTTAGAAGAACTGAATATATTCTGTTGGAGACAAGATTGAGTATAGAGATTAAAGACTGAAGCTGGCTCTCCCCACTTTGAGGAGCAAGGTATAGTTCTCCCCCCAAGCTTCACTTCCCTTCCTTGATATTATGAGGCAGGCAGACTTGATCTAAAAGGAATAACTCTTTTATTCTAAGGGACACACAGGACAGGGAGAATGGGGTTGTTGGGAAAGGGAACTGGGAAATCCTTATGAGCTAACAACTGACCCCCTCCCCAAATCCTGAGGCTTCAGATTATCTGCCTGACCCTCCTTAGACAGTTGTGAGATTTGTCCTTCCTTCTCTTTTAACCTAATTGTGGCTTGAAGTTCAAAGGACAAATTTTAGGGAATGGAGAGAATTCTTTTTTTGGTGAATGGCTTTCTAATAAAGTCCCATCCACTCCTTTATCTTCAGCTGGATCCCAGAGGGTTTGGGTTCACTGAGAATTGGTCAATATTCAGAAAGATCTGTCTCAGAGGTTTCTTTCAGACCAACCACTCTAGGAGAGCTCCCAAAGAGAAGTGAGGTGATTTGGCAGTTTCCTCTCACATCTTCCATGTTCCTTCCTGGAATCCTCCATCTTCCTTGCCCTTTTCCCCTTGGGTTGCTCTTTTTCCATGCTGGATCTAACTTTCTCTCTTACAGCTAGCTTTTTGGTCTTTGTGAATTGTCATAGGTAGACTCCCTTTGGTCGACTTTCTCATGATGAACTTCTCTAAGATTAGGTAGGCTTGTCCATGAAGAGCTTATCTTTAATCCTTTTTCCAGTTAGACTCTTCCAGATTTTGTATTTCAGTTGTAGAGAATTGTAGAATCCTTGTCTGGTCAGGAACGTCAAAGACTATTTAGTCCAACATGTCCCTGAACAATAATCTACAACAAACTTGAGAAGTGGTCATTCAACCTCTGTTGGAAGACCCATAACTTTGGGAAAATCTAAAGCTTTTCATATTCCTTCAGAGGATATAATTTGTGTTTACTGGAATCATCAAGACTGGTTAATAGTTATTAGAGGTTGGATAAGGCTTGAGTGGGAGCACATCAGAGAAGAGTCCTTCATTGTATCTTACTATAGATACATGCCCTGAAATAACAGCAGATTTAGATATAGTTTTTGAGACATCTTCATAATAAAATGAAGTACTGGAAGATTTGGGGAAATTAAAAACACACCAATTCTAGAAAATCAGCTATTTTCTTTTGTTGAAAGGTATGTGAGAATAGAACTTCAGTGGTTTCCAGTGTCAGCTTCTCTCTTGCCCTCACTTCATACCTAGTAATACTCTATAAAATGTTGCTTATTCCAAAAGGTTAATCATATCCATACTTTATGTGATATTTTTATTAACTTAGCCAAGCCAAAAGCCAAAGCCAAGAACTACCCATCCACCTAGCTTCAACACAACATCCTTGCTTCAACACAGCAATCTTGCATTTTAGGGACATGGAATTACTTCTTGGATATGTCAAAATAAGAAATCATTTTACTAACTGTGTTGAGGGCCAATTGGCAGGCATGAAACTAGATTCAAAGTTTTCTCATTTAAAATGTAGAGTTCTGTGTCACAAACAAAGTAGGTGTATAAAGGCAGATATGAAAAATGATCTAGTTAGTGTGATTTACAGTTTTCATGCCTTCCTTCTTCTAGCTCCAAGGTCTAGTCTTCAGAGGTTTTTGATTCAAAATTCTATCCATTTGCCCATAGGTTGAACAGGATTTGGTAAATTGTTCTCTGCTGGATTATTGGATTTAAGTCTAAAAAGAGTTTTTGAGATCATTTAGCTCAGAACCCTTATCTTGCAGATGAAGAGAATGAGGCCCAGACATGTTAAATGGATTCTCTGAAGTTCAACCGTTGGCAACTCAACTAGATTTTGCATCCAAGTGTTCTAACTACAAATCGGGTGTTCCTTTTACTATATCAATGCTGTCTCTCAAAGCTGCCTGTTAAACTCCAAAAAGACTAATTATTAAATCAGAAAACCAGCTTACCTTCATAGAATTTAGAAGTGAAAGGGAACTTAGAGGTCATCTAGTCAAGAAAGACTTGCCTGCTATTATTTTAGACTGAGAAATGGAACTGTAAAGTGGACAGGAATACTCCTGTGAATGTAGGAAGACTCTATTTCCATTAGGGAAACCAGATTAAGATCAGGAGGTTGTTACATGAATATTTATTCAGAGCAAAGGGAGTTGGGAGGTCTTAAGGGATAGTACCATTGAGCTATGGTTGCCTGGTGAGTCTTCCTTCATTACTTTAAGATAAACCTACTTAACTGGATGAGTTACTCATGTTAGTCAATCAAGGTCACCTTTCCTCTGGATAGCAATGGAGACACAAGGGACATTTTTGCTTTACCTTGCCCTCTTTCTAAACTCTCTAAAGGTCTAAACAGACCTTCCTCCATTCTATTTGTTATTACTTTACTTTAATGCAATGCACCTTCATATAAATTTATATCTTCTAAGATTAGAAATTATTCCATATCCATTTTAATTTACGCTGAATTCTTCTTGTGGAAGTATCATGATCTTAAAAGTTTTAATTTTCATACTACAGAGGCTACTCCTGAGAAGTTCTTCTGTAAGTATCCAATTTCTTATTTATTGGAGTATTAGCTTCAATGAAAGAGAATGGTTATTCTTACACAGGCAAACTTTGAAAATATTGCAAGTTTGGTTCCAGATCCCCACAATAAAGTGAGTGTCACAATAATGCAAATAACACATTTTTTTTGGTTTCCAGTATATATAAAAGTTATGTTCATAGTATACTATAGTCTATTAAAAGGGCAATAATATTATATATAAAAACAATGAAAATACCTTAATTAAATAATACTTTAATGTCCAAAAAAGTGCTACTCATCACCTGAGCCTTCAATGAATGGTAATCCTTTTGCTAGTGAAGGGTCTTGCTTCTATGATGATAGTTGCTGAATGATGAGCGTGGTGTTTGCTGAAAGTTGGGTTGGCTGTGGCAATTTCTTAAAATAAGACTATACTTGAACACCTAGAGGCCATTGTAGGGTTACTAAGTGACCTAATTTCAATATTTTTGCGTCTCAGAAAATAGGAAAGTATAAGGAAAGAAGGAGATATGGGGAACTGACAGTGGTAAAGCATGCAGAACATGCAAAACATTTATCAACTAAGTTTACTATCTTATTTGGGTGAAGTTTGTGATGCTACAAAACAATTACTATAGTAACACCAACAGTCACAGATTATAGATCATAATTACAAATATAATAATAATGACAAAGTTTGAAATATTTTTAGAATTACTAAAATGTGACACAGAGACATCATGTGAGCACATGCTATTGGAAAAAATGGCACCAATAGATTTTCTTAACTATAGGTTACTACAAATATTTAATTTGTTTTAAAAATGCATTATCTGCAAGGCACAATAAAATCAATTACAATAAAATGAAGTACTCCTGTCTCTCTGTCTCTGTCTCACTTCTTTTCCCTATATTCTCTTTTAGAATAATGGAACATTTATAAATAAGAGGAACTTGAAGACCATTAGACCTAATATACATATTTTATAGATGAAGAAACTAAAGATAATAGGTGATTTAATCCAGGTTACCAACTGCCAGTCTATTACTATTGCCCTCTCTCCCTCATTTTCCACCTTCTTTACTCTTTCTCTCTCTCCTCTCCTTTTGTTCTCCTTTCCTTTTGTCCTTCCTATCCATTTACTTTTAAAAATAATAAGTTTTGGGGACAGCTGGGTGGCACAGTACGTTGAGAGCCAGGCCTAGAGATGGGATGTCCTGCATTCAAATCTGACTTCAGATACTTTCTAGCTGTGTGACCTTGGAAAAGTCACTTAACCCCTATTGCCTAGCCACTCTTCTGCCTCAGAACCAATATACAATATTGGTTCTAAGATGGAAGGTAAGGGTTTTAAAATAATCATAAGTTTTATTGATCCCTTTTATTTTTACACAATATTTTTTTCTAGATACCGTCCCTCTCCATACTCATTCCCATTGCTTTGGATTCCCTCTCTTATAATAAAGAAGAAAAATGTTAAATAAGATCAACCATCACAATAAAGATATATAAGCATCTATGTGATATTCTGTGCCTATAAGTCTCCCATCTCTCTTCTGATAATATGGAGGTACTTTTCTTCTCTTACCTTGGAATGAGATGAGTCACAATTAACTTTGTAAAAGATAGAAAGGAGGAGATATTTGTGGGCAAAGGAGTGCCTTGCCTGCTCTACAGATGAATAAAGGATGCCTTGAATGTGTAATACAGAATGGGATGGAAAATGTGGAACTGGGTAGCAGATCTGGGTTTTGGCAGCTCCACCATTAATTCACTTTGTAATCATGTGCAAATGATTGAAGCTTTCTAGCTTTAATTTTTCTTGCCTATAAAATGAGATGTGCGAACCACTAATCTCTAAGAGACCCGTTATCTCCAATAGTCTGTGGTTCATGACATCTCTTTCATCCTTTCATTTCTCTCTTCTCACACCCCACCAGTCTAGATGTGGTTGTCATCTTCTCTTTCCCATATTAGTGCAATGATTTTTTTAATTGAGTTCCCGGTCTCAAGCTTCTCTCTTCTCTAGGTCTTTCCCCATAAAACTTCCAATGTGATATTCCTAAAACACTTGTCATAATTTCACTCTTATACTCCAGAAACTTCAGGGCTCCCTATTACCTATAGTAGCACATTCATACTCTAAGAAATTAGGTAGCATAGCAATGGATACAAAGTCATGAAGATCTGAGTTTGGCTGTAGACACATTACTTATGCCACTTAACCTTTGACAGCCTTAGTATCCTTAACTGTAAAATGGGAATAATAATAACACTAACTTCCTCTGTAAGAGGATCAAATGAGATATTTACAATGTGCTTTGTACAGTACCCTTCACACATATAGTAGGTGCTTAGTAACTGCTTGTTGTCTTCTTTCCTTGGTATTCAGTATCTAAAGTTATTCACAGGTTTACTTTCCAGTTTTATTCTATATTACTCCTGTCTACACTCTGTCACATAGCCAAACTTTTCTTCTTGCTATTTCTCATACAGAACACTCTACTTATCCCTCTATATCTATATAGAAGTTATTCCATATACCTGTAATGACTTCTCTCCTAATTTCTAGCTCTTACATTTCCTGGTTTCCTTCAAAGCTCATCTCAAATGCCACTTTCCATGGGAACTTTAAAGATCCCCACATTTCTGTGCTCCCCCCAAACATCTCACATTTATTTTGCATATACTTAGGACATAAGCTTCTTCATGGACGACATTGTTTCTTCTTCTTTTTTTTTTGTCTTTGTATCTAAAATATCTAATATAGTTTCTGGCACATAGCTGATTTGAAGCAAATGTTTGTTGGTATTTAATTGATATATCAATGAATACGTCTGTTAAATAATAGCTACGTGGTTAGTTTAATAGATAACAGAGTTTAAAGTCAGGAAGATTTTGAGTTCAAAACTTTTTTAAACCCTTGCCTTTTGTGTTAGAATGAACATCAAATATTGGTTTCAATAGGGGTTAAGTGAGTTGACCAGGGTCACACAGGTAGCAAGTGTCTGAGGCCTGTTTTGAAACCAGGTCCTCTTGACTCCAGGCCTTGATCTCTGTCTACTGTGCTACCCAGCTGCATCTTGAGTTCAAATCTTGCCTCAGACACTTCCTGGCTATGTGACCCTGGGGCAAGTCACTTAGCCTCTCTCAGGCTCAGTTTTCTCATCTATAAAATGGAGATAAGGGGTTGTTGTAGGATTAAGTGGGATAATATATGTATAGCACTTTGCAAACCATGAAGTGCTCTCTAAATGTGAGCTATTAAATCTGTGACTTAAAAATTCCCAATTCTTTATAAAATAGAAACCTATGAGGGGAAAGAGAGAAAGACAGAAGAAACGAGAGATAGAAACAGAAACACACAGACAAATTATCCCATTTACATATCCATTTCCCCACCTTCTACACACACACACACACACACACACACATGCTTTAGGATGGTTTTGAGAAATGCAAAAATGGTATCCTTTCTTCAGTTTTAGCAATGTATCTGTAGGTCTGTATTCAACAGATCATAGTCTAGTAGGGAATTTGTATCATTTCTTTAACTGCCAAAGCATTCTTCACTCTTTCGATGACTTTTCCCCTCCTGTATCCTGTAATCTTCCTTACCTCAGCTGGCAGTGAACAAGGGTTTCTAGATTCTGTGATGATCCCAATAGTTCTAAATTCCTGTAAGTGTCATCATGCATTTTTTTTCACCTGCAGGCCAAGCTTATGGAATCTTACAGAAACAACTAAAGAAAAGAAAGGGAAGATGATGGCAGAGTGTGGGAGGGAATAAACTGACAGTGTTGCTTTCTAGAAGTATTTTTGGCCTCTTGGCAATGGTACAGTCCTACTTGTTTGTACCCAGTCCTCCGTGACCCTCATTCTGTAGAAAGTATATGAAAAAGGAAGAGAATTGAATGCTAAAATAAGGAAAGGTTAAGGAATGGGAGTGACCATTTCTCTAGATATTTGCCATATCCTCCTCCTTTCCTCTGTCTATCTATATCTTTCACTGCTCCCTAAGGCTACAGCAACTAGATTCACTGGCAGCCCAAAGATGTATGATTGTGGTCTACGTATTATAATCAGCTAGCTAAAGGGACTATGCCTCTCTTGCCAGAGATCCGATTCCCTGCTCAATCAATCAACAAATATTTGTTGTGGCTGGTCTGTGCTTGGAACTGTCCTAGGTGCTGAGACAGCTACAAGAGAAAGATATAGTCCTTTCCCTTTAGGAATGTATAATTGAGATTGGGAGACAAGGGTAACATATGTGGAATGGACTGCTTCGGGAAGTGATGGACCCTTCATTGCTGGAAAGCTTAAGCAGAGACTAGATGACTAATAACAATCCCAAAGCATTTTTGTGCCAGGCACTCTGCTAGACAATGGAGGCATAGTACTGATATACATATTTACATGATACGTGCAGAAAATAAAAGAGATTTTTTTTTTTTTAGGAGGGAGAGACATAGCAACTGGAGGAGTCTGCTATCATGAATTCAAGTGCAGTTTCTCCTGTTTTTCCTCATGTTCAAATTTAGTCTCCCTAAAAAATTTCTCACTCCAGGCTTTTCCAGTTATTCATCAGACTATGAATATGTTCTTGGTCTGTGCTTCTTCTCATTGATGCTCTGTGGGAGGGATACAGTTTTACAAAATACTTTCTTTAAAATAGTCTAGTTTTAAAGCCAGGCTTAGGGATGGGAGGTCCTGGGTTCAAATCTGGCCTCAGATACTTCCTAGCTGTGTGACCCTGGGCAAGTCACTTGCCTAGCCCTTACTAGCCTTGGAACCAATACATAACATTGATTCTAAGGTGGAAGTTAAGGGTTTAAAAAATAAAAATAAAATAAAACAGTCTAGCTTTAGATAGGTATTGCATATATTATTACTCCATTTTACAGAAAAGAAATTGAGGTTCAAAGCCAAAGTTAAGCAAATTGCTCAAGGCCATATTGTTTCAGAGCAAGGAATCAAATTTAGAACTGTAGGGCCACTGTTCATTTTACTACCTCAAACTGTCTAGAAGGTGTTAAAATTAAAATTTAGGGGGGCCAAGCTGTGGCAGGTGAAATTAGTTTCTCTGCAAGGAGTATTATATTTTTAGAGGTTTATTAAAGATTAAGAACTTAAGAATATACAAATAAGAAAAGGCACGCGCTAGGCGGCCCAAGAGGCCCATTCAACCTCACCTACATCACGAAAGATCCCTTTGCTTGCAAGCAGAAACAGGAAAAAAAGAGACCCAGCTGTAGGCGGAGATTCTTTAAATAATAATTTGCTCTTGGCCCAGGTGAGAATTCAGTGAGGTTACAAAGCATCCTGGGAAGTGGAGTAAGGACTTCTGGGGGTTGGATACCTAGGTTCATTCTCCATTTTTTACAAAGGGTAATTCCAAGTTTCGGCCCAACCAGGAATTAAGCTTAACATTTCCATAGCCAAATTAATTACTCATCTTTTCTAAATAAATTAACTCCTCCTCCTGACTTCCCTATTTCTCTTAACAACATCAACATTTTCAGTCATTTGTATTTAATTATACTTGACTCCTCCCTCTCATGAACCTTTCCACCTGACATTCAGCCAGTAGACCACTAAGTTCACTTCTTGATTATACCTCTTCAATAATATCAAAGGGACATATCATAGATGATAATGGTAGGAAAACTGAGTTCAAGTCCTGTCTGTGACATATACTAGTTATGTGACCATGAGGAAGTCATTGAACCTCTCAAAAGTTATAGCACTTTCCAAACCTTAAAGTGCTATGTAAATTTTGATGTTGTTTTTAGTCATATATGACTCTTCATGCTCCCATTTGGAATTTTCTTGGCAAAGATAATGAAGTACTTTGTCATTTCCTTCTCTAGCTCATTTGGCAGATGAAGAAACTGAGGTGAGTAGAATTAAGAGATTTACTCAGCATCACATAGCTAGTGAATCTTCTTGGCTTAGGCCTGTCACACTATCCACCATCTACTTGGCTGCCTTCTATATAAATGGTAGCTATTAAATGAATGCTAGCTTTTAACAATAATGATACAATAACTAAAAATGACATCAATCTCTCATTTGATTTTTTTAACACTCCTTCAGGCAGATGCTATTATTCTTATTATCCCTATTTCATGGATGTGCAAGCTGAGAATGCCAGAGGGTAAATGACTTGTCCAGAGTCACACAGTTAGTTAAGTGCCTGAGGTAAGATTCAGGTGTAGGACTTCCTGACTTCAAATTTACCATCATATTCACTCTGCAATGAACATCTTCTATATGCAATAAGTTCAATCAGTTCTTTATGAATCCTTCCCTGACCTCACTGATCAAATTGTGTCCCCTGAAATCCCATGCCAATTTTTCTACATTTTTTACAACACTGATTCCATTCTACTCTATATTACATAATACTACATATTATAGTAATTTTTGTATATACCCTACTATCCCAACTAGACTACTAAAATGCAGGGAGAATCTCATTTTACCTTTTTGTTTGCCTTTGTTTTATGTTTTTCAAAGAGTAAGCACTCAGTAAATGTTTATTAAATAAAGAATTAATGAATGAATTATGAATGCCACTGACTAGAAGGCTGATAGGAATTCAGTGACCATTTTTCCCCAGCCCTTGTTGTCAGTCCTTGATTTCTCTTCAGTGTTTGGCATTATTGGGCTTCCTTTTATAATAAGTAAAATAATGAATATGTTGTATCCTATGTTACCAGTAATTTTAAAAATGCTCTGAAGCTCATCTTCCCTGTGGACCTACTTAGAATTGACAAGGCACCTCTAAATTTTTCAATATCTCATCATGTAGTTGGAGTAGTGAAGAAAAAAGAAGAAAACTAGAATGTTAAATATTTAAGACCTGCCAATGTCCTAGGTACTGGAGAGTGGTGTGATGAGAGGGGAGGGTACTATTCACTTCCACAAATTATATTTTCTACTAAGAAATAAATCACATTACTAACCTGTCATTAGCAAGGGACATGGTTTTGGTTAGTCTCCATATTTAGACTCTGTATTTGTCCAACAATCTTGCTGACTGGAGGTGGTTTATGTTTTGTGTATGTGTTATGTATATAATATATGTATTTGTGTATTTTTTGTTTTTTTGCCTTTGACCTACTTCATCACTGTAACTACACACACACACACACACACACACACACACACACACACTCAGATTTAAAGAATTTTATACTTGGAAGGGACTTTAAAAACATCTACTTCAGTCTGTGATAGAGGCTGGAACTACATAAAAAGTGCCAGACTGAAGAGTATATGAAATTGATCATCTTGATGGGGGAGGAGCCCCAGGAGTGAGATCTTGAGGAGAGAAGACTCTGGTGAGGAGAGCAATGAGGGGTTCTCGATCTTGAGACATCGAAGAGAGAAGGTGGATAAAGATTTTCTCTTGAGGTTTACCCAATTTTCCTATTGGTGATTGGAAATCTCCCCCCAACACTTTCCAATTGAAGGGACTTTCTGAAGAGAAACCTGAGCAGACTTTACCTCAGCTCCTGTTGCCCAGGGGTGAGTCAACTTGACTTTCTCTCAGGGGGCTCAGGCTGCCAAGGCCTGAGTTCTCCCCAAACTTGAGGAGGGAGGAAAAGAGTTTAGATAGAGACAGGGACCCCCTTTTCCCACTTTCCTTTTCCCATTATTCTCTTCCCATAATTCCATTTGTATTACCTGATTGAGTTAATATTAAAGTTTTCTGTTCCCCAAGCTGAGTGTGTGTGTGAACAGATCAAGAGGAGACCTTTCGATCTCCAGAAGTGGAGGGGGGACAAGAGCGAATTGGGGAGAGTAGCTTTAGCTAAGGAGGGAAGGCAGAAAATCTTCAAACCCCCTCTCCTCTCTCTAAACTAATGTGTTACATCTGCTGTCTCCCCTGAACCCTGCTTTGTGGGAAGTGGGGGTTCTCTTCTTTCTATACTCTTTCTCCATACCAAAGCCCAAGCCTCCCTTGGGGGTACATTCCTTTCCATTTAAAAAATTTTTTAAGGCAAGCCTCTTTATTTTTTGGTTGAGGAAACTGAGAACCTAAGAGGAGTACCTGTTTGCCTAAGATCACAAGACTAACTTGCAGCAAAATCAGTTTTCTTGACTTCTAGGCAAGGTCCAGAGACCCTGAGATAAAGAAGGGCATGACACATCCATGACACCTTTGATCCTGGATACTATTCATGGTATGCTTTCTCAGGTCAGGTATCACATGGGTACATATATCTCAGGTAGACAATGGGACAAGGTACTCCAATGTCCTAATCTAATGATGCCAACATGTGAATATGACACTCTTCCTCACTACTGTATCCATCCTTCCCCACCCCTACCCCGCCACTTATAAGTGCCTCCTGGAGAAGTACACCAACCTCTATTACCCAAACCTTTCTCATGGAGATAACTTCTGACCACGTCCTAGTGGTCCAGATGTTTGCAAATGCTTGTATTGGATCTTTCCATCATTTTTGTACATCTTTCATCTATCCATTTTTGGTTTCCTCTTCTCCTTGACACTTAAGATTGAATTTAGTTTTGGACAGGAAGTAAGCCAAACAAAAAACAAAGACATTTTCAAGAGTAGTCTTCAAGTAAAACAAAAAGTAAATTCTGTAAACAGAGAATGTTCATATTTTTTCTTGTTTTTATCTCTGGTACCTAGCACAATGTCTTGCAAACATTTGTTAAGAAGCCACTTAATAAATTAATATTGATTAAGGGATGGATTGAAAGAGAGGAAGTTAATCTTTGACATCAGAAATCACCATGGACTAGTGAAAATACTTCTGGATTTAAAAGTAAAAATTAACTCCTGTCTTAGCTATTTACTACCTTTAAGGTCTTGAGAAAGTCCCTTTTCTTCTTCAGAACTCAGTTTACTCATAAGCAAAATGAGGATGTAGAATGAGATTTCTAAGGTCTCTTCAAGGTCTGTTGAATCCTATTTTGTATGAATTATTTAACTATTTTAGGCTTCAGCTATCTCATCTTTAAAATTTAGGGTCAACTATTTCCCAGAAATATTGTGAGAAAGCATTTTAGAATGAGTGATGGTTCCATGCTTTGCCAATAGAAAACAGTCTGCTGGAAATCCTAATTGTTTATAACTTTCTCACTAATATAACCCATGATATTTACAAACATAACAAATATTTTCTCTTGCAGAATAACTCATCTTCCTTCATATTAGTTAAAGGAGTTGAAAGTGCCATGTTCAGGAAAATAGCATTGGAGGGGACCTGGGTTTTTCTTCTGTATGGAATGCTTTCTCACCTTACAGGTGAGGAAACTGAGGCTAGGAGAGATTAAACAATTTTCCCCATGTCCTATATCTGGTAAATGTTTGACATAGGATAGGAACCTAATTAATTCTGAAGCTTTTAAAAAAAGTGTTTATTGATATTTAAGTTTTTATTAATATTTTCTGTTTCTTCTATCACCCTATTATCCCTTGTATTCTCCCCTTTTCTCTTCCCAGAGAACTATCCTATATGACAAATAATACTTTTTACAAAGTAGAAGAGTCAACACAGTGGTTTGATACATCAAAAAAGTTAAAAAACTATGCCATGTGTAACATCTCTGAACATCCCACTTCCATGAAGGAGTACGCTGGGGCAGAATTCTTTTGAGTCCTCTTGATCTTTATAATTTTATGCTTACTTAAAAAAAACTTTTAAAAACTCTTACCTTTGTCTTAGTATCAGCTCAAAGAGAAAAGAGCAGTAAGGGCTAGGCAATTAGGATTAAATGATTTGGTCACACATCTCTTTCAGATTCGAACCCAGGTCTTCCCAATTCCAGGCCTGGAGCACTCTATCCATTGAGCCACGTAGTTACTCCTACATATACTTTTGATGTTGGGCTGTTACTGGTCTTTCCATTTACATTGTTGTAGTTACTATATATGTTGCTTTCTTGGTTCTGATCACTTCACTCCATATCAGTTCATATAGATCTTTCCAGGTTTTTCTATATTTATCATTGACACCGCTTCTTTTTTTTAATTGAATTGAATTTTTTATTTTTTTTATTATTTACTTAATAGCTATCACCACCAATACCACCATCAAACATTTAAATAAACAAATTCATAAGAAATTACATGCAAAACCATAAACTTCAATTCGTTTTCAATTTTTTAAAAATATGTTAATGATGTGTGTGCTAATATAAACATCCTCTGCTTTTGAGATCTCTTTGGATTTGTTTTACTTGGATTCTTTTTTCTCTTGAATTTTTGGCTAATCCCCTCACCCCCCATGTAATTGTCATATGTATTATTCTTATTCTCTTTTCTTCTCTTTTCATTTTTTCATATATTTCCCTTATTTTCTTTATATTTCAATTTTTTCATTTTCATATATCACCATCTATTCAGCAACTTATTGCATTTATGATATTTCCAGTTATTTTAACTAAGATTCCTTGAATATTTTCATACATAAACAACTTTTTACCCACTCAACAATCCCTTTAGGGTCTAATCCTAGTAATGGGATCCCTAGCTCAATGAGCATGAACAGCTTTAAAAGTCTTAGTTCTATCTTGTTTTCTTAAAAAAAATATTAATGCCTATTCTAGCAAAGTAATAGTAGGCTTCTTTTTCCATTTTCCTATTAGCATTAATTTGATCAATTTAACCCTTTTGGTCCTCAGTTAACATATATTATAAGGGCCATATTTAACTAGATTGGTCCTTGGGCAGCAGACACAATCTGTTTCCAGGACCATATTATTTCCAAAACCAAGTCTTTCAAGCTTGGTCATATTCAGTGGAACTTTTGTTCCAGTCCCATAACCCCTCAGGAATGCAGGATTACCTCTAAAGTATGATAAGTGTTAAAGTAAGACCTTTGCACAATATCTATGCTCTCTAAAGCATTGTTGTACTACCAGAAACTATGTTTAGATTATGTGTATGCTCAGGCCTATATCTACTACTAGTTTAATGCAGATATGTGTGGGCTCTCCAGATATCTATCATATTTTACTTATCCAAGGTTCTATTTATCTGCTTAACTTCTTTATTTTTGTTTAGGTTTTTTTAGCTCAGTGAGGGGAGATTTAAAATCCCCTGTTATTATTATTTTGTTTTCTATTTCCATCTTTACCTTATTTAGTTTTGCTTTTAAAAGTCTGGATGTGTTGACACTTGGTGCTTACAGGTCCAGTACTGATAATGCTTCCTTATCCATAGTTCCCTTCAACATAATATAGTTACCCTGTTCATCCCCCCCAGTTATTCATTTTAGTCCCAACTCTGTCAGAGATCATGACTACTATCCCTGTCTTCTGTGTTAACTGAGACATAGCATATTCTACTCTAACTCCTCACCTTCACTCCTATGTGAATCCCATTTGCAGTGTGTTTCTTGTAAACAACACATTGTTAGGTCCTGGTTTTTATCCTTTCTGCCATTTTCTTCTATTTTCTTCCTATATGTGAATTCATCTCATTTATACTCAGTGTCACAGTTATTAGCTGTTTATTTTTGTTTACTCTGTACCTCTTCACTGTTTATTCCCCTTTTCTTTCTTTTCACTATATTCTACCTCTGATGTCTACTTTCCTTTGACCAATACCTCTCCAATTCACACTCCTTCCCATAAATCTTCACTTTTCCTCTCTCCTTGCCTTCCTAGTTCCAAATTTGTCCACCTTTCCAAAGGTCTCTCCCTTGTCCCTTGCCTAGTGTGTACAAGGGAATGACCAGAAGCAAAGGAAAATTGAATCTGGAAGAAATGCCTCAGGAGATGAGCAGATAGAACCCCACAAGACTTGGAGGCATGGGATGGAATTCCAGCCAGGCTCAAAAGCAGGTGGGAAGAAAAACCAAAATTCTTCTTGGTCTGGGGATCTTCAGAGCTGGGAGGGAGAACTACTTGGGTGTGAATGTATACAAAATCTCTCTATCCTTTACCTGAACAGAAGAAGATCTCATTTCTCAACTGGTGGCAATCTTTGGGATAAAGACTCTCTTTTTCCCTTAGGGGAACTCAGAGCTTATTTCTGAAGAAGATTCCCTAGTCAAACCCTCAAGAGCTATATAGGGAAGATACCTTGGGGATTTTCCTACCCCCCCCATCCTTTCATTACCCCTTCAACCCTTTATATCCAAATAAATGAGACATCTTGATTCATAATAGAACTTGAATTGGAGTCCATGGGTTAGGAGGGGAATTTCAAAACCCATCATTTCAAGAAGGAGGCTGAGGGAAAATCTGACTTACCCTTCAGCCTAGTCAGACTGACTCCATTGGTAAACAGCTCAATGTGGGGAAAGGGGAGGAAGGTGGAGGCTGGTGGAGGATTTCTCTTATTCCTGTCTATGCTATATCTGTGCTAGCTTTCTTAATTTCAAAAGTCTTAGCAGTAGACAGCAAGAGGAATAAAAGTTCTGACTTTCAGAGCTGGTTGGGCCTGTCTCTTCAGACTGACACTCCTAAAGACTGGCCTTACAGTTAAAACTTCTTCCCTTAAGTCCTTTTGTCAATGACAGGATCACAGGAATCCAGGGAGAGCACACAGTTGGGAAAATCAGGAAAATAGAGACACTTCTATTCAGAGACTGGGAGAGAGAGACTCCTTACAGTTCTAGGGCCAGGAAGTGAGAGCTAGTCAGAAGACCAAATGCCACTCCCAGTTGTCCCTTCCCCCACCAACTGTCAGTCTTGTCAATATCTTCTCTCTAACACTCCCACTGCTGTTTGTTCCAACTCAGTGGAAGAAAGTCCAGAACTTGTTTTAGTTTTCCTTTGCACAAATCACTGACAGATATGGCATTTTGCACAAGAAAATGTACAAGTCTTTTACCACCCAAGGCTTGGAGGAGCTGAAAAAACAATTTCCAAAATTCGTCTCTGAGCCTTACAAATGTTTAAAAGAGCTGAAAAGGGCATTCAAATTTATGAGCCCAATTTTGATGATATTGACTTAATTATGGGAGAAGTATTGAGCCCCCATGAACAGAGACTATTTGTGGAAAAAAAGACTGGCAGAATGAGAGCTTGACTGACTGGCCTAGGGCACATGAACGTGAGGATTTCGATTTTTCCAAACTGGCTAATTTCACATATCTCAAAAGATGCAGGGAAGACCTCCTGCAAGCAATTAGATCATTTTTCTCTAGACCAAATGCTTGGAGCAAGTTTGACAGAATGGTCCAAGAAAAAAAAATGAACACTCTGCTAGTTACATTGATAGACTAACTGAAAATATAGAATTAATAATGGGAATTAGCCAGAACTCACAGGAACCAGTGGCCCATATCCGTAGGCAGTTTCTGAAGAGATTTAATCAGCAGTTGAGAAATTCCTTTAGGAATATTTCCCTAAGTATAACTACATCTCAATCTCTGAACTTAGGGACACAGTCACATACCTCCATGAAAATTATAAAGAGCAGAAAAGAGAAAAAATGAGCTAAAGCAGAAACTGCAAGACACCAAATACACATTGAGACAAAAAGAAATTGAAGAGGTGAAAAACTTAAAACACCATTAGAACATACTCTAGACATACCAAAATCAATGGGGTCAGAGAGAAACTAGGAAATGTTTTCTGTGCAATTAGATTTGGCACATAGTTAGAGGTTGTTATATGAAAAAGAAATATGAACAGGGTCACAACAGAAACACAAGACATCAAGCAAATACCCAGAGCAATAATTATTATAAAAATACTAAAAATTGTTGTGAACATTGTTCACTTAAGGAATCCACACATCAGATTTGAAATCTATGAAAGAGGCTATACAAAAAGGTGAAAAAGCACATTACTCAGATATTGTGGCAAAAGGGAGATATACAGCATGAAGCCAGGATCCAGAATTGTTAAAGCAAGAGATTGTGTATGTGAGAAATGAATGGAATATTGTTAATAAAAAACAGAAACAAAACAACTTGGATTGAAATTAAAATATGAAAAGGGAGGGTTAGTACCTTCAAATGAATTTATAGGTTCTGTGAGAGTTCTCCCTGAAGGATTAAAACAAAATATTAGTAAAAAGCAGAGAGAAGTTAAGGAGATGGAAACAGAGATTAGAAATATAATAGCAGAGATGAAATAAGATATAGAAAATTCAGATACAGGGACGATAGTAACTGGACAAGAGAAAACCAAAGAACAAGTTAAAACATATCTGGAGAATTTCTTTAAGTGCACATTTGGTTTACGGATTGGTCAGAGAAGGAAAAGTTATAAAAACTTGTTGCAACAACCCCATAAGTTCACATCAGTAAAAAGAAAACAAAATCACAATTCTCTAAACCAATTCAACAATGTAAAAGCAAAGAAAATTGTTACAAAGAAATTTGTAAGTGAAGAAACTGAATATAAAGTTAATATTCTTTCAGAACTAAACAAATTCCCACTTAGACTAATTAAAAGTACAAATGAATGTTTAGTGCCTACTCCTGTAGAAAAAAGGAATAGTTTGAACCCTGAAACGGAAATATTTCATCCATTACTGTGTTATAAGAAAAGTTCAAATTTAAGTGATTATACACCTGGGAAGGGACAGTACCAGTCAAATTCAAAATCTTGAAAGGTTAACCTCATTACCAGAATATACAACAGAAAAATTTGAAAATATGGATGGAATGCAGGAAATAGCAATTGCCAAGGTGGCTCAGTATTCAAACAGCCAGCTTGATGTCAAAGTTCCAAATGGAGGGGACATGTCTGACACTCTGTGTGGGAAATGGTAGGCAGCTGTCCATGGTTTTGATTCACTTTCACATTCAATGAAACACCTTACAGAATACAAAGTTAATGGAGAACAGTCAGGAAATGAGCTAAACCAAGAAATTTTAATTAGTCCAACCATACAGTCAAGAGCTAATGTAGGGGCAGTGCAAATTAACAACATGACAACTGGTTCATTAACAACTGATGCACCTGAACCATATGTATGGATTAAAGTGGGAAAGAATGAAAACAGATCTCAGTGATACAGGGGAAAGTGCATCTGTTCTAAAGACATTTCCAGAAGATACCACCATAGAAGGAATGGTTTCTATATCAATAGATTCAAAAGTGGGAGGATATAGACAAAATCCTGAGACAAAAGATATGGTAGAACCTGTGCACTCCAGTAACATCATAGTAGATGCTAAAAATGTAGTAAACACTCAAGAATAAAATTTGTCATCATAGAACACAGATATAGAACATATTACTAGGCAACAGCGAGAAAAACAATTGGGAAATATAAAAATCACTGAAATAGGGTTAGACTAAGACACAAAACCCGAGTTGACAACACCTGACATAGGATTACATGCCACTGAACAAAATCCAATGAGAGAACTGAAGATTATAGAAATCAATGACCAAGAGTCAGACTTACACCCAAATGATACAAGACCAGATTGTTCAATAATAGTTGATCAAAACAGTGACGAAGAACAAGAACCCTATGAGTACATCAAATTCTATGATAAAGTTCACAAAGATTGGGATGAGTAGGACACATATGGGCAGAGTGAACATCTGAATTGAGAACAAACAAGCTTTTCTGACTGATTATGATGAAGAAGCAATTGTAAACATAGGAAACTCTTTATCAGTAGAGGAAATACTGTATATTGCAGGCATCAATAGTTATGAAGACTTTTTAAAGAAATTTGACTTAGGGGGTAGTGACACTGAAGAAATATGATAGAGAACAAACTGGAGAAGAGATAGACAATGACACATCTTTTTTCTCTAACTTTGAACATCATAACATAAGAGATATCATCTATTGAGAAGAGTTGAGACCAGGACTGGTTTGAGTTCCATAGGGAAACAAAGAACACAAAATGTTATAAGAACCCAGACTGGTACTAGGCATAAGATCTGACACATGATCCATGAAAACATCTTAATCAAATCAGGAAAACCCCTAAGCTCATAATGACAAAACCCTAGCTACCTAACTAAAACAAATTCAAAGACTCCAATAAATGAAAATGGGAAACGTTTAAGATGCAATTGGAGCACCCTATCCAAAAAGGATGAAACCATGAATCTGATATTAAAGGCATTTAAAATCAGATAAGAAGTGAAACAGGTTACCCATATCTCTCATTCTCCACCTAGAAACAATCTCTACAGGGGGTGGAAGAGAGGGCGGATATAACATGGAGGTATTAACTAATAGTTTCAGACATCTCAAGTGAAACAGAATTATGCCCACAATATTGATAGCAATATAGAAGATCAAGAGAAACATCATGAAGAAAATGCAAAAGAACTATCAGAATCTGAAGTGATGGAAAATGCCCTAGTAACAACTGAAATTGTCCCTATAAATGAGAATAATGAGAGTGATGACAAAGAAGAAAAAAACAGAATAAATGCACTGCACAAAATATAGGATAATTATAGGTATCAAGAAAATAGCTCCAGATAACAATCAAATCTCTGCTAACAGAAAAAAATCCCTGCTAACAGAAAAACAAATCTCTGCTAACATAAAAATAAATCTAAGCTTATATAGAACAAGAATCTCAGCTAACACAAAACATCAAACAGAATCTCTGTTTAGATCAACAATCAAGGTTAAATCAAGAATGGAAGAAAGTTCCCATCTCCAGATCTCCAGATCTCCATATCTCCAGATGTCCAGATGTCCAGATATCCAGATCTTCAGATATCCAAATTACATAATTCCAAATCATATCCAAATCTGAAAAGTCGAATCTCAAAATCCATATCAAATCTTAAAACCATAGGATACACTTATAACAGATTATAAAAATAAATTACATACACCCATACATGAAGATTCACACTGTAGAAGACTGACATGCACACATGAAGATTTCATGCTTATTTACATGCACATGCACACATGAAGAAAATTAATCTTACAACATGCATGGTCCTGTATTTTAAAATCATCAGAGAATACAGGACTTCGATCAAGATAAGATGACAGGCAAATATGAATGCTATACAGAAGAAGCCACAGGATCTGTATATTTGCATTCAGTCAACACCAAGGACACCAAAAGACCTTTAAAATCATAGACTGATGATAATGGGTCACATAAGATCATTAATCATACATGTTAATTTCACATATAGGGAAATGCATTCACATATACATTAAAATCATAACATGAAGAGGATTCAATGATAGAGTTAGGTAGACACAACAATTCATAATTAGCACACATAAATTTTTCACACTGATATTTTTTAGGTTGCATTGTACGTAAGCTGAACCTATTTGAGCTTCTGTAGGACTCATGTAGGCAAGAAGTTACAAAGATTCTTGTCTAAATGACTTCTGTTCAGAACTAATGTAAAAATTTATAATAGTTGCACATATGTAAAGTTTATACAGAAAGAGCAATGTACATTTGTATGATACTAATGGATTAGTTTACTAACATAGCTTAAGGATACTAATACATTAACAATTAACACATAGAGAAAGATTAGCTTAGGGAAGTTTGGAACTTGAGATAGATTAGGGACAGAATGATACTATATCTTAAAAGTTTAATAGATATATAGTTGTCTTAGGAGTTAATAGAGTTCATAAGAGTTCGTAGTTAGTACAATTGTTATGGTTCATTGTTATAGGAAGATTTAGTTTGTTACAGAAATATGTTACATTGTGAATCTGTTGTTTGTGTTCAAAATACTTCTGTATTTGAATTTTCCCTACCCTTCCATTTTCCTTAAACCCAAATCTTAGCATAAAATTAGGATAGTGAGAATAGATTAGTATTTGTTATTTTGGGGAGTGGTGGAATATTTAGGATAGTATATTTCATAAAATAGATAATTGGAATACATTAGTAAATTGTTAAAGTACTGAACTCTAATATACAAAGTCTGGGTCACTTTGTATGAACACAGAAATGGGAGATTGTGTACAAGGGAATGACCGGAAAAAAAGAAAAATTGAATCTGGAAGAAATGACTCAGAAGATGAGCAGATGGAACCCCACAAGACTTGGGGGGATGGGATGGAATTCCAGCCAGGCTCAAAAGCAGGTGGGAAGAAAAACCAAAGTTCTTCTTGGTCTGTGGCTCTTTGGAGCCAGGAGGGAGAACTACTTGGGTATGAATGTACACAAAATCTCTCTATCCTTTAGCTGAACAGAAGATTTCATTTCTCAACTGGTGGCAATCTTTGGGATAAAGACTCTCTTTTTCCCTTAGGGGAACCCAGAGCTTATTTCTGAAGAAGATTCCCTAGTCAAACCCTCAAGAGCTATATAGGGAAGATACCTTAGGGATTTTCCTCCCCCCGCCCTGTCCTTTCATTACCCCTTCAACCCTTTATATCCAAATAAATGAGACATCTTGATTCATAATAGAACTTGAATTGGAGTCCATGTGTTAGGAGGGGAATTTCAAAACCCATCATTTCAAGAAGGAGGCTGAGGGAAAATCTGACTTACCCAGGGTCCTTGGGATCTGGGAACTGCCAGGAAAAAATGTCTCAGGGCTGTTTCACTGGAGAAACAGGCGCAGATTACGGCGGTCAGCGGAGCTGTACTTGGGGCGGCTGTGCTGAACATCTGGGCAAAGCTAAACACCAGGGGTGGACCACGCGCTTATTATCTGGGCGGAGCAGAACACCTGGGCGGTTGGGCTGTGATCAGGGACCCAGCGCTCTAAGAAACCTCGGAGGCTGGGAAGAACTAGTCTGAAGCAACCTAAATTCACAGAAAAACTGCCCATATGACCCAGACCCCAGACCAAAAAGGAAAGGGGAATAAAACCACCAAAGGGATGGCTCACATGGCCCAAAATCAAGCCTCCAGGAAGAAAGGGAAAAAGGTGACTATTGAAAACTTTTATGGTGGAAGTACCCAAGGAAAAGAAGAGAATGAGGAGGAAATAAAAAGAAAATCAGAACATGCCTCCCAAAATGGAAACTATCAACAAGCACTGGAAGAGCTCAAACTGGAACTTATCCAAAAGATGGAAACCTTATGGAAAGAAAAATGGGAGAAAGAGATCAGCAGTCTGACAGATAAGACTGCTCAATTGGAGAAAGAACTCGAAGCATCCAATAGAAGGGCAGACAAGGCTGAAAAGCAAAACCAGTCCCTAATGACCAAAATTAAGCACCTCGAAGAAAGTGAGATGATAAAACAGCAAGAATCAATAAAGCAAACCCAAAAAATTAATGAATTAGAAGAAAACATAAAATATCTCAGAGAAGGTCACAGATCTCGAAAACAGAGGGAGAAGAGAAAACCTCCGAATTATCGGTCTCCCAGAAAAACCAGAGATAAACAATAAACTCGATATTATTCTACAGGAGATTATAAAAGAAAATTGCCCTCACATTCTGGAGCAAGGGGGCAAAATAGAAATAGAAAGGATTCATAGAACACCATCTATACTAAATCCCCAAAAGACAACCCCTAGGAATGTAATTGCCAAATTCAAGAGCTTCCAAGAAAAGGAGAAAATCCTACAAGAAGCCAAGAAGAGGAGCTTCAGATATAAGGCGGATCCCATAAGGATCACACACAACTTAGCGGCTAACACACTAAGAGACCGCAAAGCATGGAACACGATATTTAGAAAAGCAAGAGAGCTGGGTCTCCAACCAAGAATCAACTACCCAGAAAAACTGACTATATACTTCCAGGGGAAAGTATGGGCATTCAACAAAATAGAAGATTTCCAAGCATTTGCTAAGAAAAGACCAGAGCTCTGTGGAAAGTTCGATATCCAAGCACAGAAAGCAAGAGAAACATGAAAAGGTAAATAGGAATGAAAGGGAAAAGGAAATAAATCTTATCTTTTTCTTTAAGCCAAACTCTTCTATAAGGACTACATTTACATCAAATTATATATATTAATATGTGGGGAAAATATTTTGTGTAACTCTCATAAATTGTAGCATCATAAGAGTAGTTAGAAGAAACATGCATAGGGAAATATTGGGGCATTAAGAAGATTTGGGGAAAGTGGGGGCAAAGAAAGGAAAAGGGAGGGGGGAACCATCAATAATACTAAGATTAACTTCAAGAAATAGGGGGGGGGACTCAATAGAATAATCTTTCCCATATAAAGATACACATGGGAAGGGGAGGGGAAGAACTCTCATATGAGGAGAGGAAGAGAGCGTGAAGTGGAATTACTTAAACCTTACTCTCAGTGAAAGCAAATCTGAGAGGGAAGAACATCTAGATCCAGTGGGATCCTGAATTCTATCTTATCCATTAGGGCAAGAAAGAAAGGAAAATTAAGGAGGGGGAGGAGGGAGTAGTATAAAAAGGGAGGGAAGAAGAGGGGGGAGGGGAAGGGAGTATAAAAGGGAGGGGCTAGAAAGGGAAGCATCTCAAGGGAGGGGACTAGGGGGACTGACCTAAAGTAAATCACTGGGACAAAAGGAGAAAGCTAAAGAAGAAAGGTCAGAACTAGGGGAAGATATCAAAATGCCAGGGAATCCACAAATGACAATCATAACTTTGAACGTGAATGGGATGAACTCACCCATGAAACGTAGACAAATAGCACATTGGATTAGAACCCAAAACCCTACCATTTGTTGTCTTCAAGAAACACATATGAGGCGGGTTGACACTCACAAGGTTAGAATTAAAGGTTGGAGTAAGACCTTTTGGGCCTCAACTGACAGAAAGAAGGCAGGAGTTGCAATCATGATATCTAAGAAAGCCAAAGCAAAAATAGACCTGATCAAAAGGGATAGGGAAGGTAAATACATCCTGATAAAAGGGAGTATAGACAAGGAGGAAATATCACTAATCAACACGTATGCACCAAATGGTATAGCATACAAATTTTTAATGGAGAAACTAGGAGAATTGAAGGAGGAAATAGACAGTAAAACCATATTAGTGGGAGACTTGAATCAACCACTATCAAATTTAGACAAATCAAACTAAAAAATAAACAAGAAAGAGGTAAAAGAGGTGAATGAAATCTTAGAAAAATTAGAGTTAATAGACATATGGAGAAAAATAAATAGGGACAAAAAGGAATACACCTTCTTTTCAGCACCACATGGCACATTCACAAAAATAGATCATACACTAGGTCATAGAAACATGGCACTCAAATGCAGAAAAGCAGAAATAATAACTGCAACCTTTTCAGATCATAAGGCAATAAAAATATTGATCGGCAAGGGTACATGGAGACCCAAATCAAAAATTAATTGGAAATTAAATAACATGATACTCCAAAATCGGATAGCTAGAGAAGAAATCATAGAAACAATTAACAATTTCGTTGAAGAAAATGACAACGGCGAAACATCCTTTCAAACCTTATGGGATGCAGCCAAGGCAGTACTTAGAGGAAGATTCATATCCCTAAGTGCATATGTTAACAAATTAGGGAGGACAGAGATCAAGGAATTGGAAATGCAAATCAAAAAACTTGAGAATGAACAAATTAAAAACCCCCAGAAGAAAACCATACTAGAGATCCTAAAAATTAAGGGAGAAATTAATAAAATCGAAAGTGACAGAACTATTAAGCTAATAAACAAGACTAGAAGCTGGTACTTTGAAAAAACAGACAAAATAGACAAAGTACTGGTTAATCTAATTAAAAAAAGGAAAGAAGAAAGGCAAATTAACAGCATCAAGGATGAAAAGGGGGATCTCACCTCCAATGAAGAGGAAATTAAGGCAATCATTAAAAACTACTTTGCCCAACTATATGGCAATAAATATACCAACCTTTGTGATATGGATGAATATTTACAAAAATATAAATTGCCTAGACTAACAGAAGAAGAAATAGTTTTCTTAAATAATCCCATATCAGAAAAAGAAATCCAACAGGCCATCAAAGAACTTCCTAAGAAAAAAATCCCCAGGGCCTGATGGATTCACCAGTGAATTCTATCAAACATTCAGAGAACAGTTAATCCCAATACTATACAAACTATTTGACATAATAAGCAAAGAGGGAGTTCTACCAAACTCCTTTTATGACACAAAGATGGTACTAATTCCAAAGCCAGGCAGGCCAAAAACAGAGAAAGAAAATTATAGACTAATCTCCCTAATGAATATAGATGCAAAAATCTTAAATAGGATACTAGCAAAAAGACTACAGCAAGTAATCAGAAGGGTCATCCACCACGATCAAGTAGGATTTATACCAGGGATGCAGGGCTGGTTCAACATTAGGAAAACTATCCACATAATTGACCACATCAACAAGCAAACCAACAAGAACCACATGATTATCTCAATAGATGCAGAAAAAGCCTTTGATAAAATACAACATCCATTCCTACTAAAAACACTAGAAAGCATAGGAATAGAAGGGTCATTCCTAAAAATAATAAACAGTATATATATATATAACCATCAGCTAATATCATCTGAAATGGGGATAAACTAGATGCATTTCCAATAAGATCAGGAGTGAAACAAGGATGCCCATTATCACCTCTATTATTTGACATTGTATTAGAAACACTAGCAGTAGCAATTAGAGAAGAAAAAGAAATTGAAGGCATTAAAATAGGCAAGGAGGAGACCAAATTATCGCTCTTTGCAGATGACATGATGGTCTACTTAAAGAATCCTAGAGATTCAACCAAAAAGCTAATCGAAATAATCAACAACTTTAGCAAAGTTGCAGGATACAAAATAAACCCACATAAGTCATCAGCATTTCTATGTAATACCAACACAGCTCAGCAGCAAGAACTAGAAAGGGAAATCCCATTCAAAATTACCTTAGACAAAATAAAATACTTAGGAATCTATCTCCCGAGACAAACACAGGATCTATATGAACACAACTACAAAACACTTTCCACACAACTAAAACTAGATTTGAACAATTGGAAGAACATTAACTGCTCATGGGTAGGACGAGCCAATATAATAAAAATGACCATCCTACCCAAACTCATCTATCTATTTAGTGCCATACCCATGGAACTTCCAAAAATTTTCTTTACTGATTTAGAAAAAACCATAACAAAGTTCATTTGGAAGAACAAAAGATCAAGGATATCCAGGGAAATAATGAAAAAAAATACAAAGGAAGGGGGTCTTGCAGTCCCAGATCTCAGACTATATTACAAAGCAGTGGTCATCAAAATAATTTGGTACTGGCTAAGAGACAGAAAGGAGGATCAGTGGAATAGACTGGGGGAAAGCGACCTCAGCAAGATAGTATTTGAGAAACCCAAAGATCCCAGCTTTTGGGACAAAAATCCACTATTTCACAAAAACTGCTGGGAAAATTGGAGGACAGTTTGGGAAAGATTAGGCTTACATCAACACCTCACCCCCTACACCAAGATAAATTCAAAATGGGTGAATGACTTGAACATAAAGAAGGAAACTATAAGAAAATTAGGCGAACACAGAATAGTATATATGTCAGACCTTTGGGAAGGGAAATACTTCAAAACCAAGCAAGAATTAGAAAGAGTTACAAAATGCAAAATAAATAATCTGGATTACATCAAATTAAAAAGTTTTTGTACAAACAAAACCAATGTAACCAAAATCAGAAGGGTAACAACAAATTGGGAAACAATCTTCATAAAAACCTCTGACAAAGGTTTAATTACTCAAATTTATAAAGAACTAAATCAATTGTACAAAAAAATCAAGCCATTCTCCAATTGACAAATGGGCAAGGGACATGAACAGGCAGTTCTCAGCCAAAGAAATCAAAACTATTAATAAGTATATGAAAAAGTGCTCTACATCTCTTATAATCAGAGAGATGCAAATCAAAACAACTCTGAGGTATCACCTCACACCTAGCAGATTGGCTAACATGACAGCTATGGAAAGTAATGAATGCTGGAGGGGATGTGGCAAAGTGGGGACATTAATTCATTGCTGGTGGAGTTGTGAATTGATCCAACCATTCTGGAGGGCAATTTGGAACTATGCCCAAAGGGCGATAAAAGACTGTCTGCCCTTTGATCCAGCCATAGCACTGCTGGGCTTGTACCCCAAAGAGATAATGGACAAAAAGACTTGTACAAGAATATTCATAGCTGCACTCTTTGTGGTGGCCAAAAATTTGAAAACGAGGGGATGCCCGTCAATTGGAGAATGGCTGAACAAATTGTGGTATATGTTGGTGATGGAATACTATTGTGCTAAAAGGAATAATAAAGTGGAGGAATTCCATGGAGACTGGAACAACCTCCAGGAAGTGATGCAGAGCGAAAGGAGCAGAACCAGGAAAACATTGTACACAGAGACTGATACATTGTGGTACAATCGAAGGTGATGGACGTCTCCATTAGTATCAATGCAATGTCCCTGAACAATCTGCAGGGATCTAAAAAATACTACCCACAAGCAGAGGATAAACTGTGGGAGTAAAAACACCGATGAAAAGCAACTGCTTGACTACAGGGTTGGAGGAGATAAGACTGAGGAGAGACTCTAAATGAACACTATAATGCAAATTCCAACAACAGGGAAATGAGTTCGAGTCAAGAACACATGTGATAACCAGTGGAATCATGCATCGGCTATGGGAGGGGGAAAGGCGGGGGGGGGGGGGGGGAGGAAAAGAAAATGGTCTTTGTTTCCAGTGAATAATGTATGAAAACGACCAAATAAAGTAATGTTTAAAAATTTAAAAAAAAAGTGAAAAAAGAAGGTAGTAAACAAGGAGAAATGCAAAAAATCAGCAGGTATTTAAATTTTTTTTTTTCAATTACATTTAGAAATATTTTTTGACAATTATCTGACATTTTGTGATTCAGATTTTCTCCCTTTTTCCCTACCTGAGGTAGTAGTCTGATATAAGTTATAGTGGTGTTGTCCTGTGATGCATATTTCCATATTCCTTATCTTGTGAAAGATACATATGACAAATAGAATGAAAAAACAAAAAAAGGAGATAAAATGGAAAATGTCAGCCAGACTTCAACAGTTGCTTCTTTGGCTGTGGTTAACATTTTTCATCATGAATAGTCCTTTTAGATTATCTTAGAGACTTGCTTTGCTGCTGCTGATAGTTTAATCCTTTACAGCTGATTATTGTACAATATTTCTGTAACTCCCTGATTCTGCTTACTTCACTTTACATCAGTTCATATAAGTCTTTCTACATTTTTCTGAACTTATCCTGTTTATCATTTCTTATGGCACAATAGTTTTCAATTACAACTAAATATTACAACATGTTTAGCCATTCCGCAAGTGATTGACACCCCTTCATTTTCCAATTTTTTGCTTCTACAAAAAGATCTTTTAAAATATTTTTGTACACATATATTCTTTCCCCCTCTTTCTGCTTTCTGGATAGAGACCCAGTAATGGTATTGCTGGGTCAAAAGGTGTGTATAGTTTTATGACCCTTTGAGTATAGTACCAGAGTGCTCTCCAGAAAGGTTGGTTCAGTTCATAGCTTTGCCAACAGTGTATTAGTGCCCAATTTTCCTTCATTCCCACCAACATTTATCATTTTCCTTTTTTTTCTCATGTTAGTTAATCTAATAGGTATGAGATGGTATCTCAGAAATATTTTACTTTGCATTTCTCCTATCAATAATGATTTGGAGCATTTTTATGACTATAATAGTTTTATAATAGTTTTAAGTTCTTCCTCTGAGAACTGCCTGTTCATATCCTTTGACCACTTATCAATTGGAGAATGCTTTGTATTTTTATACATTTGACACAGTTCTCTACATATTTACAAAACAAGGCCTCATTTTTTAAATATATAGAGGACTGAGTCAAATTTGTGCAAAAATATTTTAGCAGATTTTTTTGTACTGGCAAAGAATTGGAAACTGAAGAAGTATTTGGTATAAAATTTTGTCTCAAATTTGTTGTTTCCCTTCTAGTCTTGGTTGCATTAGTTTTGTTTGTATAAAACATTTCTAATTTAATATAATGAAGGCTATCCATTTCATTTTTCATACATCTTATTTGGTCATAAATTCTTCCCTGCTTCATCATATATAGAGATAGATATAGATATAGAAATAATTTTAAAACAAGAAGAGAATTTTTTTCTGAAAAGAAAAATAATAATACTGCCCTAAACCATGGATCTTTGTTGTCTAACAGATTAATATTCAGAAAAGTAGTTTTAAACTTTTTCATATATGATTCAGAAAAAAATATGATGAAATCCCTGTTGCCTGCAATACTAAAAACTTCTAAAGTATTAAAATGTCAACTACAGAGAGATACTCTTTAGGACAATAACACAATGTAGTATAAGTGGCCAAAAATTGGCAAATGAGCATCAACATGAGAATCAGCATATCTGCTACAGGAAGAATTCAGAAGCCATTAGCTGATCTAAAAGCTCAAGAAGAGCTAAAAGCTTAGGAACATTGTTGATGATACACTAAAGACATTAAGTGCAATCACCAAGTCCCATAACAGTTTGGGCAACATTAGGAAGGCTATGGAATTGTCTTAAATCAGGTATTATGACATAAAGAGCTGTTCACTGAACTTTACAATAATATTATAATGCCAATGTCTGTTCTCATTTATTATGAATTGAGATAGACTATAGGTTCTTGAGTTCAGTGGAAAGGGTGCTAGTACATGAGATTTAGAAGACCTGAGTTCAAATCCTGACTCTACCACTTATAAACTTAGGGATTTGGGGCAAGTTATTTAACCTTTCTGTATATCCGTTTTCTCATTTAACTTGATGGCTTTTCTAACTCTAAATAAATGGTCCTATAATTGGGGAAGGCCCAAGACTTATTGCCCTCATTGATTATGAAATCACATCTCAGTGATCATGCTTCATAATAGGTTCTTAAACATTTATTGCGTGAATGTCAGACTTGAAATGTTTACATAATGGAGAAACTAAATATGGAGTGGCTTACCTATAAAGAAAAATGTGGGTCCCAAAAGATTACCCTAAGTCAGAAAATGTGAAAGCCAGTTTGAAGTAGGTAGGGCAAATGCTTAAATTCTGTGGAATAATAAACAATAAGGATAGAGAGTGTGGATTTGTTTTCCAAATCTGAAAATACTAGAAGTTGGTTATTGAAGCTCAAAATTGGTCATTATTAAAAGTAAATTGAAACATACTATTACCCTACCAGCACTCTTTAATCTGGACAAACTATCCTTATTTTTCATTGTACAAACATATTTCTGTCTTATAGAATCCCTAGGTTCCTTCAAACCTCAGCCTAAGTTCCAGATTCTCCATGAAACCTTTCTCTATCCACTAGATGCTAGTGTATTCCCTCTCAAAATAATCACACAAATATATATGTGTATATATGTATATATTATAGATCTCTATATATTTCACTCTCTAATCCCACATCAATAGAATGTAAATGCCTTTAGATTAGTAATTGTTTCATATTTGTTTTTGTATCCTTATCACCTGATAGTGCCTAGCATACAGTAGGTGTTTAATTGATATTTGTCAATTGATCAATTGGTTGGTTGACATAGTAGGAAAATTCAACCTTTTAGTCCAAGAAGTAATAAAAACTGACAGTATAAATGGGTACAAGCCAGAGTTATAATTGATGATAAATAACTAGTTATTAGAGTAAAGCTAGGGCTATTCAAGTTACATTCTCCTCTAACTTTTGATGTTATGAAAGTCTGCTATCACACTTTTTTTCAATGTCTTTGGGGATTCACTTTCATAAATGAATATTGGGTTAGGCTTAAATTAATAAATTATTTCTTGTGTTTAATAGAACCCTAAAATGAATTCTTTTTTGGTGCTTTCTAGAATGTGCCTGACTTCTTTTCCAGTCATTCATAACCTTGTTTGTGCTTTTTCTACCCCATCTTTTATGTACAGCCTTGTTGTTGCCCAATAATAAAGAGATACAAAAGATGGCCAGTATTAGTGATTTATTGGTACCTTATCTGGAAGATTTATGGGATGTCATAGATACAAATTACTACAGGATGAGAGGGTGTGGCAAAGTTGTTTTCACTGTTGATGTAAGATTCACCTACAGCAATGAAATCATAAATATCTCATAGTTTGAAAATAAAGTAGACGATACTACAAAAATGTATTGAACAAACAAGCATGCTGGCAATAAAAGAATATGGATGACTTGAGAATTCAAAGAAGATGGAACAAAATAAAGTAGGTAGGTGGTGGGGTATAGAGACTTGAAGTAGAGAAGAGGAAGATAATGATGCTTGAGCAAAATAGTTCTAGAGTAGAGGTTCTTCTTAAACTTTTTTGGATCATAGTATCCTTTGGAAATCCTATGAAACCTTTTCAGCCTAATGTTTTAAAATTCATAAAATTACAAAAGACATCAAGTATATTGAAATACAGTTAAAAAAACCCAACAGCAACAACACATTTTAAAAAGTTGCCGGGCCCCAGATTAAGAATTGTTGTTTTAAATGACATGTATAGAGACTTCTGGGTCAACATGGCAGCAGTCTAGATTCAGGACTCTTCCTCTCCTCACCACCTACCAATATAGACTACCTCAAAAAGCAAAAAAACAAAACAAAACCCAAATTCATATGACTGAAGGGACTCTACAGTAGGGCTCAGCATTGAAGGTATATGGGATTTGGGCATTTCCACACAATAAGGGGGTGAAAAAGCCTCCACCAAAACTTGAGCTGATCCACCCTCCCCCACCTCACCTACAGAGCCAGAGTCAGAGCCAGCATACCCAAGAATCAGTGAATGAGTGAGGGGTACCTCTATAGTGAGTGAGGGGCAACTCTAGGTCCTTGGCAGTTGACTAAGAGCACCAAAGACCTACCCATGAGAGCAGCTACACCTGAAACCCCAGCAGGGTGAGGAGCACAGACCATGGTGCCCATAGGGAGAGAGCACAGAGAAGGGCAGCAAACAGCAAAAGCTTGTAATATTTAAAAGAGTGGGAGCCATAAACTGTAATAGTTAAAATGGTTGTGAACATAAACTGTAGTGATTAAAATAGTAGAAGACTTAAATTGTAGTAGATATAAGAGTAGATGAGTCAGTTGTGACCGCAGGAAATATGTTTTCACTACAGTGTCTTGTTTTTAAATCAATATATAAGGTGGTTGCCAGGGAAATATTCCCAATTATGAAATATACCCAAGTCAACTGGGATTTATAGAGATTTTAATTAATTAATACAATGAGGAATTAAAGAAAGAGAGAAAAAGAGGGAATAATGAGAAAGTGATAAGCTGGGCCTGGCCAGTCCTGGCCAACCCAGGCCTAAGCCCTAAGAGAAAAAATCAGTCAGTCCTTAATCACTCACCACAAGATCTGTCCAAGCAAGGATTCTAGTGACACCAGGCCAGCTCCATCTCAGCTGCCTTTACCAGCTCAAACCTCAATCTGAAATGTCCCTGAGAGAGTCTCGAGAGAGACCCTTCAAGACAGCCTTTCCCAGCTGACTCTTTCTAGAGAGAGCTTTTCGTCTCTTTTTAAAGGGCCTTTTCTCCTGTGTCACCTCCCCTAAGTTCTTCCATCTACCAATCACAGTAGACGTTTTTCAAAGAACAGCCCATTCTGAATTCACACCTGAGTAGACTAAACTTTTGAGTAATCCTTACCTGAGTAGACTAAAATCTCTGAGTAAGTTCTCACCTCTTTGTTCCTTGTAAGTTCACAAGTTGCCTGACCTTTATAGGTACTTAGCACCCCTTTGTATTAGTTCTAAAAATAGGCATGGGTTTAAGTACTTTTCATTGTTCAGCAAGGAGTTTTCTCCCCTAAAGCAGGCTTAAGTACGGGTGGAGTAGAGGTCTCACATTTCTGATCTAAGTAGAGTTCACTGCCCAAATGGGGAATGGTCTTAATCCAATCTTATGAAGTAGGGTCTGGGAATTTTTAAGGTTCACAAGCTGCAGAGATTCGAGAGCTGGCCTCAGGCAAAATCCTTGTTCCTTAGCTCCATACATAGAGAACCTGCCCATATCACTCTGCTTGGAAAGGGAAGGAAAAACAACCATAGTGATGGCAAGCAGTGCCTAGGAACAACTTCCCAACACCAAGAAAAACAAGAAGAATGCATTGAGCGTAGATAATGTTTATGGAGGAAAAATCCAGACTACAGAGGATATAGCAGAAGAGGAAATCCAAATAAATGCTCCAAAACCTTCCAAAACAAATGAAAATTGGCCATTTAAGAATTTAAATTGTAGCTTATCAAAAAGATGGAAGCCTTCTGGCAAGAAAAGTGGGAAATAGTTCAAAAAGAAAATAACAGTTTAAAGGACAAGAACTCCCAATTTGAGAAACAGCTAGAAGCCACAAAAAGCAGGATAGACCAAACTGAAAAGGAAAATCAAAAGATTATAGCAGAAAACCAGGCCTTAAAAACCAGAATTGGGCAGTTGGAAACCAATGATATTGCAAAACAGCAAGAATCAATAAAACAAAGTCAAACGACTGACAAAATAGAAGAAAACATAAAATATCTCACTGACAAGATGACGGATCAGGAAAACCGATCATGAAGAGACAATTTGACAATCATTGGTCTACCAGACAACCCAGAAATAAACAGAAATTTTGACATCATACTACAAGAGATCATTCAAGAAAACTGCCCTTATGTTCTTGAACAAGGAGGCAAAATAGACATTGAAAGAGTTCATAGAAAACCCTCTATACTAAGTCCTCAAAAGACAACTCCCAGGAATGTAATTGCCAAATTCAAGAGCTTCCAAGCTAGGGAGAAAAATTTACAAGAAGCCAAAGAGAGACAATTCAGATATCAAGGAGCACCAATCAGGATTACACAAGATCTGGCAGCTTCCACACTAAAGGACTACAAGGCTTGCAATATGATATTCAGAAAGGCAAGAGAATTGGGTCTTGAACCAAGGATCAATTATCCCTCAAAACTGACTATATACTTCCAGGGGAAAGTATGGCCATTCAACAAAATAGAAGATTTCCAAGTATTTGTAAAGAAAAGACCAGAACTAAGTAGAAAGTTTGATATCCAAACACAAAAATCAAGAGAAACATGGAAAGGTAAATAAGAGAGGGGAAAGGGGAAAATATTTTTTTATTCAAACTTTCTTCTTTAAGGGCTTCAATAAGATCAAATTCTTTATATAAGTATATGAGAAAATGTTATTTGTAACTCTCAAAATTTATATTCATTATTATAGTAATTAGAGGAATCATTCACAGGAAAGGATTGGGATAATAAGTGGCATAAGATGATATGCAAAAAAAAAAGGAAAAGGGAGGGGTGAGTCGAAGATGCCATCAAGAGAAACTTGAAGAAATAAGATAAATAGGATAATCTCTGCCACACAAAGAGGCACATGGGAAGGGGAGGGGAAGGATACTATTATAAGAAGGTGAAGAAAAGAGTGCTAATAGGTAATACCTAAACCTTACTCTCAGTGAAGTCAATTCTGAGAAGGAAGAGCATCTAGATCCATTGGGGTATTGAATTCTATCTTACCCTACAGGGAAAGTGAGAAGGGAAAACTAATGGGGAAGGGAGGAGAGAGTAAAAAAGGGAGGGAAAGAGAGGGGGAGGGAACTTAACAGACCCTAAAAAAATAATAAGGGAACAAAAAGGGAGGAGGCAGAAAGGGAAGCATATTGTGGGTGGGGTTTATGGGGACTGATTAAAAGCAAACCACTGGTTTAAAAGGACCATATAGCAAAAGAAGAAAGGATATAACTAGGAGAGGATATCAAAATGCTGGGGAATACACAAATGGCAATCATAACTCTGAATGTAAATGGGATGAACTCACCCATAAAACAAAAACAAATAGCAGAGTGAATTAGAAACCCAAATCCTACCATATGTTGTCTACAAGAAACACACATGAGGCAGATAGACAGGTACAAGGTTAGAATTAAAGGTTGGAGTAAAATGTATTGGGCCTCAACTCATAGAATGAAGGCAGGAGTTGCAATCATGATATCAGACAAAGTTAAAATAAAAATAGATCTGATTAAAAGAGATAGGGAAGGTAACTACATCCTGATAAAAGGCAGTATAAACAATGAGGAAATATCAGTAATAAACATACATGCACCAAATGGGATAGCATACAAGTTTCTAAAGGGGAAATTAGTGGAGTTGAAGGAGGAAATAGATAGTGAAACTATACTACTGGAAGACCTGAACCTACCACTATAAAATCTATATAAATCAAATAAAAAATAAATAAGAAAGAGGTAAGAGATGTGAATGAAATCTTAGAAAAATTATAGTTAATAGATATATGGAGAAAAATAAATAGGGACAAAAAGAATACACCTTCTTTTCAGCAGCACATGGTATATTCATAAAGATTGACCATGTACTAGGGCATAAAAACATGGCAAACAAATACATAAAACAGGAAAAATAAATGCAACCTTTTCATATCATAATGCAATAAAAATAATAATTCATAAGGGTATATGGAGAGCCAATTCAAAAATTAATTGGAAATTAAATAAGATGATTCTACAGAATCAATTAAAGAACAAATCATAGAAACAATAAATAATTTCATTAAAGAAAATGACAATGATGAGACATCCTTTCAAAATCTATGGGATGCATCCAAAGCACTACTGAGGGGGAAATGTATATCCTTGAGTTCGTATATTAACAAATTAAGGAGGGCACAGGTCAGTAAATTGGACATGCAAATCCAAAAACTCGAAAGTGAACAAATTAAAGCCTCCCAGATGAAAACTAAATTAGAGATCCTAAAAATTAAGGGAGAAATTAATAAAAATCAAAAGTGAAAGACTATTGAATTAATAAATAAGACTAAAAGCTTGTATTTTGAAAAAAACAAACAAACAAAATAGGCAAAGTACTGGTCAATCGAATAAAAAAAGAAAAGAAAAAAACCAAATTAACAGTATCATAGCTGAAAAGGGAGACCTCACCTCTAATGAAGAGGAAATTAAGGCAATCATTAAATACTATTTTGCCCAATTATATGGCAACAAATATGGCAATCTAGGTGATAGCTATGCTAATATTCATAGCTGTACTCTGTCATGGCAAAAAAATTTGAAAATGAGTAGATGCCCTTCAATTGGGGAATGGCTGAACAAATTGTGGTATATGTTGATGATGGAATACTATTGTGCTCAAAGGAATAATAATGTGGAGGAATTCCATGTGAACTGAAATGACCTCCAGGAATTGATGCAGAGTGAAAGGAGCAGAACCAGGAGAACATTATACACAGAGACTGATGCACTGTGGTACAATCAAATATAATGGACTACTCCATTAGTGGCAATGCAGTGATTCTGAACAATTCTGAGGGATTTTTGAGAAAGAACACTATGCACATTCAGAGGAAAAATTGGGAGTAGAAACACCAAAGAAAAACAACTGCTTGCTTACGTGGGTTGAGGGGGATATGGTTGGGGATATATACTCTAAATGATCATCTTAGTGCAAACATCAACAACCTGGAAATAGGCTTTGATCAAGGACACATGTAATACCCAGTGGAATTGTGCATCGCCTACGGGAAGGATGGGTGGAGGGGAGGAAGGGAAATGAGGAGGAGAGAAATTACAAGGCAGGCAGCAAGACAAGAAGCTGGAGATTGATCAGCTTCTTGTCTTGTTGCATACCTTGTAATTTCTCTCCTCCACAGAAAGAATATGATTCTTGTAACCAAAGAACAATGTTCTAAATTGATGAAATAAAATTAAAATTAAAAAAATAAATAAATGACATGTATAACCCAGTGGAATTACTTATCAGCTCCAGGAGAGGGGAGGGAAAAGGAGAGGGAAAGAACATGAATCTTGTAACCATGGAAAAATATTCTAAATAAATTAACGTGTTTTTTAAATTAAAAAAACAAAACAAAACAAAACAAAACTTTTGTTTTAGGAGTACTTATTTCTCAATCTAGTGGAAGAGTCTATGTGTTCTTAAGCTTTTTATGTGTCCTGAATGGCTTTGGAAATTTGATGAACCTTATGGACCATTTCTCAGAATAAAGTATTTAAAGATAGAAAATAAAATATATAGAATTTCAAAGGAAAATTTAAAATTAAAATGCAGTTATCAAAATATTTTTTAAAAGAATCAAGTTCACAGACCCCAGGTTAAGAGCCCCGTTCTTCATTTGGAGAAGCAGTTTTGCATAAAATATTCTGATAAATAATTTCTGGGGCCCAAATTGGTCAAATGTGATAATAGAAGACCTATGGGAGATAAGAGCTCCAAATAAGAGCTTAGAGAACATTGTTGCTACCTGAGCCAATTTTCAAGGTATGGCTGGAACAGAAGAATGAAGGAGAAGGATCAGCTTCCAGATTTGATAGAAGCTATAATCCTCCTAGGAAAAGTGGTCTAATATCTTAGCGAGGGGAGGAAATGTTTATTTTTTTTTTAATCTTGAGCCTACTTACTGACATATTAAAGGGAGAATGGCAAGAATACAAAGAGAAGGAGTTGAAAAGTCTCTTGTTAGAATGTTTCATGGATCTCAATTTCACAACCCAGCTGATCAACCACTTGTTCTGTGACAAGTCTGCTGATCTTCTTTTAGAGGTCAGAGTTCAGGGGAAAAAAGACATTTAGATCATAGACTAGTCAGCAATACCTGGGATGGGTAAATTAGATGAGTTGATCCAGCCAGTCAATAGGTTATCTCAGCGTCCTGTGGCTGCTATGTGACCCAATGACCAAAGTGATGCAAAGGAAAGAGTTGCCTGAGAGTCTTGATTGTACCACTAATTATATTAGATAAGCCATTCAGTGGCTCTGGGCTTTATCTGTAAATGAAAGGGAAGGGAACAGTTTCTAAAAGCTCAATATACACCAGGTACTTTGCTAAATTCTTTAAAAATATCTCATTTGGTCCTCTCAACGACCCTGAGATATAGGTGCTTCTATTATCTTCATTTTACAGTTGAGGAAATGGAGGCAGATATTTTTGTTGTTTTGTCAATGAGTTGTGTCTGACTCTTTGTAACCCAATATGGAGTTTTCTTGGCAAACATAAAGGAGGGGTTCACCATTTCCTTCTACAGGTAAGTTTACAGATGAGGAAACTCAGGCCAACAAGGTTAAATGGCTTGGCGAGGGTCACATAGCTAGTAAGTGTCTGAGACCAGATTTGAACTCAGGTCCTCTTGACTCTAGGACCAGCACTCTATCCCCACCTAACTGCTTTAATGAAGGAATTGGACTGTGTCCATCAAGCCAAGGATGTCAAGGAAGGTAGAATATTCCAGGTAAGGGGAACAGTTAATATAAGTCCATGGGAGACTGGAAGAAGTTTTTTTTTTTTTTGTTATGATTCTCAATCAGCAATCTAATTCAACCCCAGCATTCCTTTAGATAAGTGTAGAGGTTTACAATAAAGGGCATATTCACATGGCTGCTCCACATTCAGTGCTCTTTAAATGGATGGCGTCTTGATGACGCCATTCTCTGGGGCATTCAATTAAGCAATCCAGATTCTTCCATCTGCACTAAGTTGATTTGAAGAAATTGTATGCTGAGCTTCAAAGGGCTACTTCTCCACAGTTTCTTCCTGATCATGTGATGATGTTTTTATTTCCTTGAAATTTAGAATTAGTTTCTGTTTGAAAAGCTCTGAATGTCTCTGTCTGTGCCTAATGTCTACATTACAGAATTGCTGAATTTAGAAAGTTGAAAGAAATCTCATCAGTCATGTAAACCAACTTGTACTACCAAAGAATCTTTACTAGGGGGCAGCTGGGTAGCTCAGTGTATTGAGAGCCAGACCTAGAGATGGGAAGTCCTAGGTTCAAACCTGGCCTCAGACACTTCCCAGATGTGTGACCCTGGGCAAGTCACTTAACCCCCATTGCCTAGCTTTTACCACTCTTCTGCCTTGGAACCAACACACAGTATTGATTCCAAGATGGAAGGTAAGGGTTTTAAAAAAAGAGTCTCTACTCCCACACACTTAACCAGAGATGATCCAGCCTTTGCTTTATATCCTCCAATCAGGGGAGTCAACTATCCCCTGAAGAACCATATTTCACTTTTGGATAACTTTAATATAACACTAACACTTTCTATTTCTGTTCATTGTATCAAACTTTTCCTTTTGGAGACATCAGAAATAAATTCCTTTTCCAAATTCCTTTCAACTACTTGAAAGCAGTTATCATGATTTCCCCCTGAGACTTCTCTAGGATGAATATACTCAGGTCCTTCAATCATAAGTCATGAATTCTAAATCTTGCATTATTACAAGTGCTCTATTCTGAATTTATATTCAGGGGTGTATGGGGTGTTCAGGGAGGGGTAGTATCTCTGGTATGGAGGGTTTGTCGTGCCTTTCTAGGGCAGCTCTCCAGCCTCAGACCCCCACCTGACACCCAGCTCTCACTTGTGGCTCCCAGTAGCTGCTAGCATGCGGCAGCGGCCACACCCCGGGCAACAGCTTCGACAGGCTGGCTAAACCTTGTGAGGTAGCCATCGGGTTGTCGTGGACCCCTGGTGAACCAGGGCTTTGCTCACCCAGCTTGTGAAGACTGCTTTGGCGGAACAGGCGGAAGAAACCAACAAGAAGGTTCAACGGCTGAGATGGCGATGCAGCAAGGCACTGTGGAGTGCTCAGGGTGTTTTGGAGCACAAAAGACAACATGGCCATCCAATGCAGCTGAGGAAGTCTCCAGGTGTAATGACTTTTCGTGCCACTGGACCCAGGCTTCCAATGCCGAGAGAGTGGGACTGTCTCTGTGCATCGACTTTTCCACTTAAATTTCCTTCACGCGCAAGTGTTTTTGTGCACACTCATCTACATCACAGATGAAAACGCACAAAGACTATCGTCATCCTCGGTTACCGAGAGACTACTACTATTCTGAATGTGTGTCATCTTATCAATATCCTTCCTAAAATACGATGTTCAGGGCTTAATACAATACTGCAGATGTGGTCTGACCAGGGCATGATATGACAACATTATCAGCTCATTATTTCTCTTTCTTTGAATTCAAGTCAAGATCATGTGATTTTTTTTTGGAGGTAGTATCACACCACTCACTTCTATTAAGATTGTAGTCTACTAAAACTCCCAGGGAAAAAAAAAAAAACCTCCCAGAGCACTTCCAGATAAATTGTTGTCGAACCATGCCGTTCCTACTCTGAATTTGTATCTCTGTTTTAGTTTTGATCATGATAATTTTATTAAATTTACATGCATATGCATGCATTACACACATGCTATGCATATACACATATGAGTCAATGTATAAAAACAATCTCTCTGTAGTCTTGAAACTCAGATGAATGGCTAGATGGATCCTTTAAAATTATTTCTAATCAGGAACTGGTCTTAGTTTAGCAAAGTAGTTAGATTCCTATAAAAGCTTCTTCATCTGTGTCTTATAGTTACTTCTTCCATGTCATCTGTGACTTGGAGAGTCTACTTTATGTAAATGATGACACATATGGACACAGATATCTATTTCCTAGTCATCAGAAGCTAATAGATAATTAAAAACAATTATCTTGATATAAATGGCAGCTTCATTAAGTTTGCTATATGTCAGTTCCCAGAGGTTTACTTTTTGTTTGGGAGCCATGAAATCAAAGTTAGAATATATGTATATATTACACATCACATATATTTCATAAACATGCACACATACATGTATGTTATATATCATAAGAAGAAAGCTTAGGCATGTGTCCAACAGTCCAGATCTCATACTCATTATGTAGTGAACAACCAAATGCCAACCAGCTACCACTCAAAGGCAGTTAAGGCAGCCAATCTGCAGGAGCAAGACATCCTAAAGGGAAGACAGGAGGCAGTGTGTGTGTGACAGAGAAGTCAGACCAGCACCACCATCTTGATTTTCATTTCAGGTCAGCCTGGGACCTGGTCCTGAAAACCTTGGGAATAGCAAAGCTTTCAACTTCAGGAATGGAAGTGCTTCTAACTCAGTGCCCACAGACATCACCCTGAGGAGCAAATCCTATGGAGATAGAGTCTACTGAATGCTCCTACAAGTACTAAAGACCAAGGAAAGAAAATTGTTGCCAATGAAGTTCTTGGCACAATCAAATAGTTTAATACCAGAAACTGATATGATTTTATCATTGGAAATGGGAATAAAGAAGAGATCTTAACATCTGCTTTGTTACTATACCCCTGGTACCATGAGATTTTTTCCATCTCATTTGCAGCTGAAACCTTCCATCTGTGTTGTCTCCCTCATTAGACCATAGACTTCTTCAGAGCAAGGGCTGGTCATCTTATTTTTGTATTTGGGGCCCCACACTGCTTTGCAGATAATAAATGGTGAATAAATATTTCATTCATTCATTAATTTGAATAAAAGACAGTCAAAAAGAGGTGTATATGAATAGACATTTTTCCAGATAGAGTGATTTTAATAGTGGAATATCACAAGAATTAACAGTGAGAAGTAGTACTAATAGAACAGTCATTATAATATTTTATTTAAATATTTATAAAGTACTCTTTCTCATAAAATTCATGGGAGGCAGAAGTTCCCAGAGTCTTAGAATGAAAAAAATAGAGGCACGGCTCATTTAAAGGAGTTGTCCATAGGCATTCAGCTAATAAGTGTAAGAGTTTGTCATTGGACCTAAGACTATGTCACAGGTGAGAGTTATGGGTTTATGGATGTAAAGGACCATTGAGATTATCCAAGGCAACACTCATTTTATAGAGGAGGAAACCAAAGACCTTAGAAGTTAAATTACCTTCCCAAGGTAACATAGATACCCCAGAGGTATCAATCAATTAATATGCATTAATTATATGGTATTAGGCACTACATAGAGCACTGGGGATAAAAAGGCAAAAACACAGAAATAACCTTGTGTTCAAGAAGTCAACATTCTAATCAAGGAGGCAATTTGTAAATAAAGTGGTATGCACAAGAAACAGAGAAAAGGTATTCTTTGAGAAGATTCAAAATAGCTGCAGATTGGGCAAAGGCTTCTTGTAGGAAGTGACAATTGCATTGAATGTTGAAGGAATGCAAGGATTGCTGAGGAAAAGGAAGAACTTTTCAGGCAAAGAGGACAACTAATGAAAAAGTATGGAAATGGGAGATGGAGTGTCATATGAGAGGAAAAGCAAATAGACTGTTATTGCTAAATCTTAAAGTACATGGAGGGGAGTAAAAAAAAAAAAAGTAAAATGTAGGAAGGGGCCAGTTTGTGACCGCCAAAGAGAATACTTTTTATTTGCTTTTAAGGTTACAAAGAGCTATTGGATTTTGTTAAGTAGGCAGTTGACAAGGTCAGATCTTGGCTTTGGGAAAAGCACTTTGTCAGTTATATAGTAGAAGAAATGGAGAAGGGGAAAGATTTTACTTTGAGAAAATGAACTCAGAATGAGAGCCTACTAGAAAGGGTCAGGTAAGTGTTGACAAGGGTTTGAATAGTGTGGAAGATGTGTGAGTAGAGAAAAGTGAATGTATAAGAGAGGTGTGAAGGAATAAACAACATGACTTGGAAACTGGTTGGATGTATTTGGGATGTGAAAGTGAAGAATAAAAAAAATACTTGGGTTGTAAACCTGGATAACTCAGAGGCTGATGGTTTCCTATTAGTAATAGGAAATTTTGAAAAAAAAAAAAGAGAATTTAGGGAGGGGGAAATTCTGTTTTGGTCATGCTGATTTTGAGATGCTGGTGGAAAATCTGGTTTGAATGTCTAATATGCAGCTGGAGATGCTGGAAGGGACTGTAGAGGTCATCAAATCCAACTTCCTCATTTTATAGATCAAGAAACTGAGGTAGAGAGATCAACTAACTTATCCAGAATCACAAAGCTATTAAGCATTTGAGGCAGGATTTGAAGTAAAGTTCTCTTAACCTCAAGCCTAAAATCTTGCCATCACACCATACTGATAGCTTAGAGTTTAGAAGAAAAATGAAGGCTGAATATATACTTTGGAAAATAATCTCCATTGAGATGATAATTGAATCCAAGGGGCTTGATAAGATCACCAAGTGAGATGTGGCATAGCCCAAGACAGATTCTTGGGATAGACACTGAGAACACATGACAAGTCTGAAGATAGAGCAATGGATATTAGGGACTGGTACAACAGGAAGAAAGAAGGGAGAGCAGTGTCAAGAAAATGCAGGGAGGAGAGAGAAACCAGCAGGAAAAGATGATTCACAGTGACAAATTCAGCAGAGTGATTAAGAAGAATGAAGCCTGAAAGGGGTCATTATTTTTGTGAATAACTGGTAACTTTGAAGAGATCAATTTTAGTTGAATGATATTTTGGGATGCCAGGTAACAGACTGTTTAGAAGAGTGAAAGAGAAGAAGCAGAAGCATCAAATACTTTTTTAAAGGAGATTAGCAGAGAAGGTATGGAAATATGTAAGATGTCTGCTACTAAAGATTGTAGGTTCAATAGGGACTCTTTGAGGATGGCAGTGACATAGGTAGATAGCAGAAAAGGAGCCAGTAATTGAGTAAAATATTGAGTTGGGATGATGGAGGCAATCTATTGGAGAAGACAAGAATAGTTGGGATAAAGGATGTATGTAGATTATTTGATCTGGGCTAAGAGAGGGGAGTCTCTTTTGGAAGATGTGAGAATATCGGGAAAAGAGGAAAAGAGGAAGCTTTCAGCTGACAGTCTTAATTTTTTCAGTGAAATATCAGGTGACATCTTTAGCTAAGAGAACTTGGGGAAGGGGTGTCATGTGAGGCTTGAGGAAAGTTGAGAAGGTTTAGGACATTTTCTTCAAAGGGAGAATTCCCAGGTAAATGGAGGTTATGGGGACCTAATAGGAATATATAAAAGAAACTCTAAGACTTGAGGGAATGGACAGTTTCATTTTTGTCAGCATCTTCTCAGTGATTAGTAGAGTATTTGGGATATAGTAAAACATTGATTAACTGAAAGTGTCTGAGAAGGATGATTATTGATTGAGGCTTTATGATAGGTCTGTAGTAGATTGGAGGTGGCAATTTTATTGATCTTTCCAATGGGAATCCTAGCAAACTTCTGAGGAAAAAGAACAGAAAGAAGAAAGAGTGGCAACAATGAACTTGGAGAATTATCAGTTTATGCTTAAAGATCCCACTTTTCTGTGTTGAGGTCCCTGAGTCTGTGTTGATAGCCTCCATTAGAAATCTTGGACAATTTAGTAGGAGAAAAATAATGTTAAAAACAATTTTTTGGCATCCATGTTTGATCAACTGGTTTATTGTTTGCAATTTTCACTTTTCATCTGATTATTTTGGCATCTCAAGCCATATTCTTTCATTTAACTCTATTTAAATAGCTGAACATATTTTTTCAAAATGCATTTGGGCCTAATCTTACTTACCTTAAGAGTCTCATGACTTTTAACCAAGGGATGATAAAACTCTAAACAAGGTAGTTTTAAAAAATATCATCTGCCTTTAAACAGGAATCCTTGCCAGAAAGGGCCTTGCTTCCATCATTCAGGGTCTCTAACTCGGAGCCATGCCAATGCATTTTAATTAAGAAAACCCCCTGTGTCTTCCCCAACAGCTGGTTTATTTGTAAGCAGGAAAACCTAAAAATGAACGAGAGGAAAAACACTTGCACGATTCCTAAAAGAATCTAAGTATATTTAGAAGTGTGACTCAATGTGCGTGTGTGTGTGTGTGTGTGTTGTATGTGTGTGTATGTAAAGAAGCAGAGAAAGCATGTGAGTGCTTGTAAGTATGTGTGATCTGGAGAATGTGTAAATGTCAGACTTTGTGGTATTTTTATATTAGATTGGGTGTGTTTGAATAGGAATTGAATTTATTTGTGAGTGATGACCCCAAACAATTCTATGTCAGCATAAGGCCTTGAAAGGAAATAAATATTACAACATAGATATCTACATGAATCAGGATATATACTTGAAGGTTTTGTGACTATATTAGTATGAGGTTACACACTCGTGTAGTAATGCATTCTTAGTTTAGTTCTAATGGTTCCTGAATGTTTGTATGCCCACTTTTCCCCATTTGTAACCCAAGATGGTATTTGGCAGTTTGTCCATGGAACAACAGGTGAGGCCTAGTGTTCAAAGTAAAAAAAAAAAAAGGAGTTACCATGGAAACCAGATCCTAGTCAAACACTATGTGGTCACCACCTTTTCTACAACTGAAGAATGCATGAGCTCACAGTAGTGGAAAGTAGATTGGACATTTTAGCTCCACATTTTCTTTCTATTTTTTTAAATTGTGTCTAACATGATGAAAAATACTTGGTTTGAAGTGCATTAGAATCTTGAATTTTTGCGAAATGTTATTACTAAGCCTTACCTTAGAGTCATTTGCCAGAAATCTCTTAATATTTATGTTGCATTTTATTGGAGTCATCAGAAAAGGTGATGAAGAAAACCAAACTGGCCCACAAGAAAGATGACTCCACTGCAGAGCTATGAAATAAGGAATGTTAACTTTTCATAAAAACGTGTCTTGGGAATGAACTCCTGTAAACTCACCTGGGGCTAATGGAATGGAAAAAATATTGAAAAAACTCATCTTGGTAAAGACAGATAGATACCTCCTGGGGCTTTCCCATGATTGGAAGAGTCATTCGAATGCTGAACATGCACAGATATTGTCCCATAGAATCCTGGTATTTAACACGAGAAGAGAAGAGATCTGATATATTCACCATTTTCTCTTTAAATTAGAGAACTATGGGATATCAAAGCTAGAAGGGACCTCAATGGTTACATAAGTGAATGAGAATGAAACTCTCTACAACATCCTCAGTATGTGGTTTTCTCGGGAAGTTTGCTGTTTCATCTTTGGATACTTCTATTGGTTAGAAATATTTTACCTTATATCCTTATGAAATCTATCTGAGGGGCAGAGTCAAGATTATAGTCAATGACAGGGGGAAAAGAAGGAAAAAATATGAGTAAACAATAGAAAAAGAAGAAAGAAATTAAAATGGACAGCTTCTATCCAAGTAATGAACAAAGAGCAAATGGAACAGAGGAGGACCAAGGAATACCAAGCAAAAACGCAGAAACTCTAGCAAATTGGATTTGGGCATATGAAATCTATCCTCCTTTGACTTTTATCTATTGTTCCTATACCTTATGGATCCAACTCAGAGAAAAACAATCTCTCTCTCATATGATATCATTTCATATACTTAGAGTTACCAGGTCCCCTCTGAATAAACCTTTTTCCATGACAGGAATCCCTGGTTCCTTCACTTGATCCTCATTTAATGATATCTAGGCACTTTACAATCCTAGTTGTCCTCTTTGAGATGTTCTATGACTTATTGTCTTTCCTAAAGTGTGCCCCTCCCCCAAAACACATTATTTTAGATTTAGCTTTATCAGAGTGAAATATTTTTAATATGGACATTAGACCACCCACAATGCAACCTAATATTGCATTAGCTTTTTTTCCCCCTACCATATCATGAAGATGACTACTGTTTAACATTGTTGTTAAATCATTCTGACGCCTCATGACTCATGGACTATAGCACACCAATACTATCTGTGGAGTTTTCTTTGGCAAAGATATTGGAGAGTTTGCCATTTTCTTCTCTGGTTGACTAAGACAAACAGAGGTTAAGTTACTTACCCAAAGTCATACAGCCAGTACTTGTCTGAGATTAGATTTGAACTCAAATCTTCCTGATTCCAGGGCCAGCATACTATTCACCAAGCCACCCAGATGCCTCTGCTATTGAACATATAGCCCATAAAACCATCAGACCTATTTTCAATCAAATTGATACCTAGTTGTGCTCCATCCCCCACTCTATGTAGTTGACTTTTAACTTAAATATAGAATTTATATTTATCCTTATTATATATATTAATGTATTAGATTTAACTCAATGTTTTATAAATATCTTTTTGGATCTTGAATCTTGTATATGTCATACAAACTCTTGCTGATGCTTCTAATTTTGCATAACCTGCAAAATTGATAAATATGTCATCTACGCCTTCATTAAAGTCATTGATAGTGTTAAACAGTACAAGACTAAGGACAGATGTCTTGATCTTCTGTATATTCTAATGTAGTCCTACTTTCAAACTGGCAAAACACCATTAATAACTACTTTTTGGGTCTGGCTGTTTAACCTAATTACTAATACAGACAATCATTCTTGGGACCTTCCCAAATATATGTGTTGTGAAGTATTAAAGAGTGTGCTGGAAGAAGAATATGCCCCTCCCTATAAGCAACCTTACAAATAATAAAGGACTCCAAGACCTTACTTCAATTTCCTGTGTGACATTGACTGTGACCATGTGTCAATTAGAATAACTAGTTCCATTACCAAAGGCTGCTGTACCAGATTAGAATTTGTTAAAATTCTGCTTTACTAATTTGGTGTTCCTTGCTGTGTAATGGAGATTATGTAGGATAGGAAAAAAAAGAAGTCTGGGCTATGCATGGAATCACCATGGAAACAGCAGTTCTGACCAATGAAAAGAGAGATGTTCAGGAATGTATTTCCTCTACTGCAAAGTCCTTTGCTGGTACAATGGGCTAGAAATCCCTCAGCAGTAATGCCATTTATAGTTTATTTATTTGTTTACCACAGCTAAAGACACAAAATATACTCTCTTGAACAACCCATAAAAGCTAAATATTTAAATTTCCTCAACAATTGTTTTGATCAATTGCTTAAATACTATCCCTATACACATGAGCCCTCTTTCTGTAATATCCCCTATTCTTTTTTTAAATTAATTTTTAAACCCTTACCTTCTGACTTAGAATCAATTCCAAGTATTGTTTCCAAGACAGAAGAGTGATAAGGGCTAGGCAAGGAGGGTCAAGTGACTTGCCCAGGGTCACACAGGCAGGAAATATTTGAGGTCATATATGAAACCAGGACCACCCATCTTAAAACCTGGATCTCTTTCCACTGAGCTATCTAACTGACCTCTTTCCCCTATTCTTTTATTACATTCTCCTCTAAATGTATTTCTATATACTTATCTTCCTCTGAATGTCTTCTTTTTCTATCTTCCTCTATTTATTCATATTCATTTTATGGCATCTAGAGTATAGAATTGGCTACAACCTCAAGGAACATTGAATAATTTGGGGGATTTGTAGTGAGATATAGTCAAAGCTTTAGCAATGTGTTGGGTCATGTTATGTTACATTACATAACATTACATTATGTTACCTTACGTTGTGTTGTATTATGTTATGTTATATTATGCCTTGTCATATCAGAAAATAGCAATTGGATGTAGCAGGAATATTGTAGAACTTTTGGGAACATAGACAGAGGATCAAAGATTAAAGGGATCCCCACCTCCCCAAATGGTTCTCTGCACCTTCATTCCCCTGCAGAAAATTAAAATTATTATTGGCTGTGCTGAGGCAATTCCCTTGAGACCTGCTATATTAGGTGAAATAATAAAGGTACGTAATACTTTTCATCTTCTGTGAGCCCAAGTTACTTCATGTCCTAGAGCCACAATGCAGAGAAAAGTCATATTTAAGAAAGAAGATCCATTGGAAAGTCTTCTACAACAAAAAGCATTTTTAAAACTAAATGTTGTTTATATCCATCCACTTAGGAGATACACTTTTACTCTGGTGGATTGCATATACCCATCTGTTTTATCTGAAGGGATGACTCTATTCCTTACTAAGGCAAATCCTTCTACATAAACAAGTGATCCTATTCCATGCTGTCTTCTCTAGCACACAATTTCCTTTATCATTCTCATTCTCTCCTTATCATCAATCTACTTTTCTGTTACCTACAAACATGTCTATATCTCCTCTATTCTCAAATATCATTCAGTTGAATTATCTATCTCCACTGGTAATTGTCCAATATCTCTCCTCTCTTTTGTGGCAAAACTCCTTGAGAAGGATATCTATAATCATTGACTACACTACCTTTTTTCTTACTATCTTCTCAACTCAGTACAGTCTTGTTTCTGAACTCATCATTCAATTAGAAACTGTTCTCTTCCAAGATATAATGACTTCTTTTTTCTTTATTTATTTTTGAACATTATTTATTTGGTCATTTTCATGTATTATTCATCGGAAACAGAGATCATTTTCTTTTCCTCCCTCCCCTCCTGCTACCCTTCCCCTAGCTGAAGTGCGATTCCACTGGGTATCAGATGTGTACTCGGTCTGAACTCATTTCCATGTTATTGGTTTTTGCATTAGGGTTCTCATTTAGAGTCTCTCCTCAATCATACACCCTCCACCCCTGTAGTCTAGCAGTTGCCTTTCCTTGGTGTTTCTATTCCCACAGTGTTTGCTCTGAATGTAGATAGTGGGTTTTCTCAAAGATTCCTCCAAGTTGTTCAGGATCACTGCATTGCCACTAATGTAGAAGTCCATTACGTTCGACTGTACCACAGTGTATCAGTCTCTGTGTACAATGTTCTCCTGGTTCTGCTCTTTTCACTCTGCATCACTTCCTTGTTCCAGTCTCCATGGAATTCCTCCACTTTATTATTCCTTTTAGCACAATAGTATTCCATCACCAACAGATACCATAGTTTGTTCAGCCATTCCCCAATTGAAGGGCATCCCCTCATGTTCCAATTTTTGGCCACCACAAAGAGCGCAGCTATGAATATTCTTGTACAAGTCTTTTTCCTTATTATCTCTTTGGGGTACAAACTCAGCAATGCTATGGCTGGATCAAAGGGCAGACAGTCTTCTATCGCCCTTTGGGCATAGTTCCAAATTGCCCTCCAGAATGGCTGGATCAATTCACAATTCCACCAGCAATGAATTAGTGTCCCCACTTTGCCACATCCCCTCCAGCATTCATTACTTTCCCTTGCTGTCATGTTGGCCAATCTGCTAGGTGTGAGGTGATGCCTCAGAGTTGTTTTGATATGCATCTCTCTGATTAAAAGAGATTTTGAACACTTTTTCATGTGCTTATTAATAGTTTTGATTTCTTTAACTGAAAACTGACTATTCATGTCCCTTGCCCATTTTTCAATTGGAGAATGGCTTGATTTTCTGTACATATGGTTTAACTCTTTATAAATTTGAGTAGACCTTTGTCAGAGGTTTTTGTAATGAAGATTGTTTCCAAATTTGTTGCTTCCCTTCTAATTTTAGTTACATTGGTTTGGTTTGTACAAAAACTTTTTAATTTGATGTAGTAAAAATTATTTATTTTACCTTTTGTGACCCTTTCTAAGTCTTGCTTGGTTTTAAAATCTTTCCCTTACCAAAGGTCTGACATGTTTACTATTCTGTGTTCACCTAATTTACTTATAGTTTCCTTCTTTTTATTCAAGTCATTCATCCATTCAGAGTTTATCTTGGTATATGGTGTGAGGTATTGATCCAAACCTAATCCCTCCCACACTGTCTTCTAATTTTTCGCAGCAGTTTTTATCAATTAGTGGATTTTTGTCCCAAAAGCTGGGGTCTTTGGGTTTGTCATAAACTGTCTTGCTGAGATCATTTGCCCCAAGTCTATTCCACTCAGCCTCCTTTCTGTCTCAGCCAGTACCAAACTGTTTTGATGACCACTGCTTTGTAATATAGTTTGAGATATGGGACTGCAAGGCCACTTTCCTTTGTATTTTTTTTCATTATTTCTCTGGATATCTTTGATCCATTGTTTTTCCAAATGAACTTTGTTATGGTTTTCTCTAATTCAGTAAAAAATTTTTTTGGAAGTTCAATGGGTATGGCATTAAATAGATAGATAAGTTTGGGTAGGATGGTCATTTTTATTCTTTTAGCTCATCCCACTCATGATCAATCAATGTTTTTCCAATTATTTAGATCTAGTTTTAATTGTGTGGAGAGTGTTTTGTAGTTGTGTTCATATAGTTCCTGTGTTTGTCTCAGCAGATAGATTCTTAAGTATTTTATATTGTCTTGGGTGACTTAAAATAGAATTTCTCTTTCTAATTCTTGCTGCTGAATTGGGTTGGAGATATATAGAAATGCTGATTACTTATCCAGGTTTATTTTTATCCTGCAACTTTGCTAAAGCTGTTGATTATTTCGACTAGCTTTTTGGTTGATTCTCTAGGATTCTTTAAGTAGACCATCATGTCATCCGCAAAGAGCGATAATTTGGTCTCCTCATTGCCAATTTTAATACCTTCAATTTCTTTTTCTTCTCTAATTCCTACTGCTAGTATTTCTAGTACAATATTAAATAATAAAGGTGATAATGGGCATCCTTGTTTAACTCCTGATCTTATTGGGAAGGCTTCAAGTTAATCCTCTTTGCAGATGATGTTTGCTGATGGTTTTAGATATATACTGTTTATTTTTAGGAAAGGCCTTTCTGTTCCTATACTTTCTAGTGTTTTCAATAGGAATGGGTGTTGTATTTTATGAAAGGCTTTTTCTGCATCTATTGAGATAATCATGTGATTTTTGTTGGTTTGCTTGTTAATATGGTCAATTATGTGGATGGTTTTCCTAATATTGAACCATCCTGGCATTCCTTGTATGAATCCTACTTGATAATAGTGGATAACCCTTGTGTTGACTTGCTGGAGTCTTTTTGCTAGTATCCTATTTAAGATTTTTGCATCTATATACATTAAGGATATTGGGCTATAGTTTTCTTTCTCTTTTTTTAACCTGCCTGGCTTTGGGATCAGTACCATGTTTGTGTCATAAAAAGAATTTGGTAGAACCCCTTCTTGTCTTATTCTGTCAAATAGTTTGTATAATATTGGGATTAGTTGTTCTGTGAATGTTTGGTAGAATTCATGTGTGAATCCATCTGGACCTGGGGATCTTTTCTTAGGGAGTTCTTTGACGACTTGTTCAATTTCTTTTTCTGATATGGGGTTGTTTAGGTAATTTATTTCTTCCTCTTTTAGTCTAGGCAATTTATATTTTTTGTAAGTATTCATCCATATCACCTAGATTGCCATATTTGTTGCCATATAATTGGGCATAGTAGGTTTTAATGATTGCCTTAATTTCCTCTTCATTAGAGGTGAGGTCTCCTTTTTCATCTTGCATACTGTCAATTTGGTTTATTTCTTTCCTTTTTTTAATTAGACTGACCAGTACTTTGTCTATTTTTTTGCTTTTTTTCAAAGTACCAGCTTCTAGTCTTATTTATTAAATCAATAGTTCTCTGACTTTCAATTTTATTAATTTCTCTTTTGATTTTTAGGATCTCTAATTTAGTCTTCATCTGAGGATTTTTAATTTGTTCACTTTGTATTTTTTTAATTTGCATGCCCAATTCATTGACCTTTGCCCTTCATAATTTGTTTATATATGAACTCAGGGATATAAATTTCCCCCTGAGTACTGCTTTGGCTGCATCCCATAGGTTTTGAAAGGATGTCCCATCATTGTCATTTTCTTCAATGAAGTTATTGTTTCTTGTTCTTTAACTAACTGGTTTTGGAGAATCATATTGTTTAATTTCCAATTAATTTTTGATTTATCTCTCCATGTATCCTTACTAATTATTATTTTCATTGCATTGTGGTCTGAGAAGGTTGCCTTTATTATTTCTACCCTTTTGCACTTGTTTGCAATGTTTTTGTACCCTAATACATGGTCAATTTTTGTAAATGTACCATGTGCTGCTGAAAAGAAGGCGTATTCCTTTTTGTTTCTATTTATTTTTCTCCACATATCTACTAACTCTAATTTTTCCAAGATCTCATTTGCCTCTCTCACCTCTTTCTTATTTATTTTTTGTTTTGATTTATCTAGTTCAGATACAGGAAGGTTCAGATCTCCCATTAGTATAGGTTTTCTATTTATTTCATCCTTGAGCTCCTCTAGTTTCTCCTTTAGGAATTTGGATGCTTTGCCATTTGGTGCATACATATTGAGTACAGATATTTCCTCATTGCCTCAACTACCTTTTATCAGGATGTAATTACCTTCCCTATCTCTTTTATCTAGATTTATTTTTACTTTGGCTTTGTCAGATATCATGATTGGGACTCTTGCCTTCTTTTTATCAGTCGATGCCCAATAGATTTGGCTCCATTCTCTTACTTTCTTCCTATATGTATCTACCTTCCTCATGTGTGTTTCTTGTAGACAGCATATTTTAGGGTTTTGGATTCTAATGTACTCTGCTATTTGCTTGCATTTTATGGGTGAGTTCATTCCATTCACATTCAGAGTTATGATTACTAGCTGTGTATTTTCCAGTATTTTGATTTCTACTCCTGGTCCTGCCTTTTCTTCTTTCACTATTTCCTTCTACACCAATGTTTGTTTTTAATCAGTCCCCCCTAGTTCCCACCCTTATTTTACTTCCCTTTCTACCACCCTCCCTTCTTATTCTCCCCCTTATTTTCACCTGTAGTCTTTTTCAAATTGCCCCCCCACCCTCTTCCTCCCTTGTATTCCTTCCTTCCCCACCTGTCCTTTTTTTGCTCTTTTACTCCCCTGTAGGGTGCAAATCAATTCTCTTCCCCGATGGATTGAATTGTTCTTCCCTCTTTGGGTCAGTTTCAAAGCACATAAGAGTTGAGTATTTCCTATCTCCAAACTCTTTACCCTTCCAGTGTATCGATGTTCTCCCCCCTCCCACCATGAGCTTCTTTGTGACATAAATTTACCCCCATTTCTTTTAGTATTAACTTTTTTTTTAGCTCTGGTTGTATATGTGTGTGTGTGTGTGTGTGTGTGTGTGTGTGTGTGTACACACACATGTATATATATATTTATGCATGCATATATCTATATGCCTATTTATGTCTTGTCCTTTCATCCTATACAGTTTGTCACAGTTCCCTCTAAGTGTAATTCTTCTAGGTGCCCAAGTGATAGCAACAGTTTTTAAGAGTTACCAATGACCTCTTTTCTTATAGGGATACATATGATTTTAACTTATTGAGTCTCTTAAAATTTTTTTGTTGTTTTGTTTTGTTTTTCTTTTTCCCCTCTTTTTTAAATTACCTTTTGATGATTCTCTTGAGTTCTGTGCTTGGACATCAAATTTTCTGTTCAGGTCTGTTCTTTTCTCTACAAATTCTTGGAATTTTTCTATTTTGTTGAATGACCATATTTTCCCCTGTAAGAATATAGTCAGTTTTGCTGGGTAGTTGATTCTTGGTTGTAGACCTAGTTCCCTTGCTTTCCAGAATATCATATTCCATGCCTCTGCCCTTCAGTGTGGATGCAGCCAGATCCTGTGTTATCCTCACTCTATTTCCATGGTATCTGAATGGCTTCTTCTTGACAGCTTGTAATATCTTTTCTTTGATCTGATAGCTTTTGAATTTTGCTATAACATTTCTGGGTGTTGTCAGTTGGGGATTAAATACAGGAGGTGATCTATGGATTCTTTCAATCTCCACTTTTCCCTCCTGTTCTAGGATCTCAGGGCAGTTTTCCTGAATAATTTCCTGTAGTATTATGTCCAGGTTTTTTCTTTTGTCATGGCCTTCTGGTAGACCAATGATTCTTAAATTGTCTCTTCTCGAATGATTTTCTAAATGGTCTGTTTTGTGAATGAGATGCTTCACATTTTCCTCAATTTTTTCATTCTTTTTGTTTTGTTTTATAGTGTCCTGCTGCCTTGTGAGGTCACTTAATTCCAGTTATTGTATTCTGGTTCTTAAAGACTGGATTTCATCCCTGGCTTTTTGGTCATCCTTTTCATTTTAGTCTGATTCTCTTTGGAGGTCATCTTTCATCCTCTTCACCTCATCTTTCATCTCCTTTGCCTCATCTTTCATCTCCTTTGCCTCATTTTCCAGCTGGTTGATTTTGGCTTTCAAGACACTATTTTCTCATTTTAGTTCAAGTGCCTCTGTTTCAAGATGCCTTATCTTAATTTTTAAGTTCTTTTCCCAATTTTCTTCAGGCTCTCTTAATTGTGTTTTGAGTTCTTCCACAGCCTGTATCCAATTCACTGGGATTTCCGATTTATTGTTTGCTGATCTCTCCCCCTCTGTTCTGTTTGCTGAGTAGAAGCTGTCTGTTGTAGTTTCTTTCTTCTTTTTCTGTTGTTTGCTCAAATTCATCCCTTCTTTACTCCCCATATTTGTCTGTGCTCTTGCTCCTCTCATTTTTTTTTGGTTTTGGGGGCTTCTGTCAGTCTCCCCTCTTGGAGCTTTAGCAGGAGATCTCTCAGTGTAGTATCTCATGGAGCTTTGTGAGGTTTGAGCTTCACTGTCCTCTGGAGGCTTTTGATTGGATTAAAGTCCAGCAGTCAATGAGGATGGGTGTGGAGCCTGGGCTTCCTTGAGTTCTGGACACTTTTAATGGGGTTAAGTTCAGCTTAGTTGGGATGGGTGTGCTCTGAGTCCAAAACTTCCTGGAGGGCTGGAGCAAATATGGAGGATCTCCACAGCTCTGGTCAGGCTGCCAGGTCTATGCTCCCTCTCTAGCTCCTTCACTGCCATCTATGTTGAATACTCTGAACTTGGCACAGCCCTGCCTGCAAGGTGCGTCCTCCAGACCAGCAACTTTGCCGGCCCAGAAGTTCCTGCTGCCACTGGAGTCTCAGTGCTCTGGGTAGGAGGGGAGATGGGTCCTGGGACCTTCCTTCTGTCTTCCCCTTAAACCTGAGTGTTCTTGGATTCTGGCTTTTTGGGGGGCGTACCTTTTGAATAAGTCCAGCAGGAGGGTCCCTTGGCTCTGTCTTGTTGTTAAGTTTGTTTTCCAGTCCCCTGGGAGCATTCAGTTTGTGATCGGTTAGGAAGGGTATTCAGAGGTCTGAACTTCTGCTCCATCTAGGCCACCATCTTCTATAATGTTTTCTTATTAATATATTGGGTGACTTTTTCTCATTCTTTATCCTTCTTGACTTCTCTAAAGCCTTAATGAGGTGCATGGGTTTTCAAAAAGGATGATCACATCTGGTATGTGCTAAGCCTTTTTTAGGGCTACTTATCACATTTGGTATCTTCCTGGCAGTCAATTCTCACCTATGACTCCAAGAAGTTGTAACATGCACAATAGCTACATTCCAACAATCCACATTGGCAGATGGTCTAAACCAGGTTGAGGGTAACCAACAAATCTCAAATCTGTTGATCAGTTAGTGGTATGTCTATCCCAAGGAAGTGAAGACTTATCCTGTAAGAAAGGGTAAATGAGAACAATGTATTTTAATGACCATGAAGGTGACTGAAGCAGGTGCTCTGATGTGTTTTATAGGTAAGTTAGACATTGAAGAAGTCAAGGTCATCCACTACATTTTAGGCCATTGGCAGTTATCCTAGCTTTTGTCTTGCCAAAGGACTTCCATTACTCTGGAAGAGAGACTAAGATTGATGACTTTGTGCAACTCTGCCTCACTTAAATCCAATTCATGCACAAGTCAATAAATCAGCCCCATGATGTCATTGGTCCTCTTCAAAATGAAGGAATATATAAAAAAAGAGTTTACAAGGAATACTTGACTATTTTTTTTTTTGCTTCATTTAAATTTTTTTCCAAATTACATATACTTGACTGTTTTCTTTTTTTTTTAAATATATTTTATTTGATCATTTCCAAGCATTATTTGTTAAAGACATAGATCATTTTCTTTTCCTCCCCCCCCCCCACCCCCCATAGCCGACGCGTAAGTCCACTGGGCATTAGATGTTATCTTGATTTGAACCCATTGCTTTGTTGATAGTATTTGCATTAGAGTGTTCATTTAGAGTCTATCCTCTGTCATGTCCCCTCAACCTCTGTATTCAGGCAGTTGCTTTTTCTCAGTGTTTCCACTCCCATAGTTTATCCTTTGCTTATGAATGGTGTTTTTTTCTCCTGGGTCCCTGCAAGTTGTTCAGGGACATTACACCACCACCAATGGAGAAGTCCATTACGTTCGATGATACCACAGTGTGTTTGTCTCTGTGTACAATGTTCTCCTGGTTCTGCTCCTCTCGCTCTGCATCACTTCCTGGAGGTTGTTCCAGTCTCCATGGAACTTCTCCACTTTATTATTCCTTTTAGCACAATAGTACTCCATCACCAACATATACCACAGTTTGTTCAGCCATTCCCCAATTGATGGGCATCCCCTCGTTTTCCAGTTTTGGGCCACCACAAAGAGCGCAGCTATGAATATTTTTGTAAAAGTCTTTGTGTCCATTATCTCTTTGGGGTACAGACCCAGCAGTGCTATGGCTGGGTCAAAGGGTAGATATTCTTTTAGCACCCTTTGGGCATAGTTCCAAATTGCCCTCCAGAATGGTTGGATCAGTTCACAGCTCCACCAGCAATGAATTAATGTCCCTATTTTGCCACATCCCCTCCAGCATTCATTACTTTCCTTTGCTGTTATGTTAGCCAATCTGCTAGGTGTGAGGTGATACCTCAGAGTTGTTTTGATTTGCATCTCTCTGATTATAAGAGATGTAGAACACTTCTTCATGTGCTTGTTAATAGTTTTGATTTCTTTATCTGAGAACTGCCTATCCATTTCCCTTGCCCATTTATCAATTGGAGAATGGCTTGATTTTTTGTACAATTGATTTAGCTCTTTATAAATATGAGTAATTAAACCTTTGTCAGAGGTTTCTTTGAAGATTTTTTCCCAATTTGTTGTTTCCCTTCTGATTTTAGTTATATTGGTTTTGTTTGTACAAAAGCTTTTTAGTTTGATGTAGTCAAAATTATTTATTTTACATTTTGTGATTCTTTCTATATCTTGCTTGGTTTTAAAGCCTTTCCCCTCCCAAAGGTCTGACATGTATACTATTCTGTGTTTACCCAATTTACTTATGGTTTCCTTCTTTATGTTTTTTGTGAATGTGCCATGTGGTGCTGAGAAGAAGGTGTATTCCTTTTTATCCCTATTTATTTTTCTCCATATGTCTATTAATTCTAATTTTTCTAAGATTTCATTCACTTCTTTTACCTCTTTCTTATTTATTTTTTGATTTGATTTATCTGAATTTGATAATGGTTGGTTTAAGTCTCCCACTAGTATGGTTTTATTGTCTATTTCTTCCTTCAATTCTCCTAGTTTCTCCATTAGAAATTTGGGTGCTATATTATTTGGTGCATACATATTGATTAATGATATTTCCTCATTGTCTATAGTCCCTTTTAACAAAATATAATTACCTTCCCTATCCCTTTTGATCAGGTCTATTTTTGCATTGGCTTTATCAGATATCATGATTACCACTCCTGCCTTCTTTCTATCAGTTGAAGCCCAGAAGGTCTTACTCCATCCTTTAATTCTGACCTTGTGGGTGTCAACCCGCCTCATGTGTGTTTCTTGAAGACAACATATGGTAGGGTTTTGGATTCTAATCCATTCTGCTATTCGTCTACGTTTTATGGGTGAGTTCATCCCATTCACGTTCAAAGTTATGATTGTCATTTGTGGACTCCCTGGCATTTTGATTGCCTTCCCTAATTCTAACCTTTTCTTCTTCGGCTCTACCTTTTAGTCCAGTGATTTACTTTGAATCAGTCCCCCTTGTCCCCTCCCTTGATGTTTCCCTTTTTAGTCCCTCCCTTTTTGTTCCCTCCCCCTCCCCCCTCTCTTTCCCTCCCTTTTTGTTCTCCCTCTCCCCCTCCCCCCCTTGGTTTTCCCTTCTCCTTACCCTTGTTGGGTAAGATAGAATTCAAGATCCCAATGGATCTGGATGTTTTTCCCTCTCAGAGTTGATTTCCCTGAGATTGAGGTTTAAGTAACCCCCCCCCCTCTTCCTCTCCTTCTTATAGGAGTTTTCTTCCCCTCCCCTTCCCCTGTGAATCTTTGTGTGAGAACCATTATTCTATTTGGTCTTTCTTTACCCCCTATTTATACATTACATTTTCCCCACATATTAGTATACATAGGTTGATATAAATGTAGTCCTTATAGAAGAGAGTTTGAGTAAAAGAAGATAACATTTTTCCCCTTTCCTTAATATTTACCTTTTCAGGTATTCCTTGCTCTTTGATTTTCGGTATCAAACTTTCCACAGAGCTCTGGTCTTTTCTTTGCAAAAAGTTGGAAGTCTTCTATTTTGTTGAATGCCCATACTTTCCCTTGGAAGTATATAGTCAGTTTTGCTGGGTAGCTGATTCTTGGTTGGAGACCCAGCTCTCTTGCCTTTCTGAAGATCATGTTCCATGCCTTACGATCATTCAGCGTAGAACTTGCAAGGTCTTGTGTGACCCTGATTGGCATTCCTTTATATCTAAATTGTCTTTTTCTGGCTTCCTGTAGGATTTTTTCTTTTGTTTGATAGCTTTGGAATTTGGCAATTACATTCCTGGGAGTTGTCTTTTGGGGGTTTAGTGTAGAAGGTGTTCTGTGAGCTCTGTCAGTGGATGTATTGCCCCCTTGTTCTAGAATCTCTGGGCAATTTTCTTTGATTATATCTTGTATCACCATGTCCAGTTTGGTGTTTATTTCTGGCTTTTCTGGGAGTCCAATTATTCTTAAATTTTCTCTTCTCCCCCTGTTTTCCAGATCTATCACCTTGTCGGTGAGATATTTTATGTTCTCTTCTAATTTCTTGGTGTTTTGGCTTTGCTTTATTAGTTCTTGCTTTAAAGCCTGGTTTTCTTTTACAGTTTGGTCAAACTGGTTTTGTAGATGCGTGAATTTCTTTTGCATCATTTCCCACTTTTCCTCCCAGAGGGCTTCCATCTTTTTGGTCCTTTCTGATTCAAATTCTTCATGGGTTTGTGGAGAGTTTCTATTTCCTTTGGAAGATTTTGGAGAATTTTCTTGTATATCTTCTTCTATCTGCTCTGTATTTTGTATTTTGGCTCCATAGAATGTGTCCAGAGTCGCCCCTTTCTTCTTATTTTTCTTGGTATTTTGGGGCTTCTGTGCTTCTGTGGAGTTTGTCATCTCTGAACGTGGAGGATTGGCTTTTCTTGTCTTTGTCTGGTGATCAGAGGCTTTAGTCCTGGGCAGATGTTGGTTCTATGAGCGTTCCCTGGGTTAAACTGAATATGCCTCACTGGAACTGGAATGGAAGGGTCGGACCACGAGGCCACACTCTCCCCCTGGCTCGATTTCCGGAAGTTGCCTTCAGAATCGCTGGCCGTGAGGCTGTTTCGTCGGCCTGCGGGGGGATGGGCTGCCGCTTCCCCAAGCTCCGAGAGCACAGACTTTCACTGAGACTTGGATAGCAGGATCCAGCCCGTGAGGCTGTCTTGCCCGCCCTGAGGGTTGCTGTTGTTTTGACCAGCTCTCTGCAGCGGAGGCCCCAGGCAGTAACTTTCACCCGGACCGACAGGCTCTCTGCAGCGGAAGCCCCAGGCAGTAACTTTCACCCGGACTGGGACTTGGGTAGAAGACCCTGAGGGTTGTTGTTCCTCAGACCCTGCTCTCTGAGCCCGGTGCGGCTGCCGCTTCCGGGAGCCTTGGACTCTGCGCTCCTACCCCTGAGGTCCGAGGGATCTCGGGTTCTGGCTTTTAAGGGGAGCCGTACCTTTTGAACCGGGTCCAGGTCCAGGAGGAGGGTTCCCAGGGTCTGTGCTGTTGATCGTTTTGAATTTCGGCGCCTTAGGAGCTTATCGTGTGAGATCGGTCGGGAAGGGTTTTCAGGAGATCTGAGCTTTAGCTTTCTCTAAGCCGCCATCTTAACCGGAAGTCCACTTGACTGTTTTCTAACATTTAGTGATACATGTTCTCTAGCTACCTCTTACCCCTCCAATCTACCTGAGATGATAGGTAATATTATATAGGTTATTCATATGTTATCATATAATGCAGATTTCCATGTACCTTATGTTGTGAAAGAAGAGACATATTGCTTACATTAGATTAAAAATCATGGAGGAAACAAAGTGAAGAATGGCACACTTCAATTCACATTCATATTCCATCATCAGTGAACAGACTTTTTTGGCATGAATCCCTTAGAGTTGTCCTGGGTCGTTGCTTTGCTGATAATAGGTAAGTCAATCCACAGTTGATCATTGTACATTATTGCTGTTACTATATACAATGTTAACCTAGTTTTGCTCGCTTAACTTTTCACCACTTCATTTGGAAGTATTTTTAGGCTTTTTATCACCATCCTATTCTTCATTTCTTATGGCACAACAGTATCAAGGAATATTTGACTTATATTTATTTGGAAATTTTAATTAATTAGTCAATTCAGAACATTATTCCTTGGTTACAAGAATCATACTCTTTCCCTCCCCTAACCCCACTCCTTCCTGTAGCCAATGTGCAATTTCACTGGGTTTTACATGTGTCCTTGATCAGAACCTATTTCCATGTTGTTGATGTTTGCACTAGAATGATCATTTAGAGTCTATATCCCCAATCATATCCCTTTTGACCCATGTAATCAAGCAATTGTTTATCTTCTGTGTTTATGCTCCCATAGTTTTCCCTGTGAATGTGGATAGTGTTCTTTCTCATAAATCCCTCAGAGTTGTTCAGTATCACTGCATTGCCACTAATGGAGAAGTCCATTACATTCGATTGTACCACAGTTTATCAGTCTCTGTGTATAATGTTCTCCTGGTTCTGCTCCTCTCATGCTCCTCTGCATCAATTCCTGGAGGTTGTTCCAGTTTGCATGGAATCCCTTCAGTTCATTATTCCTTTGAGCACAACAGTATTCCATCATCAACAGATACCACAATGTGTTCAGCCATTCCCCAATTGATGGGCATCCCCACATTTTCCAATTTTTTGGCACCATAAAGAGCACAGCTATGAATATTCTTGTACAAATCTTTTTCCTGGTTATCTCTTTGGGGTATAAACTCAGAAGTGCTATTGCTGGATCAAAGGGCAGACAGTCTTTTAGCACCCTTTGGGCATAGTTCCAAATTGCCCTCCAGAATGGTTGGATCAATTCACAACTCCACCAGTAATGCATTAATGTCCCAATTTTGCCATATCCCCTCCAGCATTCATTACTTAACTTGCCTAGAGGGATTTTAAATGGAATTTCTCTTTCTAATTCTTGTTGCTGAGATGTGTTGGAAACATATAGAAATGCTGATGACTTATGTGGATTTATTTTATATCCTGCTACTTTGCTAAAGTTGTTGATTATTTCCACTAGCTTTTTAGTTGATTCTCTAAGATTCTTTAAGTAGACCATCATATCATCTGCAAAGAGTAATAGCTTGGTCTCCTTATTGCCTACTTTAACACCTTCAAATTCTTTTTCTTCTCTAATCGCTACTGCTAGTGTTTCTAGTACAATGTTAAATGATAGAGGTGAAAATGGGCATCCTTGTTTCACTCCTAATCTTATTGGGAAAGCTTCTAGTTTATCCTCATTGCAGATGATGTTTGCTGATGGTTTTAGATAAATACTGTTTATTATTTTTAGGAAAGACCCTTCTATTCCTATACTTTCTAGTGTTTTCAATAGGAATGAGTGTTGTCTTTTGTCAAAGGTTTTTTTTCTGCATCTATTTAAATAGTCATGTTATTTTTGCTGGTTTGCTTGTTAATATGGTCAATTATGTGGATAGTTTTCCTAATATTGAACCATCCTTGAATTCCTGGTTTAAATTCTACCTGGTTATAATGATTAACCCTTGTGATGATTTGCTGGAGTCTTTTTGCTAGTATCCTGTTTAAGATTTTTGCTTATATATTCATTAAGGAGTTTGGTCTATAGTTTTCTTTTTCTGTTTTTGACCTGCCTGGCTTTGGTATCAGTACCATATTTATGTCAGAAAAGGAATTTGGTAGAACCGCTTCTTGGCTTATTCTGTCAAATAGCTTGTATAGTATTGGGATTAACTGTTCTTTGAATGTTTGATAGAATTCATTTGTGAATCCATCTGGTCCTGGGGATTTTTTCTTAGGGAGTTCTTTGATGACTTGTTCAATTTCTTTTTCTGATATGAGGTTATTTATGTATTCAATTTCTTTTTCAATTTATAGTTTTGTAAATATTCATTCATATTACCTAGAATGCCAAATTTATTTTCATATAATTGGGCACAATAATTTTTAATGATTGACTTAATTTCCTCTTCATTAGAGGTGAGGTCTCCCTTTTCATCTTTGATACAGTTAATTGGGTTTTCTTCTTTCCTTTTTTAAATTAGATTGAACAGTACTTTGTCTATTTTGTTTGTTTTTTCAAAGTACCAGCTTCTAGTCTTATTTATTAAATCAATAGTTCTTTGATTTTCAATTTTAATAATTTCTCTTTTGATTTTTAGGATCTCTAATTTAGTTTTAATCTGAGGATTTTTAATTTGTTCACTTTCTAGTTTTTTGACTTGCATGTCCAATTTATTGACTTCTGCCCTCCCTAATTTGTTAATATATGAACTCAAAGTTATAAATTTCCCCCTAAGTACTCCTTTGGCTGCACCCCATAGGTTTTGAAAGAATGTCTCATCATTGTCATTTTCTTCAATAAAATTATTAATTGTTTCTCTGATTTGTTCTTTAACTAATTTTGGAGAATCATTATTTAATTTCCAATTAATTTTTGATTTGCCTTTCCATGTACCCTTACTAATTATTATTTTCATTGCATTGTGATCTGAAAAGGTTGACTTCTATTTAATGTAAACCTGTTCACCAGCTACAGAGGGAGAAATACTGGAGGAGTTCTTATCCTGAGGACAGACAAGCATCAGATAGGTGCTGTATGCAGGTTGAATGACTGAGCCAACATAGTGGGTAGGAACAATGTTAACTAATTTCTTAGTTAACTACTTCTTCAGGTTGAGCTCCACAATTATTGGGCAGTAGAACAACTTTGACCTTTCACTGAAGGTGAATGATGATGGAATCAGTCAGTAATAATTTTGCTTTCCATCCATGAAATTAGCTTGCTCTCTGTGAGCAACAGGTTAAAAGAAGGTGTGAAACTGTGAAAACTCTAGGATGATGACATTTTTTCATCAACAAAGGTTTTTATTTTATGGGAATTTGCAGCATTAGGCACACAAGAGAACATTCAATCTGCCTTTTTTTCTACTTAAATCCAATGCCTCCATGATTCACTGGGATGTGCCAAAGTCCAAGTTGGTGAGATTTTCAAATGTGCATGTATTTTTAAAAGAAAGCAAAACTGTTCAAGGGATTGACCATGCTTAGAAATCAGTTCTTAATGCCAATTCAATTCGATAAATATTCATTAGGCACCTGTTATTTACACTGTGCTAGGTTCTAGAGATTCAAAGACAAAAAGTGAAAGTGGCTCTGCTCCCAGACTTACACACTTCTTCATAGTAACCTGTTTTGCTGACTGACTTAGTTTTCAAATGCCTGATCTTGAATTGAAATGCCAAAATTCTTCCCTAAATACACACATTTCAGTCAACTACCTTTGCTCAAAAAATTATTTTGCTTTTTTTTTTTTCAATTTCTTTTCAATCCAAGACAAAGATATTCTCCGAACTGTTAACTAAAAAATCACTCAGGAAATATGGCCTAGGTTCTCTAATTTAGCCATATTTATGTTATTATTCTCATCAGTGGCTTTAGGTGACTCTCAATATGTAATGATTCTGTATGGCAAACTTCCTTTACCAGTGATATAAGGAAAATGAACAATTTTACTGATCCATCAAAATTTTTCATTCTCTTCATTTTCAAAGTTATGGATGAGTATTAATTTTCTATTCAAAGAAAAACATGTCTTTTATCATGGGGCATTTGGAATCTGGACAATGGTGTGCTGGAATTAGCTCCAACTTGCTTGTTTGAGATCTTGTTAAATTTTTCAGCAGTCCCTATGAACTGAGATTTGATGTGCCTACTTTTGTTGATGTTGTCTATACTCAGTGATGGAGAAAATGTTAAAAATGCAGATTAAACTTAATAGCATGTCCTGCTTCCATTTTTTTTCAGAGTCCCAGTTGTTAAACATTTTTAGTACAGTGCCTGGTTAACACCATAGAGTAGTTTCTGGGTTTTAACTGTAGTTCTGTTCTTATACTTTTGTATCCATCCATGCATAGCCTACAGTATGATATTCTGTTCTGCCTGTTATGGGATTATGCTATTTAAAACCAGAAAAGATATAATCGATTATTTAGTCTGAATCTTCATTTTTAAAATGAGGAAACTGTCACCCACAAAGGTAAAATGGCTGACCTTAAGTTACCAAAGTTGAAGTCCAAATGCACATTTTCCCAACTGGACTGTATTGCTGATTTTATACCTTATTTTGGTACTATGCATTTTGAATGACCCTTCATCCCCAGTTGCTGAACTCTTCTGGTTGGCATGGTAGAAAAACAGCTCATTGATGTCCTTAGGGGCCATGCTTATTTATGTCTATGGTTTAAGAATTCTAGATGACTCCAAAAGTTCAGAAAGCTGTAAGAGAGATAGGCTAGTTAATCCAAACAAATGAGGAAAGTACAACCTTGAGAGTGACTTTGTGAATGACTTTATATTATTAGATTCTAACAACTTGAGAAAGAAAAGCAAGACCAACCAACCCATGATTGTCCCACTCATCCTGAAATCTTAGACTGCTCTACAAATTAGATCTTATCCCTACTATAAATGCAGTTACTGAGGAGGAAGAAGTGGGGCTGAAAAGGCTGAGATTTTATTTCCTTCCTTGTTACCTTTATGCTAGATGAGAGATAAATGGATTACAAATGTCTTTTATTTTAGAAAATGAAAAGAAATAAAAGGATTAAAGGTCAACCTTATACAAATCCAGATTAATTGGCTCCTTACCAGATTTTCTACAGTGGGCAAAAATGTGAAGGGGAAGAATGTTAGCTCCTTGAGAGCAGGAACTGTGTTTTTTATCTTTCTTTGTATCCCCAACATTTAGCCCTGGCATCCAAAAAGTCCTTAATCAATGCCTGTTGACACTATCATCCTCTTCTCTGTAGGGGCTAATTCAACATCCTGTATTCTCTGGCCAAATCTTGCTAACAATAGCCAACCTAATAGCAGACTTTTAATAGCTGCTTTAAGATTAGCGATACACTGTTTATGTTACCTTATTTCATCTTTACAGCATATCCACAGATATTCTCTTGGTACTGTTTTGGTAGGAATCCCCTGATTATAATAACAGATAATATGCACAGGAGATGATATATGTTATACATACACGCATGTATATCACATGTACATGTATACATGTACATATAATATACAGACACATGTGCATACATATATACATTTTGGATAATGTATATATGCACTTATATTTAAGTGCATACATATCTCTAGATATAATCTGATTTGACCCTCAAAACAATCCTATGTATTAGATTCTATTATCATCCCTATTTCACAGATGAAGAAACTTGATCTCAGAGCTATCAAATGATTTGCTCATAGTCCCAGAGCCAGTGATTGTTAGGAGATGGATTCTATCCCCTGGCCTCTTGATTCCAAGTACAATGCAGTCTCCCCTGCACCATGCTGCCTCTTTGCTGGTAATGGTTTATGATATAAACTCTTCAAAGTTTATCAAGTGCTTACTCTATGTTGGGAATACACAAAAAAGGAGAAAAAAAAAGGCAGTCTTTGTCCTCAAAGAGTTTACATGCTAATGGGGATAGGTGGGGAGAGACCAAACAGAAAAGGGAGGTGAAAAATGTTTGGAATGCAGGACAAAGGAAAGAAAGTCATGAGAGTAGGGAGTTGACCTTGGAGAGGAATGAAGACTTAGGCATTAGGCATTTTCCTGAAAATGGAAAATTTAATTCAAATTATATTTGTAGTTTTATAGAGAACCTTTGAACCCCCCCCCCAATTTTAAAGACACAAAAGAATAAATATTTAGTAATAGAATGAAGGTGTTCATAAATGTCTTGGAAAAATGTCTCAGAAAAAAGGGGGGATAGTTTGAGGTGGGGAGAGCTTCCTTATGCTCCAGAAGCAAAAGAGCAGTCAACACTTCCTCTGTGCATGATCCTGAGCAAATCACTTAGCTCCATTTGGTTAGCCCCTGCCCTTCTGTCTTAGAGTTGTTACTAAGACAGAAAGTAAAGGTTTGGGGTAAAAAAAAGATATTCCATTTCCCAATGACTAGGGTTCCTTTGCCCTTGCCCTAACCTCCTGTTTCCTCTTTTGGCCCAATGCTTCTAGGTACAAAAATAATTATAAAAGTTGGAGGAAGGTCCACTCCACAAAGAAACCTTAAATCTTACTATTTCCTTGTTGTTGTTCTTTATTCAATTAGTCATATCTTCCTCTTTTTGTGATCCCATTTAAATTATCTTGGCAAAGATATTGGAATGGTTTACTATTTTCTTCTCCATTTTATTTTACAAATGAGAAAACTGAGATAAATGGGGTGAAGTGATTTGTTCAGGGTCACTCAGCTAGAAGGTGTCTGAGGCTGGGATTTGAATTCAGGTCTTCATGACTCCAGACCCAGCATTATCCACTGTGCCAAATAGTTGCGGCTATTTCTTTGTGTAAGGAATTAAATTTAGGGGTTTGGCTAAATATGAGACTTCTAAAGTAATATTGTCATCACTGATTAAAAAATATTATAGCTCAAGTCAAGTGACTTTTAGTAGCTTTTATTTACAGAGGTGGAAAGAGTGAAAGTAGAGAAATGTAAGAAGAGAGTAGAGAAAATGTCTAGCCTATCACACTAAATGTTGTTCCATTGTCTGACTCAGCTCCAGCAGGGTTCATTAACTCTCTGACAGAGGATCTGGTGATGTCTTATACAAAGGTTCCACTAACAGTCTCCTCCAAGAGAAGGAGGCTTCTCAGGAACTAATCTTTCCAGAAGCCAGGAAAGGAAGGCCAGCTACTCACTGAACACAAAGTCCAAGAAGATCCAGGAGCAGTCCTTCAAGAAGCAGTCCAAAATTCAAGGTCCCAAGTCAAGGCTGAGGTCCAAGTCCAAAGCCACCTCCAAGAGACAAGTCACCAGCTGAAACTCCAAGCCAAAAATTCAAGCTGAAGACCCCTTGGATAGGAAGTTCAGGACTTTTTTTAGTCCTTTTTCCATGTCACTTCCTGTCCCTTCCTCCACTTTACAGGAACCAATTGTAGTCTTTAAATTTGCCTAGCACTGCCTAGGGGTTGGGCAGTTGCCTCTGATGTTGTCACCCACTTTTAGTAAGTGATTTAGGAACTCCCTTACTTAGTGTTAAGTAGGGATATTTAAGTTTTTTGTTGATTAATTGAAAAATTGCTGATTGATAGACAAAGAAAGTTTGATTCACTCTTCACTTGAATGTCTTTACTAAGCAATAAAGGCTTTCGTTCTACTATTAGAGATAAAACACTTAAAAAATTATCTGGGAAATGTAACTATGAATGAGTTTTAGATAAATATAAAGGCACAGGTAGGTGGCTCCATGATTACATAACTAGCCATAAGATGATTCTAGGATTAAATTTGGGGTCAGACACTTCCTTGCTGTGTAACCCTGGCCAAGTCACTTAATCCCAGTTGTCCAGCCTTTACCACTTTTCTAACTTAGAACTAATATTTAGGGTTTTTAAATATATGTATATATATAATTTTAATTATATATTAATATTAATATTAATATATATCAATTATATATATAATATAATTACCCATATATCAATGCAATTTTTAAAATATTTACTTTCTGACATTTTGTAGTCCATCTGTCTCTCTCTCATCTCTCTGCTCTCCTCTCCTCTTCTCTCTCTCCCCCACCTCTTTTCCCTCTCAAAGAAGGCAGGCAATGTGATACAGGTTGTTTATGTATATATACATATATATATATGTATATATTATCATACAACACATTTTTTCATGTCCATCGTGTTGTGAAAGAAGATACACAATGTCTACCCTAGAGAAAAATTCGTGAAGAAAACTGAGTAAAGGATGGGAGGTTTACTTTGCATTTTGACTCTAATAAACATGCACCCTATATTAATAAACATGTACCTGTATTAACAAACATGTATCCTATATTAATAATATTATTTACCCCTTATTGGTCATCAGTCTCTTAGAGTTGTCCTGGATCTTTGCATTTTTAATAATTGTGAAGATTGGATTTGGCTCTCCTCTGATTGTAACAATGAAGGTACTTAGCTCTTCCCTAATTGGGAAGATTTAAATTGTAACTCATGTCTATTTTTAGATTTCAATCACCATAAGTATAAACACCCTACTTAAAAGTTAAGTATGAAGATCTGCCCATGTTAGATCTAATCACTAAAGGTGTAAACATCCCACTTAATCATTTAGTGGGAGATCTGTGATCCATGTGTGAAATAGTGGGTAAAGAATCAGAATCGACTAACTACCTTCTGGCTAGTCCTAGAGCAGAGCTTCAACTATGATTGGTAGATGTGGAATTAGTGGAAGGCACAGGAAGTGACACAAGAGGAAAATGTCTTTAAAAAGGGGCTGTCACTTCTTGTGAGAGGCAGATCTTCATTTTTGGAAGTGGAGACAGGAGGAATTCTTCATGCTTTTGAGTTGAAGCTGATGAATAGGGGCAGAAGGTTCTGCTCTTAAACTAACATGTGGTGAGTGAAAAGCTGATTCTAAACTGCTGGATTTTTCTGAAGAAACTTCCACAGGTCCTGGGCTTCAAGGGCCAAGGCCTATCTGGTTAAGGATTAAATTCCCTTGCCTGGTTTTTGATCCAGGAGTCGGAGATAAATTACTTAGTGCTGAGGCTAGATATCTTACCTTATCCTCTCTGATTTCTTGCTCCACTCTTTCTACATTTTGTAAATAAATCGTAAATAAATCTCTTTGGAATTAATTAAATTCCTGGTGACAAAACTCTTAAATAATCAAGTCCAACCCTTTAAAAATTAACCTCTTTTACCCCTTACATAATAGTTAAGAAATTCACAGTTGATCATCATACATGATTGTTGTAACTCTGTACAATATTCTCTTGGTTCTGCTCATGTTCCTTTGTATGACTTCAGATAAGTCTTCCCAGATTTTTTATTGTGATTTTGTTTGTCATGTCTGAAGGCACAATAGTATTCTATTACAAGCATGTGCCACAATTTGTTCAGACATTCCCCAACTTATGGACATCCCTTCAATTTCCTATTCTTTGCCACCACAAAAAGAAGTGCTTTGCCCCCCTCCTCCCCCCCCCCCCCAGCTTTAATCTCTTTGGGATATAGACCAGCTATTGGTGAAACAAGTATTGCTGGTTCAAAGGATATGCACAGTTTTATAGTCCTTTGGGCCCAGTTCCAAATTGCTCCCCAGAATGGTTTTACCATAATTATCCAAAATATTCTAGTTATCACTTTCCCTTGCAAGGAATGTAATCAGTTTAACAGTATTGTGTCCCTTGATTACTTAAATATAATAAATGCTTTAGGTATCTCTTGTATTATTGAAATATCAAGTATCCTAGCTACCACTTTCCCAGGAAGGCTTGTGATTAGTTTAACCCCTTTTTATGCTTTTTTTGTGTGTGTCAAATTGGATTACTGAATTTTATTATTAACTCTTCTTAATTTCATCAAGAACATCTTGAACTTGTCTATTTCATTAAAAATCCATTTTTTCCTCTTTTTCTGAGTAAGTGACTTTTGGTTGTACCCCTAGATCCTTTACTTTGCAGAATATCATATTTTCTGTCTTTTGTTCCTTAAATATAGAAGCTGTCAGGTCCTTTAATAACCTCATGGTGGTTCCACAACATTTTAATTTTTTTTTCTTTTCTAGCTGTTTGTAGTATTTTCTAGTTTGCTTAGGAGTTCTGGAATTTAGCTATAATCATCCTGGAATTTTAAAATGTATGCTTTCTTTTAGGAAGTAATTAGCAGACTCTTTCTATTTCTATTTTTCCCTTTTGTTCAAGAAAATCAGAACAGTTTTTCCTGATAACACTGTCCAGGTTCTTTGTTTTTTTCAATCATGGATTTTGGGCAATCCAAGAATTCTTAGATTATCTCTTCTGGATCTGTTTTCTAGGGCAGTTATTTTTTAATTGAGATGCTGCACATTTTCTCCTATTTTTTTCATCCTTTTTAATTTGCTAATTTGTTTCCTGCTATCTCATGAAATTGTTAGCTTTCATTTGTCCAATTTTAATTTTTAAGGAGACATTTTTTTCTCTGAGGCTTTTTACCTTTTTCTTATGTAGTTATTTTTCTGTTTAAGGTACTGTATTTCCTTTTTTAGAGAACAATTTTCTTCAGTGATATTTTGTTTAAGCTGTTGACTTTTTCATATCATTTTTTTCTAATTTTTCTTCTAAGTTTCTTATTTGTTTTCCCATTCTTTTTTATTTTTGGCTTAATTCAGGGGTTCATTTTGGCCTTGACATTTTTTCACATTTTTCTTTGAGCCTTCACATGTTTTCATTTTTGTATTACTCTCCTCTTCTGAGCTTGTATTTTGTATATCATCTGTCTTGTTGAAATATTTTTTCTAGTGCTAGGCTTTTTCTCTATCTTCTGCTCATGGAAGTTATTTTTTTCCCCCTTGATTTTGTCTATATGCTGAAGCTTAGCTCCATTTCTGGAGTAAAGGAAGTACTGTCCCTTACTTGTACTGTGCCTAGATCATCTTAGCTGTCCAGGTCTCAGATTGAGCACTCCTCAGAGGTGGCCTGGTTGGCTTGCTCTATGGAGGTTTGCAGATGTTGTTTGGCTGATTGGAGTTGGGTTCTGCCTAATCCCACCAAGACTGGATCCTGTTGGGCCACTTTCCTCCCATTGCTGTTTGTTTGATATTGTGTTGATTATTGCTCTTATCCTGTTGTGGCTGGACTATGCTGGCTGTACTCTTTTTCTTGTAGCCTGTGCTGTATTGCATCTGAATCCTGCTGATGCTTGTTCAGTGCTCTCTCCTCATTCCCCCTTGAGGTGAGTCCTTGCTATCTCTCATATTGTTCTGGGCAAGAACCCCACTTCACTACTTCTGTCGGTTCTGCTGCTCAGGTATTCATTTTGAGGTGGTTTTGTTCTACTGTAATCATTTGGAGGGTGGCTGATGGGCTTCAAGTGTTTCTTACTTCACCCTCTTGGCCTGATCTCTTCAGTATTTCCCAACTAAGTTGCAGAGCTCTGTGGACTCTGTAGCTACGGCTGATATCACCGCCATCATTCCCAGTCCTGCTTTGTGGAAGGTAAGGATTAAAAAAAAAACATGGCAACCCCAGATTCTTTTCTATTTTGAAAGTGAGAGGCAATTAGATGGTGGGAAGACATTAGGGGGTCTTAAAAGGGTTTAGGGGACCACTTGCCTAATTCTCTAGTTAAACTGAGACTCAAGGGGTTTACCTGGCCAAGATCACATAGGTAATAAGCATCCGAGGTGGATGGTAAACCTAGGTTCTATATTTCAACTACTTTACATGTAGAAAGTGCCCAATATACATGTATATACGCACATGTGTATATAACTTAAACACACACATACATATCTACATTCATTCATTCATTTTCAGACAAAAATAAGCCAGGCACTGAGTTACTCCTAGACCTACGTGGGAAGAAATATATATCTTCTTAGGAACTAAGGTTCCATGTGTTCATTTTATTTTTAATCTCTATACTTGGCACCTTGATGGGGGTTAATAACACTTTTTGATTGATTAATTGATTGTAGGGGAGGCACTTTTAGGAAAGCTGGCTAAATGAAGTTCCATATATCAAACCTCATTTTCCCACTGACTCCTATTTTTAAATGGGAACAATGTCTTAATGAACCACTAGCCTTTTCAACAGAGGACCCAGCATCCCCTGGTATCCCATCCTGCTGCTTTAATTGACTCAAAAGTAAGACCTATGAGAGCATCAGGAAATGTTGAGATTTTTGTTCCATGACTTAATATTTCATTTTTTTATCTAGATGCTTTTGTGTTGAATATAGATAAGATCCATTGTCTGAAAAGTCTGGAAAAGCTATTAATTCACATAACTCTAGTTGCTCTGGCTATTGCTTGAAACTTTTCTTGTGCTATAGTCCACAAATAAAAGAAAGGACACATGCATGCATTATGTGCCAACTGTGTGCCAGGCACTGTGCTAAGTGCCTTATAAATACTATCTAATTTGATCCTCACAACCACCTTGGGCGGTAGATGCTACATTATCCCCATTTTGCAGTTCAGGGAATTGAAGCAGGTAGAAGTTAAATGATTTGCCCAAAGCCCCATAGCTAGTAAGTGCCTGAGGCTAAATTTGAGCTCAGAATTTCCTGACCCCACACTAAGCTCTTAATAAACTGTGCCACCCAGCTGCCTCAAGGAAGAAAGATAGAGTGGTTAGGACAAACTTTCTTTTAGGTAGAAGGAACTTGAAGAGAGGAAGGAAGGAGGAGGGTATCCTTGTACTTTTCTTGACCGCCTAAATCATCCTGGAACTTTAAAGTAATACTAAAACATCTTCTTCTTTCCTCTAATTCCAATCATTGCTATACTTTTCTTTCTCTATTAATTCTTACTAGATCTCCTAACTGACAAGCTTATTTTATCATTCTTTAGAGGACAAGAGCTCTTTCCTCAAGTCAAGTCAAATCAAATTAATGAGCATTTGGTAACTGTTTAACATGTGTCAGCCACTGTGCCACACACCAGGGATAGAATATAGAATATATAATGGGGAATCAGAAAAAATAAGAACGATAAAGTGTGCCAGATTATTAAAGGCTTTGAATGCCAAAATCAAGTACATTTAGGGAAGGCATAAAGAGAAATTGAAACTATATTATATAGATTATTGGAAACTAGACAATATCTCATTATTACCAACATATGTGACTAATACACCTAAGTGAGTCTATGTAATGTTTTTTAGAGGCAGTATTATCCTGTCCTTATTCTTGTCCTACTTCTCCTTACCCCCAAAGTCTCCCTTTTTCTAAGCTTTATCTTCTTTTGCCTGTCTCTTGGGGCTACCATTTGCTAGAACCTCCCCATTCTTCTGTTCCCTATTCTTCTATCCCACTCTATCTCTTCCTCTGGTTTTTTTTCTCTGTCTCTCTCCCATTTAATCGTCCTTATTTTCAATAATGTTAAAACGTGAGTGTTCTTCATGGGGGAGTGGGGATGAAGAGCTATGCTCGGAATAAAGTAGACAGAGCACTGGATTTCCAAACAGAGGAGAAAAGTGGGAGAAGGGAAATAAAATGCTCATGCAAAGACTCCTTTATTTTCTCTTTTCAAGGATTGGTCATAGCCCTTTAATTTGTTTTTCTTCTTGGCTCCTGTACCATAAGATCTAGTCAGCTCAGCTGTGTACCTTACTCTTTTCAGAATTGATCATTGTGGATTGACCTTTAGGACATGGCTTAAAGCCACATACGTGACCTAAATAGATATGAAGAACATGCTGACTTACACAGGCAGATAGTGAAAATATAATTAATTACATGGACTAAAAATGTTCCCAAACCTCTTAAATGAATGCATCTCACAGCAAAACAATAGCAATAATAGTAATGATGATAAACCTTGCGGCTACCACAGGAACCACAAATACAAAATAAGACTCATGATAAGAATTTCTGAGGATTCAATTCAATCTAAAGTACAGGCTGCTTAGCAATCAGTGACTCCTGTCATCCATCTTACCTATGCTTTATAAAAACAGCATGCTTGACAATTATGGGCTAAAAGTAAGCATAGAAAATATTGAAGAATAGACAATGTCCTCAGATGCAATGAATTACCCATGGGTTATTATATGGGAAGATGCACAGTTGGAAAAAATGTCAACTAATAAATGGTACTGTGGGTTATAGACCCCTTTTCCTGAAATGAGGTTTGTGAAAAACAAGAGACATTGAAAAATGTTATCTACTCTGCAGTAGCATTCTAACTAAATATTACATTCGTTTTTTTTTTTTTCTGGTCCCCAGATCTTAACTCAATTGAGCTAGCATGACATTCTTTGATATGTTGTATCAGTAGCAAGACAAATTTAAAAAATGAATGATGAGCTGATCCATGATGTTAGAGGCACTTTGCTACCCCAGTGGTCCAGAAATCTTTTAATTTCATTGTATTCTTCCAAGATGGGCTATCTTGGCATTAATGAGGATGCATGTCCTTGTGTCATACCTGGGAATTTTATGGTAACATCATTAATTGCTTTCTGTTTGTCATCTATGGTCTTATCAGATTTAACAAATGAAGCATGATTGGATTTGGTCATTCCTTATTTAGGGAACCAGGATGATTGGGAATGAATATTATTGATCCAATCATCTACAGAGTTCTCTTTTTCAGTATGTACTATAGTATACGAAGGGCTGTAGGACTCCATGATTATGAAAAGACTGACAATCAAAACTAACATAAAAATACTTAAAGAACATATATTTTCTGGAAGAAAAAAAATTCCATAGATATGTCTGACATGATTCTGAGAAATAGCTGCAGTTTTAAGAAAGAAGATGCAAAATAAAGGATATTAGTCTCAGAGTTAGAGGTTTTGAGTTGCTTCTGATTCTAATTCTATGCCATTGTTTGTGGGATGACAGTACTGGGATCCAAAAAGATCTCAATGATCTAGAATGATGAACCCAAACTAATGAGATTTAATTTGGTAGAAATGGGTTAAAAACCCCAAAAGTTAAATACAGGATGTGGATAGATGTAGTGGTACAATAATTTCTATAAACAAGGGGATTTAGTGTTCTGCAAACCTTAATATGACCATGGTGACTTCTGATTGTTTCTTAGTCTACAGAGTGTCTAAATTGAGTATGGTTATTTTGGACAGTGTGTATTTTTCCCCTTTCAGGACAATTTGGGCAAGTTATACTTAGTTCTTGGTATTACATTTTATAAGTGACTTTGACAAGTTGAAACATGTTTAAAAAATGGTGACCAGAATAGTTAGGGAGATGACGTTCTATTCTATATACACATTACTTGAAGAAATTTGAAATGCTTCTTGGAGGGGAACTTATAGTGAGGCATATTAATTATCTGCAAATATTAAACAGACTATGATTATGGAAAAAAATATTGGATTGCTTTTGCAACAAGGGTACAGACCTAAAACCTTTGGCCAAACTTGTGAAAACATGGATTCAAAAAAGGAAAATTCCAGTGGGAAAAAATTGAAATTTTTGTAGGTAATGTGGTACAGTGGAACGGTTTTGGAGTCAGAGCATAGAATCCTGATTTTGTCATTTATTAACTCAGTTATGATGGACAAATCACTTATTCTTACCACTTAATTTCAACAACTGTAAAATGAACAGTTGAACTGGATGAAGCCCCTTCCACCTCTAAAATTATTATTCCATGACTACTAATGTCTTTTTTATTCAAAGAGGGCACCCATGGCAATGATTTGTGTAAATAAAGACATTAGATTAGATGACCTCTAACCATCTTTTCCACCTTTAAGGAGCATACGACTCTTTCCCTCAAATGCTGCCCTTCCACTTTCCCTGTTACAGTAGGGAATAATAATACTGTCCTCCTCATCCCTCAGGCTCAAAACCTAGGGATCATCCTGGATTTCCCATGATCCCTCATCCCTCATATCTAATGTTTTGCCAAGACCTGTTGATTTCACCTTTGGAACATCTCTAATATATTTCTCTCTCACACTGCTATCACTCCAGTGCAGGCTCTCATCACTGAATGCCTTTAGTATTACAACAGCCTGGTGGGTCTGCCTGCCTCACACATCTCCCCACTCCTTCCCATCCCTCCTCCATTCAGCCACTGAAAATGATTTTCCTAGAGGGTCATCCCTCTATTCAGTAAACTCCAGTGGTTTCTTGTTGCTTCCAGGAGTAAGTACAAAATGTCCTATTTAGCATCCAAAGCCCTTCCTACCTTTCCAATATTCTCACTCCTCACTTCCCAAAACACACTTTGTTGAATACACACGAAGACTATATATTCTGTAAACTCTTCGTAGGTAATTTTTTTAATCTCTGAATCAAATAGTCTATTTTCTAATAAAGAATCCCCTAAGAAATAGCGCAAAGAATATCAGCCCTGCGCTTCCATTTCCTAGACATAAATGCTCACACTGAAAATTTAACCATTGCTATGAGCCAGCTCCAGCTCATGAGGTTCTGGGCCTCAGTTTTTAATCTAACATCTATATAATGGGATATCAGAATTTGTACTTAATGCACTGGATTGTTGTTAGGAATAGATAAGCTACTACATGGAAACCCTTTCCCCACTATAAAGCACTACATAATTTATAAACTACTTCTATATAACTCCCTGAAGAGAATCTAGAACAAGTTGACTTTTCTCTGGAAGCTGGATGCCAGAAGGCCAGGATTTTTCTTCTGGCCAACAATCTCCACCAATGAGGAAAGTCTTACATAAATATGCTTTGAGCCTCAGGCTCCATTCTCAGATCCATAAATATAGTCTCACTATTGTATGTACTATCTTCCTATACTCCCACCAGAACTACTCACAGGCACCTAACCAGAGGATGCACATCTAAGCTCACACACACAGGCATGCCTCATCTCAATGATCACATGTACATTACCCCGGGGGAAAATAAAGCAAATGCTCAACCACTTATGTGAATTTAATTCAGTGCTCGTTTACCTTCCGAGACACACCCACTCAGTCTCTTCTGCATACTGATGAAACCTATGTCCATATATATGCTAAGCCATTTCTCTAAGGGCTCTCGTTCTTGTGTGTTTGGGCTCACATCCAATCCACTCCAGTGCATTGTGTTCTAAGGTCTCTGGTTAGGTTCTAGGCTCTCCAGGACATCTTTAGTGCCAGCCTCTATCCCAATGTAGAAACACCTTTCAGTTCTTATAAGTACGGCAACTACCCACATGACTACAAATATTACTAATAAGCCTTTTCTCATAAATACCCAGCCCCCCAATTTAGACAGGTTATAGTTGTTTTTGGTCTCACGATTTCTCAATTCCCTTCTTCTCTCTCCTCTTTTTCTCCCTCTCCTCCCATTTTTCTGCCTTTCTTTCCCTTGCTTCTCTTCACTCTGGGATGGTTTCTCCTCATGACACTCTGCTGTCTGGAATTTGTGCTGTGGTAAATAGACAATTCCAGAAAGAAAGTGGTATGAGCAGACAAAATAACCTGGGTGTAAAGAGGAGCTGGTTCAGAATACTCAATTAGAAGTCCAATTTCCGCTTCCTTCATAAGAGCTCTGAAATTCCTTTCAGGGGTGTCTTGACTGTATGGAAATTGAATGTCATTGAGAATTTTTTTTCCTCCTCTTGTTTCCTTGGCAACAGGTTGGTGATGCAGGAGCTGAAATGCACTTTGTCTTCTTGTCTCCGTGGAGATGTGGGATGTGGGTGGGTCAGAGACCCCTGGTGACAGCTGTGATGGATATGGAACTCTACCAATCCTGCTCTGGCCCTTCCCTACCCATTACACAAGAGGGTTCAACCCCAGGCAGGGAGGTGTTTCTTTTTCTTATTTTTAGCTACATAAGTGTTAATGCGGTGTTTTTAAAATCACTTTGTTTTTGCACATATACCAAGACTGCAGGTCTCGCCATTTAAAGCTTGCAGTAATTACATCAATTCAGTGTGAGAGCAACAAGTTGAAAAGGAAATTTCTTTGTGTTAATGTAAAATTTGAGAGAGGTGGGTAAGGGACTAAAGGTCAGGGCTCTTCCCTCTGGATTCGTGTCAGGCATATGTCAAGCCTTGTGCCACAGTGACTGCCGATTCATCAGGCAGCCCTATTCTATAGCCTCTCTCCATCCCTCAAATGTTCTGAAACAAATCATGCCTGTGAGCTGCAGAGAAACTGTGAGAGGATTGTAAATGGAGATCATCTGTCAGTGTTCTCTCCTGGAAAGCGAGAGAGAGGGCAAATGAAGAGGTCAGCCAAGATGAGAATGCTACTCAGAAGGAAATGCATATGAGGAAGCTGGAAGGACAGGCCAACCGAGCCTTCGAGCCACAGATGGACAAGACAGCTGGGGTACAGATGGACCCAGCTTCCAAAGGGTAGATGGCTTAGCCTACTCAGGGTCAGACAAGCAAGGAAGCAAAAACCATCAACTGGAGGGGAGGGTCAAGACTATAAAATGCTAAGGAGAAAAGAGCAACAGGTGAACATGGGGGGTGGGGGGGGCAGGATTGATAGATAAGAAAGCAAGCACAAATAGAATGATTCCAGGCACACACAAACTTATGTAAAGAACAATTGCCTAAAGACAATCATCATCAAAAAAAAAAAACTAATCAAATTCAGTCAATTAAAAAGAGTTTTTCAGATTGTTTTGTTTGGGTAGATTGTAGCCTCCCACACCCAAATGACAAAGAAATGAAGAGAAGTATAGAGAGAGGAAAGGAAAGGAGAGAAAAGAAGAGAAAGATAAAAAGTAAAGATGTAAAGATACAAGAGTGGGCAAAAGGAACTGAAAAAAACAGAGGTTAGAAGGTCAGGGATGTGAATAGGGGAAAAGGTTGTAGGGACAGATGGAGAATGAAGCTACCTGAGAGACAGATGGAGAAGATTATTAAAAGGGCAGATGGAAGGAAAGATCAGAAGACAGGAAGCTCAAGAGTTCAAATGGGCAGACATATTTGTTACATCAGTCAAAAACACTTATAGAGTGCAGACTCTGTATTAGGAGGATGGTGAGGCATTAAAAAACATAGTGATTACCAATGAAAAAAGTCACCATCTTCAAGTAGCTTACAGTCTACTTACATATTTATTTTCAACTCACCTTATTAGGCTTTAGTGGTCAACATTATGGACTGTGAATATCATCATTTAGAATTTCCTTCAGAAGCCTATGGTCTTATCAGTCTCTTGTTCTCACAAGCAATGGTGGGAGGTGGTGGTGGGAATAGGGGAAGGAATTACAACATGTATATAGTACCTACTAAGTTCTAGGCACTGTGCTAAGCACTTTACAAATATTAACTCGCTTAATATTGACACCACCCTTGAGAGGAGTGTGCTGTCATTATACCCATTTTACAGTTGGGGAAAATGAGGCACATAGAAGTTAGTGATTTACTAAGGATCACACAACTAAGTATCTAATACTGGATTTGAACTCAAATTTTCCTGACTTCAAGCCCAGTGCTCTATCCTCTGCACCTCCTACTTGCCCTGAAGAAGAGATAATCTCTTGAGAGCTACCATTTTCTATAATGTTCTTATTAAGTTATTCTTTGGTCCACTCAACTGGTTTTAATGGATAAGAACAACTGAAGTAATAGCCATACCTCTATCATATTGCCAAGATTTCCTCTGTGGTGTGGATGAAGACACACGTGGATCATAAAAGATGGAGGAGAGTAAAAATGAGGCAACCATCTTCTTAAATGTGACTAAGGCAGGCAGCTACTAGAGAAAATCTGCAATCTAAAAAACATGACATAGACTCACTTAGGTGAGTTAGTCACTTATATTGGTTACAATGAGATAATCCCTTGATTTCTAACCTATATCAATATAGATTCAACTTCTTTTCATGCTTTCTCTAAATGTGTACCTTTGATTTGGGCATCCATTCAAGCCCCTTAATAACTGGCACACTTTATCTTTCTTTTTTCCTGATTCTATTTCCTCTTATATATTCTATATTCTAGCCAAATTGGTGTACTCTTCATTTTCCTTCCTATTATACTATCCTTATCTACATATCTTGTCCTTTTTTATCATCCCTCATTTCTGTTTTTGGAAGTCCCTTTTTTCCTTCTTATAAATCCCAAAGAGAAATGTTAACACCTCTTCCATAAAGATTTCCTCTTCACTTTCCTTCACCCTCAAATAAGCCCTCTTTTGATTTCTCCCTCCTCATATTCCTTATAATTCTTTCATTGTACTCCTCCTTTGCATTTTTTCTCACCCTCCTTTATATCTTGATTTGTATTGAATTTTCTTCCATCAGATTGTAAACTATTTGACAGTAAGGTCTATCAAAAACCTTATAAAATTATGTTTGGAGAAGCGAGGAAGGAGAGTATCCCTGAATTTAGGTTCAAGTGGTTGTGAAGAGAGTAGTTTTAGTATGATCATAAGTTCAAATCAAGCCTATGACACTTTCCAGTTATGTCTTTCAGGGCAAATCTCTTATCCTTTCTCAGACTCAATTCCCTCATCTGTAAAACAGATAATAAAAGTATCTATCTCATAAGACTGTTGTGAGAATCAAACAAAATTATATATAATATCCATATGTATTTATGTGTATATATATTTATGAAGTGGGGTACTTCATAAAGTGAGTTCAGACACCCAGAAATTCAAATTAATGGAACCAATATTTATTCATTAATCTACTGATTAATAAGTGAATCTACTGGCCAGAGCAGACTTTCCTAGAGAAAGCTGCCCCGAACTGAAGTTACAGTTTTTATAGGGTTACCTACATGCAAGAGGTCAAGCAAGCTTATACAATGTGGAAAATGATATATTTTTAAAAATCATACCTTGAGTGAGATATGGTCTTAGTGGCCCGGGCTGAGTGAGCAGAGCAAGCATACCTTATTGTACAGAAGCCAGATATGCCATTAGCAGGGGAGTACAGGACATTCCATTGTATATCGTATCCTATGCTGGATTTATCTCTTCCTTAAGGGGTCATCATCTGGGGTGCATATGTTGCTTCTGACTTTCCCCAGAGGAAGCACATTCCTGATGCCTGCTTGCTACAAGGAAAAGCAGGCTTATTGATTAGTCCCTTAACCAACTGATCATGGATCTAGTTTTATTTCACTTCATATAGTCCTTTTCAAACTTTAAAGTGCCATATAATGTTATCCATTGTAATGATGATTATTATGTGAGGTGCATCAAGTGGCAAACAAAAGATGGGCCAAGAGACCCAAATCCAGGAGTGAAAGGAGTGAGTCGATTGACTGTATGGGACAAAGGGGTGAGGGTGGGATATAAGCAGACTCAAGAGAACATAATTATTGAGTTCAGCTGCTTTAAGTTAGTTGAGTAACAAGACTGTTGCTTTCCCTATATATAGCATATATCCCAAGGCTTCCTAGCTCTATCTTAAATTAGTCTTTGCACTTGAAATGGCTGACAAGGAATTGGTGTGCTGAACAGAATACAGAGGAAGAAAGCTAGTGAAATACAATGAATAAATAACCAAACAAACAAAGAAATAAGTAAATAAATAAAGGACTGGATCTATGAAAAAGAAACTTCTGAATATTTGCCAAGTGGTGGCTGAAAATAGCCAGGAATGCATTGCTGAAGTACTTTATATTGGTCAGTGCCCTCATCTGCTTTCTAACATAGGACAGTTTTTGTTTTCTTATAGGGATTAGCTTCTTCATAAGCTAGAAAGTTTGTTAGCTAGAGAACCTAAAGACTATCTAGCCCAATATTATCTCTTTTTTATAGATGAGACCTAGAGAAGCTAAGTGACTTGCCCTAAGCCACCAAGGAAGCAAAATGGCAGATGTGGAGTTTGAATCCAAGGCATCCAACTCTAAACCCAGTCTTCTTTCCATTGTACCTCATAGAACTTAACTCTTCTCTTTTTAAACTCAGAGCCCAAGGCAATGCCTTTCTCATAATTATAGGGAATGGGATATAAAATAGGCCTTAATTTCACTGGTTTAGAGAACTCCTAGAGAAGAATCTCCTTCCTTGCTTTCCCAATGCAGACCGTCTCTGAAACTTGGAGTGCCAGAGTGCCACATTTAGGTGACTTATCCAAGATTTCATAGTCTATATGTGTTGAAGACAGAGCAAATTAGTATGATCATGTAGCAGGAAGTGGATCTTTAATGAAATAGAGGACTTTAAAGCATTCCTGATGAAAAGAGTAGACCAGCAGAAAAACTTTAAATTTCATACACAGGTGTTAAGAGAAATATAAATGTATAAACATGAATAGGCAACCAAAAGGGGACTACACAAGGATAAACTGCTTACATTCTAATATGGGAAGAGGCTACAAATGATAGGGTTCCATAGATACCTACAGAGTCCTGTCATCAGAGGTCATAGGAATCCAAGAGACCAAAGGTCTGGAGAACTATTATGTCTTGATGATGTTAAAAAATGAATGGAAGAAAGGAAGAGGACTACACTGGGAGAAAAGAATAAGGAAAGATAGTAAAAAATATCTTACATAGTCAGAGTAAATAAGTAGAATTCTTTGCAGGGATGGGGGAAATGGGGCAGCCAACACTTAAACCTTAATCTCATCTAAACTGGTCAAAGGAGGGAAGAATCACATACAAAAGGAGGGAAGAATCACACATAAAGTTGGGTATGGAAATACATTTTATTCAACAGGGAATAGGAGGGAAAGGAGAGAAGGGAGAAAGGAGAATCAGAGGGAATAAGCAAAAAAAAAATTAAGAATGTACAAAATTTGAGTTAGCAAAGACTGGGAATGTGCAGAAACATCCTTCAATTGGAGAATGGCTGGACAAGTTATAGTATACAAATATGATGGTATACTAGTGAGTTGTAAGAAATTGTTGCAGAGAAACCGTGAAGATTTGTGTGGATCAATGCAAAGTGAAACAAACAGAATCAAAGGAAAATTTATACAATGAAAACGACATTATAAAGGCAAATAACTTCAAAAGTTTTAGGAATTCTAATCAGTATGACTAATCATGATTCTGAAAGACTAATGCTGAAACATGTTTATCTATCTATGTATGTATAGATATATACAAATATATATCTATACTGATATTTCCATATACATACATACACATAACATACAAATATAGGTGTATATGCACCTATGTATATTTGTGAGTCTGTTTCTTTTGGACCTGACCAGTGTGGAAATCTATTTTGCTTGACTATATATGTTTAATAGTTTTTTTTTCTTTCATCCTCAATTGGAGAGTGAAGTGGGAGGGAAAGAAGGCAAATTTTTGCAGAATGAAAAAATATTTAAAAAATAGAATGTCAGTTTCTTGAGAATAAATATCTCCCTCCCTCACTTCCTTCCTTCCTTCCTCCCTTCCTCTCTTTCTTCCTCCCTTCCTCTTTTTCTTCCTTTCTTCCTTTCTTCCTTTCTCTCTCTTCTTTCCCTTTCTTTCTTCCTTTCTCTCTCTTCTTTCCTTCTTTCTCTCTTTCTTTCTCTCTTTCTTTCTCTCTTTCTTTCTCTCTTTCTTTCTTTCTTTCTTTCTTTCTTTCTTTCTTTCTTTCTTTCTTTCTTTCTTTCTTTCTTTCTTTCTTTCTTTCTTTCTTTCTTTCTTTCTTTCTTTCTTTCTTTCTTTCTTTCTTTCTTTCTTTCTTTCTTTCTTTCTTTCTTTCTTTCTTTCTTTCTTTCTTTCTTTCTTTCTTTCTTTCTTTCTTTCTTTCTTTCTTTCTTTCTTTCTTTCTTTCTCTTTCTTTCTCTTGCATCACCAGTCTCTAACATAGTATCTAACCCATAGTAAATGCTCTATCCATTCATATTATTTAATACCTTTATAGACTATCTTTCTTGTTTTGAACACTATTTCAATAGACTATTTGGGGGGGGGGGCAAAAGGCACCACTGTAATTATGTTTTCTTATTTGTCAAAATAAAATTAAAATTTCTTTTTGAAAATTTACTTGCTGGTTTTTTTTTCACTTTCTCACACCAGTTCAATTTAATTTGATTGAACTTCACAAACAAATATGAAGTAATGAAAAAGTACACTCTATTTTGCCAGGCTTGGGCAAGCTAGCTTTGGCCAAATGAGTAACTTCACTGACCTGCCTTTTTGCATTTTCAACTGTGGTGATAGAACCAGAAAGGCCTTTGTCTCCTTACTAACTAACCTTGCTACCAAGCAGTGAAAACACACACACACACACACACACACACACACACACAAAATAAAACAAAAAAAATTGAAGAGAGGAAAGGCTCTTACTCCCATTTGTCTTACAGCACAGACCCTGAGGCAAAACAGTTGGAGGGAACTCACACTTGAAAGGAGGGTGATGGTAGCATTGTTTAGTTCTGCTAAAACTGCAAAAATATATTTTCAAGGCATTGCAATTTCTAAGACTTGAAGTGTACGTGATGTTTGAATATATCTTCCATTATTGAATATAGGAGTTCAATCTAACCATAAATATAAGCACCTACTAACTGCTGGGTTCTGGAGATAAATAGAGCCCTTCCCTCCTCCAAAGTCTCATCCTTCAAGAAAATCACATTCCACTAGAGTACTAAATATGTGAACAGATAAAGAATAGCAGATAGTTTGAAGGGGTTGGGGGGTGAGAGCATTACCATTCTGGAAAAGAATGAAAGGTTTCCTATAAGAAGTAGCAGGTGAATTGAGCCTTGAAGGAAGTTAGGGATTCTAGGAGGCAAAGGAGAGGAGATGGACTGTATTCCAGGCACATAGGAAAGCCTGTGGGATATCCCAGAGTAGGAGGTCCAGCTAGTATGCTAGTTTGAATGAAATATAGGGTAAAGGACAGAAAGCAATGTAAAAATATATGTGGAGATGTTAGTAGAAGGGAAGCTCTTGTAAGAAAGCCTCCAGAACAGGTAGAATAGAATCTGAGGTATGTCAAAGTATTAGAAAAAGAGTCAAATGAAATGATTTATCCATTTTGCCACTAAATAGCTAAGTGATTTAGGGCAAGGAATGACCTCTGTAGGCCACAATTTCAACACTCCTAAAATGAAGGGTTTGAATTGATGATATCTGAGGTCACTTCCAGGTCTACCATTCTATGAGTTTAGGAAAGAAGTGTAGAAAACAATCTCCAACTACCTCTTAAATGTCTCAGAAAGGATATCCCATAGACATTTTAAATATGCTAAAAAATAGAACTCATTATCTTCTCCCCAAACTCTCCCCCTTTAAGATGGTTTCAGAAAAATCTGAGACTTATGTGAACTGATATAAAGTGAATGAGCATAACCCAGGAGACCATTGTATATGGTAACAGTAGTAGTGTAACGATGATCAACTGTGAAAGACTTAGCTGGGTTAATAAGGATTCTGAGATGAAAAATGCCATCTAAGATTGGTGCATATTTTTTCACTTTCTTTTTTTACCTTTTTTTGTAATATTGCTAATATGGACAAAGATTTAAACAGTGTTATATGACTTCATATGTGTGATTGATACAATATTGATTACCTTCTCAGTAGATGGGAGAGGAAGAGAAGAGAGAAAGAATTTGGAATCAAAATTGTAAAAATGAATTTAAAAATTATCAACTCTGTTCCCTTTAGAACTTTTCTATTTCTGCTGAGGGAATTAGCATGCTCCCAGGCATCTAGACTTGAAACGAAGGCATGTATCATCCTCAATGGGTAGCTTGAGTGCTGGACCTAAAGTCAGGATGGACTCAATTTAATGAGTTCAATCCAGCCTCAGAGACTTACTATCTATGTGATCTGGATCACTCATTTATCCCTATTTGTCTCAGTTCCTCATCTATAAAATGAGCTGGAGAAAAAAAAAAGGCAAACCACTCAAGTAATTCTGCCAAGAAACACCTCAAATGAGGTTACAAAGATTTAAACAGGACTGGAAAAAAAATGACACCATCACCCTCAGCTTCTTACTCTTGCTTACCCCACAGATCAAATCCATTGCCAAAATATTATCAGCTCTACCTTCACAATATCTCTCATAAATGTCCATTTTCCTCTACTTATGTAGTCATAAACCCAGTTTAGGTTCTTTTCTAGACTAAGACTGTAATATCCTTTTTACTAGTCTCCCTGACTGAAGACTCTCCCTACTCAAATCCATCCTCTACTCAGTAGTCTAGGTAATATTTTCCATAGCCTAGGTCCAACTATGTTACCTTCCTACTTAGCAATCCACAGTACCTCTCTATCACCTCCAAGACCAAATATTAAGATTTTGGTTTGACATTTAAAGTTCTTCATAACCTGACCCCTTCCTACATTTTCAGTCTTTCCAAACTTACTCCTTTCTATGTACTCTGCTTGGTCATATATAGAAGAAGCCAAGGCCATCACATCCTGGATTGTCATCAGTCATCAGTCATCCTGACTACTAGACTTTGATGACTCTGGAAGAGAGAATGAGATTGATGATTTTGTGTAAAAATGCTCTGCTAAAATTCATTTCTCAAGGAAATAAAGAAATCACTCACCAAGTCTAATGTCTTTTTTGAAAACTAAAAGATGAAACTGGGTGTCTACCTACTAAGGCAAACTTAGAAATTATATGATCTCAATGAAAAATGCTTCCCACATAAGTAAAATCAAATCTGAACAACTGGAAAAAACATTAATTGCTCATGGGTAAGTTGAGCCAATATAATAAAATGTCAAATCTTCCTAAATCAATTTACCTATTCATTGTCATACCAATCAAATTACCCAAAAATTATTTCATAGATCTAGAAAAAATAAAATAAAATTCATCTGGAAGAACAAAAGGTCAAGAATATCAAAGCAATTAATGAAAAAACATGAAGAAATGTGGCTTAGCTCAAACTGTATTATAAAATAAAAATCATCTAAACAATCTGGTATAGGCTAAGAAATAGAGTAGGGGATTGGTGGAATAAGATTAGTCATTCAACACACAATAATAAATGACCATAATCATCTACTATTTGATAATTCCAAAGAGCTAAGTTTTTGGAAAAAGCACTTCTTATTCAACAAAAACTGCTGGGGAAACTGAAAAACTATGGCAGAAGCCAAGCATAGACCAGCCTCTCACACCATATACCAGCTAAAGATAAAATGGATACATGATTTAGAGATAAAGGATGATACCATGGACAATTTGGGGAGGTGTGATAGTTTACCTGTTAGACTTATGGATAAGGGAAGAATTTATAATGAAACCAAACATAGAGAACATTAAAAGACATAAAATGGATAATTTTGCTTACATAAAACTGAAAAGGTTTTGCACAAACAAAACCAATGTAATCAAGATTAGAAAGGAAACAAAAAAACTGAAATAAAGTTTTTATTTATAGAGAATTGAGTCAAATTTATAAGAATACAAAGTATTCCCCATTTGACAGTCAAAGGATATGAACACGCAATTTTCAGATAAAGAAATAAAACTATCTTTAATCAAATAGAAAAATTATCCAAATCACTATTAATTAGAGAAATAAAAAAAAACTCTGAGGTACTCAAGATTGGCTAATATGACAAAAAAGGAAAATGATAAATATTGGAGGGAATATGGTAAAATTTGGGACAATAATACACTGTTGATGGAATTGTGAAGTGACCTGACCACTCTGGAGAACATTCTGGAACTATGCCTAAAGGATCATAAAACTGTGCATAATCTTTGACCCAGAAATACCATTACTAGATCTGTTTCCCAAAGAGATAAAAAACAGGGGGAAAGGACTTACTTACACAAAAGTATTTATGGCAGCTCTTTTTGTGGTTCAAAGAATTGAAAACTAAATGGATATCCATCAGTCGGGGAATGGCTAAACAAGTTGTGGCATGATGATTATAATTTAATACTACTGTGCCATAAGAAATAACAAGTTGATCACAGTAAAATCTGGAAAGACTTATATGAAGTGATGCAAAGTGAAGTGAACAGAACCAAGACAACTTTGTACATAGTAGTAGCAACAATATCCTATTATAAGATGTGAACAATTTATTATCAGCAATGCAAGGATCTAGGACAACTCCAAGGAATTATGATGTAAAAGGTATCACCATAGAAGGAACTAACAGAGTCTGATTGAAACATACCATTCTTCATTTTATGAAGCTTTCTTCTTCCATGAAGCTTTCTCTACTGTAAGCAATATGTGTGCTCTTTCACAATACAAATGTAGAAATATGTATTATATGATTACAACCTGCTTTCTTGGGGAGGGGAAATGGGTGGGAAGAAGAGAATATAGATCACAAAATGTCAGAAAATGATTATTAAAATTATATTGATATGTAAAAATGATTGTTTATAAAAATGATGGACCAGCAGCAACAACAACAATAAAATAATGCATGTATACAGTCTAGATGTCATCTAAGTTTCTTTCTAACTCTCAATCTATAATTCCATGAACCTAGATGACTCCTGAGGTATTTTCACAAGAGAAGGAAATTTCTAAAGCTTGAAGTTGTACCTCTCAGGGCAGTTTCCATTTTAGTGGGGTGAAACTTCTATCTAATAAGTTCAGGCTTTATTGAAGAGGAGATCTTTGTTTAGTGAGGAGCATCTTGCCTGAAAGTCTATTTGTAGTTCCTGGAACACAATACTTTTTCTTCTATCCCCAAAGTTTTGAACAAGTGGTCCCTAGGTTGGTGTTTTGCCCCATACTTCCTTTAAGATTCGACTTAATCCCATTTTCTGCAGGAGGCCTTTTCTGATTCCTCAGTCCCCTTCCCTGTTTCCAATGCTGTCGTTTTTCAGATTACCTTCACATTCTACCTATGTATATATTACAGTGCCTGGCACATAGTAAGTAACTAATATTTGTTGATTGTCTTAGTGACTGAAACAATACAGTGACTTTGAGAGGATAGCTCCATTTTCATGGAAAGAAATAAAACATTGAAGGGCACCTTTGGAAAGAAATTTTTAATTTTAAAAATTAAATTTTTTAAAATTAAAATTTTTTATTTAGAAAAAAATTTCCATGGTTACATGATTTAAGATTTTTCCCTCCCCCACACTTTCCTCCACATTCCCAGAGCTGACAAGCAATTCCACTGGATTATACATATATCATTGTTCAAAACCTATTTCCAAAAAATTCATATTTGCAGTAAGCTTGATCTTTTAACACCAAACCCTCAATCCTATCCCCATCAAACCACATAATCTATCATATATTTTTCTTCTGCATTTCTACTCCCATAGTGCTTTGTACGGATGAAGAGAACATTCTTTCTCATAATTCCCTTGGGATTGTCCTGGATCATTGCATTGCTGCCAGTAGAGAAGTCCATTACGTTCTATTGTACCACAGTGTATAAGTCTCTGAGTACAATGTTCTCCTGGTTCTGCTCCTTTCACTCTGCATCAATTTTGGAGGTCTTTCCAATTCACATAGAAATCTTCCAGATCATTTGAAAGGAATATGCTTTTTCTAGACCACACAGACCTGATTGTTGACTTGGAAAATACCATCACCATAGGAAAGAATTTTCTTTCCTATAATGAATAGATGGATGTTGAAGCGATCCAGGAAGGATGCTCAGTGTGTACTGTTCTTGACGGTTTGTTCTAAAAGAATTCACTGTAAAACTAAGAAGCTAATTCCTTTAGTGGGATTTAAGGGCTGCCCTTTAACTCTGGTCTCAGCAGTCTCAACACTGAGATCTGTCAGAACCAGGAGTGTTCCTTGGAACCCTGAACTGTGTGTACCACTAGCTTCTTTCTGTCATAGTGATAAGGCTGCATTCAATGGACACAAAGACCATCTGTGACCCTAGCATAGTCTAGGCAGGAGAAGTGGCATAATTTCAGGCAAAGATGCTCCTTGCTCAACAAAGGTCTCCCCTTCAATGAAGCCTGAACTTTCTGACTAGAAGTTTCACTCCTTCAAAATGCAAATTCTTCTCTGAGAGGTAACACTTCAAGAAGTTATGTCATTTTAACTTTAGAAACTATCTGCTATTGTGGAAATACCTCAAAGGTCATCTAGGTTCATGGAATTATAGATTGAGAGTTAGAAAGGACCTTAGAAACAAAACCGTCATTTAGAAATAAGGAAACTAAGGTAGAGAGGAGTAATATAATTTGTGTGAGATCATACAGGTAGTAAATGAGAGATGAGATTTGAATCTAGGTCTTCTGACTCCAAATTCAGCTGTTTTTCCACTATTATCACACTGGTCTTTCCATTCAGGAATTTCCTTCTAATATCTCTGGCATATGGTTATCCATATATCAGGAATTCCAGGAATGGAGACCGCATTACCTTTTATTCTGCACACTTCTAAAATTAGGATATTCGTCCTCACATTGGCATACAATGTACCTCTCTCTAAATTCCATCCATGTTCATGATTTTACACATTGGAAAACATGAGCTTATCAGCTGTGTGTGACAAATAGCATTCTCTTAGCCTTTTCTTTGGGCTCCTCTTCCTAGTTTAATAGCATTGATTCCTCTGTTAGACTTTTTACGTTGACCATCCCACATATTTCCCCAATCTTTTCAATCTTGGAAAGATGAGCTATAATTTTTTTTCCTTTATTTGTTCAAAAACAACAAGTATCTCTGGGATTTAGGATTACTCAAATTTTAAACTCTATTTTCTTTAGAGATGAGAAAATTAAAAACTTGAACTGTTAAGTGACTCTCCCAGTATCTATATGTAATTAATGAGCAGCATAGCTAGGATTTGAACCAGGGTCTTCTAACTTTCAAAATCATTGCTCTTTCTACTACTACTAAATATGGAAGGATTTAGAGGTAGGAGGTATGGAAGATATCATCTAGCCCAATCTCTTAATTTCACAGGTGAGGAAACTGAGAAGAGAAATCATTGGGCAGAGCAAATACACCGACAAAATTCAAGCCTGTGTGTATGGGAGTGGGTGGGTAGGGGGAGCAAATTCATTGTCTCTATTATGTTGAACCTTAAGAACCCCATTCCATCTTCTTTTTCTATAGAGATGTGACCAGCTATGCTGAACTAGGCTTTACTCAGTACAGTCCAGTGGTTCAAATTCAGGATTAGAGTACAATGGAATACTCATGGACCTTAAGATGAAATTAGGAAGGCTTTCCAACAAAGGATTTAAAAAAACATTATTCATTTTTTTAAAAGTGCTGCTTGCCTCTATCTCTATCTCCACATTTGACAGGGCTGCAAAACTGTGTCAGAAAGACATAGGGTGATATGAACTCTGCTAAACCTCAGGAATACTCCCTCCCCATAGGCTGAGTATTTTATATCCCTAGCCCTCCACATTTACTAAACATCTAGAACAGAATCTTTGCTTTCTTAAAGGGAATTGATCCTAGACTTGGCAAAATAAATTGTTTTTAGCACATCAGCAAGTCTGAAAGGGACTGCCCCACACAATTCTGTCTGCATAATTTCAAATAGTTTTCCAGAAGGTTTGGGGAAAAAATTTCACAACCCTGTCAACAGTATATTAATGTGCTTGCTTATCTTCTTCCCACGAGGACTCCAAAATCAACTATTTTTGTCTTTTATCATATTTGCTAATTTGATGGGTGTGAGATGAAACCTCCGAGTTTTGGTGTGCATCTTTTATTAGTTCTCATTTTATTAGAGAGCCTTATATCCTTTCTGACCAGTGAGTTCTGAAGTCTAAGGATCACAGGATTTGGAAGCAGAAGAGACTTCAGGAGTCATTCAATTCAGAACCTTAACTTTAGAGATGAGAAAATGGAAAGCCTGAGCTGTTTAGTGTTCCACCCAGTGCCCTATGTGTAGTGAATGAGCAACCCAATCAGGACTAGAACCAAGGTCCTAAAACTTCAAAGTCAATGATTTTTCAATACAAAGGATCAAAGTGAACTGACATTCCCAAAGTCACATAGATAGCAAGAAGCTTATCTTGGATTCCAATCAGGTCCTTTGACTATGTCTCATTTTCGCTCAATTACATTCCATATTTTCCCTTTGGGGTTTTATGTCACAAATCTAGTGGACATTTCTATCTAGATGACTCATAGGCATTTATTTATTATCTCAAACTCAATAAGTCTAAAACAGAACTCATTCTATTTTCCCTCACTACCACCTCTATTCCAAATATCACTATTAGGGTTAAGGGCATCACTGTCCTCCTAGGTACCCAGGTTCACAGTCTTGATAATATCCTCAACTCTTTCTTAAACTTTATTCTGTATAATGTTTTTATGGTTCTTGTTTCATAATTTGTAATTCAATCTAGGTCTTTCGTTGTTTTCTTTTTAAAGTAATCTGCTCATCATTTTTTATGGTGCCGTAGTCCTATCACAATGGCATGCCATAGCTTGTTTAGCTGGCTATTCTCCAATTGATGGGCATCCCTTCTATTTCCAAATTGTTTCATTCCTATTTCTGAAGTATCATTTATAGATATACCATTCTTCCCACAATGGAAACTCATCCTACTTCAGGACCTTGTCACTTGTCCTACCAACACATGAAATGCATTCCTTCCTTACTTCTTCAATAAGAAGAAGCATTTTTAGAGAACTTGCTATGTGCTAGGCACTGGAGTGAGGGCTTAATTTGATCCTCATAACAATCCTTTGGAGGAAGGTGTTATAATGATCCACATTTTTTTTATAGATGAAGAAACTGAGACTAACAGAGGTTAAATGCCTTGCCTAAGACACACAGCTAGTAATGTCTGAGGCCAGTTTTAAATTCAGATGTTCCTGATTTCAGGAGTAGAGCTCTGCCTATATTTAGAGACAAAGGTCTTATATTCCAATCCTGCCTCCACTCCTTACTATTCTTACTACTTTTGTGATTTGGGGCACATTTGGGGTCTTTCTTGACTTGTTTCCACATTTATTCTAATCCTCATAAACCAAACCAATCAGCCAATCAATTAATAAATAATTTATTAAGTGCCTATTATATATATGCATTTGGGTGGCACAGTGTATAAAAGCACTGGGCTGAAGAATCAGGAGGATCTGAGTTCAAATTCAGTCTCAAAAACTTCCTACCTCTGCGATCCTGGGCAAGTCACTTAACTATGTTTGCCTCAGTTTCCTCATCTGTAAAATGAACTGGAGGAGGAAATAGAAAACTATTCTTTTATCTCTGCCAAGAAAACCCCAGTACCCAGTGAGATCATGAAGAATCATGCCAGGCCCTTGCAATTTAACCCTTCTATTGTGTTCTCTTGCATACCTACTTCAGAGATAACCAATTAGCTTTCATCTTAAACCTTTTCTTTTCTTATTCCCTCTATCTTTTTGTATCTTCTTGTCTCACTGAGGTGTCAGGTATCACTGGGATCTGGATCCTTCCTGATTGACAACAGGTTTCCTGGCCATGTTTTCAGCACTGTTACTCATACCCTCCAACTCACTGGATGTGGTAGGGAAGTTAGAATATTCTTTACTTTCCTCTCTAATTTCACAGTTCATCCTTTACCACCATCATTTGGGAACCTCTCCTACTCTGGAGTTGCATTAAACCAAATCTATTGTCCATCCAAAGTTCTAGTAACTGTTCTCTACTAACCTCCAGGACACTATTCTTATGTATTTGATACCACAATCTCCAATGAGGTCCTCTGTCTCTGGGATCATTGCCAGAAAAAGAAAATTACTGCTGTTCCTTTTAGAATCTTGTTTTGCTATAAACATCATTACCAAAGCATCTTTAAATATTATAGGGTTTCAGATAAAGGGAAAAAGCAAATGTTAACTGCTGGTCTAATATGATTTTCAAAAATTTTCTTTTCCAGTAAAGTGAAACAGTAATATAATATACATGTATAAATAGTTATTTGAATACTTTAAATTTATTTGTATATGAAATATTATCTTGTATCCTTATAATAAAAGCTCACATTTCTATAATGCTTACAAAATGTCTCCCAGATAATAAGCCCTTGAAGTACTTAGAATAAATATTATCTTCACTTTTCAAATAAGAATCTGAGGCTTGGATGGGTGAAGAAGGAACTAAATTTTTTTTCTCAATTCCCAAAAGTGGACTTTCTGTTTTTAAAAACCATATTATCTGTTTAAATATTTTATCTAGTTTTTCTAGCTTGTTAAACGTAGAAAAGCTATGTAATAGAGTGAATATGGAGCCTGCTTCAGAGCCAGAAAACTTAGATTCAATTCTAACATATATTTTCAATCTTAACTTTAACAAATCACTTAAATTCTTGGTGTTCTAAGAAAGTCTTTAAGGCTAAAAGAGGAAGACCTATGTTGATTGAGGGAGTTAACTTATCTGGAAATTCTCCTAGATCAGTGAAATCACAGATTCAGTAGCTTTCTATTGCTAGTAAAAACAAACATCAAAAGTCTTAGTTGTAATGGTCAATTGTTTAGGTTTTTTTTTAAGTTTTTTTTTTAAATTTATTTCCAGAATTTCTAATTTGGTTTTTAGTTTGTTTTGTCTGACTTGTTTTTGTTTTTTAGTTGTATTTCCAATTCATTGATCTGCAGGATAATTTGATGATGTAAATAGTTAAGAGATACTTAGCTCTGATTTAGAAACATCCCCAAAGTGTTCATATGCTGTCTAATTGGTGTAATTTTCTTTAATGAAAGAACCAGTGTCTTTAAGTGTTCCTTTATGACAACCATGGCACCTTTGAGTAAATATGGTTTCCTTATTTATTTCTTTTAGCTGTGTCCACTCTTACTGTAATCTTGTCTGAAATCATCATTGATTTCCTTCTGTTTTTTAGTTGGATTTTTTTTTGAGCTGAGTATAATAAATTTTATTCCAGCACTTTATTTTAATGCACTTTAATTTTATTTAAATTTAAATTTAAATATTAATATTTTTGTTCCAAATGTATTTTTATACAACTTATTATTGGATTCAACTTTTTAATCCTTTTTTCCCTTTTAAAAAATTCAATCCTTTTCTACTTATGAGTAATTTCATGTCATTCATGTTTATGTGTATGGTCATTAATTGTAGATTTCCTTTTATCTTCTTGTACTTTTCTCTCTCCTTTGGTCTCCATCTCTTACTGGTTCCTCTTTACAAATCAGATGCAAGTGATGAAAGATGAATTTAACATTAGTGATCTATAATTGCCACTGTCTGTTGATCCTGACTGTGGTCTTTTGTTTCTTGAACTCTTTTTTTTCTGGTGGCTTAGTATACACACACACACACACACACACACACACACACACACACACACACACACACACACACATATATATATATATTTTAACCTAAAAGCTCTGGATTTTGTCTATGCCATTCCTGTGGGTTTCATTTGGGGTTTCTTTCAGGAAGTGATCTGTGCATACTTTCTGTTTTATTTTATTTTAATGTTCTAATAGGTACAGACAGTTTTGTTTATAATTTCTTCCAATATGGTACCTAGATTATTTTCCCTCAAGCTATTTTCTAGGACAGTTTTTATATGTAATATATAACTTGCATTTTAAAATATTTAAATTATTCTTTGGTTTTGTTTTGACGTTTCTTCTTGTTTCATTTTTTGATAATATATCTTACATTTAACTTTTTCAATATTTTTTGTTTTATTCTGATAGTTTTTGTTATCTCATGTAGTCATTGAATTCTGTTTGTCCTATTTTTCAGGGGGGGTTTGCATTTTTTAAAGTAATGTTTACCATCTTGTATTCTAAGCTATCAATTCTTTTCTCCAAAACTCTCATTTCATTTACAGTTACATATATCTCTTACTTCACATTTAGCCTGGTACTCTTGTAGTCCTAGTTTTTTTTTTCCTCTGAATTTCTGCTTGGACTTATAGAATTCTTTTCTTCTGAATTCATCTTTTGGGCTACTCTCAATCCACAGCCTTGTATTTCTTCATTGTGTTCAGCCCTGTCTTCCTTCCTTCCTTCCTTCCTTCCTTCCTTCCTTCCTTCCTTCCTTCCTTCCTTCCTTCCTTCCTTCCTTCCTTCCTTCCTTCCTTCCTTCCTTCCTTCCTTCCTTCCTTCCTTCCTTCCTTCCTTCCTTCCTTCCTTCCTTCCTTCCTTCCTTCCTTCCTTTCTTCCTTTTTAGGATCTAGTACATCTTATTCATAGTGTACTACACTAATATTTTTCCCTGCAGTTTACCACTATCCCTATGCATATGAGTACATGTCAGTGTATCATTCCAATTTATTAATTCCCACAAAGTCAACTCTTTTTTTTACCCTTCCCTTCCCTCTTGGAGTCAATACTGTGTATTGGCTCCAAGGCAGAAGAGTGGTAAAGGCTAGGCAATGGGGGTCAAGTGACTTGCCCAGGGTCACACAGCTGGGAAGTGTCTGAGGCCAGATTTGAACCTAGGACTTCCCATCTCTAGGCCTGGCTCTCAATCCACTGAGCCACCCAGCTGCCCCCTCAAAGTCAACTCTTATCAATCTCTCTTGCACATTTGTGTGCATGTGTGAGTCTTACAGATACACATACCTTTGAATGTTTCATGAATTTATTTTTGAAGAGTTGGGAATCATTATTGACAAACATCAATTCTAGCACTAGAGGCAAATGAATTAGAAACTTAGCCAAATTCTTACTTTTTCTTTATAACAATGGGATCATAAAACTTGAATGTTGTTCAGTAATTTCAGTCGTGTCTGAATCTATTTGGAACCTCATTCGAGGTTTTCTTGGCAAAGATACTGGGGTGGTTTGCCATTTTATTCTCCAGCTCATTTGACAAATAAGCAACTGAAGTTTGAAAACATGGTCGAGTGACTTTCTTAGGATCACACAGCGAAGAAGGGATCTCAGGTGCCACCCAATTCAACCCCCTCATTTTACAAAGAAGGAAGCTGACATCCAGGATTAATAATATTAAATGACTTTGCTTGAGGTCACACAGTTAGTAAACGTATCATATTTAGGAACAGACCATGAGCCCAAGTGCTTTGAATCTGGAAACTAATGCTCTTTATACTGCATCACAATGTCTCTCTTATTATATATGTGTGCATGCATGCATGTGTAATATATGCAATGCAGGACACTCACAAGTGTGCGTGTGTGTGTGTGTGTGTGTGTGAAGTCCACATTTAGAGCATGCCTAGTTTGCTGAAAGTGGATTCTGGGGCATGGTTTGGAGTTGTAGAGTTACTTGCTCTTTTCAGACCATCTTTCTAGCTGTGCTCCCAGTTGTTGCACCCAGTGCAGTCTTGCTCTTTCTCTGCTCTCTCTTTTACCCTAGCTCTGTGAAATGGTCCTAGGGTATTTGCTTCTGCTTTGGGTTATTTGCCCCCAGTTTCAGGTGTCAGAGGGGATCCTTATAGGACCAAGAATTCAATCATAGTGACCTTAGAGTCAAGTTCACAAGATGGTGCAAGAGCCAACCATCTCAATATGGATACCCTGAGAACCTTAGGAGGTCCTAGGGGTAAGGGAGGGGGAGATTTGGACTGTATGTGAACTGGGACTCTGCTCTATAAGAATAAATCTAAGCCATGAATCTAGCCTTCTCCTATTCAGAGAATGAGGTAATAAAAGTGTGATGAAGGGGGAATATGTCCCTCAAGAGTTGGGGAGAGGGTGGTGGTATGATTGTGATTATTTTTCCCCTTTTTGTTTTTGTTTTTTTCTGTTATATTTCATACAATTTTAAATGATAGTTTTCTGTCATTTTTTGATTCATGTTCTCCCCCTCCCCTATTCCTCCCCCCTCCTCCAGAAAGTAGGCAATATTATATGGGTTTTATATGTGCTATGATGCAACATGTGTTTTCCATGCCTGGCTTATTGTGAAAGAAGACACATATTGCTTATGTAAGAAAAAATGGGGACAATAAAGGGAAAACTGATTTATTTCAATCTGCATTTAGACTAGTTAGTTCCTTGTGATCCTTGCATTACTGGTAATTGTCATTCACTGTTTATCATGGTTATTGTTCGAAATGAATATATTCCTTTTAGTAAAAGTTACACTAAGTTACATATATGTATTTATATACACATATGTGTGCATGACACATACAAGAACATAGATGTACACATAGGTATATAGTTGTGCCACACATATGTACACAAATATATGTATATGTATATTTTATTGTATATATGCACACAGATATACATATATGTATGTGTTTGTATTACTTCATGTATATAGATGTACATATGGGCATGTATTTGTATTATGTATGTGCACTCACAGGTGTACACATATGAATATATTTATATTGCCTACATGCACATAAATGTACAAACATGCATATTTGCATGGCATGTATGCACACGTGTACACACATGTATATCTGTGTTGCATGCATGCACACAGATGTACATGTAGATTTGTATTTCCTATGATTTTATTAAAAAGCACAAACATAACCCCTGAATTACAAAATAAAAGGTAATTGTAGGAATAGCCCATTAGAAAATAATTGTAGTCATAAAAGCATCATTTAAATACATATGTAAACTTCTTTTTATAAAAATTTCATAAGACTATAATTTTTTTTAAAATTGTGATCTGGATAATGTACATGTGAGAAACCTGACAGTTTTTAAAATTGAAATTACTGTACATTGTTGAAGTTAATCCTTTCTTACATTTTGAGGTTTCGTACATGTGGTTTCTGTGAATATAAATGAATATTCATATAAAATACATATGTATATATCTTTGTTATCCATGCATGTCCACAGATGTGCCTATAGGTGTATGCATGTATATGTTGTGCATATATATTTTTATATTACCTATATGTACAGACATATATATTTAGTACCTGCATGCACACAGATATAACTATCAATGTTTGTATCACATGCATGTACACACATTTATGTGCATGGATATTTGTATTACCTGTGTGTACAGAGATGTTCAAATGTCTGTGTCTTTATTGCATATATACACAGATGTACATGTATGCATATGTTTGTATTATATATATTCACATTTGAACATAATTTACATCCTTGAATCACTTTTTAGGCTCATGAAAATTACTCAAAGTTGGCACTAAAATCCTCATTTTATAAATGAGAAAACAGGTTAGGGAGGCCATGTGTCTTGGCCAGTCAGATAGCTAGTAAGTTTTGTGACAGAGGCTGGCACTAGAGAAAAAGTGGTATGGAGAGTGGGAAAGAAAGGAGAACCCCCTACTCAAAGTGGGGTTCAGGGAAGATAGCAGATGTTAAGGGTTGGCTCAGAGAGAGGAGAGGGGGTTTGAAGATTTTCCCCCTTCTGCATTCCCTCCTTAGCTAAAGCTGCTCTCCCCAATTCACTCTTGTCCCTCTTGTCCCCTCTCCACTACTCAAGACCAAAAGGTCTACCCTTGATCCATTCACTTACACTCAGCTTGGGGAACAGATAACTTTTAATGTTAACTCAGTCAGATAATACAAAAGGAATAATGGGCAGGGAAGAATGGGAAAAGGAAAGTGGGAAAAGGGGGTCCCTGTCTCTATCTAAACCCTTTTCCCTCCCTCCTTGAGTTTGGGGGGAACTCAGGCCTTGGCAGCCTGAGACCCCTGAAAGAAGTCAGGTTGGCTTACCCCTGGGCAACAGGAGCTGAGGTAAAGTTTGCTCAGGTTTCTCTTCAGAAAGTCCCTTCATTTGGAAAGTGTTGGGGGGGGGAAGATTTCCAGTCACCAGCAGAAAAATGGGTAACCCTCAGGAGAAAGTCTTTTTTCCAACTTCTCTCTTCGGCTTCTCAAGACTGAGAGACCCTCACTGTTCCCCAAGCCAGAGTCTCCTCCTCCTCAGGATTCCACTCCTGGGGCCCCTCTCTTGTTGAGGTGATGAATTTCACATACTCTTCAGCCTGGCACTTTTTCTCTAGTGCCAGCCTCTATCACAGTTTCAGGGGGAGATTTTGATCCTAGAGATTGCTGATTTCAGGTCCAGTACTCTAATGCCTATGTGATAGTCAATATTGGGTTGTAAACACAAAAATTCGCTGCAGACTAGATGCTTTGTCTTCCCAATGCTGGAGTTCAGATATTTGGAGAAAATCTATGTTTTGATTTCATTTCTTGGGTATGAGTATTTGCCACTGGGTTGCTATAATCAGGTCTGGACTGGCTTCTGGCTCCAGTGATCTCTGAACTTTTTGACACCCTTGTTAGAAAGAAAGAAAATATATCTTTCTCAGTTAGAATGACTCTATATTTTCTGGCTAATTGGTACAGTAGATGGTACACTGGATGTGGAATCAAGAAGAGCTAAGCCAGAGTATAGACTTAAATACTTACTAGCTTTGTGATTCTGGACCTCAATTTCTTTATAAAAGAAGGATGTATGATTATCAAGACAAACAGCTTTGACACACTTTAGAACTCTGATTAACACAATGACTAGACATAACTCCAGAGAGTTAATGATGATGCCTGCTACCCATTTCCCATCAAAGAAGTAATGGATGGACTCAGGGTATGGAATGGGACATATATATTTTGGACATCATCAATGCACGAATTTATTTTGCTTGATTATGGATATTTGTTATCATAAGTTTGTTTATCTTTGTCTTTTCTTTTTAATTAGGAGATAGGGGAATAGAAAAAGGATTTTTATTAATTAAGAAATAGAAATAACGTAAATGGAAAATATTTACATAAACATAAATTTCTATTCCTCTTTAAATATTTTCTTTCCTCTGATACTGCTGCTACCTTGGTGGGCTATTGCAATGACTTTGGAGGCCAAATAGGGGATTGATTAGAGTGAAAAAAACTTGAGGCAGGCAAACCCACCAGCAGAGGAATAGAAAATATTTAACTAAACCAAAAATAAAATAAATAAATATTAAAAAAATTAAAGCATTGAAAGGGTTGAACTTCATCTTCTCTAGGGTCCCTTAAAGCTCTACATCTATAAATCAAGAAGCTCTTAGAATCTGAGGCTCACTTTTGGATTCCTGCTGCTCACAGAGCTATGAAAATCCCTGTGTTAGCTAATCTGGAATACTGTTGACTGGTCCAACTAATCAGTCCAAATAGAAATTTACCATTATGCTTCAGTTTGCTGACTACAGATTTGTGTGATGCCAAGAGATCTTAATGAAATAGAAATATTTTGGTGTCAAATAGGCACAGTTTTCATGTACATTTGATTTTTTTCTGAACACATCATATGCTTTGTTTGTCAAGATACCTTATTGAATATTCTTTTTTATTCTTTCTGAAACTGATCATTTCCCATCAGGAATAATCAGTTGGTCAAAAAATATTAAGCAACTACTCTGTGCCAGGCACTATGCTAGCCCTGGGGATACAAAAAAAAAATCAAAAAGAGTCCCTGCCCTCCAGGAGCTCACATTCTAATGGGAGAGAGAGCATGCAAACAAATAAGCAGAAACAAGTCATATACAAGAAAAATAGGGACTATTTTAAGATGGAAGGCATGAGAATTAGGAGAGATTGAGAAAAGCTTCCTAAAGATTTAAGATAGGATTTTACTTAGGACTTGAAGCAAGCCAGGAAAACTAGTTAGTAGGAAGAAAAAGGAAGAGCACTCTGAGCATAGGTTATGGGCAGAGAAAAGGTCTGGAGTCAAGAAATGGAATTTCTTGTTTTTGGGACAGTAATGAGGCCATTTTTGTTGGATTATAAAATATATATCAGGCGGTAAGGCATAAGAATATTGGAAAGGTATTGGGGCAAGGTGGTGGAGTTGGTAAATTATGAAGACTTTTGAATGAATGCCAGAGAAATCTGATCGTGGATATGGTTAGATCTGTGCTGTAGGAAAATGACTTTGGAAGCCAACTAGGGGAGAGATTAGAGTGGAGAAAAGGTAGGCAGAACCATGAGCAGGTTATTACAGAATTCAGAATGATATAATGAGGACTTGCACCAGGGTAATGGTAGTAGTAGAGGAAAGAACAGGATGTATATGCAAGGGTCAAATCAACAGATCTTGTGAAAAGATAATATATGGTGGGTGAGAGATAGTGAGGAGTTTAAGGAGACACCTAGGTTGGAAGTGGGAAGAACTGGATGATATTCCCAACTACAGTAATAAAAAATGTTAGAAGATTTAGTGGAAAAAGAAAATTAGTTCAATTTTGTTCATATTGGGTTTATGATGTCTACTGGATATTCAGTTTGACAAGTCTGAAAGGCAGTGGAAATGCAAGATTGGAGATACTCAGAGAGATTAGGGCAGGATAGGCAGATATGAGGAACATCAGCTAAGAGATGATAATAAAATCTATGGTAGCTAAAGAGGTCACCAAGTGAAGTAGTATAGAGGAGAAAAGATGAGGGCTCAGAATGGAGCTCTGTTGGACACTAATGATTAGTGAATGTAACCTGGATGAGGATCAAGCAAAGAACACTGAGAAAGAGCTGTATGTGATAGTAGCAGAACCAGGAGATGGTGGTATCCTAAACAGTTAGAGAGAAGAGAATAGCAAGATGAAAGTGATCAACAATATCAAAGAGCATAGAGAGATCAAGAAGAATTAGGATTGAGAAAAAACCATTGAATTTAGTAATTAAGAGATCATTCACTGCTAAATTTTGAGAGAGCAATTTCACTGGAATGACCAATTTAGTAGCTGCAGTGTAAAGGGTTTAAAATGAGTTGAGAGAAGAGAAAGTGGCGGCATCTATAGAGGTGGGCCATGTTCCTATCAAAAGTAGTTTTCTTCTTGGAAGATTCCATGATGAATTATTTGCACAAGGCTTAAAAGAACATCTTAATATGACCAATGCAGGTATTAAGTTTTGCTTGACTTTCCCTATTTATTACAGGGTTTTTTTCCCCTCTTGATCAGGAAAGGGAAGTAAAAGGGAGAGGAAATGTATTTTTGTTAATTGAGAAAAATTATGTTTAATTTTAGAAATGAGGAACACCTAAGGTCAGATGTATAGAAATACAGTTGGGAACAAAAGATTAGATGGTACATTCATGAATTATTTGAAGTGCCTGGTGCCTGATTCTGGTCCCTCAGTGAAATTCACACTGCTTAATCTCACAATTCAGAGAAAAGAGATCTTACTCCGGACTCAGAGGATTTGAGACCTACTATGTTATTTGATACCTGCATTACTTTGGGTAAGTTATTTCATCTCTTCAGGATTCAGTTTCCTATGTATTAGATGAATATATTCAACTTGTTGACTTTGAAGCTACTCTCCAAACCTCAATATAATTGGCAGTGAGACTTTCAGCTCTTCACTTTCTGGATTTCATGTCAGGTAAAATATTTGTGTTAATTTCTCACATTGTAATTGGTGATTATCTCATAAATTTTAATTAGTATTGTAGGAATATTGATATAGAGTATTTAAATGTCTCTCCAAGGATTAAGTCAGGGGCAGGCTTAGAATTAGAATCTAGATCTCAATTTCTGGTCTAGTGCATCCTCTATTATAACTATTCAAGTCTTTATCTTTGATATTAAATTTGATTTTTGGATATGCCTCCATATTTTTAGCCACCACTAGGGAAAAAGGCAATTACTCGAGCTGAAAGATACCATTAGAGACAAGCTGTGGCTGATTTTCTTGCACTACTCAAGAATTCCTTATGAAGGTTACCCAAAAAGAAGAGTTCCAAAAATGTAGCACTCAATACTACCATTGTTATGATGAGTATAAAGCCTCCCAAAATGGTGACTTTGAAAGAAAAGTCTCCTTTGATTATGTAAGTGCTATAATGATTTTTTAATCAGTCACATTATTTAAAAAGCACACCTACAATAAATGTGGGAAGCAAACAGAAGCTTGCAAGTATTTGTAACACCCTCTTTTAATCCCCTAGAAGTGGCTTTTGATCAGTGGAAGACAATGAAAATTAAAGTATTTTATTAAAATAAAATTAAAGAAACTAAATTATAAGCTCTATGAGGACAGGGACCCAATCTTATCCACATTTTATAACTCTCTTATACTTAACATAATCCTCTGCACAATAATAGGTAACATTAAATAAATGTTGAATTGAAAATGAAGTAGACAATTTATCTCTCACTGTATGTTCATTTGACTGATTTTTTTTAAAGAAAGAGGCAGATGTACTTTGGGAAATAAGGCTAAAGCTTTTAGATCTCCTTCAAAAGTAAGGTCAGACAGAGATCCTTCTCCTTTGCTTTTTCACAAGTTATGCTTCTGGTTGCATGTGCTCTATAAAATTCTCCTTCCGTTTCATATTGGATTCAATTCAACTTAATTCCAGTCAGTACTTATTAAGCATTGTTCCAGGACCTCTTTATACAAAGATGAAAAAAAATCAGCAAACAGTATCATGCCTACCCTCAAGGAGCATACTGGGATATATCACATACACACAAATAAGTAAATTACAAGGATGTAGACCATATGACTACTGGTGGACTCAGAAAAGTTTTGGTAGAATTTGGCATGTGAACAAAGCCTTGAAAGAAGTCATGTTTTCCGAGAGTTAGAGGAAAAAAAGCATCTCAAGCATGGAGAATTGTTTAGGAAAAGGGATAGAGGTAGGAGTTTCAATGCCAAGTTCAGTTTACCAATAAAATAGAATACATGAAAGGAATAGCCTGAAATAATTTAATGAAGTAGGTGATTAATAAATGAATGTCAACTGCTTTACTGCTTAAAGTGCAATCATAGAGAGTCTTAATTACCAGACTATCAAGTTTGTATTGTATTGCAAGGGTAAGAAGGGAACCACTGCAGTCTTTTGATCAAAGGAATGTCATTGTCAGTCATATTACCTAGACATGTTATTATTTTGGCATTTCTCTCCAGGATGAATTGAAGAAGATATGATTAGATACAGTGATATAAATTATAAAGCTTAATCTAATAATCTTTTCTATGTGGTGAGGCTCTGATGGGAGAGAGGACTGGGAGGTAGAATTGATAAGAGTTGGAAACCAGTTAGATATGGGGTCATGGAGGTAAGGGAGAAGGAGGAGGCAAGATTGACTCTAGAGTTTTGAGGTTATTAATCTGGGTGTCCATATTAAATAAATAAATGGTTATAGTTCTAACCTAGAGCTGGGGTCTGAGGGGTCTTAAATAGAGTTGTAACTAAAAATTCCTCAACTTGGGAGTTATGAACTAGAGGTCATGGTGGTGGTACAAAGGGCAGTTGGAGGAAGCCATCAGAGAAGACAATAGGTGGTGGTGGTGTCAGTGTCCACAGAGGTCAGTTTAGGAAATGTTTGTACTAGGAAAGGCGCAGCCAGTTTCCTTATAGAGATCCATAAGTGTTTCCTTGAGTATGGGGAGGAAAGAAATTGGCCTTGGAAGAGAGTTCTGTAGCAATAAAGGTGGGGTCAATTAAGGGTTGAGGGACTGACTTTACAGAGCATACAGGAGTGAAGGACTGAGGTTTAGGGATGGTGGTCTCCAGACTATCACAGGGAGGAACTGTTAATTAATAATCAGGTTAACTCTGACCTGGGTTCTAGCTCAGAACTCTTGACATACACTGTCTATGGTAAGTGACTGGCAAAATCAATTAAGTCTCAGCCCCCCCGGGCAACTTTCTAAAGCTATAAATTGCATAGAAGACACTGATCTGCATTGGTGGAGACAGTTTCCTTACAGGGAGTTCCCTGTACTATTGAAATCACAGACCTATTTCCAAAATTTTACAGATGAAGAAATTCAGAATCTGAAAGTCTAAAGAGTTTACCCATATTCATTTAACAATACATGAGTAGGGTAAGAGTCAAACTCAGTTCTCCTGACTCTTTGGTTGGGAAGAAGGAGGAAAATAAGCTAGTATTCATACAGTATTTTAAAATTTGCAAATCACTTTACAAATATTACCACATTTAATCCTTACAATAATATGGGGAGAGAAGTGGTGTTATCCCCATTTTACAGATGAGAAAATTGAGGCAAACAGAAGTAAATGACTTGCCCAGGGCCACATAGATAGTGTCTGAAACTATAGTTGACCCATGTCTTCCTGACTGCAGATCCAGTGCTCTATCAGTTGTACCATCTAGTTGCCAAAATGCACCATTAATCACTTATCTCATTTGGTACTTAAAAAGGTTGTGTCAGACTGAGCTGCCTTCCTTAGGATGAAAATTTGGACTCAGAAAAGTTCAAAGCATATACTTTATATTTCTTTTCATGCCTCATAACTCATATCATGATGCTTTGTACACAGTAGGAACTCAATAAAATTTTGTTGAATGAATGGAATGAGTGAATGAATGCCATTTCATAAAACCTCTTACTTCTTTGTTTCCTCCAAAGTTTTTTAGGTGGTTGTGATCTGGAGACCTCAATAGTCAGAGAAAGGAGAATTTGAGTCACACTTCTTGATAGAGAATCATCTATATTGTAAGGGACATGGCCCATTAAGGAACACCCCAGAAGGCCCTCCAAAGGAAAGTCTCATGGGAGCTAATTAAAAATCAAACAGCAACAGGAGTCCAAGGAGAGAAACTTCAATCCTGTAACAGCCAAGAAATGCCCTGGAGGCTGAAGGTTCAATATAACTGAGCAAGGGTTGAACCACTGACTGAGGTCAGTAAGCTGGCTATGAAAAGGGGCCAAGCACCATAGACAGATGCCTGGTTTCAAAAGACTTCCAAGGAGTCCCTCTAGGACTCCATGTGGATCTGGGAGATACTTTGGACTATGAGACACTTTCTAGTCTGGCCTAATATGTGGGGGAAAAAAACAAAAAACAAACAAAAAACAAACTCTCCCCCAGACTTGTCATTAGCACCTACTGTTTGACTTTCCATTTTGTGACCAACTAAACATGCCCAAATCTGCCTGAACTGCCTCCCCTTCTGGTATGGACCACCTGACTCAACCATCTCTAATTTGCTTAGCCTGAAAACACAAATCCCCGTCATCCAAAGAACTCTGCAGCTTCATCAGATCTCACAAACAGGACACTGAGGACACAACCGGAAACATTCCGGACCACTTTTCCCACAGGGACGGACCGTATCTCATTGGTTCAGTCAAACGCTGCTAGACAGTACCGATTGGCTGCGTGCTCTAATCGGGTCTAAAAAGGATCTTTACGCCAAATCTGTGCCCTGAGGAACTGAGTCCCTTCTCAGCAAGAAGACTTCCCAGTTTAGCTGTTTAGCCCCCGGTTCTCCAAGAACCCAGGCTGAGAACTTCCTCAGCAATTGACATCAGTAGGGCATGGCGGATGATCAGAAGTCCTTCCTGCAGGTCGTCTCTGTGAAAGCCTAAAGCCCAACCCAATCTGCTGGGTCTCTGGCTGAAGTCGAAGTTTTAAAACTCAGGGTTTTGCTCTTTTTAAACGGGCACCTGGGGTTTCCACAGGTGTTGGATCCAGGCATCCCTGAAGAGTTAATTGTTACAAATTACTTCTTCTTATAACGATCTTATAATTACATTTTTTCTCCTGTTCTAATGTTGTTACTTGTTTAATGTCGTTTAGTGTAACCCCTGGCGAACGGAGCGCCAAGCTGTTCCAGCACATGTCTGTGGCTTCGCTTGTTGCCAGACAAAGAGCATTTTTCCCCATCCCCTTAGTCCTCTCTGGCTACAGAGTGAAGAGTCTGGGGGCACCTGAACCCACTTAGGGCAAAGTTCCCAGAAGTCTATTCCAGGGATGGTGCAGTGCTGACGGGCAGTGATGCTGAAGATCAAACCTGGGGTGAATAAGAGGGAGTAGGGGCCAATCCAATAATGATAGCTGCTACTACTTTATTCGCAGCAGCCTAGAATAATGCAAGCCATGAACCCAGAGAATGATGTAATTGCTTCAAGAGGGAGGGCTGGATGATGCAGTTTCCCGGCTTCCTTCCTCCCAGCAATAATGGATCTTCTGTGACCTCATACATCTATAGAACCCTCTAATCAACTAAAGGAGTCCTAATGGAGGGGGAGAGGGCTAGGGATTCCCTAGAATCCTTCTCTCTCCCAAACGAAGTGCCCTCCTTTCCTGAGGAAGCTACACAGATCCCAACAACCATCAACAAAAGAAAGCAGCAAATCCCTCTAATCAGAACAGCCAATTAAAGGATTAAGTGGGAAAAGGTGAAGGGTATGCCAGAAAAGATGAAAGGTTTCTTCTTCTCTTCTTTCTCGGTTTAAATTTTAATCATGTGTGTGTGGTATTGTTCCTGGATGAATGCCCTTGGGACTACTTAAGAGCACCACCAGGACAGAAAGAATGAGCAAACCATCCTGGAACAAACAGGCAAAATAGAGCTGAGCTAAGCCTCCAGCAGCATTGAGGGCAGATCAGCCTTATTTGGTTGTGTTCCCTACTCTATTTTTTAAAAATTTATTATTCTTTCCCCTTCATTTTATTTAGAGCACAAAGGAGATTTGTTCATACTTTGGAACAAGCTGTTCATTTGTATTTGGAGTTTTCTTTGGTTGAAAGAATCACAGATGTAGAAGAAGCTACAGGGTAGGTGGAGTTACTAAATGGCAGCATTGGGTACCAGAGGTAGATCCATTAAATTCAGCTCCAGCAGCAGCCTGTGCCATTGATGAGTGGGCTCCCTGCATTTACTAACAATTGTCAATATTCCTACTCTGAGAACATCTTGCTCTTTTTGCTACCATTCCAGGTTACTGGAAGAGGAAAACAGGACTGAATAAGCTTCATGATTCAATAAAGTGTTCAATAAATGAATTTATCATTTGACAAAAGGGAAGGTGCTTCATGGATGCCGGCATGCTAATGTACACATGGGACTATTCCTAAAAAAAATCTGGTATTTTCTATATCCTAGACTGGGCCTATGATTTCATTGATACAGAGAAGGAACTCCATCATGAGGGAACTTGCTCTACTGTTGGAAGGCTGCACCTTCTCTACAATTTATACCTTAAAGAGTTGCCTAGAGCAATGATGCATTAGGTGACTTACCCAGGATAATACAGCCAGGAACTGGGACTTAAACCTAAGTCTTTCTGACTTATTGTCACATCTCTAGTCAACACACAGCTGGGTAGCTTAGTGGATTGTGAGTCAGGCCTAGAGATGGGAGGTCCTGTGTTCAAATTTGATATCAGACACTCCCCAGCTGTTGCCCTGGGCAAGTTGCTCTTACTGATCTTCTGCCTTAGAACCAATATGTAGTATTGAATCTAAGATGGAGGGTAAGGGTTTAAAAAATATTCCTTAGCAGCTTTTCTTCAGATTTACCAAAAAAGGAAGAAAGATATTTAGTACCCTCAACTCTAAAGGTTGTAGCTACATTTTCTTTTGGTCAGTCTTTCCCAAGAACCAGGATATTGGAAAACAAAACTACAAAAGATGTGCATGACTTCCCCTTTACATTGAAATGGAGAAAAATTTTATAATCGAGTCACTAATGTAGAGGGGAAAATATAATTTCTCTTTCTTAACCTTATGCTGTTGTTTAGTTGTTTTCAGTAGTGTCTGACTTTTTGTGACTCTATTTGGTTTTGCCATTTCTTTCTACAGCTCATTTGACAAATGAAACTGAGGCAAACAGGGTTAGGTGACTTACTCAGGATTACGCAGCTATTGTCTGAGGCCAGAGTTGAACTCAGGAAGATGAGACTTCCTGACTCCAAGACCAGTGCACTGTGCTACCTACCTGTCCCAATTTATATTTGGCCCCAAATACACTGAATTATTTTTAATATTTTTTAGTATTATCCTTTGCTTCCTTTCTGAGGGCTTTCCCCACGCTTACTTGGTTATAGAATCATATATTTAGAACTAAAAACAGGGGGGGTTCTATAAATGTTTGACAATTAGCACTCTGATTAAAAAATGTAAACAAGACAAACATTGAAGTTTACATGTTATTAATATTTTCATCATCGGAAGTCCAAACAATACCCAACACAATAAATTAAACTGTGATTTTCAGTTTGCCGATTTCTAAGATGTAAATGTTCTTAGTGAAAATTGAACAACGAGCTTTCACCAGCTAGTTGGAGTTGGTTTCTGCACATCCCTGCCTGGCAGGGACCTCTAAGGAGACCATTTAATCATGACCCCTCATTTAGAAGCCCAGAAATGTGTGGCAATTTATACTGTCAGATGGTTAGTTAATATCAGAAAAGTTGAGACCAGGTTTTCTTACTAGTTCAAAATTCCCTTTACTATATTTCTCTGACTCTTTTAGAAGAGCCTTGGAATGAATGGAAGCAACCAGTGCAGGAAATTCCTAAACTTCAGAAATGGCTTCTGGGAAGTCAATCATATGTCTTATATCTTCTTAGATAGCTTTGAAATAACAGTCACTCATTCTCTCTGCCTACAGGTACAGAAGAAAAACCCCCAAAACTTTTCTGCTCTCTTAAAACAATCAATAGAGATCTGTGAGAGTCTAGAGTTCCTCCCTCCTTTTCTGTAATGACTGACAAAATGAAAGCTCTCCAACATGGACCAGGTTGTTAATCTCGGTCACTCCTGTTTCCATGCAGATAACTTCCAAATTTATGTTTTTTTGGCCCCAATCTCTCCTTAATATCCACATGGGTCCCACTGCAACCTTAAACTCCAAGAAAGTCCAAAAGTTTCCCCACACTCCTGCATGACTTGACTATTTCTTTCAGGGCTGCATCCATTCACCTCATTTCCAGTGGTTGAAACCTGCCATTATCTTTGATTCTTCTCCTTTACCTCTCACATACAAATAAAACCCAAGTCCTACAAGTAACACCACTTCCACCAAATCTCTGATACCTATTCTCTATTTTTTTAGTTCTATTGCCACCAGTCTAGTCAGGCCCTCATATCTACCTTGTTATGGAACACAGATTTTAGCTTGAATATTTTTTTCTTATTCCTGCATGGATCTGTTGGGGAACAATAATCCATTTGAGTTGCCTTCCTATCTATTACAAAGAAGAACTGCCTAAGCTTAACAATAAAGAAGGAAAGAAAAACATGCAAAATTAGTCAACACTTCTTCTTAGACTATGTGACTGTTTGGAAATTTATTGATTTTAGTAGGCTGTCCTTTGAGAATATAAGCCCTTAGTAGGAGGCAAAGGCTAACTTGTCTTTGGAGTATGTGTCCTCAGTACACATAAGTTATTTGCCTTCCTTGTAGGCCAAGGAAAACACATCAGGAGAGGGAATTTATGTTAAGACACACACACAGCAGGTACCATTGTTGTGGCAGTAGGAGAGGTTTTGTCACTGAAAGAAAATTTTTTCATATTTCTGCTTCAGGGATGATAAGATCATAGATTTAGAAATGAAACAGATCTCTCAGGCCATCCTATTTAAATCCTTTATTTTACAGATAAGGAAACTGAGGCCCAGGAAAACTAAGCTATTTGTCCTTGGACCTCACAGGTCAGAAGTGGATTCAAAATATCAGAGTCAGAGTGTTTTCCCTTGTTGAGAAAATCATAGGATTTAGAGACCCAGAAAGTTGGTGACTTTCCTAGGATCTAAATTATTTTATCAATAAGAAATCAATAATTTACATCCCTAACTCAGATCTTTTGACTTCAATGTGCTATTTCCATTATATTATCTTAATGCATTTAGTTTTAATATGTGTTTAAAAAGTATGTTTTGGGGGGATGGGGAGATGGAAAAGGGTATTGTTTCTTTAAGAAGCAGTTTATGTGAAAATAATATGAAGGAAGGGGGCCTAGCAGTACCAGATCTCAAACTGTACTATAAAGCAGTGGTCATCAAAACAATATGGTACTGGCTAAGAGACAGAGGGTGGATCAATGGAATAGACTAGGAGTAAATTACCTCAGCAAGTTAGTGTTCAATAAACCCAAAGATCCCAGCTTTTTGGACAAGAACTCACTATTTGACAAAAACTGCTGGGAAAATTGGAAAACAGTATGGGAAAAATCAGGTCTAAATCAATATCTCACACCCTATAACAAGATAAATTCAAAATGGGTAATGACAAATATAGGGAATGAAATCATGAATAAATTTGGTGAACATAAAATAGTATACCTGTCAGATCTGTGGGAAAGAAAGAAGTTTTAAGACCAAACAAAAGATAGAGAACATTACAAAATGTAAAATGAATGATTTTGATTGCATCAAATTAAAAAACGTTTTGTACAAGGAAAACCAATGAAACCAACATTAGAAGGAAAGCAACAAACTGGGGAAAGTCTTTATAACAAAACTCTGACAAAGGTTTAATTTCCCAAATATATATGGAACTAAGTCGAATTTACAAAAAAATCAGGCCATTCCCACTTGACAAATAGTCAAGGGATATGAATAGGCAGTTCTCAGATGAAGAAATCAAAATGATCAATAATCACATGAAAAAATGTTTTAAATCCCTACTGATTAAAGAAATGCAAATAAAAAACTCTGAGGTGTTATCTTACACCTAATGAACTGGCCAATATAGCAGCAAAGGAAAATGATAAATATTGGAGGGGATGTGGCAAAATTCGGACACTAATGCATTGCTGGTAGAGTTGTGAATTGATCCAACCATTCTGGATGGCAATTTGGAACTATGCACAAAGGGCTTTAAAAGACTTCCTGTCCTTTGATCCAGCCATACCACTGCTGGGTTTGTACCCCAAAGATATAATAAGAAAAAATACTTGTTCAACAGTATTTATAGCTGCGCTCTTTGTGTTGGCAAAAAAATGGAAAATGAGGGGATCCCCTTCAATTGGGGAAGGGCTGAACAAATTGTGGTATATGTTGGTGATGGAATACTATTGTGCTGAAAGGAATGATGAACTGGAGGAAATCCATGTGAACTGCAAGGACCTCCAGGAATTGATGCAGAATGAAAGGAGCAGAACAAGGAGAACTTTGTAAACAGAGACAGATACACTGTGACACAATCGAACGTAATGGACTTCTCTACCAGCAGCACTGCAGTATTCCAGGACAATTCTGAGGGATTTATGAGAAAGAATGCTATACACATTCAGAGAAAGAACTGTGGGAGCAGAAAAACAGAAGAAAAATATATCATGTGGTTCTATGGGATAGGATTGGGGTTCTGGCATTAAAAGATCACTCTACTGCAAATATGAATAATATAGAAATAGGTTTTGAACAATGATACATGTTTAACTCAGTGGAATTGCTTGTCAGCTCAGGGAGGAAGGAGGAAAGAAGGGGGTAAATCATGAATTATGTAACCATGGAAGAATATTCTAAATAAATTGTTTTTAAAAAGAAGGAGTTTATAGTTTTGGTTTTGTGATAAGTCTGGTTAGAAGTTTGCAGACAGCAAAGGTTTAGTGAATATTATCTAATTTGCATATTGATGTCAAAGCCTTGGTTCAAAAAGTGGGAAGTTAGAGAAAAAAAAGAAGAATCAAGAAATGGAAAATGTCCTGAAAGAAAAGGTGTCATTCTATAAAGTACAAGGGAAATTCCCTTTTTTTTTCATTTACCAAGGAAAAAAGAACAAGGAAATTAGAAGGACAAAGAGGCTCATTATCTAGACAAAATAGATACTGTGATTCTGAACAAAGGTGGGAGAAAACCAATTTTGACACCCAGCTGCTTTGATATCCCAAAACACCCACCAGAGCTCAGTTTGGGCCCTGGGAGATTTTAGGGCCAGTTGTATTCTACAAAACCACTCTCTCTTGAAATAGAACCCGCATTAGATTAAATGGTAACTGATAATATTTGGGAATATGAGGAAAGGTTCCTCATTGAACTTTTTGATATTTTTCAAATTTTATAAATGCATCAACACATTTTTTATCCAGTAATTACTGGGTTTGTGTTAATATTTTAACAAGATAGGGACTGATTCTGTGTTCCCATGGTTTCAGGGAACATCTGAATGAGAAACTTCCTCTACCCAAGCAAATCAAGTACCCTTTCTGAAATGTATAGTCATAGAGGGATGCCAAGAGCACTGCAAGTTAAATGCTTTGGCTGGGTTACAGAGAAGGTTGTTGTTCATCTTTTGTTTTCCAAGAGGACCAAAGATACCATTGGATAATGTCTTGGAAGTCAGTTGGATTTAAGTAAGGCAGGGTTGCATGAAGTCATCAGCCTCACTCTCTCTTGCAGTCAGTGAAGTCCAGTGGTAAGACATGTAATAAAAGGATGATTTGTGTGACTATTTCTGGTTGTGGTAACTGGAATATACTCTGGCTGTGACTAGAGAGCTGCTACTAGGGGAACACCTGAGGCTGCCTAGTTACAATGAAGATAGATGAGAGAGATAGAGAGAGATGCTGCTAGAGGGGTGTTCTAGAGCTGCCTATAGATCAATAATGGCTAATAAATCAAACTATTTCCTACCCTCCACCCTTCACCTCCCAGTCCCCCTAATTGGGTTACCTTCAATCTGGTTTAGCCCATCTTTGAGACAGTTTTACCAGGGGTATGCCTGCTGCAGGTGCTATAGCTTGTTGGAGCCACAGGTGAAAATTGTGAAAGGTAGACACCAAAGAGGAATAGCCTTGAAAGGGTTTGACAAGTCTCCCCACCTCAATAGCAGCTAGTCCTCTCTAGGGAGTCAAGTAGCTCCACAGTGCACAGAACACTGACCCTTCCTTCCCTGAACACCCCATACCCCTCATACAGAGTATATGTGAGAGAGAAGAGGGGCTTGGATTTAGGTCTTCCTGGCCTTGAGATTAATTCTTTACTAGGTCATTAGTTCTCTCCAATTAACAAATTAATTATTTTAAGGAAATATTCTATATAACGTATACTTAGTTATCCATACATATAGGAAGGTGAGCTGTTTAGATCATGATAGAGTGGCATTTCTGTTTAGCTACCTGAATAGCAGGCACAATGCTAAAAAGATATAAAAGGAATCTTAATGGGTTTAAACCCAAATTGACAAAGGGACAGCAAAGATCACATTTATAGTCACCTTTAAGCAATATCAACCAACTTTTCCTCTCAAAACGATCTTCCTAGGGCATTGCAAATGAATAAAAGAATTGTCACAGCTCTGTGTTGGAGGTTTCTCTAATTGTTTAGTAAATGGAACTCAAATTAGCCACCTCCTGGACCTAGTTCTTCTACCTGGATGAGAATCGAATAATTCCATTCCCTAACTGAACATCTTTATATAGACTGGATATCCTAAGGTGAGCTGGGAGGATACAAAAACAGGATCCCTGCTTTCCCAAAAGCTTTGATCTAGCAGAAGAGATGAGATATACCTAAATAACTGTTATAAAAGGCAGTTTTATTGTATCGTATTTGTTGAATAGCATGTGAGTGGTATCTCCCTCATTCTCCTCTGTGCCTCCAAATTATTGTTCTTTGGGAGAATGGCCGATGAGTCAATATCTTTCTCTTTTGCATTTTTTCTTTTTTTTTGTCTCCCCATCAGATAGTCCCTTCAGCCCAGGGACTATTTTTGCCTCTCTTTGTAACCCCAGGACTTAGCACAGTGCCTGACACAGAGTAAGTGATTAATGCTTGCTGACTTCACATTCTTCCATCCCTTATAATACTATCCTTGTTAAAGACCCGCTATTCATAAAATTTTTGATATTGAAAGGACTTCAGAACTATACTCCTTATTTTACAGATGAAGTCACTTGCTTATGACTCACTGAAAATCACATAGAATTGATTGTAGGGACAAGACCAGAAATGAGGAATGCTCTTTCCATTTCCCCATATTGCCTTCCTCCTGAAAGCAGGAACTTACTGAGGTCAGTGTTCATGATATCAGAAATTCTCACCCCAAATTCTGGGTCTTTCCCTCTCCTGAGTATATACAGGCTATTAAAACAAAGTTGCATTAAGTCCTTTAGAGTTCTCTGTATGTATTTAATCATTTTCTGTATAAAAACCCATATATATTATTTTGTTGTTCAGTCATTTTTCACTTATGTTTGATTCTTCATGATCTCATTCAGGATTTTTGTGGCAAAGATAGTGGAGTGGTTTGCTATATCCTTCTCCAGCTCATTTTACTGGTGAGGAAACTGAAGCAAACAGGACTGAATGATTTGCCCAGGGCCAAATAGCTAGTATGTTTCTGAGGTCAAACTTGAACTCAAGAAGAATTCCAGAAAGTTCAGGAAAATTGACCTTATCTCTCTCTCTAATTTTGTATCTCTACTAGTTCCTTAAGGTCTCATTTATAATATGATTAATATGAATATGAATTCAGAAGCTCTTTCTTCTTTTTCCCAACTCGGGGCTCCATCTTCTCTTGGGGAGAATGGCCTTCATACCTTCTCTAGGTATGGGTTAGAGGGCTTGGAGTCAAACACTTTCCACTTTATTACGCTGAAATTTTTACTTTACAGCTGAAAATATTACGCTGAAACTATTAGGATTCCCAGGGACCCAGAGTCCTAAAATCTCAGGTCATCATGAGGAGGCAACAATAGGCAACCTCCTGAAGGTCCTGAAGCTTTTCTTTGACTCAGCCTTCTTTCTCTACACAAAAGGTGTGAACAAACAGGAAACATCCTGATCCAGGGAGGCCTTGACTGGAGATAGTAACCTGCCTTCCTAGAGCATCTTTTGTTACTTGCTTGTTATTATCAGGTATTTTAATTTGTTTTAATATCCTTCCACTCCACCTTCTCTTTTTATATCAGACACATGATAGCTTTCTTTTTTTTGTCATTCCCTTCCCTAGCTCATTTATTTATTTATTTTATTATCATGCAAAACACACTTCCATATTGGTCATCGTAGGAGTGCACTCATACATACCCCAAACCCCCAAATAAAACCAAAGATGCACTGATGTGAAAGATGACTCCAACAGTTCTTTCTCAGGAGGTGGAGAGCATTCTCCTTCATAAATCTTTCAGGATTATCCCAGATCATTGCATTGCTGAGAGTAGCCAAGTTTTCACAGATAATCATCATTCATGGAGTATTGTTGTTATTGTGTACAATGTTCTTTCAATTCTGCTTATTTCACTCTGTATCAATTCCTGCAGATCTTTACAGATTTTTCTGAAATCATCTTGCTTATCATTTCTTATAACAAAATAATATTCCATCACCAACATGTACCACAATTTATTCAGCCATTCCTCAAATGAGGGGCATCCCCTCAATTTCCAATATTTTGCCAGCACAAAAGGGCTGCTATACATATTTTTGTACAAATAGGTCTTTTCTTTTTTTCTATTATCCTTTGGGATACAGATCCAGTAGTATGCCTTTGGGCATAGTTTCAAATTGCCCTTCAGAATGATTGGATCAGTTCACAATTCCACCAACAATGCATTAGTAAAACACATGATTTCACCAGGAAAGGAAGTCTTTACCAATGTAGATTGACAATTGCTTTGCAACTTACAAGTCTGATGTCAGTGGCACTCAAGCTTTTTCTGTATTGTGGACCACTTTGGAAGTTTGGTGAAGGCTATGTACCATTTTTCAGCATCATGTTCTTAAACACATAAAGAAAAACACATTAAATGATAAAAGAAACCAATTACATGGAAATACAGATATCAAAATGCAAGAAAGGTCAGATCTCACTTTAAGAAACTCCATTTTAGAGGTAGAGAGACACCAAGCCAATATATGTAAGTGGTGGGACTTGCATCCAGATCTACTTCCATTTAAATAAAATTAAAATGTGTTAAAATTAATACTGACTTAACACCCAGTGATGACCTGATCTTCCCCTCCATTAGAAATATAAGGATGACAGCTAATTGCGTTTTTTGACCATAAACCCAAAGGCAGACCGTAAAATATGGTAACTGTTAATGCCAGAGCTTCCCTGCTTATTTAAATCACTTAGGGGCCATAACCTCTGACACATAGTAGGTACTTAGTAAAAGTTTTATTGAATTGAATCAAAATAGCAGGTTTCTCTCTAATCCTTTCTGTCTCCTACATCTGGAGATAGCTTGACATACTAGAATGAACACTGGTCTAGGCAGAAAAAGATTTGGGTTCTTTTCCTAGCTCAGACCCTTGCCTATTACGTGACCTTGCTTAAATCACTTAACTTCTGAGCTTAACAGACTAGGCATCATCATCAGAACTATGGAGCCCAAGAGTACCCCAGAGGCCATCTGGTACAGCCTTCTCAGCTGCCATAGAAAGAAATACAGCCCAGGATGGTTCAATAATTTGCCTGAGATCACACAAGCAGTGTGGAAGGGTAGACTGTAGAGAGATTGTGAAAGGACTTACATATTTTCATAGAGAAGATATGGAGCCACCAAAATTTTTTGAACCAATGAGGGATAGAATCCAATCCGAAGTAAGGTTTGAATCCACATCCTCATTAGATTATTATGAAAATCTGCTAAGACAATGTCCATAAGGCACTTTGTAGAATCCAGTTGCAAATATGAGGAGGAATTATTAAGGAGAAAATCAAAGCTGGTACTTGCCACGTGCGGTACAGTCTATAACAAACTGTGCAGCTTCCCCAAAGCCCCATAGGCTTATTCAGGGCAGTGGAAATAACCAAGCGGTGAGCATCCAGTTGAAACCATGCACCCTGCGGTTGGGGAAAAAAAAGATCTTTCTTTAGGAAAGGGCAAAAAAAAGCAGCCTCTTTCATCAGCCTGATCTCTCTGCCGCTCACATGGACAGCCATGCACACTCCAGGCCAGATTATTCAACAAGGATAATTTCAAATTAATATTCATCGCTCGGAACAGAGGACACTGATTAATCAATTAGGTGCCCTATGTAATAGGAAAAGGAAATACTGCATCAACTGCTCCTTTCCTGGCTCAGCACGGGCCAGCCCGGTGGAGCCTTCTCTTGGCTCCTGGCCCAACGTGGGGCCACTATGGACCCAGCAGAGCTGGGAAGGGATTGAGGCTGGGTCCTCAGAGGTGGGGCACTACGGGGGTGGGTGAGGGAGTATCCGAGGGCCTTGGTTCTCTCTGCAAAAGGGCCCCAAACCTCTTTTCTGAAAGGCCTAGAGGAGGAGGAAAAGCAAAATGAATGAGTAAGGTTGGCACATACAGCCAAGGAGGAAACAGGTACGTCTCTTGCGTGGCAAGACCGAGGCAGAAGGAAAGAATGAACGAACGGAGGGTTTGGCTGTGGGGGAGGGAATGTTATATTTGTCATCGAAACCCTGGTTCTGGAGCTGCAGAGACTGCAGGCGGGCATTGTGCGGGCTTCTCCCACACAATGCACCTTCCTCTTCACCTGCCGACTCGGCCTCCTATTCTGGGCCTGAATAGGAGCTGGCAATTATGCTGAATTGTGTGGTGTCTGTGCGAAGGGGAGAAACATCCACTGGAGACGAAAGTCAGTGTGAAATGAGATAAATGGCCTCAATTAAATGCAGATTGGAGCTGAAATCTCTGCAGGTTGCAACCCAGCACCATCAGTAGCCCTTCCTTTTTTATTTTGTTATTTTTTATTTTTATGCTTCACCTCTGGAATTCCTTAAAAGGCCATGGAGAAAGAGGGAGGGGATTAGTGACCTCCACCTTTGGGGCTGTCTAGGGGTGCCCCAGAAGCATGTTGGGTAGCAAGGACTGGCCTTTCAGATGGAGGAAAGTCCTGGCGTAGGGCAACTGGTTTGGTGACTCTGGCTTCTGTTTTCTTCTAAGCTTTCTTTTCTAAACAGCTGGCCTAGCATTCCTTCCTCATTAGGTCTGTCCTGTCCAAGTTCACTCAGCTACAAATGCTACCAGGGCCTTTGTCCTAAGGCAGTGATGGTGAACCTTTTATTTTATTTTTTATTTTTGGAAAAATTTATTTAGTTTCTTTAGAACATTATTCTTTGGTTACAAGAATCATATTCTTTCCCTCCTTCCCCTCCCCCCACCCTTCCTGTAGCCAATGAGCAATTCCACTGGGCTTTACATGTGTCCTTGATCCGAACCCATTTCCATGTTGTTGTTTGCACTAGGATGTTCATTCAGAGTCTACATCCCCAACCATTACCCTTCAACCCATGTGATCAAGCAGTTGTTTTTCTTCTGTGTTTTTACTCTGAATGTGGATAGCATCTTTCTCATAGATCCCTCCAAGTTGTTCAGCATCACTGCATTGTCACTAATGGAGAAATCCATTACATTAGATTGTGCCACAATGTATCAGTCTCTGTGTACAATGTTCTCCTGGTTCTGCTCCTCTCACTCTGCATCACTTCCTGGAGGTCGTTCCTGTCTCCATGGAATTCCTCCACTTTATTATTCCTTTTAGCATAATAGTATTCCATCAGCAACCTATACCACAATTTGTTCAGCCATTCCCCAATGGAAGGGCATCGCCTCATTTTCCAATTTTTTGGATGTCGCACCTTTTAGAGGCAGAATGCTGGGCTCTGCCCCCCACCCCCTTATCCCAGACAGGGGAGGGAGGAAGAATTCCCATTGGCTGCTGGGTAGAGAGGTGGGGGAAGTGAGGAATACTTTCAGGCATATGGAGAGGGGGAGGGGAATATCTCCACCCCAGTCCTTCTTGCTTTCTAGTAACAAACTCTAATAGATGATTGCAATTGTGCCCACAGAGAGGATTCTGTGTAACCTTTTTTTATATCACATGTGCCATAGGTTCACCATCACTGACCTAAGGTATGAGAGATTTAAATGATATCCCCTTCCTGGAGTATTTTCATTTTTAAGGTGGAAGCGGAAGAAAGGAAATTTTTTTGATATTTTATTTTCCCCTAATTATATGTAAGAGCAATTCTTAAATATACATATATATATTATAATTTAGAGTTCTAAATTCTCTACTTTCCTCCTCTACCCTTTTCCTGAGAATAAGTAATCTGGTTTAGATTTTACATGTGTAATCATATGAAGATATGTTTCCATATTAGTTCTAAGAAAGGAAAATTCTACCACAAAGTCATGATACTCTCAGATATCAGTGAGATGCTACCCTAAGACTGGCTCCCATCCCTTCTTGATTAGACTATTGTGATGGACATTTTTTTGAAAAAATATTTTATTGATCCCTTTATATAATCACAAATTATATTTTCATAGAGCTTTAGAGTTAGAGAAGTAGTTTCCTCAGAAAAAAACCTTTGTGCATGTTAAAGTAAATGTATTTTTTTTAAATCCTTACCTTTAGTCTTAGAATTAATACTGTGTATTGGTTCCAAGGCAGAAAATGGTAAAGGCTAGGTAATGGGGATAAAGTGACTGGCTCAGCGTCATATAGGTAGAAGTGTCTAAGGTTAGACATGAACCCAGGACCTCCCATCAATCCATTGAAACACCTTGCTGCCCCTCAGGGAATGTATCATCTTTATTTTCCATACATAAATATTGTTTTTTTTCCAGTTTAATTTGGGTATCATGAATATATATAAGATTTCTTGATTCCAAATGAATTGTTCTTTCAATTTCACTTTAAGAGCAACACTTTTCTTGAATAGATTTCTCTTAATTTCCAATATCTTCCTCCTAATCCAACTTCTACATGGGACTGACAATATAAATTTTCTAATGCACAAGTTAGATTCTGATGCTTATCTGCTCAAGAATCTTCAGAAGCTCCCTTTTTTCTTAATGATAAATTCCAAATGATTCAGGTTCTCATTTAAAGCCTTTCATCATCTGGCTTCTATCTCCCTTTCCATATCTACTTCTTATCATTCCCTATAATTCTAAATTATAGCCATACTGTCTAATGCTATTTTCTAAACTTGGAAATCTACTTCCCAAACTCCTGTTCTTATACAAACTATATTTTTAGGCTTGGAATGCCCTCTTGTATCATTTCCACCTCTAAGTTTCTTTTAAGGCTCAACTTAGTTGTCACCTCTTTCAGAAAGCTGATCCCCATCCACTTGATGCTTTCTTTCCTCTTCAAGTTAACTGTTATATATTATCTATGAACAGATTTTATACTCCCAATAGAACATAAACTCCTTGAAGATACTCATAAACTCCTTGTTTTTGTACCTTCAGAACTGAGTATAACACTTTGTATATATTGGACATTTTACTAATGAAGGTTTGTTGAATTGAATTGAGTCAATTGGTAATCTTTTGGGGTGGAGATTCACTGGAACCATAAAGGCAGGAAAATTGAGGAAGCAATCTTTCCTGGCTTCTGCCTCCTCATTTCCACTTTAGATCCAGAGTCCAATAGCACCCACAGAAGACTAGCATTAAATTTGAATTTCATTTTAGTTTCATCCAACTATGCTAATTCTCTTTTGCAGAAGGAAGGAATGGTAATTTGATGGGCTGGAAATTAAAAAGAAGACAGGTCTAGAAGTATGCTACACTGGAGGTTTTTTGCAACAATGAGAAATCAGTATGAGGATTCTGCCAGTATTTGTAGCTCTGAGAACTTAGACATTTCTTTTCACTTGAATTAAGTTTCTTCATTAGCAAGAAGAAGGTTCACCACCTACTCTAAAATCCTATTATATTCTTTTTCATTCCATCCCATCCCATCCTGTTCTGTCCCATCTGAGCTAGTTAGTAGGCAAATAGCAATTTTCCATGGTTTTCTCCAAGTTACCTGTCTGATTCTCCCTTTGTAAACAAAGAGAAATGAGGAGTCTTCTCTCTCTTCTGTGTTCACAGAATCACAGAATTTCAGAGTTGGAAGTGACTTCAGTAGTCACCTGGTCAAACAAGTATTTGCCAAAAAAAATTGCTTTTACAGTATAACTGACCAGAGCACCTTGGTAAAAATCTTATTTCTGATGCTAACCATCTTTATAACATTGTACAAGTCATTTAACTTATGTCCTAAATTTTCTCATCTATAAAATGAAAGAGATCAAATGACTTGTGATAGATATCCCTTCCAGCTTTAAATTTATGATCTTATAAATAAAATGATCCTTCAGTTTCCACTTGAAGACCACCCATGAGAAGAAACACATTACCTTCTGAGAACAGTCTGTCCTACTTTGTGGTAGCTCTAATAGGAAGAAAAATTATCCTTATATCAAGCATTGCCACTGGATCTCCATCCATTGCCCTATTGAGGCAAACTGACCAGCATAATCACTCTTCCAGTTTATAAAATATACAGTTCATTCAGATACTTGAAGGTATTCATCATGTTTTTTCCACTGTCTCCTCTCATTCAAACTAAACATTCCTAGTTCCTTTGGCTGGTCCTCGTAGGGAATGAACTTGAGATTCTTCACCACTTTGGTTGCCCTCTTCCATATAGCAGGCAGTTTGTTAATATCCTTCCTAAACTGTCGTGTATATACCAGATATTCTCTCACCAGGGAAGAGTAGAATAAGCCCAATGTTCCCTTATTCCTAGAAGTCTTCCCATTAGATGTTGAGTCATATTCAGGAGAGGTGAGTGGACTGTTCTGATCTGAATTTTGGGCATTCTACATTGAATAATTCCTTCCAATTTTGACAAGCTTCATCTTCAGGAGGTAAAGCACCTTGGTGGCACAGTAAATAGAACACTGGCCCCAAAGTCAGAAATCTGAGTTCAAATCCTTTCCCCAAATACTAAATAGCCATGTAGTCCTTACTTAGTCTCAGTTTGCCTTAGTTCTCTCATCTGTAGAATAAGGATAGAAAAAGTATTTAGTTCCCAGATGTATTATGAAGATAAAATAAGATATATATATATATATATATATACACACACACACACATATATATATAAGATTTTCTTGCAAATCTTAAAGCACTCTATAGTGCTAGTCATTTATAGTCCTGTTCCCCCCTCTCTCTGTTTTTCTTTGTCTTTGTCTTTCTCTCTATTTTTCTGTTTCTCTCTTTCCCTATCTCTCTCTGTCTGTCTCCTTTTTGATTTCTAATACCTGTACAATGAGCAGGCACAAAAACCACTGCCACAAAATCTTCACTCCACATCTCAGGGCTTAATGATACCTGGCCTAAATAACTACAGAAACAAATTCGTAGTGACTGAGGAAGTAGATTTTTAGGGTGGAGAAAAGTCAGTTGGAAGGGGTAGATGAGTCCAATAGTAGTTAGCAGTTACATAGCACCTTTAGGTTTGCCAAGTGATATATATTATGCATATATATATATACATACATACATACATACATACACATATATAAAACATTTTGATCCTCCCAAGAACTATGGAATGCAGGCACTATTTATCATCCCAGTTTTACAGATGAGAAAACAGAGAGAGAGAGAGAGAGAGAGAGAGAGAGAGAGAGAGAGAGAGAGAGAGAGAGAGAGAGAGAGAGAGAGAGAGTTGTTGAAGTTCTCATAGCAAAGAAGTATCTGAGGCTGGATTCAAGCTGACATTCTTGGTTCCAAGTCTAGTGTTCTATTTGTTGTATCCCCTTTCTGCCTCCTAGGGAGTTAAAGAATATTAAAATGATAATATCTTTCATAGGATTGTGAACTTAGAGATGAAAGGTAAATTAGAGGCCATGAAATCTAATCTCCTCTTTATAAATAGGGAAACCAAGGCACAGGGAGCTCAATTGACTTCTCCATGGTTATACAGTTTGCATAAGGTAACATCTGAACTGAGATTTCCTGATTCCAAAGATCAGACTTGTGTATACTATGCCTTACCACCTGCCTTTGTTCCTTCACTTCTTTGTGGGTACAAGAAGAGAATGTCAGGCATAGGGCTGCTTTAACCATGTTCAGATGTAAGAGCTCTTGAATTCCCTTACCACCCCCAACATAAATAGACTGATGTCAGTGAATGTGTTTGTGCTAGCCTGTTCTCTCCCACCCAGCAGGCTGAGTCATATTCAATACATCTAAAGGTTAGTCAGAAAGTAATGTCCCCTAGTTTTAATCTCCTTAGTAATCCACCAACACCAATCCAAACAAATCCTAATGAAGAATTGAAATCTCTTGATATGTTCCCAAAGTTACTGAAGGGACTCTGGCAAATATGACATTGGGGAACCAAGCACAGGTTTTATGAGAACCAGCTCAGGAATAATGAATAACAGCCCCCACATGAATCAGAGGATCAACAACTACAAAGGGAAATATCAGTGAGGTAACACTCTTTCTCCAACACACTCGAAATAGCCACAAAGGACCATGACATAAGTTCTGAATCCAAGTCAGTGCCCACAGGACTTTTGGATCCCATCTAGGCACATGGGAGGGATCTGGGCAGAGAGAAGGATCTCTTTTAAGGGGTGCTGGTTCAGGACAGCAGTCTGTGGCAGGCGCTAACTCTAGGGTAGAGTCCAAGCAAGAAATTGTAGCAGTGGGGAGCACTTAAACCTGGTTAACAAGGTTCCAAGACTGTGACAGCAGGCAAAGAGAAGGCCAAGCAATCCCGACCAAATTCTATGAGGAGTAAGAACAGTCCTAGTACAGAGTTTTCATTTAGTAAGGCAGCAAGAAGGCACAGATAAGAGGATCTTACTATGATATAGATTGGCTACTACACTCAAATTTATGGGACTGGACATAGACTAAGATCTAGATTTATGTTCAGAGGCATGATGTTTATCTTGGTATTTCAGGCAAAGAAAACCTATGGGGAGGTGACCAAAGAGTTATGAGCCAGAATTTCTGGGTTTCTAAGAAACCAGGTCTAGGACTAAGAGCTCAAAATGACTTTTTATAGATCTCTACTCCAGGAAGGGACTGGTAAGACAGGAACTCCAGAAATTATACAGCCATGAGAAGTTTGAAAAAATAGCAAAGAATAAGTAACAAGAAGGATCTTCTGATAGTTGTCACTATCATAGATTCTCAAGATAAGAGCAAAAAGGAAAAAAAAGTACAAAAATCTTCTAATACAATGAAAACTATGAATAGGTTAAGGGAATTTTGGAATGCAATATCAAAAAAAAGAAAATAAGAAGTAAAAATTAATTTTAATGCTTGAGGAAAAATTTGGAAGGAACATTATTAGGATAGAGCAAGAGATAGAAAACCTGAAATAGTGGATACCATGAAAAATGGAATAGAGAAAACCAAAGCCCTAAAATCCAATGATATAACAGATAATAGTGGAATATTCAAAATACCAATTTAGGATCTATTAGAAAATTGGTTGAGTGGGAAATAGAATTTTAAAATATTCAGGCACTTTGAAAATGATAAGTAAAGAAAAAATATTGGATGCTATATTATCAAAAACAAACAAAAGAAAACTGTACAGAATTATCAGTAAAGAAAAAAAAACAGAATTCACAGGTCAATCTCTGAAAGTTTTTAAAAAATTAATGCAACCAAAAATGTGAATTCCAAACATTAGTATTAAAGAAAAACATGTGCAAAATGGTTAGGAAGATAGAGATCATGAAGCAAGAGAGTGCAATCAGGATCTCACAAGATCATGTAGCAATTACTATAAAGAAGAAAAAAAAAACATTGAATATAAAATGAAATATGATATGATATATAACCTATAATACAATATGATATAAAAGCTAAACAACCACAAAAAAGATATGCTGCAAAGAATAACAACCTGGGAAGCTGACTGTAATTCAACATTTAAAAAAAAGACCATTTAGGTGATGGAATATTATTGTGCTGAAAGGAATACTAAACTGCAGGAATTCCATGTGAACTGGAATGACCTCCAGGAATTGCTGCAGAGAGAAAGGAACAGAACGAGGAGAACAATGTACACAGAGACTGATACACTGTGGCACAATCTATTGTAATGGACTTTTCTACTAGCAGCAATGCAATGATCCAGGACAATCCAGAGGAACTTAGGAGAAAGAACACTATCCACATCCAGAGAAAGAACTGTGGGAGCAGAAAAGCAGAAGAAAAACATAGGATTGATCATGTGGTTCAATGGGGATAGGATTGGGGTTTTGGCATTAAAAGATCACTCTACTGTAAATATGAATAATATGGAAATAGGTTTTGAACAATGATACATATATAACCCAGTGGAACTGATTGCCAGCTCCAGGGGTGGGGGAAGGGAGAGAATCATGAATCATGTAACCATGAAAAATATTCTAAATAAAAGAGTTCATAAAATCACAAGAAGACTATTTTTTATCATTTTAGTTGATAAAACCAGAGTTGGAGAGAATCTTTGAAATATATGAAAGTACTGACCATAGAGAAAAGTAAGGAAGTGTGAGCAACTCAAGAGTTCTAAATGATGAATTAGTGTTGGTATTTGAATGGGATAGAAAAGAATATTATTCCCTCAGCATCCTACCCTCTTCAAGGGTTGAAAAGAAGAAATAAAAACAAACCAAATCTTGACTTTGGTTTTGCTTTATTCTCTGTCTGTCTGTCTGTCTGCCTGTCTATCTCTCTCTCTGTCTCTCTGTCTCTCTCTGTATATATTTAATTTATGTTTTACAATAGCAAAGAAGTAGAAGGGAGACAGGGAAAAAACTAGGGAAGAAATGATGAGGAAGAGAAAAGTCATTGGGATTATGAATGGCCTAGTATTTCTGGAAAGCAATTTATAACTATCTCCTCAAGTCATTAAGCTATGCAAATCCTTTCACCCAACTTTGCCCCTAGTATACTTAAACCTCCAATAATGAAAGTGAGATAAAAAACCATCTTACAAAATACTCATAGTTATTCTTTTTGTAATAGCCCCAAACCAGAAATTAAGTATGTACCCAATTATTAGGGAATAATTAAACTAGTACGTAATAGGCTTTTAATAAATGTTTATTGATGGAATGGAATATAACTGTACCACACAAAATGATGAAATAAATAGTTTCTAAGGAAACTGGAAAGATTTCTACACACTGATTCAGAGTGAAGTAGGCAGAACTCAAAGATACTACACAATGACAATGTTAAAGAACAAAATAAAAAAAGAATCCATCAAGAAATTTGATTAATTAAATAATAAAGATTGAAACAAGAAGTTGAAGGATGGATGTTGCCACCTTCTACCTTCCAGAGAAACAATGAATTTAAATCTGGAACGAGAAGTCAATTTTTAGATATGGCCAATGACCAATGTGGGAAATTGTTTTGTTGGACTATGTGTATTCCAAGTAAATTTTTTGCTTTTTGATTTTATTGTTTAATTATGTGATCTATGGGAGAGAGAATATAAGTTGATAAAATAAATAATTTTAAAATGAAATGGAAATTTTTAATTAGCTAATATTTTAAATTGTATGAACAAAATGTAACTGGAATTAAAATAGAGATAATTGGTAATCCAAGATATATAGGTATTTGATATAAATAGAAGTATTCTCTGTTTGATAAAAGGCCAGAAGATATGAATAGGCTGTTTTCAAATGAATGAATACAAACAATCAACACTACATAAAAGAATGGTAAATCACTAATAGTAAGAAAAATGCAAGTTAGAAAACCCAGGAGTGTCACTTATCCTTTATTTGGCAAAAATAACAAAAGGAAAAAAAATGATATAAGTTGGAAGAGTTATGGAAGAGTTGGAAGATATACTAATACTCGAATAGCAAAACTGTGAATTAGTCAAAACTTTATGGAAAACAATTTGGAATTATACCTTTTTAAAAAGTAACTAAACTGTATATAGTCTTTGATCCAGAAATTTAATTACTTGGCACATCGCGCAAGGAAGTAAAGAAAGAGGAAAATGTTCCTTATATAAAAAATAATTATTGTAACACTTTTTCTAATGACAAAGAACTAGAAACAAAATGAGTCCCCATCATTTATTAATGGGTGAATGCATTTTGATATATTATTATGCAATAATATTTTTATGCCACAAAATAATAGACATGAAGAAATTCAAGAAACTTAGAAAGTCTTTTGTGAATTGATATACAATGAAATAAGCATTATTTTTGGGAGGATATGGGGACCACCACAAAACCAAAATACTTCAGAATTATGATTGTGCAGTGCCCAACCATGACCTCAGAAGACCCATGATGAAGCATTCCCAATCATCTTTCAGCTAAGAGGTGGTGGATCAGAAGTTTGTAAGATGATCACTTTATCAATTTTTTTTACTTGATTATACTTAGCTTTTACAAGAGGAAGCTATTTTAGTGAGTGTGGAATAATTTGGGGGAGTAAAAGTAATGTAAAAAAAATAAATCAGTTTTGATAAAAATAGCTTTTAGAAAAAAATTATTCTGAAATGATAGCATAGGTGGTTGGTAGATTGGTGGTGGATTGAAACTCACATTATATATAAAAGATAGACCATTCATAAGGTGACCTTTTACTTCCCAAAATGCTTTTTATTTATTTAAATTTTAAAATTTCACTTTCTGTTTTTATGTTACAGTTATTTCTGTATATATTCCCAGTATTTTTTTCATGGTTCTCTAAGTAACTGATCCTATAGGTAGTGTAAATAGACTAATTTGCTAACTTTATTTAAACATGTGTAAATGTGTCTTCTCAGTCAGTAACTCACTGATCATTATTCTGTGTTGACATTCATGACATTTAATAGTCCAAAGAAATTCATATCATAGGATCATGGGATTTAGAGCAAGAAGGAAACTTAGAGATAATTCAGTTCAACTCATCATTTTAGTCAGAAACCAAACATCCCTGGGCAGCTTCTGGACTAGGTAAGAATATATATATATATATATATATATATATATATATATATATATTTATCACTTATGCCTTGGTGCCAGGGGATAGGAAAACAATCTGACTACAGATACTATTATGCCTTGGAGAAGTCACTTCATCCATCACACATTTCTATTTTTCCATCTCTAAAATAAGAGTTTTATTTACATTAAAAAATTCCCAAAGTCCCTTCCAGTAAAATAAATGACAAAAAGCAATGATGTCCCCATGGTCTAGGACCCCTCAAAGATATTGCATTCACCTAGACCTTCAGATGATTCTGATCATTTGAATATCTAGTTTTTTTCCCCATGATTCAAATCTCAACACAAGAAAGTTAGGGCAATCCCCTTTAATTAATCTTTGAAAGGGCTCAAGTCTAGGTTTCCTCAAATGTGGGTAAGAACTTTCCCAATTTCCAAGCAGAAACTCAGTGTGTAATATGGATATTAGATATTGTAAAGCCTTTATTTCCCCCATTGAAAAAATGCTTATGATGAAAAGAATTCACAGATATCATTGAATAATTAGAGAAATATGAACCACACAAATATTCCATTAGATTCATTAAACTTCCCAATGGAAGCTAAAGACATTTTGTACAACTTCTGAACAAATAATTTCCTGCTCTAAGCAATTCATAGTAATATCATGAACACTTGATAAGATCCATGTCTCCTGGTGTTTTGTGACATGATTGCTTTAGTCTGTTGCAGGGTAATCCCTTGAAGAAGATACTTTTCTTCTTCTTTGAGAATCATGCTGTTAAGGAAACTATTTTCTTCAAATCCAGTGCTTGGTTCATGAACTCAAGAGCTCTTGAACTCAAAAACTTTCACACATGGAAACTCTAGAACTCAGGATTATCCATAAGGTAACCTCTGATGATGGAAATGGTCTTTCTTTGGATTTATAATCTCTGACTTGTGCTCAGAGAAGGAAACAGAAAGGCAAAAAGAAAGCTGTTGAGAGGCAGAGTCAAGATGGCGGCATAGAGGCAGTGAAGGTTCAGACCTCTGAAAACCCTTCCTCGCTGATTAAAAACCGAATGCTCCTAGGGGACTGAAAACCAAATCTAATGACAGGACAGAGCTAAAGAAACCTCCTGCTGGACTTAAAATGTATGTCCCCAAAAAACCTGAATTCAAGAACACTCAGGTTTAAGTGGAAGGAAGAAGGAAGGTCCCAGGATCCCCCCCCCCACCTACAGTACTGTACCTCCATCAGTGGCTGGAATCTTTAGCCAGGCAAGGGCACTAATCAGGAGGGAGTACCTTGCAGGCAAAGCTGTACCAGGCTCAAAGCTTTGAACTTAGGTGGCTGGGAGGCAGTTGGAGGAGAAGCACAGAGAAGGCAGCCTAGTGGAAGTAGTGGAGACACTCCATATTACTCCCCTCCCCTTCCCAAGGTTTTAGCCTCAGGGCACATCCAGATCTGCAAGATCAACTCTGTCAGGCTTAATCTTATCAAGCCATCAGAGGGCAGGGAAACTCAAGCTCCAACACCCCCTCCCCCACAGACTGCTCTGAGAGACTTGCTAAGCTCCAAGGCAGAAAAGCCCAAACCCACAGATCCAGCACATAATGAGAGGAGCAAGACTACAGGCAACTACAGGGGGAAAAGAAGGGGCATTTATGAGCAAACAACAGAAAAGGAAAAATAGAAATTACAATCGACAGCTTCTATCCAGGCAATGAACAAAGAGCAAATGTAACAGAGGAGGATCAAGGAACAACAAACTAAAACACAGAGACTCCAGCAAATTGGACAGGCTTTGGAAGAACTTGAAATACAATTCAAAACACAATTAAGAGAGGCTGAAGACAACTGGAAAAGAACTTAAAAATCAAGATGTCATCTGGAAAGAGAGGCATTTGAACTTAAATGAGAAAAGAGTGTCTTGAAAGTCAAAATTAATCAGCTTGAAAATGAGGCAAAGAAATGAAAGATCAGAAGAAAGATGACCAAAAATCCAGGGATGAAATTCAGTCTTTAAAAACCAGAATACAACAATTAGAAGCAAGTGATTTCACAAGGCAGTAAGAAACTATAAAATAAAATCAGAAGAATGTAAAAATTGAGAAAAATATGAAACACCTTATTCACAAAACAGATTTAGAAAATTGGTCCAGGAGAGACAACTTAAGAATCATTGGTCTACCAGAAGACCATGACAAAAGAAAAAGCCTGGACATCCTACAGAAAGTTGTTGAGTGGAGATCTAGGAACTTCACTTTTAAGGTTCACTTGACAAAACTCCAGCCACTTTCCACCTGCTTTTGTACCTCATTATCTCCTCTTCTAGCCATTCAAAGGAGAGAAAGCATGAGTAAAAAAAGGAAAGTGTTTCCCTACTTCAAAATTCAGTCTTACAGACCAGAGAGGAGAGAGTTTCTTCAACCAGACTCCATTCTCCTTGATTATTGGTCATTTGTCACCTTAGGGCAGCCCCAGTTCTTATAGACTTCCCAAAGGAGCAGTTCTTTTTAGTCTTAGGGAAACCCTAGTCACTGGGGGACTAATATGAGGAGTTCCCAGGGTCCTCTCAGTAAGGTCCAAGTATGCATTTTTCTATAGGAATACATCTTCAGACAAAGGATCTTATCCAGTAATCTAATTGAATTGATGGGAACTAGGAAGGAACTCTTATGATTAATCAGGGATTTCCTGATCAATGCCTATTACAACACACTTTAAAGTTTGCAAAACACTTTACACATATTATTTTATTGGATTCTTATAAAACCTCTGTGAGGTATGTGCTAAAAGTAGAACTACCCATATTTTTTTCAGATGAGAAAATAGATTAAATGACATGCATCTGACCAAAGAACTAGTGAGCACCAGTGGTAGGATTTGAATTTATATCTTCCTTATTCCACCATTCAGTAGTCTATCAATTAATCCATCAACAAGCATATATAAAACATATGTCATATGGCAGACACTATGCTAGATTTCACAGAAAAATGAGGCTATGGGGGACTGAAACAAACAAACAAAAAAACCCCAAAGAGCAAACCCTAATCTACATCCAGGAAATGGGAGATTATGTTAGGGGAAGGGAGAGAAAAGAGGTAGTTTTGTAGAATATAGGGCTTTAGAGGAGGAGCTGCCTAGGAAAATTTTGCAGTGGGGAATTTTTTATCTCAAAATTCAACATGGAAACAATTGGCTCCTGAAGAGCTGAGGGGAAATGGAAAAAACGAGGTGGAAAGATTTTAAAAGCAAGCTTCCCTTCTCAGTTGTACTGAGGTTTATCTGTACCCTCAGCCATTCTCCTAGCAAAACACAGCTGTTATTGAACTCTTCTCAGGTCCCAGTCCTCCCCCTACACCCATCTCTTTGCCCAATGCTTTTGAATATCTAGGCAAGGAGGAGGGGTGAGTCAGCTTCAGTGAGCCAGCTCCTTGGTGATGCATAAGAAAATGCAGGGTATATGACCAGCTGTGCATAGCAAACAGAAGATTTGAACAAGACAGGGGAAGGTCTAGACTTGAAGAAAGATTCTGAAGGGCAGAAGTCTTTTTGGTTTTAATAAAATAGCTTTAGATCTTAAATATAAAGTAGGAGCACTGGTAAATCTTAGTGTGTCCAAAGGAGAGCAACTAGAATAGCACAAGGACTATAAAGCATAGATAGCATGAGATTGATTAAAAGAGAATAACTAGGATAGGAACAAGATGAAGCCAGCTTAAGTAGGATGTGTTTCCTCAAAAACAAGCCCTGGGATCTGTGACTTAAAAAAAAAAAAGAAGAGGAATTTTAGGGCAGGTCTTGGTACAGGCTGATAAGACTTGTCACTTTCCCCAAGTGGATGGGAAGTGAGAGCATAAGAGGATGACTTGTAACTTTACAAGTTATAATCATAAGGTACCAAAGAAATGGTATCTACCCATTTGACTTATTCATGATTAGTGTTCTCACAAGATAAAGCTATAGAATTTATTTACTTTCAGATTTAAAAGAATGTGCCACCATAGGAACACTGGGTAGTCTGAAGACATGAACAGAAGGGAGCCACTTTCTGAATAGATTTTGGATTAGATTAGATAAAGCATTTATTAAATGGCTACTATGAGACAGGCACTGGGAAGAACAGATAAAGTGAGGCTCAAAGAATTCACATGCCTTGTTTAATGTTGGATAGATAATAAATGGTAGAGTCAGGACTCAAAGCCAAGTCCTCTGACCTTAGATCAGTGATGGCCAACCTATGGCATAGGTGCCAAAGATGGCAAACAGAGTGCTCTCTGTGGGTACACGTCCCCTCCCCCTCTATCCTAGAGTTCATTACTAGAAAGGCAGAGGGACTTGGTTGCAGCTGCTTCTCTACCCCTCTTCACTATGCTTGATGAAAATTCCCCTGCCCCTCTGTCCAACAGCCAATGGGAACACACAGACTATAAGATGGGCAGCTCATAGGCAGAAGAGCTGGAGGGGAGTAGAGCTCTTAGGCTACTCCCCACCCCCTCTCTATACTTACTGAGAACATTCCTCATTTCAACCGCCCCTCCATTCAACAGCCCAATGGGAATGCTTTCTCCCTGCTTCCCCAGGTAGAGTGTGGGGTGTGGGGTGCCCATCACACAGTGTGGGGGAGGGGCATGGCATTCTGTGGGGGGGGATAGGCACAGTAGTCAATCTGGGGGGGTATAGAGTGGGGGTGGGGCCAAACACTCCTTCTCCAAAAGGTTCATCATCAATGCCCTAGATCATTTGGAATTTTCACCACAGCATAGGGATTTGGAACCTATTGACATTCCCTTATTTCACCACATTTTTTTTCCTGAATTACCACCTTTGCCAGTTTACTATAAAACAATGTGTTACAAATGTAATATAATGCCCAAAAAGCTTTCTACCACTACTTACCAATAGCCTTTCTGCTCAAACAAGACTTCCCAAAAGAAGCTTATGCAGAGTAAGTGAAAGAGGGATCAGCCCCAAGAACCTTGTTATGAAAACAACACTAATATTCAAATCCATGTGGAAATGAAGAGGATAGTATGTGGACTTTAGCTTCTAGAAAGTTTCATTCTCTAGCATCCTTTGGCTATCCTAATTCTGGATTATATCAGGATGCACAATCAGATTCATTTCCTCTAGGCTAGTCAAAATCTCTGCATTTTCCATTTCATGCATATTTTTCTCAGAAACAGAACTAAAAGTAACTCTACCCTATTGAGTGGGGTTGGGGAGAACCCATTGGATAAGAGGGCTACCTTTGCGGTCTGGCAACACTCATTGGAGGAAGCTACATTTCCTCTGATCAATGAAATTTAGAATACCTGCAGAGTGCAAAGTGACTTACTTTATCAATGCCAGATCCATTAGTCTTTCCTCCTTAACCCCAAAGTTTCCAGAGTCATTTTAATCAACGTGGTTAAAAGGTACAAGACTAGAATTCAAGAGACTTAGAATCTAATTCTGGCTCTAAGACTAACCAGATATCTGTCCTTAGTTAAATTACATCATTACTCTTAGCCCAAGTTTCCCCATCTTTAAAATTAGGATAATCTCTAATTCTTTTCTTCTATCCATCCCTCTCCCCAATTCTAATAATCTCTAATATTATACCCATTTTCACAAATCCAAGGGCTGATACGTAGCACGGCATCTGACACATAGTAGGCACTTAATGCTTATTGATTTAATGATTGGTAAAATAATGTACCTAGCTTCATATGATGATGTCTATTTGACTTGTTAATTATACCAATAGAAATTACGTAATTTGGAGTTCACCTAGATTTAGCTAAATTAGTCTAAGAAGAGCAGCAGATAGAGGTGCAAAGGAGAAAAGCTAAGTTCTCTAGTATATGAACTCATTTGTCTTCCTAGCATACATACCAATTTGTTCTTTGTTCAATGGACTTTTGAAAGGGAGTTTCCCTTATATGTCCCAAAGAGTCGAACATAGAACCAAGTCTTGTAGTTGGAATACCTCCTTACCAGTGGTCAGTAAGAGATCCCCTATGGTGAAGCCTGGAAAGTTTGGTAGCCTCAAATATAAAAGACCACATTTGAGGCAATGGCCACATGCAAAAGTTGGACCTTGAAGAAAAATTAGAAGGGCAAATATACAGTTCTTAATCAACTCTTACTCAATCTTGATCCTGATTGCCAACAATTTTGCCACTGATTAATCTTACCTTCCTCTTGAAATGAGTCATCATTATAATTTTTTCCTGTAGACATTGATGAAGAGGGAGCATGTCATCTCATATACCATCATCACTGCCAGTAATTGTTAATCTCTGCAGAATGGGTTCTATCTTCCCAGGATTGTTGGCCATATTTCCAACATAAAAATCCCGAAATCATATCTTTTTCTAGAAATCTCCCTTTTTTATCCCTGTAAATCAAAGGTTACCACCATGTACTCATCATCCCCAAGCATATGGGGAAATGGAATGAACAAACCAGACCTTAGAAAAGTATCATTTATTTTATATCAAATACCAGCAAGATATTTCACACCCTTTTTTCTGTACAACTAGATTTGGGTACAGTAATGGAGTTTACTCTTCCATTGTAACAAACAAACTAGTTTCCCTCTCTACAATTCCTTTCCCTTAGCACAGTGGTTCTCAACCTTTTGCAATACAGTTCCTCATGTTGCGGTGACCCCAAACCAAAAAATTATTTTGGTGGCTACTTCAAAACTGTCATTTTGCTACAGTTATGATTCGGAATGTAAATACCTGATATGCATTATGTATTCTCATTGCTACAAATTGAGAGGTTGAGAACCACTGCCTTAGCACATTCATTCATGAAGTAAATGGCAAGAACTAACCAAGCCATAGACCACATAAGCTGAGCTCTAAACCATTCTAACAAGGTCAAAATGATATACAAAGATGTTAATAGTTTTCAGAAAAATTCAAGAAAACCTCGAGATAAGGAACTACTTACATCCCCATGTCTGGCTTCTTCAAAGCAGAAACAAGAAATAAGTGTATGGAACATATACTATGAAGCAAACATTTCATTAGGCAAATCCCAATCCCGGACTAGGTTTCATTGATGCCTTATTCCTTCTGTGATTTAGCTACTTCTAGATGGTTTCCATATTTTCCTTTCCCCAGAGAACAAGCACAGACCAGCAGATTGGCTCTCTGTCCAAACTTCTCAACCAGAGGATCTTGTCCCAGGTTTGGGGTTCTTAACTTCCTTGGGTCTTAGACCCCCTTGGCTGTCTGGGAAAGGCTATGGATCCTTTCTCAGAACGTTTTTAAGTAATTTAAGGAAATGGTGAATTTCAGTTAAACATCAGGTCATTATTCACCCCTTTAAGTTCATAGTCCCCTGAAATCAATCAGTCTATTTCTATAGAACCAACATTAATTTTTGCTAGTTTGAAACTATCAAAAAATTACTAAAGCATATGTACGCTTTCATCCAGGGATACCACTACTAGGTTAAATATATCAAAAAATAAGGAAAATGACTCATATGTGCAAAAATACTTAAAGTAGTCCTTTCAGTAGTAATAAAGAACTGCCAACTAAGGGGGATAGCCATCAATTGAGGACAGGCTACACAAATAATGGTAAATGAATGTTGGGGAATCTGATTGTCCTCTAGGAAATGATGAAAGTTATCATTTTAAAGAAACGTGGGGAAGGCTTGTAGGAACAGATAGAGTGGAATGATCAGAACCAGAAGAAGAGTTTATACAATAACAATATCATTATAAAAGCAAATTACCCTGAAGGCAGTAAGAACTGGAATCAACATAATGACTAGTCACAATTCCAGAGAAACACTGATGAAGCATGTTACATATATTCTGTAAAAGAAGTGATAGAACTGAGGGGGCATAAAAAGACAAATATCTTTTTGGATATGACCAGTGTAGGAATTTGTTTGGCTCAAACATGCATGTTATAAAGATTTTTATTATTATCATTATTAATTTTTTCAGTTTTGGGGAGGGAGTGGGAGAGTACATTGATTTTTATTCACTGAAAAAAATTAATCAAATGTTAAAAATAATCCTTTTAATAGCTGGGTCTGGGTCTGGGTCTAGTGGCTTAGGAACCCATGAGATACTACAACTCACACAAGAGAGATATGAAAGGAGATTCCCAGAGCCTTGTGAAGGATAGAGAGGTCTCAGGTTCAAAACTTGGAGGGAATCTCATGTGTTTCCAATTCACAGTAACAATTCTTCAATATCTTCCTCCTGAAGAGCTAGAGGGGAAGGGATTTGATCAACAAATAACCACTACAAATTTGCCTCTTCTCTTTGTTGTGATTCTTGTCTGGTAACCAGTTGATTGGGAATATAGTGAAAATGATGCAAAATTCACAGTCTTTGAGGAACTATGGTGTTTTCTTATGCAGACTTTTTCCTTAATACAAACTTATCTCCTTGCTGCTTAATGAGATGTTGGACCTGGCTAATGTTAACTCTGTGTAACATTATTTATGTTCCTCTTGTCTCTTGCTTCTTAGAATTATTCCTTTTCACACATTACACGTAGGAGGCCTTCCAATCACAGTTTATGTCATTGTAACTTCCTTCTGTCCCTCTCAGTGAAGAAGAGAAAAATAAAGTTCACATAATTCTAGACTAGATTTACATAGATATAGGTATAGTATTAAAAAAAACCTGGAAAGATATATTCCCAAAGATCAGTCAAACTTATTAACTATGAAATCTTCCCCTCTTCCTCTCTCCTTACCATTCTTAACTTCATTAATTTGTTCCACCTGTGAAGCTGAGGCATGTTTTTTAATTACTTGATAGTCTGACCTCACATAGAGAGCTGAATATGATAGAAATTCCATAAAATTAAAAATGGTTTTTGGATGTTCCAATACAGTCAATTTCAAATTGAAATGACTAAGTTCTCAAATATATATACATATATATGTACACACACACACACACACACACACACACACATATATATATATATATATATTTAGTTTTGGATATCTTGCAAAGCTCTTTATGTGGTCCCCCCTCCACTATATCCTATGCACATAATTTAAATTTATTTTCAAGATAGTCTCTTTACTTATGCTCATCCTACATAGCACAAAATTAGAAGTTAAGATGCCACCATAAAGAATCATACAATCATAGATTTGAAGTTGTAAGGGACCTTGGAGATCATCTAGTCAATAATCTAGATGAGGAAACTAAGACCAAGAGGGTTTATGACTTGCCCAACATCAAATTGGTTATAAGTGTTGGAAGTGGCAAAATGATATGGTTCTTGTTGCTTTTGTAGTCATGGCAAAACTAATACTGCAAAATCTATTGTTTGTCTCTCCAAGGAGTAACTTCAAGTCATTTAGCTATTTACTTGTAACTTCTTTTTGTCTCCAGGTTCCATTTATTGTAAGATGAATATTGAAATGCTTCATTTTTTCCTAACGTGCGTCAGTTCCTTGATTATTGCAATAATCTCCAATTTAGAGCAAGTAAAATTGAACTAATATTTTAGATGATCTAAAAACTAGACAATTTTAGAACCTCTACCCCCTATTCTCTCTTCTCTCCCCACATTTTTTTTATTCCCCTTCCCCGATAGAAATGGAAGTAAAAGCACAGGACGAGGAACACTTAGAATTTTAATAAGAATCCCTGACTTGTCTCATCATCAGAATTCATTATTTGGTGGCCAAATTACTATTTACTCAAAATGCAAGAGTAAAATTCATTTGTAAAATAAAATATACTTGAAGAAGCCATGTATTTAGGGGATGTTTTAGACTGAACTCTGAAATATCTAAATACAAAGTGAGCTTAATTTATCTTGAGATGTAAAGTAAGGAAATACTGTTCTATGGTGGAAATAATGCTGAAAAAATCAGATAATTTGACTTCATCTTGCTAGAGAAATTCTAGGAAGTCAGTTCATTCCTCTCAGTTTCAGTTTGCATAACTTCAAATTGAGGGGGTTAGTCTCAATAAGCTCTAAGGCCTCTTCTAGCACTAATATCCCATGATTTTATAAAATGGCAAGCATTTATTGTACCATTTGCTTACGAGGAGCATCTGGGTTCTACTAGTACTCCAAATGCTTTCTAAGGGGGTTGAGGCAAAGAGGCAAATAAGAAACACTCCACATGTAGAAGAGAAAAAATGAAACAGAGGTAGAAATAGACTATTTAATAAGCAAGGGGGAGGGGGAATAAAATGAATGATGTTCAAAAAAGATGAGGCAATCAATTTCTTCATTTATTTGCCATTAATAAGATGAATGAAAAGAGAAAAATAATACAGGGAAAGTAAAGTAGCCACCTAGAGAAGCAGAGAAGAGAAACAATTGGTTATATACACTCAGGACAAGAAAACAGTAAAAACTATAACTTAATAAAGCTTAGATGATAGTCTTGTCTATAGAGATTTACAGAATTGATTCAAACTAGGATTGATATTTTTTTGTTTTCTTTTGCTGCCATCATAGTGGATGGTCCCTGAGTAATTGATTGTGTTGCTGGGCGGTTGGTCTGATTTGGCCACTAAGATGGATGAAATAATTGGACTGACTGTTTCATGGTTCAGTTATCTTGGCCATATTAATGACAGAATTAGATTCACTATATGGCAATGCATGTGATCAAATGCATAGAGATCATTCCACGTATGATAGATCCAATCAGTCTCCTGTTTCTTTATTTCTAATGTTATTAGAAAATCAAGAATTAAGGAAATAATAAAAGAAGCATGAAATGAACACGTCATTGAAAAATATAACTATAGAAATGCAAGTCTGTGAAAGTTCCATAAACAATGGATTCATGAAGATTTAATGTTAACATAATATAGTTGAAAAGACAACAAAAGACTTAGCCTTGAGTCTAAACCACTAGTTATGGGCACTGTGACCTTGGGTAAATCACTTGATCTTTTTGAGGATTCATTTCCTCATGGTTCAATAGGAATAATAAACAATAACTTTCCTATATCACAAGATTGTTGAAGAGATAATATGAAAATAGTAGAAAAACATTGTAAGGGAAAGTTATATTAGGAAGCATCCTAGAAATCTTTTGGAAATTGTGGTTGGATAGTTTCCTCATAAAATTATCAAGTTATTAATGGTAGAGACCGACATTATCTCTTCCCTGTCTTCTTTGTCATAATTTTAGGTAAACATCACTTCCATTTTGCCTATGTTGCCTTATAATTACAGGGATTAAGATCCAGTTTTGAAATGTAAACAAAAGATGGTAGCAAATGAAAATGTATGAACTTGGTGAGAAATGTGTTCTCAGCAGGGTGTCACAGAGGTTGGTATCTTAAGTTATGGCTAAGGTCTATTTACCATTTTTATTAATTGTCCAGGGAAAGGAAAAACAGCATGCTAATGAAATTTGCAAATGATATTAAATATTGAATCATTAGGAACATTTTTAAAGATAAAAAAAAAACAATATAGACCTTTGGTGGCTACAAATATGGGCCCCAAAGTATGAAATACAATTCTGCTTAGAGGAAAAAATACAAATTAATATTATATCAAAAGGAAAAAATTCAAGATAAAGACGATGCCTGTGGGGAATAATATTAATGACAATCCACATTTATAGGTCACTTTCATATTTACAAAGCATTTTCTTTTCCTTATAATGTAATTAACTTAAGGATAACTATCCCTATTCTATAATCTAAGGTTATGAATAGTAAAGCAACTTGCCCTGAGAAACAGCTTGTAAACTGACAGCATTAATGTTTGATAGTCTAAGGGCACATTCAGTAATTTAGTGGATTCAGGCTTCATTCAATATCAGCTAAAATAGGAAAAGTTACTCTAGGTGGTGGAGAGTAGAAGAGGATGGGTGAAAAAGGGTTATCAGACCTTCCCACTAACATATCTGCCAGCCTGTATCAGGGTCTACATGCCCTAAATAATAAAATAGGAAATATACTTGAACTGCCTTTACTTTCAAGATCCTTCCAGTTCTCTAGCACTGTCCTAATAATTTTATATCTCATTCCATTCACAATCAAACTTTTAGAAAAAGTACTTTAACCACTGCTCTCTAATCCCTCTCTGCCCCCTCTCACTGCCCTCTCTTGGTTCTTTTCCTTCTCATTCTCTTTCACAGGATCATGTCTCTTCTCTCTAACTATGGGCATTCACTGAGACTCTATCAAACTGTTCTCTCACTCTATCTATATCCTCTTTCTTGGTGATTTCATCACCCTCTAAGGACTGAGTTACCACTTCTTTGAATATAACTCCAATACATAAATATCCAAGTCCAGTATCTTTCCCAAGTTTCAGTCCTGTGCTACCAATTATCTGTGGACATCTCCAACTGGCTATCCTCTAGGCATCTAAAATTCAAAATGTTCAATAGAATTCATTATGTTCTCCCAATCTCACTCTTTCTCCAAATTCTCATATTCTGTTGAGGGCTTTAGATACTCAAAACCAACTTCTGTATCATACTTGATTCACAAATATTTCTTTGATGATTTCCCTTTTTTTTTTACACCTCAGTAAATAATCTCTTGTTTGTTTGGCTTACCTAAGGTTAAAGTGTTAGTAAATAGTGAAGTTTAGATTTAAGCCCTCATCTTCTTATTCCTTTTCTCATCTTTGCAGCAATACTGTGTGACATTAAATCCTCATGAATCTATTATTTTTGAAACTTTCACAGATTTGCATTTCAATAATTAATTGTTCATTGAAATATTTATTTCAGATCTTTTTTTAAAATTTCCTTCATTTTTGACTTTCCAATGACATGGGCGACAAACATGGAGTAATTGTATCTACCATCCATAGATTGATCTCTATGTGAACCTGGAAGATTCTATCTCCATATTTCTCAGACATATGCTTTCATGGTCACTAAATTTTTTTAACTCTTACCTTCCAATTTAGAATTGATGCCAAGTATCAGTTCTAAGTCAGAAAAGTAGTAAGGGATAGGCAATTGGGGTTAAGTGATTTGGCCAAGTTCACAAACCTAGGAAATGTCTGAGGCCAGTTTTGAACTCACAGTGTTGAATCATCCTGCTCAAGCCGCTTCATAAATGCCTTGCTTTGTAGATATGAATGAAACTGACTAAAAATGAACATTATAAATGGTCACAATTGATGGACATGGATGTTATGATAGAACTAGAGCCCCAAGTGAATGAAATATGTGTCTCTTAATGAATTCTATTTCATGAAAAACATTGGTGATAAAATGAAATGGGAAGTAGCTGAATTGAAACTCTCAAGGGATGGATAGACAGCAAATAGACAATAATAGATTTGATTAACTACCTAATTTCTCCTTGTCCAACTATGTTTTCCTTGGACAAAAAGAAGCAAGATTGGTACTTGATTTCTTTGTCTTACTCATTCTGAAGGTTAGCTCCAATGAATAAACTACTAAACATTAGGTTTGAGATAGGTGGCACTCATCATGATGCTCCAAGTCTAGATCTTTACCAGCCATAATCACATCCAAAGAAACCAGATACCACTCAAATTGCATATTTATTGTTCTGTAGGAAAAGCAATGATTTTGTTGTGGTCTTATTTCACAATAAAGATAATTTAAGACAAGTGATCTAAGGTATAGTTCAGTAGTCCGTCTATCTGCACATAGCCTTTCTATTCTTTCTTCAATACAAATAAGTATGTCATCATGGGGTTTGAAGGGAGTCAACCTTATCAGTGTAAATCCTTGGTAGTTTTGTTCGATTGAGTCCAAAAAATGCTCAAAAGCAATATTGACTAATAATCCAGGGTTTCACAGGAGTTAAAAGGAATTTTCTAACCCTGTTATATATTTAGTTGGAGCAAGAGCTTTTGAATAGAAGTAGAAAAAGAAGGGTCAAAAGAACAGATTAAATCTGGACCTGAGGGTTTCTGGTAGCTTTTCCTGGCTATCTGGCTAGTAGCAATAGAAACTCAATTAGCTTTAACCTTCTTTGGAGAGGAATGGAGAGGCTTGCCAGCCACCGCACTTCTGCAGCTAATAACAAACAATGGCATACAGTCTGAAGACCAACAGATGGAATAATAATACAGTTTGATGAAGACAGCAGGTAGAGGCTAGCAGCAGGACCCAGCCTACAATGGAGACTAAAAACCAGCACAAAACAGCATGATGATGACTGCATCTGTTGTTTATGAAGGGGCTTGCATGTAAGGAACATATGTTCCCTAGACACACACATAGAGGTATGAGTTATTTTTTGTCATGCCTCTTCATATATACTTACCCATGCATATTTGTTCCTTGTATGTCATTCCTTTACTATTCTTGATCACATATGTTTGTTTGGTGTGTGTGTGCCTCTGGGTGCCTCTGTGTGTGTGCGTGTTCCCCTACTGGCAGTATAGTAAACCCTTATGAGATTGTACCTACATGGAGACAGGAGAAATCTTGTTAGAACTTAACTTCCTAAGATGTTTGGTCAAATATTCTTCATCGGTGAACATTTTGCTTTTAATCCTTTCTGCCTGTAATAGAAAAAAATGAATATTTCAATAGCAGTTTGAGTGTATTCTGAGCCATAGAGTACCTAGAACTTGGGATAATATTCAGGGGAACTACATCTGAGGGGACCTTGGGTATTACAATATCAAGAAATCTTAGTTTAGTCAGTCAAATCAGCAGAAAAAAAATCAGTCAAGCTGACTGTGATTAATGTTTTTCCTTTTCAGTGTATTGTAATGGTATCATTTAGTCACTGAGCCTCCAGCTAAGGACATGGTGAAAACACATGTTATAGCTATGCTTACATGATGCTAAGGCTGTTTTATATGATGGCCAAGCCAAGCAGATGCTACTCTATTGTCTAATCTCGAAACCCTTGGAAGAGTGGCCAAGGAATTCATCACCCAGATCTCATCAATTGGTGATGAGGCTCTCCTTACTTAGCTATCCAGGTATTCATCAGACAGCAGACACAGCAGTCTGTCACTGGGATAACATTCAAAACTTTTCCAGCCTGATAGGAATGACCAGAGTCTGCACTTTGTTGGCAAAGTCAAACATAGGGCCACTTCCACATCATAATGAAGTATCAGATGAGAACTTCCGTGGCACTGAAATGAAAAATGAAATGTGAATCATTCAAATTATTTTTCCTACACTGTGCCAAGAAGTCCTGGCATCTAATGTCTCCCCCCTCTCCATTTGAATTTAATATGTGTGTGTGTGTGTGTATACTCATGGTCATGGCATTAACTATTTTGGAAACAGTCATGTGTTTGGTAATCTGTATAGAAAATATACAGGTCAAGGGTTTTTAGCCTTGGGTCTTGGAACTTACTTATAAAAAATCAACAACAGCATTCCAATGTATGTGTTTTTCTTGTAATCCTGTGTATTTTAATCTATACATTTAAAATATCATTCTAAGAAAGGTATTAAAATGCCAAAGAGATCCTGAAATCAAAAAGGCTAAGAACATCTGATTTAGGATAAATTTTCTACTTTTGTTTTCTACTTTTGTGGATGAATATTGATTCTGTGGAAGATAATTAAAAGGATGATTCTGCAAAACCATTCATTATGGAAGCTGTGGGGTAAAATAAGAAATAGATGGTTGCTATCCAGCCTTAAATAAGTCAGCTATCTTCAAGTAGAGGTCTTAGAATAATAAGCCAATATTTACATTAAAAAATTAGAGTGAAGAAATGCCACTGCCTAGAATTCAACTGTGAAACCCAGTCAAGTCAATAAGACTTTAGTAAGTACCTACTGTGTGCCAGGTGCTATGCTAAGCATGAATGCAAAAAAAAGGTAAAAACAATTCCCACTCTCAAGAAGCTAACTCTCAAGAAGTCTAATGGAGAAAACAATATGCAAACAACTATGTACAAACATTATATATATACATATATGATATATATATACATATATATATATATATATATGAAAAGTTGGAGATAATCAGTTGGAAAGCAGTCATTAATAGTGATTGGGAAAGGCTTTATACAGTAGGGGGAGTTTTAGTAGTGACTTAGAGGATGCCAAGGAAGCCACAATATGGAGATGAGGTGGGAGAAATTCCAAACATGGGTGGTGTTGGCCAATGAAAATGCTCAATCCAGAGAAGGTTTCTCTTGGATGACACATGTCAAGGGGGCCAGTATCACAGGACTTTTGAAGAGTACATAATAAATACTAGGAATACTGGGAAATTGGGGAGGCGCTAGGATGTGAGAAATTCAAAAGCCAATGTAGGAATTTATGTTTGATCCTGGAGGCAATAGGAAGCTACTGTAGCTTTGGAAGAGGGAGGTGATCTGGTCAGATCTCCTGTATTTTAGGAAGATTGCACTGATATTTGGTAGAGTATGGACTAGAGTCAGGAGAGGAGACCAACCAGAAGGAGATTGTAATAGTCTAGGAGAGAACTAATGCTCAAGTCTAGTAACAATGTCAGCAGATAAAACGGAGCATATGTGAGAAATGTCACAAGATAGAATCATTAGGAACAGGCAAATGATTAGGTAAAGAGAAAGAAAGGAGTTGAAGGTAACAAGTTTCAATTCCAGGTGCCTGGGAATATAGTGATACCTTGGACAGTAATAGGAAAGTTTGAAAAAGGTGAAGGCTTATGGAGAAAAAATTGACATCTTTACTTCCTGTAGCCAACTCTAAAGCAATAATGGAGTTGCCCTAATATTCAGGACTCACCTACTTCCAGCTTCATTTTTGTCTCTATATCCATGAACTCCTGAGATTGCTTTGACTGGATTTCCTGGGGAGTGAAATAAAACATGGGATGAAATTCAGTCCAATAACCATTCATTTTTGCTGCCCTAATTGCAAATTACTAGTTTGATTGAAAATTTCAGTTTTTAAATGGGTGTTTTGTCTTTGTATAGTCAATACCCAGAAACAACTTTGTTAAGAGTTAGCTTTAATATCATCTACATAGATCTACATAGCATTTTTAATTTTCCAAGTACCTTAACTCCTATGATCTCTCCTGATGTACACAAAGATCTTTGGATTAGTTAAGACATTATTATTATGCTTTTTTTTTTTTATAGGGATGCCTATGAAACCTCAGATCACCTCAGGCATGGTCTAGGCCCAGAACACAGGACTTCTGGCTATTAATAAAGTGCCTTTTCCACTATATTAGACTTCTTTGAGTGGGGAATTATGATAGGCATTCAGCTGAAATGGCATTTAGGGAGAGAATAGGGGAGAGAGAACCTCCTGAGAAAATTTTCTCAAGGGTTCCATAATTTTATATCCATATCATTAAATTTGTCCATTTTGCTACTAATAAAATGTAACCAATATATTTTATATCCTGGATGACAGAAATAATGTAACTGATGATTATTATTAGTATACAAGTAACTTATGACAGACACTTTAGGATAGAACTGAACATGCAAGATATGCAAGATATATGTAGCCCTTACTTTTATTTAAATATTTACCTTCCATCTTAGAAGCAATACTGGGTATTGGTTCTAAGGCAGCACAGTGGTAAAGGCCAGGCAATGAGGGTTAAGTGACTTTCCCAGGGTCACACAGCTGGGAAGTGTCTGAGGTCAGATTTGAGGACCTCCCATCTCTAGACTTGTCTCTTAGTCCACTGAACCACTTAGTTGCCTCTGTAGTCCTTACTCTAGAGAAACTTATATTTTGATGAGAAAGTCCAGAGAAAAGCAACAGTTGGGGAAACATTCCCTGATAGTTGTGCTGAATAGAGGAGAAGCAATGGTAGAGGTAGGAATGATAAAGGATGATAAGAATGGCTTCAGGTAATTTAGATCCTACCTCTGGATAATAGGAATTAGAAGATGCATCAGACTGGCCAAATACTTATGTTGATTAACAATCTCAGGTTTAAGGGATAATAGTAATAATTTATATTTATTTCATATATTGTTTCAGTTGGGTTTGCACAGAATATTGTGCTAATTACATCAAGTCATGAAATACTGCAGACTTCTTAAATGGTATCCATATTTGCTTTAAAAAGTTCGTCTTTACTATGCACACAAGAAAAAAATGGGAATAATAACCTTTGTTATCCACGCTCTAAATTAGTGATAGCATATAGAACCAATCTATAAGTATATTTATAATAGATAGACAATGTGGGTGGACAATAAATTAGAACAGAATTTAGTAGGAAGAAGAGAGTGGGATGGATTGCTTTTGGGAAATTGAACAAGCTTTAAAATTTTTTTAACTTTTTTAAAATTTAGAATATTTTTCCATGATTACATAATTCATGATCCCCCTCCCTTCTTCCTGATTCTATATGGCTGTAAATCATGGCATGTCACTGTCTCCATAGAAAAAAATACATATTACTCAAAAAACAAGGAGGGGGGACATAGTGTGAGCAGTTCACAATATATTACTAATGAATTGAGCAGAAGAAGTAAAGAATATTAGATAAATTAATGATAAATTAAAAAGAGCAATAGCTCTTGGGTCAATGAACCTGGGTTTAAATTGCATCTCTCATGCAATGTGACCTCAGACAAATTATTTAACCTCCCTTGGCCTCAGTTTCCTCACTGATAAAATGAGAAATTTGGACTAGATGGTCTCTGAAGTTCCTTCTACCTTTATATCTATGATATGAACCTATGGAAATTAATGTGGGCAGGTAGGTGGCATAGTTGATAGAGTGTTGGCCCTGAAGTCAGAAAGAATTACCTTTCTGAGTCAAAATCTGGCCTCAGAAATCAGCCATGTGACTCTGGCCAAGTCATTTAACCTTGTTTGCCTCAGTTTCCTCATCTATAAAATGAACTTGAAAAGAAAATGGCTCTGTAATCTAATGATGTTTTCCCCACATTTATCAATTATATTATCACTACTTCTTGACTTATCCCCTCAAAGATATCTATGATTCCTCTCTTCTCTCTTCCTTCTCTCTCTCTCTCTCTCTCTCTCTCTCTCTTTCTCTCTCTCTCTCTCTCTCTCTCTCTCTCTCTCTCTCTCTCTCTCTCTTCTCTCTCTCTATTTCTCTCTCTCTATCTCTGTCTCTGTCTCTCTGTCTCTCACTCTCTGTTTCTCTCTGTTTCTGTCTCTTTCTGTCACTGTCTCTGTGTTTCTCTGTCTTTCTCTATCTGTCTGTCTGTCTCTCCACTGCAAACCCCTATCCCACACTCAGTTAGTCATCAAGCCCCATCCATTTGACATTTTTGGCATTAGGCATAGAATAATAGACCTAGAGCTAGAAATAATTCAAAGTTCATTTAATTCAACCTCTTCATTTCACAAATGAGGAAATCAAGCCTCAGGTTGGTTAAGTGACTCATCCATATTCTCACAGGTGGTGTCCCAACAGCATTTGAACTTAGGTAATTTGACTCCTAAGCAACTATTCATGCCACCTTTCAATCCTTTCCTTCCTTTTCATTCCTATTGCCAGATAGTAATTCAGCCCCTTTTCAACTCACATGTGATTTGAAAATACCCCAACTGGTATCTTTATCTCTAGTTTTTCTACCCTCCCATCTGGCCTACATGGTGCTACTAAGTGTATCTTTTCAAATATCGTGCTCATCACATCACTGCCCTCCTCAAAACTCTGTGTAAAGAATAAAATCTAAACTTTTTAGCATGGCACTAAGTCTTCTCAATTACCTTCTTCCTCATCCCTCATCAAAGTTAATACAATCCTTAAAAGGAGAGGGACATACCTAAAAAAGGATTTCATTTTCCTTCTGATGCTAGAGAAATGAAAGAATAAATTGATATTTTATGGATCCATAATTTCAATAATGTGAATTCTTCCTCTTTTAGTAAGGGGTAACTAAGTTATGCCAGTTTATGTTATGATTCTTGTCCTTTTCTTCCTAAATTTCATCAATAGATAATCTAAACTTATTAACCATTTACAAATATATTAATAAAAGTTCAGCATTTAAGCTTTCATCCTATTACTCACTCTAAGAACTAGACCACTCATTTTTATAGTTTTTCATATCCTTAAAGATTTCTTTTGTAAAAACTTCTTAAAACAAAAGTTAATTTTGTGTATATGTGTGTGTGTGTGTGTGTGTGTGTGTGTGTGTGTGTGTGTGTGTGTGTGTGTATTAAGGAGTAGAGTGGTGGAGTAGGAGGTAGGGACTTGTGATTTCACAAGTTCAAGAAATTTGGATCATGGAAACTCCTTCTACTGTAGTAGACCTGGGACTCATCTGCAATTTAGAGTCTTGGAGATTTGACAGGAGCATAAAATGTTAAATTCATTCATTCATTCCAGTTTTAATTCCTTCTTCTGGCAAACATTTATAAAGCACTGCCTATGCTGGGTACTAGAGAAACAGACAAGAATCAAAACAATTTTTGTCCCCAAAGGATTTATATTCTTTTAGGGAAACAATATGTGTGCACCAATAAGTAAATGCAAATTATATATATATATATATATTAATATGATGTCATTTTAGGACAGGGAAAGAGCTAACAGGAAATGAGGAAGGCCTTCATAGGAGGCAGCACTTGAACCTTGGATATATTTTTTAAAAAAACAGTGTTTATCTCTATACCTTAGATGAGATCTCTATCTGAGAAACTGTTTATAAAAATTTAATTGATAAATGGTCAAAAGATATGGACAGTTTGGGGATGAAGAAATCATAGCTATATAGAATTATATGAAAAATGCTCTAAAGCATTATTGATTAGAAAATGTAAATCAAATCAAGTCTGAAATATCATCTCACACCTATCAGATTAGCTAAAATGATAAAATGGCAAAATGACAAATGTTGGAGGGGATATGGAAAAGTGAGGACACTAATATACTTTTGGAACTATAAACTGATCCAACCATTTTGGAAACCAATCTGGAATTATGCCCAAAGAGTTATCTAATTCTATATATCTTTTGACCCAGCAATACCATTATTAGGTTTATTTTCTAAGGTGATCAGAGAAAAAGGAAAAGAACCTATATATTCTAAAATATTTATAGCAGCTCTCTTTGTGTTAGCAAAGAACTAGAAATTGAAGGGATGCCCATCAATTGGGGAATGGTTAAACAAGTTGTGGCATAGGATTGTGATGGAATACTACTATGCCAGGAGAAATGACAAGTAGGTTAAATTTTTTTTAAATGGAAAGACCTAATGAAATTAGAAAGGGTGAAATCAGAACAAAGGGAACATGATATACAGCAACAAAAATATTGTTTGATGAATGACTTATGTATGTCTACCTCCAAAGAAAGAACTGATAAATAGCAATTATCATACTTATATACATATACATATATATATATATATATATATTAAATGCAGCTGTGAGAGGGAGTGGATTTTAGACTTAGAAAGAACTTGTACAAAGTTGTGGAGGTAGGACCTATTGTGTGGAAAGAGGAAACAGGTCAGTACCACTAGAATATAGAGTTTATAAAAGTTAGTAAATTAAGATATCTAGAAAGTAGTCTAGTCATACTGATTGAGCCTGTTATAGACAAGATTGAATCTAAGCCTTCTTACTCAAAGGTTATTCACTATGCCATACTTTTTCTTATTAGTAAGAAATTGCATTCTATTGATATTACTAATCATATTACTGCATTATGTATCTTTTCATTGTAATTTGGGTCACTCACAATTTTTTTCTTTCAGATGACAATATTCCATTATCTGCATCCATTAGCATTTCTTAGCGAGTATTGGCCTTATAAAGATGGCCTTTTGCAAAAGGGAGAAGGCTGGGATAATTAAAGGCAATGATAAATTCCTGACATGTAATCTTGTCTTATATTTCCTCTCTCCTTTTAAATTTTGTGCTCAGCTTATTTTATGTCTTTAGAGCTTGTCCAAAATATGTGCATTTATGAACTAATTCAGTGAATGGGTGACTGAACCATCTACAAATCATAATTTTGGAAATATAGGATCTTTGTACCTTTAGTTTTCCCCATGCTGACTCTTAGGCTGATCTCTTTAAAATGATAGGATATGCCAATTCAGGGAAAAGGAGTACTTTGAAATAAATCAGTTAGCATAATATCATCTGCAAATAGTATAGTCTAGAACCCATCACTATCTATAATGAATTCCTCTTCCTCTTGGACTTTGAAAGAAATCGTAGTTGATGTTGATAGAGGGCTGATGAGCAATTTTACCCTTCCAGTTATCTCCTAACAAATAATTTTGTCCATCAAAAGGTTTTGACAGATGTATGAGCAATAATGTGTGATAGGAATTTTTTTTTTTTTGATACAGACAGTTGGGAGGGTAATTAATAAAAAGGAGGCAACTAGGTGCTTCAGTGGCTAGAGTTCTGAGTCTGGGTCAAGAAGAACTGAGTTCAAATCTGATATCAAAAACTCACTAGTTATATGACTTTAGGCAACTCATTTAACCTCCATTTGCCTTGATTCACTAGAGAAGAAAAAGGCAAACCACTCTAGCATCTTTGCCAAGAAATCCCCATATAGGGTCATGAAGAATTTAATAAAACTGAATAACAATCAACAAACAATTGAAACTTTTGTATTCTCAATACTTAACGTTCAATTATGTGACTATAAAAATATGCGAGTGACCAAAAGATCTAGAATATCATCTATAAAAGTCAGTCTATTCCACTGTAATGTTTTCATTAAGGATATCCTCAATATAATTTTTGTAATAATATCATCCACGATCACTTCCATATTTCCAGGAATTTTTCTTTAATTAGGATATCTTGAAAATCAATACTTGAATGTCATTAGGTTTTTTTTTTAACTGCCACATGCATGTTTTTTCTTTGTCCTGTCCTTCCCGACTTCTTGAATGCAATTCCTATTTATTCCTATTAGTACCTCAGATATATAGTTTTCAGTCTTAATAGATAATTCCACTGTCATTGATGACGAGAGTAAATCTCAGTTGAAATGTTGATGAAACCAATCAGATTTCTTGAGATGGGCATTCTTGGCATAATCTGAGCATCAACCAAATATTCCAAAAAGTGTATTTTTCCTTGTATTGCTTTTCTAGGATTTGTGTAATAATACTCTTCATAATCTTTTGCTTTCCTCAATAAGGCTTTTTTAATGGGTTTTTAACTTAAACTAATCTTTCTCTTGGCTGTCAAGTTTCTCTGAAAAGATGATGTTTGCTGACTAAATTGATTCATTGACTCTTTTGGCTTACTATCAAGGAGATTATTTACAGCAATTAAACTTTTCTAAAAACTTTTAATAACTGGATTGAATATTATTGCTTTTATCCATTTCCCATTTTGTGAAAAAAAAAAAACTTGCTACATTTAAATGACCTTAAAGGCCTTACTAACTTCTAGATTTTATGATGGTATTGGATATAGCATGGACCATGGATAGTCTAGAAGAGAGCAAAGGCATCTTAAAGACCAATTTAAATGATTCTAGGAAAGTGGGTATAGCACCATCCTAATGCCGAAGTTGAAGAAATTTACTAATTGACTAATTAAATTTACTGGTTGTCTATGATGCAAAATATCAGAATGCCAACTAGCCCAATCAACTCTTGGTCAGTAATGGCCTGCCTTACATATGCATTGCAATGAGGGATCCTGAATTTTTGAAACCAGCAGATGGGTGGAGTATAAAAAGAATGATTTATTTCTTTCACACATGTCCATTTAAACTCATGAGGGCTATTTGCCAAAAGCCAATTTACTCTCTAAGCTTCTCTAATTTTCTCATCTCTAAAATGAGAGTAACATCTCTCTGTGTTGCATTCCTTACAGCTTATTGGGGTGATCAAAGAAGATAATGTATGTGAAAATGATTTGAAAGTCTGTAAGGAATTTTTAAAAATTCATGACATTATTGTAAATGACTTGTGATCTTGACTGCCCAGCTGTAGTCTCACTGTGATATGCAAAATTGAAATTTCAGAAATTAGGCTTTATTTTTCAATATAAAATATAAAAATTGAAGTAGTCTGAGGGAAAAGAAAAAATGGATAATTCTTCATCAAGGAATCATCTTCGTAAAATGCTCTGTAGCACAGTAAATTCCCTGAGCTGAAGAGTGATTCTTTCTATAATACTTCAATCTCAAATGGGTGTGGCATGGTGTTTGCTAAAATTCCACAATCGGCATTTGAGGCCAAGACTAAATATCTTAAGACTACCTGATGTTGAATAGTAGTAATGTTGCCAATTAGGCCAAAGGAATCTTTTCTACTGTATATTCTCTCACTAGAAACCCTAGAAAGGATCTCTGTAGCATAATTGGTAATGTTAACATCAATTAATGGGTGAGTAAGTATTTAGAAAATTCTTTGAGATCTATGAATATATAAGGCATTAAAGGCCCCCTAGAGACAGGTTACCTGAATGTCTAAATATTGTTGTAGACATAATTAATGATCTCTGTTTTATCAGAAATATTTTTCTTCTCTTAAAAATGTCCCATATGTAGAAATGTATAATGCCCAAATGTATTAACTATACACACATATGCTGCAGTATACTAACAGATGCACATGCATGTTATGCATTATATATTTTATTTTAATAAAAGATATTTCTTTCCCCTCCCAAATTGTGAAATTCAACAAGAACAATCATTTAGGCTTTAGATGAATAAGATATGTGTTCTTGGTCCCTCCAAGGCTCAGCATCTAAAGTATTTCACTTTTTTTCATTTTCCTGCACTGATCCATGGCACTGTGGTCAGCATCAATGTGTTCCAGCTCTACCATTCATCGGTACTCAGATTTTCAGGGCAAATTGGTAGAAGCCATGCATATCACATAGAAGAATGTGGATTATGGAAGGACTTAATGCCATAAAAGATTTTGATTTATTTCCCAAGTGTTATACATGGTTCTCCAATTTTAATTATAAAGAAGTTTGAAGAAAGCATAATATAATAGGAAGAATGTGCTTCATTTAGTATATGGAGCATATACATACATGCAAGTAATGTTTCCATATTCAGTATATGTAAACCTACGAATCTGAATATTTGCATAATTCTTTTATACATTGAATACATATTTGAGAAAAGGGATATGTGATCCCCTATACATGTTGCTTTTCTTGAATAAACTTAGCCTAGGCATAGTTTACCTGTGTATAAAGCCTGAATGGTAGAAATAACCTCACTCACTGTATTAACACACACACACACACACACACACACACAACCCAAACCTCCTGTCTAGGGATGGGTGTTTCTTGCTTTCACTACTCAGCTAGAAAAGGAGAAAGGCAAGAGTTTCAGAAAATGCAAGGACCTTCTCAAGTCCCCTTTACCCCAATGTACCTCACCCTGTGCCCTAAAAGAGCTATAATATCTTTCTTTGAGCCCCCACCCCCATCCTCCCAGTGTAGTGGGAAAGTCAGTGGGTAATTGGGTCCAGATTGGAGATGTTTAAATATTCATGAGACTGGCAGGGGACTGGGAGGGGGTGGCTGTCTAGAATGGGGGTGGGGGCTGGGGGAGGTGACTAGTCATTGAGAGCTAGTGAACAATTCTGGGAAAGATACTGAGGGAGAGAGAGGAAGAAAGAGGCAGAGAGAGAAGGGAAGGGAAGGAGAGAGAAAGGGAGGGGGCAAAAGAGGAAGGGGAGAGAGGGAGAGGGAGGAGGAGAGGGAGGGATAGATAGAGAGGGTTAGGAAGGGAGGGAGGGAGAGAGAGAGAGAGAGAGAGAGAGAGAGAGAGAGAGAGAGAGAGAGAGAGAGAGAGAGAGAGAGAGAGAGAGAGAGACACAGTGTGTGCCTATGTGATGAGCAATAGCTGAGGACCTTACAGTTGCTGCTAACTGCCCTGGTGTGTGTGTGTGAGAGAGAGAGGAAGCAGAAAAGAGGTGGAGAGGGGGGAAAATAAGAAAGAGAGAGGAGGAAAGGAAGGAAGGAAGAAGAGGGGAAGGGACAATACAATCATGCTGTGCTGTATGAGAAGAACAAAACAGGTAGAGTTAAAGATCTTTTTTTTTCCTACTTAAAACTGATAAGAAATTCCTAGACTATTGGATTTAAAGAGAGAAAAATCTTTTAAATGCTTCTAGTCTGAACATGATGCTTATATTTCCTTAACATCTGGTAACTGAACGCTGCTTCCTTGCCTTTATTCACGTTGTCTTTTACGATTTGGGTTTAGCGTGTTGTCGCTGATCGGGAAAAGCTTGAAAATGTTCCTGGCTGACAAGAAATAAGGATTCTTTTGGTTACTGACAAATGCTCAGGGTTTTATGTCTCTGATTTTGAGGGTGTGGATGTAGAAAGGTATGATGTGGTAGTGGTTGGGGGCGAGTAGAGATGGCCTGAGAAGAGAGAATTCTTTATCTTATGTAGAGAATGATACAGTGTTGGGAGGGTTGATTTTTAGTGCTAAATCTGCCAATTTTGTCATGCAATTCCTTTCAAGGGGCGTCCAGAGATGCTTTATTTCTTACATGCATGTGCCTTGGAACGGGGGCAGGTGTACTTCGGATCTCCCCCACACCCACGTGAAAGGCTCTTTTTTTTTTTTTTTAAGAAAAAGAACTACGCTTGTGGGTGACTAAAATATTTTTTATTGACTAGCCGAAAGGAAATATTAATTTACAGAAAAAAAATCAATCAATTGGCCGTGGAAAAGGAGGAGAAGGCGCTCTTCATGATAACCCATCATAGTAAGAGCAGTTAGACAACTATGCACCAGCTGGTCTGAGAAGAGGGTGGACCACGCCCCTAGGAGCTTTGAGCTCCGATGGGATGGGAAAGACTAGCCGGGTGTTACCTGTTGGAAACCAGTTTTTCTCTCTCTTTTTCTTCCTTCTTTTTTTCCTTTCGTTAAAAAAAAAAATTGGGTCCCTTTGGATCCTTTTGGTGTTTCCAGGGGCCAGAGACACCCCGAGGCTAAAGATAATGAGCAGGTGACTCATTTTCATCTGGTAAGGAGACAAATGCCAGATTCCAGCCCCTCCCCCACCCACCCCCAACCCACTTTATTTCCTCCTCCATTTCAAATTGCTCACTTTCGTCTTGAAAGGCAATTCGGAAACTTGATGAGAAAATGAAGAAAAGGACAGTTTACAGAATTCCGCAGTTACCAGCTATCTCAAACTAGGAATAGAACAACCATTGGGGTGTCTGTAGAGATGTTTGAAGAGGGTTAAGGAGAAAATGTATGTAGGGTTGTATGTGTGTGTGTGTGTGTGTGTTGTGTGTTGTGTGTTGTGTGTGTTATGCGCGCGCGCGTACATGCAGCCCTGGGAAAAAAAAAAAATCCATGTAGAATCATGGCCACGGGGTGGGGGTGGGAGAGGATTTGGGCAATCTTCCTGTGCAGGTATTGGATACTTGGCAATTTGTAATGCACTCGCTAAAAATCCGAAAGGGGTGGGGTGGAGGGGAGTGGGCTTGGTGCAGACTGCTAGCGGAGAGCACGTTCTGCTCGCTATGGGGGATGAGGGGTGGAGGCAGAGGTCGATGAAGACGGAAGAGGAAGACAGACAAGCAGAATGACAGAGCAGTAGGAAGAGAGGCAGGGCAGTCTCTTAAAAAAAAAAAAAAGTAGCCTACATTGGGGTTTTCAGCAGCCCAGAGGTGTTTGGGGAAGAGCTGTGGGAGTGGGGGTGTGGTCCTTCCTGCAGCACTTCCAGGGGGCTGGTCCATGGTTCAGGCAATTTCTGTGTCTGGCGATCTTGTTTTAAGTCAGGATGCTCCTATCCTGTCTTTTAATTTGGCAATCCAGGAGACACAGGTGGCCGGGTTATGCACATTGTCAGCGAGATGAACTAAGGTTGCCTGGCTGGTGAAACAAAATTTGGGAAGGAGGAGCCCTGTTTGGGAAACCAATTCTATTCCTTAAAGAAGCTTTAATTTTGGAAAGAAGGCAATGCCAGTTTAGGAGACTGGTTCCCACCCTATCTATACCCACTGTTTGACAAAGGAAACTAAGCATGTTTTTAAAGTGGAGAATTAGAACTAATGTATCCCCTTCCTAAAATGAGGCCAGCTGCCATCTTTCAAATCCTTCCTTACTGACAGCCTCATATATAGTTTCTTTGATATGCAAACTGCTGAGGCTACAGTTATAGACTTGGGAGAGTGCATGTATGTATATTCACACACATACTTAAGTCATGTATACTCATTCATATGCAATAATGGTTTCTATATGTCTACATGTGTTTAACTGCAAGCAGAAACAGCAGAAATAGCAGAAAAGCATCCAAACTCCTACATCTCCCATATATGACACATATGTCATATATCCTACATCATAGAGCCACTCATAAGTACATGCTTTGCAGATCCATACAATTTAATCTGAAAATCTTCCCAGGGTATGTGTATCAGCCCTGGGAGTGCTCACTGTACATGCAGCCAGCACTCAGTAGATCATCATACAGAACAGATGGACATACTGTAATAAGGGTGTGGGCTCACTGGGACACTGAGTGGCATTTGTATTACATGAGTGATTCAATAAGTGGAAAGCAGGCTTCCCACTTGTGGGTGATGTGATCTTGGAACATCAAAGGCAGAAGCTGATGGCTTCCATCCTTTCCTTGCCCTCTATTCATCATCCCTGCCATGGGTGTGTGTGTGTGGGGAGAAACCATCAGCAAGACCTAGCTAGGGTCTCAACTCTGCCACACCCATGAAATCCAACCGATCAGAGTGGGAAGGGGTGGAGGACTTTGCGCTTCCTTCCTCTTCCGCATGAAAAAGGGGGGTGGGGGGGGGAGAAACTACCCTAGATTTCCAAGTTGTAGTTTTGCTGCAAATAGGTGGGAAGCCAGCATTAATGAATTTCAGCAATTAGCCTCTGCTTGATCTTGCTGTGTTTGGAGTCTGGGGAGTGAAGCAAGGTGGAGAAGGATGTGGAGAATGGAGAAGAGTTGGAGTGAAGGAGGAGGAAAAAGAGGAAGAATGAATGACTAGCTGACATTTTATTGCTTTAGGATATTAAAATGACTTGGGACTCTTGATTTGATATAGTTTAATTTCAGTACACATGGAAGTCAATGAAAAACTTGCAAGGTGTGTTAATATGTAGAGAAGCAGGCAAAGCACAGGAGATGTGGGTGTTTCCTTTTGTTTAAAAAAAATGGCATTTAGCTTTAGCCAAAGTGAAAAGAGCCATATTGTGTTCTGGGACCTCCCTGAGCAGGGAGTGTGAATGTGGCTTAGAATTCTTTTTTTACTGGTTTCTCTTTTGCAAGGTTTGAACATATTAGAAATAATGTCCTTTTCCTTTGGTTCCAGGAGTTTCCTCCTAGTGGTGAATTGGATGTTTCCTAAATTTTATAACAGTAAGCCACACCCAATAACTTCCTGTGATAATTAAGTGTAGATAATTCTCTTTAATGCAAATGAAAGTATATATTAGTATAAAGTATATATATATATATTAGGAAACCATTTAGATGGCCAAATTTAAATGAGAAAAAGAGGGAGGGAATATTTTTCCAAATATTTCCACAAAGAAAATAAAAATGAATTTAAGCATGCATTCATTTCTGGTGAATTTGTTCTGTAATCTAACACGGTTAGAGAGTGAACATATAAAATCAGTTCTACCCCCACTTATGCTCTTTGTTTTCTCATTTCTATAAGGAAGGGGTCAGCCTAGGTACTTTCCAAGGTCTCTTTTAGCTCTAATATTCCATGAGTCAGTCTACTGTAACGACAGAGTTAATTCATTTTCTTGCTGATTTGGCATAATTGCAGGGATCTTCTTTTCACGTTTCATACTAAAGGGCATCACTGAGGGAGAATGATGTAGGGTCTTCTTTGCCTGCTTCACAATGAAAACAAGAATATAACCATATTTCAATAAATGATGCCACCTACCTCAGAGTTTTACCTAATTCCAAATGAAATATCCTTAGTTCCCTATGTCACTGTAAAAAAAAAAAAAAGTGTATGTGTTAATCAGATGCTTTCTTCCAACTGCAGAGAGTTATGCGAACTGGATAGGTTTCCTTCTAGTCAATGGTAAGAAGATATGTATAACTAATAACAAGACCAGATTAAAATCTGAGCAGTTTATTACTGGAAGGTCAGGTACTAGATGCTGATTTTTTTTTGCCCACAGTAATTTTTGAAGACTATTTACTAAGGCATGAACAATGCAACATGTGAATCATGGAAGGAACCAATGAGATCAGGAATCTTTGAAATACTGAATTAAAAGATGGTAACAAATGCTATCTCTGTCTCTTGGTAATTGTGTATGTCTATTTGCTCTCCTATTTTTGAAATTTGTCCTTGACTTAGAGTTGCCGTCTTTTCCGTATGATCAAGAAGGACATCTTAAAACAAAGACATCTAGTCCTTGAATTGATTTTAACTATGGGCAGTCTATTTTTCAGTCAAGATTTCTAGTCCCTCTTTAGGGTCTGAAGTGGATTAACTTGTGGGAAATTGAATGGTGGCAGGAAAAGAGGGAAATTCTCCTACTTTACTGGCAGAGAATCTAAAGGAGGAGGATATCCAAGATGATAGGTTTTGTAGATTTAGAGATGGAAGAAATTTTTGAGGACACTGAGTCTAATTCCTTCATTTTAAAGATAAGAGAACAGAGACCCAAAAAGATTAAACAAAATACTCAGTGTCACATCAAAAATAAGGATCTGAAGCAGGATTTAAACATAGGTCTTCCTGACTCCAACTTCAGCACTCTGTCCATTGCATCACCCAGCTGCCTCATGGTAATCATTTATAGTATGAGATCATCATTTTATTCTTTAACACAACCATGGACCCTTTTTAGGGGCTTTTTTTTCAGGTGACCTGGCAAGTTCAATTAAGTATAGTATAATGAACACTATCGCTTAAGTCAGAATACCTAGATTTGAATCCTTGCCATCTTGCCTGTCTGACTCTGGTTAAGTTCTTTCTCCTCTTTGTCCTCAGTTTCTTAATCTGTAAAATGAATGAATTAGCCTAAATGATCTTTAGAGTTCTGTACGTCTCTACAGTTGTAGAGTAACTTAATTTAAAGATTAGAGTAGGGGAAAATTTATGGCTGAAAGATGTGACTACCACGTTCTGGGATTTTTAAGGATCCTGATTACAAAATGGCTTCCCAACTTTCATTGTACCTGTGAAAATTCTTCCTTTTAAAATTTTTGGTGATACATTGGCACTTGATATTTTTTACTTGTTGCTCTTACCTTCTGATATTTACCTTCCCTCTCACTGCAATGTTTCCAGTGTCTTACATTGATTATATGAAGAATGCTCAAGGATTCAAAATGAATACTGGAATGTCTATATTCAGGTGCATGAGTTCACAAAGATACTTGAGCACAATTTAGAATTTTTTACAAGTAACTGCTAACCAGCCAACCATGTAGCAGTAATTCATGAAAGAAAAGAATAGTAAACAGAAGTAAATTCCTGGAAGACCTTTGCCATTCCATTCAAAGCTTGAATAGACTGAAGAGTTTTGAATATTCAAGTAGAATTACTTTAGCCTGTGGGCTGGATGCAAGCATAACTTAAATAAAGAATTCCCTTTACCTGGATATGTTACCTTGGTGTGCTGAAGTTAACTCTTGTTTGACTCAGAGAGCTGATTGTTAGATTTCATCATGAGCATTCATATTTTGGATATCAGCAATTCCTACAAATCAGGGCTTCAGATTTATTGTTTTGGTGAATATTTAGACATATGAAAGTGATGGGGAAAATATGAATAATTTGGATTAAACTTATGATGTGTCATAGATACATTCCCCTTATACACTTCCTCCTAAAACTCCCTTCCAGTGAGCTGGTCATTAAACATTCACTAGTGCACCTCTGTATATATGGTATATACTTCTTCCCATTGAGATAGCATGTATTTAACAACTTTAAGTCCTTCTGGTATCATAAGAAGAGGTTAGGAGGCTGAAAGCTTCCTTTTTATTAAGTGAATATCTGAGTGTTTCACATATTTTATTTAAAGGTAGGGACAGTCCTTTGCTTAGAAGTGAATCTCAGACCAAACTACAATTTTTCAAAATTGACTTGCCTTCCTGACATTCTCATGCTAAATTCCCACTTCCCCATAAGATTATTTTTCTTTTACTGTCTAGTTCCTTCTCTTTAAAGTATTCCTGTTCTTTTTTCTTCTCTGTATCATCCTTCCATTCCTTCCTCTCTTACCCCCTCCACCAAATAAATTGTTAACACTTGGGCTTCCAAGGCTTACTATATACATAAGAGCCTTAGATAAACCCTTAACCTCTCCAGTCTTTGGTTTGCCCATCTGTATAATTAGAACATTGGACTAGATGAAGTCTCTTCCAGCCTTTGAATTCTGATCCTATGATCTTAGAATCCATCATTATTTACTCCATGTAGGCACTTCCTCCATTGATGCAGATTTTAACTCCTCTTTGTCCATCTGCTATCTTCTTGAACTCCTGCATCTGAAATAATTATCATCTGGTGGCCAAAATTCAGGTGGTCATGATGATCACGAGAATTTATATGGTATGTTAAAGCATGCAAAGCACTTAAAAAAAGGTATATCCCATCTAAACTTTTGCTAGAGTATTCCTGGGATTTGGGGTCTCTGAAAATATTTTCCACTTTGGTAGAATTTATCAGAACCACTAACATAGTCTCTGATTTCTGATTCCATCTGTTTAGGCACTCCCTCCACTAATGTGAATTGCAACCCCTCTAAGTCTTTGTAAGTCAGAATTTACTTTGAATTCCCCCAACTCACACCTTCTAGTAATTAACCTCTCAGAGCTTAAATAGCTTGATCCTCTGCTTGTGACTGACTCACTGTAAAGTATCTTAAATTGACCAGAGCTGAAGTAATTAATCTCTTGCTAGACAAACGTCTGCTAATGAATTTATCCAAAGTTTTTGAGAATGGTCCTAGGATTTTATATCTAACTGAAGACTTTCCATAATGGTGAGATCTACTGAGCTGCTAGCATAGTCTTGGTCGTCCAGTATCATCTTCACCCCATGAGGAGACATTGAAATAGCAAAAGTTAAGACTATCTTAAAGTAGAATGGACTGGCTAAGGAGATAGCAACATCTCCTCCCTGACAGGTTTGCCAGAATCTGGATGATCATTTGACAATTAGGATATTGGAAGAATTCTTTTTCAAGTATAGATTAGCCTGGAGAAATAAATGTTGACTTACACTTGGGTTAAAAAAAAAATCAAACAACTTCACAAGTTCATGATGGGAAAGATACAACATGCATTTTGTCTGAAAAAAAATTTCAGAGATTTTGTGGACTGAATATCAGTAAATTATGATTTGGCAGTGGAAAAAGGTACCATCTCCTTGAACTACATTTTGAGACATATAATTTCTGGGAATAAGGGAATAATGATCACATTGTCCTCTGCCCTGGTCCCCTTGCTCATGGAGTGCTGTGCTCAGTTAGGACCACCAAATTTTACTATGGGTATTGACGAAATGAAGATTCCTCAAAAGAAGCCACTTCAAATTCATGTTAAATGAAAATCAATTGAAGGAATTGAGACTGTTTAAATTTTTAAAAGAGTGGGTTGCTATAGTGAGCTTCAAGTATTCAGAGTTGTCATGGGGGAAAAAAAGAGTAGATATTCATTTAGACATAGTGGATAGATAACTGTCCTAAGAGTCAAGAAGACAACTTTTCAATGCCCTCAGGCAGTTCTTCAAGATTCTATATTATAGCAAATGTACCTGCTTACACGGAGAGAAAAAAATTTTCTCACCAGCAAGTTCTCTATACCAAAAATCTATAGTCCACATTCCCCCTCCAGTTTACCCCCAAAGGGAAAATTAGGTTTAATGAGATAGAAAATAGAAAAAAAAAGATGAATTTAGGCCTGTGAAAGAAAAAAAAAAACTTCCCCAACTGATAACTGTTTAAAAATAGCTTGACTGAAGTGCTATTGGATTCCTCCTTGTTGGTTTTCTTCAAGTAGACTCTGGAAGACCACTCCTAAGTATGTTGTAGAAATCATTCTTCTTGAAGTACTAGTGGTATTAGATGGCAGCTGAAGTCACTTCCAACTTTGCTATCCTGTGATGTACTTTAAATGCTACAATTTTTCCTCAAGTAGAACTTTTTGAAAGGATTTAATAAATTAATTCCTCATGCTACTATGCTAATGAAGAGGATTAGTGGAGAGTGGAACCTTCTGGGGCCAATGTTCTCTACCTTTAAATTTCTATGATGTCAAAAGGGAACGTTCTCCATGGCATGCCAGTAAGGAATAACTGTTGGGCCAGGGTGGGTCTTCTACTAGAATTCATCTGTCTTTTTTATAGTCTGTTGTGTTCAAAGGCTTAAGGACCAGTACAGACCTTCAGTAATATCTTCTTGTTAGAAATTAATCTCAGATTACCTTCCAACTTTCACATCATTTGAGTTTCTGTAGCTCAAGTTTAGGACAAGATAGAGTTTAAAATCAAAACCTGGTAATATCAAATTTGGATTGTGCTTTGTTTTAGAAATTCATTTTCCTTAATATGGACTTGGCCTGATGGAAATATTGAAGTATGCTTATAATTGAATAGTTGTAATCTTGTTTTCCTAGAACTAAAATATCTGCCCACAAGTTAAACTATTAGCAGATTGGTGTCAGAGGCCATATGTAACCCAATTGTGTGTCCTGCTAATTACCTTGCACATAGTAGGAATTCAGTGTTTGTTAAATGAACAAATTCAAGTATAATCAATTAAATAAGTTATAGAAGGGCTTATTTAGACTAGAAATTTTGAATGATAGCAAAAATGATTTTGAAAAGGTTAGAAAACAAGAAGTTGTTGTCCAAATTCTAGCCACAGTTACATACATATATGCATAGATGTAAGCATTCACAAATATGGACATGGGTATTCACAGATGCATTTAAACATATGTAAATATAAAGTATAAATTGTGCAAATGTAAATTTTATGCATATATGTCCTATCTTATATCTAGTCGTGGCATGGAGATAACCTTCTGGTAGGTCCTACCAACGTGTAATGCTAGGAGTTAGGAGTCTACCAAAAAATAAAATCTCTTCCTTCTTTGACATTGTGTGCTTTTATCATTCTGTTTCTGAGGTACCTGCCAAATCTTAATTCCTATGATTTTTTCCCAAGTACAACTTTGTGGAAGAATTTAATCAATGAATCCCTTTTAATCAGTTACTGATATACCTTCAAATAGGGGTCTAGGGAGAAACTTACATTTATTGCTTGAACTAGCAAAGTTCATAGAAGCTCCTCTCTAGGCTAGTCACATGGTGATACAACTTTTACTGACCACCTCAAAGTCATAGAGATCTCCATACTCACCTCTCTAATGCTAAGCAGTGATTTAGAGCCCTGGAAAGTTGCTTGGACCTCTGAGTGGTTATGTAATTTGCTCATGGTCACATAGCTTCCAAGTATTCCAGTAAAGACATGAATCCAGTTCCTTCTGACTTGAAAGCAACTCATGTCATGAGGCTGCTTTCTTTCCCCACCGATGTGTCATACATGCACACACATAACATTTGCACTTGCACATATTCTATGCACTCAAGAGATTTGTGTGAAGAACAAGTTTTTACTTTCGGGGACATGTTTTATCTTTGTTCCACTCCTATTTATTTCTCATTTGCCCTCTGTTGCTAGGACAGTCTGCCTGTTGTTATACACACAGTATTCTGAGGGCAGGAACTGGTTGATTTTTGTCTCTATTTCCCTAGAGATTAGTACAATCTCTGCTACATACTCATAATAGAGCATAACATATTTTTCTTCATTTCCAGTTCCCTTTTCTATGTTTTTACATGTTTTTTTATTAATATATTATAAACTGTTTGAAATTAGGGGCTTTATTTTTGCTTATACTTGTATTCTCATTGCTTAGCAAAATGCTTAGAACATTTCTTTTTGATGCTCAATCATTTTCAGTTGCGTCTGACTTTCAGACTTCCTTTTTTGGATTGTCTTGGCAAAGATACTAGAATAGTTTGCCATTTCCTTCTTCAGTTAATTTTACAGATGAGAAAACTAAGGCAACCAGGGTTAAAGGACTTGCCCAGGGTCACACAGATAGTAAGTGTAAGAGGCCAAATTTGACCCCAGGTCTCTATCCACTGCATCACCTAGCTGCCCCACCTATAATATAGCAAAAGCTTAATAAATACTTCTTGCCCTGCCTTGTTGATTAAATTCAATAGTAGGATTTCTTACTTATTCTTTTATTCCTCAGCATGTCTTTTTAAACATAAAAGTAGCTATGAGTCTGCTCTGTCACTTTTGGGGAAGAAGGACAGGGTTAAAGGTCTACAAGAAGCCTCACTGGTATTTGGGCTAAGTCTGGAGAGATGATAACTATCATGTGTTATTGCTCATTTGAAAATGTGTTATTTGTTCTTAACCTTTCTTTTTTCACTTACAAGGGCTCCTAGGACCAGTTTCCTCAAAAGGATTACGGTATGTGGGGTATGAAATTTAGCTCCTTGTGAGTGATATCACAGAAATGGTATTCCTTAACATTAGTCATCTCATTCTGAATGTTCTTGAATTAATTCCAGTGATAATCACCATATTTCTCTATTTTTAGAAAGTTGGCGCATCCTAAAATATTGAGCTGTTATCCCCATATGCACCAGTTTTCTCTAAATGTAGGACTTTGGGTAATTATCCTTTCCAGCCACTATTTGTAATCCCAGTTCCAATAAATAATGACTCAGAAATGTCATTTTTCCTGTGAAAATATGAAAGATCATAATTTGTATCTCACCCTTAATAGTTCATATGATGACTATGTTGGGGAACTAAAGGAAGGAATGAAGACAGAAATGAAAAAATCTTCAAAGGTTAAAGACTCAGGGAAAATAAAGGGGGTTTGCAGCATTTTCAAATGACATCTGAACCTCATGAATCAGCAGAACAAGGGGGCGGGGAGGGAAAAAAGAGAGAGAGATGAGAGTCTGGGGGTGGTAGGATACTCATGCTCTTTGCCAGCAGCCTAGTTCCTTCTTGTGACCATGAGAAATACCACAGCTCCTTTTCCAAAGGGCAAAAATACCAGGCACTCATGTTGGCTCTGGGGATACAAAGACAGAAATGAGAGAATCCTTGCCCTTAAAGAGTTATATGGATCACAATGGGCAGATGGTTTTAGCAAGACAGGACAAATTGTGAACAAGCAGGAGAGGAACTAAAAAAGGTCTCAACTTGCTCGTGTGTGTATATAATCTGAGCAGATTATGCACAAATAAACTAATCACATTGGCATTGAGGTAATTGAAAATGAATTTGGCATGACAGTTTGCTTAAAGATAGTAGTAATTCTGGGTCTACTCTGTCACTTTTGGGGAAGTGATAGGTGTAGTCGAGCCTCACTGGTAGTTAGTCTGAGTCTGTAAAGAGAATTCTCACGTGTTATTGCTCATTTGAATAGTATATATTCTCTACTTACCAGTTTACATTATATATAGGACATTATATATATATATATATATATACATATATATATATATATATATTATATAAGTGACCCTGGCTGCTTAAGATGTAAAAAAAATTCCTTTATAAGACAGATTTAGATGATGATAATTACAAAACGATCCACCTATAAAGGATTCATTACAGGACTCCTTTAAGTAAAGAGCTCCTTATCTACAAAAGAAAAATCAATTTACGTATAGCTTTTTAGGAACTTATTGATTTTGTTAAGTGCATTACACCTGTATTATTTCTTATTTGCCACTCTTCGTTTTTATAGAGTGCCATTGGGATTATAAATGGTTAGGAAAATAATCCCTGAATATTTCCCCTATCTTCAGTACACAGTGTATTTCCAAATTATGTTCCCCCAAGTGTGCCCATTTTAAAGGAGGACAAGATAATAGCAATAGCTTACAATTATATACTATTTGTTTACATGTCATCTCTTGCAGTACAATGTAAGCTTTTTTTTTTGAGGTTAGGGACTGTTTTCACTTTTTCTTTGTTTTGATCAAAGTAAAAATTTCACTTTCTTCTTTGTATTAGTTCAAAGTAAAAATTTCACTTTTTTCTTTGTATTAGTATAGCAACAATATATTAGAAGTGCTCAATCAGAATTCATGGACTGACTGTATAGAATTTTAGAATAAAATTACATAAAGGACTTAACCACCATGATCCCATTGTATACCCAACTTTGTAAGAGAGGCAGACCAAGACTATTTCCAATTTACAAATAAAGGAATTGAGGCCCAGAGAGATTGTGACTTATTTCAGGTTACAAATTGAATTGGAAGGGAAATGAGACTTGAATATTGGCCTTGTGATTCTTTCCAGAAAAGCTCTCTGTTCATTGCTCTTTTTACTAGACCACCCCATGAAAGTGATTTCTGAGCCTAAGCCCCTCATTTCATCCATAAACCTGATGATCCTTTTTCTCTAGTGACTGTCAAAGTTTTACTGGATTAGTATTTGTGGAATACAAAGTTCTATTAGAGTTCTTTTGAGTATTAGTGATAGGAATTAAAGGTTCAGACTTTTTAGTTACTTTCCAGAGTTTTACAATTTGTCCTTAACTCTTCCATGCCCCATGGAAAAAGGAAGATATTTGCAGATGTGTAAGAATTTTCCAAAGAAGCTATAATTTACTGTCTGGTAAAATATTTTGACACTGCAGATTGGTGTTTGGCAATCACTTGGAATAAAATCTTGTATGCTAATCCCCTTAATCCATTGCTCCTTAGGGTTCTGAGAACCTTTGATTAAAATACACAGGATGAGAGCTTTCATGAATTGAGCCAGTTTCTGGATTGTGGCCACTACTAGGCATTTTGTTCCAGAGCTATCTAGGAAGAAATAAGCAAAAGCCTCTGACCCCCAACTCTGTCCCCTTTTCATTCTGAGAAATCCTTATTACATGTGACCCTCATGTAATTCATCATAGAAGAGGAACCCAACACATGTTTCACAGATATTCAGAACTCTCCATTACTGTGAAATGAAGACTTCTCTAGCTAATGTAGAAGTATATAATTCCCTTAAAAAGTCAGATCACAAAATTTTAGCAAAAAAAAAAAAACATTCATAGGTACTTTAATGACCATAGCTGGCCCAAATCACACTTTCTGAGCATCATCTGGATAATAGAATGTCCAAGAATCTAGAGTCAACTTTCATTGAAGAATCCAAGAATTAACTTCATACCCCTAGTCACCTCTTTTGGCCTCTAATCCAAATTCACTTCAATCTATATTTACTTTTTGATTAAAAAAGGGGGGAGGTGTAGATTTTTGTGGAGGGCAGATTTTGAGTTAGCGCCCTTAGATCATTGCTCCTATCCATGTAACCATTATATAGTTTAGCATAAGTCACTGTTTCTTGTCCAGGCTATCACTTTTCTATACAATTATAGAATCAAAGCATTTTGAGCTGGAAGGGATCTTAGACATCATCGGGTCCAATACCTTCATATTAAAATTGAAGAAACAGTCAGGCCAAGAGAGATGAAGTAGTTTGCCCTAGGTCACACAACTAGTTAGTAGCAGACCTGGAGTTAGAATCAAGGTTTCTGGTAGATATTATTTTAATGTTCTTTCTACTTTACTCCAGCTCTTTTTAGAGTTATATGAAATTGACTGCCTCATAGCAGAAAGTTGAGTCTGTTTTATTAAATATGCCTTATCAGTTTAATTCAATTCAACAGTCATTTTGTGCTAGGCACTGGATTAGGTACTAGGGAAACAAAGAAAAAAAGGGACAGTTGCTGCCCCCAAAGTACCTTATTTTTTTCATTAGGGGAGACTACATGCACAGAGATGGGTCAATATAAAATATATACAAAGTAAGTGGGGAGAGAGCTGTACTAATAGCTGATGGAGTCATGAAAAGTCCTAATACAAAGTATCATTTAAGCTAACCTTTAAAGGGACTTAGGTATTCCAGGAGTCAGTGATAGGGAAGTTTGGGGAGAAACTGTTTACACAAAAATATGAAGACAGGAGATAGAATTTCAAATACAGGGGACCATCCAGTCGCTAAAGTTGGCTGGAATATAGAATATATGATGGATAGTTATGGGAAATCGTTGTCAAGTTGCACTTTTCATTGGAGTGATTTGTTGGGAAGATCATAGTTTTGTACAGTGGTGATCTTATATCCTGTGAAGCCCGGCTAAGGTATGGTTGTTGTTGATTGGAGGAAAGCAAGCTATGGGGAAATGACCCCTAAGAGCAGATAAATAAAAAGAAGTAAATGTAATGACATATCACCATTTGAATTTTTCACAGCCACATCAGTAATTCTCAATCTAAATTCTTTCCTCTCCCTTATTCCTTTATTAAGTTAGTCAGAAGGCTCTATTGATAACTTCCTTTACATCTCTTGTAGTTATTTCTTTCTTTTTCCATAGCTACTCGATTATACTTACTCCTTTCCATTTCCACAGCCATCTAATTCAGGTTCTTCCCATCTTATCCCCAGACTTTCATTAGACTTTCAGTTGCTGCTAGATTTGGGGGAGGGGGAAAGTGATGATCCTTGAGGAAGATGGTATGGACCCATGAATGGGTCCCCCAAAATGAAAATTTATGTGGGGAACTCAGTGGTTTGGAAACACTCTCCATCAATGTGGATTAACATCTCCTATATAACATACCCTTTTTGAAAATTGTCCAAGGTTCTAAGAGGTTAGATGACTGACCCCTAGTAACATAGCTAGTATGTCAGAGTAAAAACTTGAACCTAGAAGCTCTCTGTTCACTCTACCATGGCCCCCTATTGACCTTTCATGGTCCTCTATTCATTATACCACACTGCTTCCTAAGGTTCTTAAAACATGTTGATTATGTTTTGACCTTTCTCAAACATATTCCATGTTTTCTTGTTGCTTTGACAACCTAAAACAAACTTGGTCAGCCATATAATTGTCAGTCAATTGTTACAGGGAATTGTAACTTTGTATTTGGTCAGCCATATAACTCTCAGGGAATTTGAGTTGTAATTCTGAAAGAATTTAAATTAGGTTTGATTCAATATGAGAGTTAGAAAAGTGAGATTGTGGCTCTCATTTATAAATTATTAGCCCTTAAGTCAAAAATGACTATTAGCAGCTTTTTTATTTACAACTAAGTAGAGATATTGAAAATGGGAAAAGTAGGAAGGAGACAGAGCCTTGTCTAGCCTACCAGCCTAGGTGCTGATCCAGTGAAGTCAGGTTCAGCCTTAGCAAGGGCGAGTCTAGGACAAGGTGACCACATCCAAGAAAAATCTCCCTTCAGCTTGGTTCACTGACACAGAGTGAATCAATTAGTCCTTGGACTTGGCTTTTTATACCCTTTTTTCCATGTCACTTCCTGTCTCTCCCCCTCTTCACAGGAACCAATTGGAGTCTCCCAATTTGCCTAGCACTGCCCAAGAGGGGCAGTGCTTGTGGCCTTTGGGTGCATACACTAGTAAGTGACTTGTGAGTTCTCTTACATAGACTTACCAAGTGCTAAGTAGGGGTACTTCAAATTCTGGATTAAATGTTTCTGATTGATTACATTAAAATAAACTAAGAGCATTCAATTATCTCTTCACAATCCCCCTCCCCTCCCATGATTCCATTGGGAAATGACCATATTGAAATCTCCCAGATTTACATGCCTAGTCTCCCCAGTGAATCATTTCACATATCCAGCTTATACCTCTAAAGATATTTTAATTAAAGGTGCATACAATATTGCACTTTCTAAGAGAAAATTATAATTCAACCCCCTTTAGTTCAATTATTATATCCAAAGTTCATTCTGGATCTTTGATGTAGTAACTGGTTTCTGCAGGCAATTTCTCCAAACAGTTCACTTTCTTGATTTGAGGAGTTAGCGAGCTTCTTTTCTTAAGATTTCTCTCAAAAAATTTTTTTTAAATCTTGGATTTTTACAAAAATTATACAATCCTCCCAGGGAGGGTGTTGATCAAACCCAGATCAACTCAGGACACATGGTTCAATTATGAGGTATATGAATCAATTGCCAAAAGAAAAAACAAAAACATAAAAACAAAACAAAACAAAAGATAAAAAATTAAAATTTGGGAAAAAATCCACATATATAAAATTTTTAGTAAGCAAGAATAAATCCATAATAGGTTCTTAAATCAGGGCCCAATTAAAGTAATTTCTGACCTACAAGTCTGCAGAACAATCGCAGCAGTATAGCACTTTGGTAGCTAGGACTACAGAAAATTACCATACTCTAAAGAGGGGAAAAGGGACTAGATTTTGAAGTAAAAGGGAATTATGACTCCCTGGTCTGATTTTACCTTCCCTCTCAGGGATAGGGGAGCCAAAATGGCAGCCAAACTAATGTACTTGTCAGAATGTGGCATGGGGGAGTCCAGCGTCTGACATTGTCAAACATCCACTTCCTCAAATCTCAAACAAGTCCTCTGTCTTGGCACATGTACTTATCAATCCCACAAGAATTGTTGTTCTCATTGATCTTGTGTTTATTGGCACTGTACAGTGACTCTTTTGTGATCCCTTCTTCTGGAATTATACATAATTATTAGTTACAGTCCCATGATATTTAACAATCAATGGCAGGTTTCTATAGTCTAAAAGTTTTTGGTATGCATTGATATTAGAACTAATATATATTGTAAACTTATCCTTCAAAATCCAAAACATTAATACTGATTACGTGTACTTCAAGTAAAAGAAGCAACAAAGGGGGGAAATCAAAGAAAAAGAAAAGGAAAAACAATAATAAAATTCTAAAAAATCAAAAATTCATAGTTTACATTCCATGACAATGTGTCAGCTAAAACAGTGTCCAATTTATCTATGGACTTTTATGATGGCATTATCTCCAGCCTAATCATAGGAGGATTAAAAATAAAAAGAAATAAAAAACAATTGCAATACAAGATACAGTTAATCATTATTAATAGAAGCTACCTGGTTTACATGTAATTAATAAATCTAAGAGTCCTTTTCTCCAATTTTGATAGCTGTTGGAGTGGTTAACAATATTTGAAATGGACCTTCCCAGGCAGGTTGAGTTATATCCATTGTTTCTAGCTCTGACTCCAAAGGAAAACAAAACAAGTCTAATCTTTTTCCACAGAAGAAAGTATTTGTAAAATGATTGATGTAATGCCCAGTATATAGTAGGTACTTAATACATACTTGTTCCTTCCTTCTTTCTTTCATTTGACAATCATTCACATATTTGAAAACTCTATTCCCATTTCCTTTAACCAATCTCTTTAGGCAGTTGTTTTGAGTGTTTCCCTCATCCTGCACCTATTCTTCTTAGTACATGCCCCAAACTAGATACAGTGTTCTAGATAAGGTCTGACCAGGACAGGGTACTTGCTCAGTCATTTCAATCATTTCTGCCTCCTTGTGACCCAGTGAAGTGGCTTGCTATTTTCTTCTCCAGCTCATTTTGTAGATGAGGAAACTGAGGCAAACAGAATTGAATGACTTCTTGCTATCTGAACTCTACACATCTATAATTGAATCTTCTTTGCATACCCTAAGCTCCAAGGACTCTGACATTTTTCCCGTTTCTTCCACATGACACTTTACCTCTTGACTCCTTGACTTTTCACTATCTCCCATGTCTGTTCTCTCTCCTCACCTCTTCCCATTTCCCTGGCTTCCTTCAAAGCCCAGCTCAAATATCACCTTCTTTAAGAGACCTTTCTAGAACCCTCATGATAGTTCATCTTTTGGACTTTTATGGCAGTCCCAGTGAGAAGATAATTTGAAAGAAGAGTGGTCATAGGTAGCTAGGTGCCTCAGTGGATACAGAGCCAGGCCTGGAGATAGGAGATTGTGCGTTCAAATTTAGACATTTATTATTTGTGTGACCCTGGGTCAGTAATTTAATCTCTGTTGTCTAGTGCTTATGCTCTCCTGCCTTAGAACAATATTGATTCTAAGACGAAAGGTAAGAATTAAAAAAAAAAACACACAAAGAAAGAGGAGGTGGACTTAGAGATCTCAACTTCTCCCACTTTACTTCATCACAAGGGAGGAGGGTAGGCAGCTGAAAGTTTGCTGAGCTAGAGAAATATTGACCTGTTGTGCTTTCAAATAAATGCCTTAGGAGAAGGCAAGATAAGAACAAAAGACAAAAGACAAAAACGTTCTAGCCCAGTTAGTTAGATATCTTGAGGAAGGGAGTAAATTACTTTAGCTTGGGATCAGCCTGACCTTTAAAACTCTAAGACTTTAAGACACTTTAAGGAAGGTTTCATATAGAAATATTACTAATTAATAATACAATTCAATGTTAATTTTCCTCAATAGTAAGTGCTCAATCAATGTTTACTGACATAATAATGCAAAATGAGATAACTTTATGATTGTCTGGTCACATCCTTTACCTAAATTGAGCTTGAAGTGTACTGAGACCTGAAAGTTCTTACCACATGAATTGTTGTGTAGTCATCTTCCTAGCCCAATTTAGAAGGTTGTTACTTATAAGGAAAATAGGTACAAGCCCCAAGAGAATTGTATGAAGTAAACTGAGGAAAATCTATGGCAGAATCAGATCACTGCTTTCTTGATATTTACCTACACTAGGCAGTGATAAATGAAAAGTTCTACAAATGGACTCAGAAACCAACTCCACAATGATGTGATAGGGCCAGAAAGCCCCCATGGAAAATATCTTGAGTTTTTACTGGATCCAAAGGTCAATAGGTTTCACCAGTCTAATGTGGAGCCCAAAGAAATTAGCCTAAAAGAATAAAATATAGTTACCAAAAGGAGGAATGTGACAGTTTTGCTATTCTTCACCCTGATGAGCCCAACCTGTATTGTTTCCAGTCCTAGGTGTTTATCCATTTTAGATGGTGCACTGTTAAATTCTAGAGTATAGTAAATAAATTAGTGAGGCATCTTGAAACTATGAGATGATGATTGGTTGAAGGATGAAGGATTGCTTGACTTGGAGAGGAGAAAAACTAGGAGGTAATAACAGTTATCTTAGTGCAAGTTTTCTTAGGTGGAAGAAGAATTCAATTTATTTTGCCTGAAGGTGAGGCTAAGCCAGTTGTTGAAAGCTATAGGGAGGAGCAGCTAGGTGGTTCTGTGGATAGAGTGCCAGGCCTGGAGTCAGAAGGACCTGGGTTCAAATGTGGCTGGGTTCAAATTTGACCCAAACTTCACTCCAATTGCCTAGCCCTTACCTTTCTTCTGCCTTGCAACTAATACATAAATTGATTCTTCGATGGGTATAAAAAAAGTTTATAGGCAGATAGATGTCAACCTATTATTTGGGGAGGGGATCCCCATTCATCAGAGCTATCCAACAACAACATGGGCTATTTTACTTACTATTACATTGCCTGTCAGCATAGATTGGAGGCTAGTTATCTGGAATGGAAGGGGTAAAAGGTGAGAAAGATGACCTTTGAAATCCTCTAACAGATTCTTTGGTTCTATAAATATGGTTGTAGGCTGGAAGAAAAGGGAAAGAAAGACAGCTTTTACTGTGGCATAAGGGTATAACTTTAGAGCATAACTATCAAGCTAAATTAACAGTGTTATAGGTTAAATAGGCTTTGTGATCAGGCTGGGGGATACAAGTAATTCAAAGCTTAGATATATTTATTGAAAGAATATAAGAAGAAAAGCCTTAATAAACAAACAATTTCTGTCTCCCAGAAATGTGGGGTCCAATGTCCTACAAGACACCATCGTCTGAGAGAAGTAGACACACCTAAGAAACACATATAGAGAGGCACATATGTATTATAATTGTCTAGGGGACATACTTGGAGGAGGAACTCATGCCTCTGAAACTGCAGGGTGGCTGATGCCTTCTGGTACTGTCATTGCAATGCTTCCATTAGGCCTGTTTCCAGCTGGTCTCCTGTGAGCTTGGTTTCACTGGGCAGGAGGCTGTAGAATTTCCCTATTCTTCAGCTTCTGGCTTCAGCTGAGTTGTTAACTTCTCCATATGATAGAGAATGAGCTCTGCCATCTCTCATCTTCAGCTTAGGGTTCAGAAGCTTTTTTCTATAGCTTTTAATTTTTTAAAATACAGGCAGAGATCTCACACATCCAGTCAATGAACAAGGGGTTGGGGATAGCTTGGAAACCTTAGCAGGTTTTCCTAACATAAGGAGGGTCTTTCTGTTCACAGAACTTTGGCTATAAAAGGAGGTTCTTTCCCCAAAGGAGATTCTTGCTGTAGAAGCGAAGATATGTAGAAAAACGCAGAACAGTTCCAATGAATTCATGTCCGCAGGTTTAAATCAATTTTATAACTATTTTATAGACTTTCTGCTTACCAAGGAAAGAATCGCTTTTTGAAACCTTTATCTAATTTGGGGTTGGAAATCCTGTGTGGATCTTGACTTAATACTTAATGTTTGCTGAAGTACACCCAGGCAGCCTTGCTTTAGAAGGTGCTTTTCTAGTACACTAACAGGGGATTGTTCTGCCTCCAATATTTGCAACCCCAATATTCTCATCCCAAAAGTTGGGAGACAGAAAACACATGGGGGCAAAACAATGCCCAGAGGCAAAAGTCCTTGTTTTCCTCCTGTCTGGCCATGTTCTTAAATCACATCTTTATCTCTGCCTCTCTATATCTATTTCTATATCCCTACCTATATCATCTCTATATAAACAGATACAGATTTAAGCAGGTATCTATAGAAAATGGATACATAAAGAAATATAAATATCTATAGGTAAGGAGATATAGATATCTATGTATGTATATACATATGCACACATATACACATATAACTATTAAAGCTTAAAACTGCACTAAGACTTTTGGACCATCTTACATTTTTATCTTTATCAAATCCTTTTCCTATGAAAGAAAAAAATATTTCTGAGGACATCAGTATATTTTATTTCACATTTGTGCACCGAATGCCTCGCACAGAATAGTTAACAAGATTTGTTGAATGCTGTTGAATTGGATTGGGTTATTTCTATGGGAAAATATTTTCTGGGTTCTCAGGCACAAACTTTCAAGTGTGTTTGGAGTGGATCCCATTTGTAAGGTGGAGTCCACTCTGTGATTTTGAATTATTGATTATCCTGGAATTTCCAATCCAAGATAAGGAACTTGACTAAACTCCAAGAAGAAGATCCATTTTCTCCCTGGGAATTTGAAGTGGATGAGGATAAGGAAGAAGCAATGAAGCTGATTTTAATGGAAAAAATAGATTGCTTTTCTCAATTGTGCATTTATTATTTCAGTGATTACTTGAGAAGCAAAGAAGGCACCAAAGTGATTCTACATAGCTGAGTAAGTAGAGATTCAGGAAACTTTACACAGCAGAATGGGTTGAATTGGGGGCATGAAAATCTGACAGGAGAATGATAGATCCCAGATAGGGCACTTGATGTTGGAATTTTAGGGAAGGTCACTTTTTTATTCCATTCACCCAGCTGTCTATTTTTCATCTTTCCTCTTCCTTAGGTCTTCCTATAATTTTGTATGGAAGCTCTGTAAAAACATAACAAAAAGCCCCATGATAACTCCAGAAATTGTTATAAAGTGTCTCTCAATATTTGTAAAACACTTCACCTACAATATTTTATTTGAGATTCATATTAATCTCCTGTGGAATATTTCACAGTTATTATTACCCCCATTGGCAGTTAGGTGGCACAGTGGATACAGCTAGAACTGAAATCAGGAAAACTCATCTTCCTGAATTCAAATCTGGCCTCAGATACTTCCTAGTTGTATGACCCTGTTCACTTAGTCACTTAACCCTGTTTACCTCAGTTTCCTGATCTGTAAAATGAACTAGAGAAGGGAATGGCCAATCACTCCAGGATCTTTGCAAAAAAAACCTTAAAAGGGGTCTTGAAGAGTCAGATATGGTTGAAATAACTGAACAACAATAAAAATTGTTATCCCTATTTTACATAAGGAAATTGAAGGTCCAAGAACTCACATATTTAGTCATATCTCCACAGTTAGTGGGTGTCAGCAAAAAGATTTGATCCCAGTTCTTCCTAACTGCAAAGCCAGTATGCTGTGCTGCCTCTGCTTACAACTCTTGGCAAAACTCAGGATGCCGCTGTTGCCTTGGCATACTTGGCCCATAGTAGTGAACCTATGGCACATATGTCAGAAGGGGCACTCAGAGCACTCTCTGTGGGCATGTGCAACGTCATTCCAGCACAGAGTTCACTAGAGTGAATTACTAGAAAGCCAGAGGGATGCCTTGTGAGGCTGCTCCCCTCCCCATCTCCACAAGCACCTGAGAACATTTCTCATATCAACTGCCCCTCTAAAAGGTTTGCCATCAGTAGTCTAGGTCAAACTAAACTTTTTTTCTTTCTTTTTTTTTTAAAATAATATTTTATTTGATCATTTCCAAGCATTATTCATTAAAGACAAAGATCATTTTCTTTTCCTCCCCCCACCCCCCATAGCCGACGCATGATTCCACTGGGTGTCACATGTGTTCTTGATTCGAACCCATTGCCATGTTGTTAATATTTGCATTAGAGTTTCGTTTAGAGTCTCTCCTCTGTCATGACCCCTCAACCACTGTAGTCAGACACAAACTAAACTTTTAAGACACAGTAATCATTAGATTCTTGAGCTAGTCTTCAAATCTGGGTGAATCTTTTTACATCAGGGCATTTGTTTAACCAAGAGCTTTTCTATTCCAACAGTAACAATAGGTTCTCATGTAGTATGCATGTCATTGGAAGGGTAAGAATAAAATAATTTCAAACCTTTTTGCTATGTCAGTAAATACTTTACCCTTTTTCTCCATTCTACCAAAGCATGTTCTGCTTTCACAATTCTATTTAGGAATCCTCCATGAAGACTAATCCCACCTTGCTTCACTGATTGCCATCATGAAAGGAAGACTTTCCATCTCCCTGATTTCCTTTCCCCCTTCTTTCCTTTATCTCTCTTTTTCCTTCCTTCCTTCCTTCCTTCCTTCCTTCCTTCCTTCCTTCCTTCCTTCCTTTCTTTCTTTCTTTCTTTCTTTCTTTCTTTCTTTCTTTCTTTCTTTTCTTTCTTTCTTTCTTTCTTTCTTTCTTTCTTTCTTTCTTTCTTTCTTTCTTTCTTTCTTTCTTTCTTTCTTTCTTTCTTTCTTTCTTTCTTTCTTTCTTTCTTTCTTTCTTTCTTTCTTTCTTTCTTTCTTTCTTTCTTTCTTTCTTTCTTTCTTTCTTTCTTTCTTTCTTTCTTTCTTTCTTTCTTTCTTTCTTTCTTTCTTTCTTTCTTTCTTTCTTTCTTTCTTTCTTTCTTTCTTTCTTTCTTTCTTTTCTTCCTTTCTTTCTCATGGTGAAAACTCTTACTAGAAATGATGGTGGTAAAGACTGATCTCCAGGGCAACCTATTTAGTGAGCAAAGCAAGGGTTCTTGAAATCTAGGCAACTGGACTGACTATAGAGAAGTGATGCATGTATGAAATACACACTCTCTAGCTGACAGTCCCCTCAGCTTTGCCCCAAGGAATACTCCAAATGCTGAGCAGTTTATTTTCTGGGGTGTGGGGTTGGGGTGCTCCTCTGAAGGAAATTTGTCACTGAATTGGTGGTCACTATCATCATAAGTGTGGCAGTTTTACTCTAAGAATACAGGCAATTTCTTGATCTGGAAATCCCTTTTTAGGGTATTGTGTGGGGATTAATGCAAATATTAGTTTAACAATAAGAGAGGAAATGAAGGTACTGTCATAAAATTTCTTCGTCCAACTTGTAATACCTGTTCTTTCAGTCTTGTTCCCAGAGTATTACCTCTGCACCTCATCCATGAGCTATAGGTATAAGAATATCCATGTTTAGAACTCAGAATTGAATCTGTATCTAAAAAGCATTCCTAGACTACTGTTGGTACATCCTCCTTCTGTCTCTTAACATCCAATTCTTCTTCCCTCATGACCCAGCCACCTGCTAAGAGCCATCCACTTAATTTGAGCAGCAGGGCCTCTTATATTTTTCATCTGGGAGTCATGGGAGATGCAGTGAATAAGCAAATGAAAGTGAAGGAGGAGTTTGTTTGCCTAACACAACAGAACCCCTATTTATTTCTCTTTGTGAGTTTTAATTGTTTAAATATTTGAGGAGGATTTCCTTACTGTGGTAAATTTATACTCATTAAATTGTCAAATGCAACTTTATTATTTATTTATTGCTGGAGCTCTAACAGGGAAATGCTAGTTTTTGCCACTGGCACAATTTGGCTTTGACTGATTATTTCATTTTACCTTGAAGTCTCTGAATGGGACCATCACCATGATGGATGGGTGACAGTAGGAGGCTTCAGGATGTTGACTGAGAAGCAATAACAAACATACAGAAGACTGAGATTGTGAGATAATGTAGCACAGGCTGGGATAGAGAATCCGTGGTGTTATCTCATTTGTATTCTGTGTCAATTTTCTCAGTACTATCAGCCCTGAAGGGATCTTAAGAGGTCATTTAGATCCTCCTATGGCCTATGGGAAATAATGCTACTAAATTAAACTATGAAATTTTACCTATATGGAGGTCCTCAAATATTATACATGGCAAAAACATTGCAAGACAAAACAATAAAGTCATAGATTTAGAGCTAGGAGGGGCCTTTGTGGCCATTTCAGCTAATCATTCATTTGACAGGGAAACTGAGGCTCAGAGTACTTAAGTGACTGTCCAACTTCATTTAAGTTCTAAATTTGTCAAGGGATTTCAGAATAGGTATTCTGACGTCAATTCCAGCCTTCTTTATACTGTACCAAGTGGTAAGGCTGGACATCCCAGGGCATAAAAGAAATTTTTTTACAGCTTCTGTACTTCCTATGATTCTTCATAATTGTGGTTAGACATGGGATTTTGTGGTTTCATTTCTAAGCATCACCGCTTTTAAAATAGATTTAGTTTTGAAAGTAAAATATTCTCAAGATATATTCTCAGCCCAATATAAGAAGTAATTTGATTTGTGGGAAGTGAAGGAGAAACCATTGGAATGGTTAATGTGATAGTGACATGCTTTGGCTTCAATAAACTTGGTGGCTAAAATCTGAGCCCAGAAAGTTTGTGAATGTGGTTGATGCTGAGAAGATTGGAGCAATTTGAAGTTACTTGATGTCTCAACATTTATTTTCCTGATATCTTCCAGAGGTGAATGAGTACCGTGGAGTCCCTTACATTGTTCTGGAGTTTATAGATCACTGACCTATCTCGAGCCACATTGCTGTTCTTAATCTTATTTCTTCAAAGCATCCATATGAGAGAAAGTAAGCTAATCTCATTGTCATAAGCCCCAACAAGGAGTGATTTACTTCAGGTCATGAAGAAAATCAGTAATAGAACTGAAAGTAGGATGCCTAGGGATCTGAACTATCAATTGAGTGAGTCCCTTTTTCTGTCCTTGTGCTTGCCTAATTCCTATTTTATTTTTTAGCTACCTCCATTCCTTTCTTCTCTCAGCTTTAATTCTATACTAGCAAATAATTTGAGAAATAAATACAGAATTTTATTAATCAGATGATTAAAAAAACCCAAAATCCTTTACTGGTGTTTCAGAATACTTTTCCCAAGGAATAATTGAACCTAGATTGACTCAGAAATTGAGGTCTGTTTTCATTTTCATAGAAACATTATGTTTTAGAAATGAGTCCAATATGTTAATACAGAATTCTTGTGTTTGTAAAATACTTAAAAATGTTTCATGAATAAAATTTCATGACCTTCATAGGGTGTAGGAAATGAAGCAATTCTGAAAAAGGGAAAATTAGTTGGGGGAAAAAATGCAACTCAGGGATACTGAGGATTTCTGGGATTTCTGAGGATTTCCTATTCTTCCAGCCTTTCTTTAAGATTGATCTCAGATTCCATCTTCTACAAGACTTTTCCAGTCCTTTTTGTCTTCCCCAAGATTACCCAGTCTGGTATATATATATATATATATATATATATATATATATATATATATATATATATATATATATATAATCTTTTATTTTCTTTCTAAGAATTGATAGAAATATTAATGCCAAGGCAGAAGAGCAGTGTGGGCTAGGCAACTGGAATTGTGACTTGCTCAAGGCCATATAGTTAGGAAGTTATGAGGTCAGATTTGAATCCACATCCTCACATCTCCAGATCTGACTATCCAATGAGCCACCTAACTACCCCTATTTTGTATATATCTTTTTTAAAACCTTGATGTTATTCTTTATCTAATTTATTTTTAATTAAAAATTTATCAGGTTACATATTGATTCAATATTTAATATTTTTCGATGTGCAATCCATGTTATCTTACTTTATCCCACCCTTTTCTCCTCCCCAAGAAAGCAGGTACTATGATACAGGTTGTACATATGTTATCATGTTATGTATATACATATATGTATACATATTTCCATGTTTGTCATGTTGTGAAACAAGACACATTGCTTTCACTAGAGAAAATTCATGGAGGAAATAAAATGAAGAATGGTATGTTTTAAACTGTATTTGGATTCTGGTGCTTCTTATGGTAGTAGATATATTCCTTTTTCACCATGAGTCTCCTAGAGTTGTCCTAGATCCTTGCCTTGTAGTTAAACCATTCATAGTTGATCATCATACATTATTGTTGTTACTGTGTACAAAGTTCTTCTGGTTCTGCTCACTTCACTTTGCATCACTTCATAAAAGTCTTTCCAGGTTTTTGTGATCATTTTGTTTATCATTTCTTATGGCACAATAGTATGCCATTACAATCATATATCACAACTTGTTCAGCCATGCTCCAGTTGTTGGACATCCCTTCAATTTCTACTTCTTTACCACCATAAAAAGAACAATTATAAAAAATTTTTGTGCAGTTAGGCTATCCCTCACCCCCAATCTTCAGTCTCTTTGGGATACATACTAGAAGTGTTATTTCTGCGTCCAAAGGGTATGCACAGGTTTGTGGCCCTTTTGGCACACTTCCAAATTACTCTCCAGAATGATTGTATAGCTCCAACAGTGTCCCAATTTTTTCACATCCCCTCCAACATTCATCATTTTCCAATTTTGTCATGTTATCAAGTCTGATGTGTGAAAGGTGGAACCTCAGAGTTGTTTTAATTTTCATTTCTCTCATTAATAGTGATTTGGAGCATTTTTTCATATGACCAATGAGAATTTTAAGTTCTTCATCTGACAATTGCTTGTTTATATCCTTTGACCATTTGTCAATTGAGGAATACTTTGCATTCACTACTCTGTATACATCTTGAAAGTATAGAGTTATTTGCATGTAGTGTCCCCTAAACGAATGGGAACATATTTTACCTTTTCTTGTATTCCCATTATTTAGTGTAGGACCCAGCATATACTGAACATTTAATAAAAGCTTCTTGAGTGACAAGTTTTCCAATTTTAGATCAAGATGCAGTCTAGAACTCATTTATCAGAACCCATTGGTTTAACTCCTTTTGCTTTTAAAGTTAAAGATCATTGCATTTATAAAATGCCAAAAAGTATCACTTCAACCAAAGCATGTCAAATCATGTCTATTAACCATGATTATTCATAAGCTATGACTTAATATTCCCACCCTGCTAGGATCCAAAAACTCTAAGCTTATGATAAAATCAGGCTCTGGTAAACAGCTTGTCTGACCTGATCCAACAATCTGTCCAATATTTGTGACCTATAAAGATTTTTCTTGCTCATTGCCCTATTAGTGCCTAGTGCTTACATGCTCAGTGGAAACTCCCAGTGTGCTCATTTCATATTTAAGTTTATTTTTAGTTGCACTGCTAATCACCATTATAGTAAATACAATTCAGTATGTCTTATTAGGGGCAGCTAGGTGATATAGATAGTGGGAAAAGTACCAGATCTGAAGTCAGAAAGACTCATTTTCCTGAATTCAAATCTGGTCTCTATAGACACTTTCTAGCTATGTGAACCTAGGCAAGTTGATTACCTTGTTTGCCTCAGTTTCCTCATCTGTAAAATGAGCTGGTGAGGGAACTGGCAAACCACTGTACTATTTTTGCCAACAGCCTCAAATGTAGTCACAAAGAGTCAGATATCATTGAAAACAAAGAAAAAACAACAATATGTTTTACTATTCACTGGAGATATAGAGAACTTACCTACCCAGTTCCTTACTCCGGTCTGCAGGTAGGGTGTGAAGCCATTATATTTTGGCTGATGCCATCCCAGCTCCCTTTATTGAAACAAATGAGTGAATAAATAAGGCATCAGGGACCTTTCAGGGTTGATACGAGGGTAAAATTATATAGTAATTATCACATTTAAGTTGAAAACATATAGAATCCTTCTGAGAAAAAAAATGGAAACATCTTCAACTGTAGGGACCTCAGTTTTAAGGGGGGAAAAGTTTATAGTATCCTTGGTTACAACCACTTTTTTAAGTAGATGGATTTCTATCATAGTAGTATTTATATCTTGTCTTAAGGTTTGCAAAATGCTTCATGTCTATCTTATTTGATTCTCAGAAAAACCCTGTGACATAGGTTTTATTATTGTTTCCTTTTATAGAGGGGTAAACTAAGGCTGAGAATGGTTCAATGACTTGTCCAGGACCATAGAGCTTGTAATATCAGAGTCAGGATTCAAATTTAAATCTCCCAGACTTCAGGTCCAGAACTCTCATTTCATGGTGGCACCTTATGAAAAAGCCTTCCAAGGCAATTGATTCTTTCTATAGGAGAAGTGATAGGGAATGATGGTAATGCCCCAAAACACCTTCTATGATGTTTATTTGCTTCTGATATTTTGGTTTGTAGCAAACTTTTAACCATCTCACCATTATTCTAAGTGTCAGTCAGCAAGAAATCAACCAACAAGTATTTCTTGGGGTTCCACTTAGCTGACCCAGTTGCTTAAACAGTACTACTACTAAGAATAAGTACTTAAGAATAAGTACTTAAGTATCAGGAATAGAGAAATGATATTTCAGTTCAGAAGAGAGCAGATCAGTGAGGACCAGAGTCGTTATGCAGGTTCACTTAGGATTTGAGTTGGGTCTTGTAGGATTGGTTGGATTCAGGTAGGCATTTTAGATATGGAAAATGATGGAAGTAAAACTTTGGAAGAGGAAAGTGAGTGGAGATGTTGAATGTAGATTATTCATCCAATGTATTTAGCAGTCAATGAAACAAATAATTCAAAACTAGTAGTTCATTGAGTAGAGAAGAGGCAGAAGGGTACAGTGGACAAACAACTGACCTCAGAGTCAGGATGTCTCTTCTCTCTGTTATTTATTGTCTGTGTGACTTTAGTCTAAATCATGTCTACTAACCATTTTACCTTTCAGTGTCTGCAGCAGATTTCAAAGGTTATATATATATATATATATATATATATATATATATATTATTAATACTTACCTTCTTTCTTAGAGTCAATACTTAGTATTTGGTGTCAAGGCAGCAGAGCAATAACGATTAGGGAACTGGAATTGAATGACTTGTCCAAGGTCACATGACTAGGAAGTGTCTGAGACAGATTGGAATCCAGACCTTCCATCTCTACGTCTTTCTCTCTGTTCAGTGAGCTACCTGGCTGATCCATATATATATATATATATATATATATATATATATATATATATATATATATTTCAAGGTTATATATTTCAAGGAAGTCGCTAATCTGAATTTGAGATGGAGTTTCTTCCATCTCAAGTGTTCTTTCACCAAGGAAATTCACAGGTCTGGGTAAAACAAAAAAAAAATAAGTTAGTTTTGTAAGACTTCTAATGAGAAGAGTTGGTGACAAAAGTTTCTTTCAAGACAGAGAAGACCGTACCCATATAAAGACAGAGGGGGTCTGTGTTAGTATGGAGGGAGTGACCCAAGGTGTTAAAGAGGAGGAATTGAACAAATAGGGGATGAGTTCAAAGACACAGGCATAAAAGTTAGACTTAGAAAGGAAGGATGATATCTGTTCTTATAATAAAGAAGAGAAGGATGAGAGATTTGATATAAAGATAGAAATGTAATGTTGAGATACAAAGAGGCCCAAGTTCAAGAGCTCCTCAGATGGTCTTGATCTCCTTTCTTCTTGTTGAATTTGATTTCAGCTAAGGTCATCAACTGTGAGAGATAAAGGAATTTAGATGGTTTTCTTAGTCACAAGGGGAAATTTAATAAAACCTTTAAAATAAGGTGTCCCATGAGTCCTTGGCAACTTGGGAATTGGCTTCATATTCTTTGGGCAGCTTTCATTTTGGTCTCTATTAGGTTCCATAGAAAGAGAAGAAAAATGCCTTTCTAGTGGAATCAGTGAGTGGGAAGGAATGGCTTTATGATTTGAAGTTTCATTATTGAGATTTTTCAGGCAAGAGACCATAAACACTACCAGAAGTTCTGTTATTTTTTGGCATACTGCTAGAATGATTTCCCCAAATTTCTAAAACATAAATAATCTTTACCTGATTTCATTTAACTTGCTTATTTTGAGGAACATTTGGGGTGGTGGTAAGGAAGAAGGGGAAACTTATTTAAAAGAAATAAAAATATCCACTTGTGTATTCATATCTGCCTCACAAAATGACATTTTAATACTGTTTTAAAATGTTTATGTCCCCTTTTCAGGATAGCTGGATTTAAGGTTTGAAAATTATCATCTCATTGATCTTTGTAGAGAATTATTGTCCTTTTCTTACTCATGTGCGAGACATATCTTTTGTTCCAAAGATAGCTTCTAGGAGGCAGAGGTGGATGATGCTATGGAAGGTAAGTGAAGCTTAAAACTATTTCATGAGTAAATAAGACCCAATTCAGTGGGATCTCTGCCACATACCATCTGTGTGATCCTAAGCAACTTCTTTGTATTTTCAGGTAACTCTCTAAGACTATAAATTACAGATGAATTTCTGATTTGGATTGGTGGAGTTTCCACACCAGAGAGTGACTTATACCATTTAAATTACCGGGTTAGACTAAATGGGAAAAAATCTAGCATTTCCTTATTTCCCTTCCATTTAGTCTGAACAAAGTAATATTTCTAATTCTTTCCTTCCTCTTACTGCTAAACCTTTTAATTTGCTGCCTCCCATTTCTTCACTCTCCATTCATTTTCTAACTGGTACTAGCCTAGTATCAACTCTTACCACTCTACCAACACTGATTTCTGTCAGATCACTAATGAACAGCTAATTTTTATAACAAATGGGCTCCCCTTACTGCTTTTTCTTTTACTTCTTTGTAGTTAGTAATTTTGATAATCTCTTCTTTCTTGGCCTTTGTTTTTCCCATTGACATCTAGACTATACTGGTTCAGTGACAATATTCCTGGTTACTCTAAGCTTTGATGTACTCCTTCCTTCCCATATTCTGAGGTTGCCATAAGATCTGTGTTCTTCCTACACTTTCTTCTTCAGAGATCTTGTTCATAGCAAAGACTCCAACCATTGCCTGTTTCTACAGAGGTGACCCTGTAGGAAAGCCCCTCACAGTCTTCACCTTTATCTGAAGCTATTGTTCCACTCCTGTAGCTACCTGCTGGAAGCTATCTCAAAACAATATATCTAGAATCAAATTTGTCTTTTCTACTAATCTAGACCTCCCTTTTTCTGACAAGAGTACCATGATAGTAGCATTACTTGTTAACTGTAGGCCAGTGCTTCCTCCTAGTCCTTTCCTTCAAGGTTCAGCATAACTGATTCTTCTTTCTTCCTCTCCTCTCATGTTGAGTTAATCATTAAGTTTCATGGATTTTCTTAGAGCCATTTATTCTTTTCTATTCCCATTGCTACCTGCTTTGGGACACATCAACTGATGGGGGACTATTACAGCAGGCTTTTAGCTAGTTTTCTTTTCATTACATTTTCATCCCTTCTTTATCCCTCTGTCATAAACATCTCCTAATAACTTGTATGTCAGCCTCTTGCTCAGAATTCTTCAGTGTCTTTCCTTTACTAGATAAAGTCCACACTCCTTTGCCTAGTACTTAAAATTCTCTTTAATTTCCCTCTAACACCAGCTATTAAACAAAAAAACCTTTCACTACTTGATATTTCAAGAAATCCAACTTTTCATTCCAACTGCTTTGCTAAAACTCAAAGATTGCCAATGACTTTTTCTCAATTCTCATTTATCTTGAACATTTCTAAATATTTTGAAATTATTGGCCATGTGAATATTCACTCTTTCATAATACTGTCATCTCTAAGTTCTTATTCTACCTATCTGATCTTCAGTCATTTTTGTTGCAGTAACATCTACTTCCTTCTAAGCATGATTATTTACCCTCTTCTTTCTCAATGATCTAAACCACTCCCATAGACTTAATTATTATCTCTGTGTTGGAGATGAACTCATTGGATCATTGACTGAAAGATGGAAAGGACCACAGAGGCAATTTAGTCATAGGATTACTGATCTATAACTGGAAGGGAACTCAGAGGCTATCTAGTCCAACTTTCTCATGTTAGTTTATCAATTCTCTATTCCTCTTACCTTCACCAATGGAAAAAAATTGAGAAAAACTAAACCCTTGTAACAAATGGGTAAATACACATAATCAAGCAAAATTGATTTTCTTTTGACCATGTTCAGATATATAAATGTTTCATTCATCCTCTTTACTTTAAAGATGAAGATATTATAGCCCTTGGAAGATAATTGACTTGCCTAAAGTTACTAAAGTACTAAAGTACTGAAGGATGGTTTAGAGCCCTAGTCCTCTGACTCTATATTTTCTATGTCTTAATCTAGCTGTTCCCTGAACTTAATGCTCCCATCTATGTGCATTTGCAAGAGTTATTCCATTCCTCAAGCTAAGAATTCATTTCCTCATCATCTTTACCTTTCTTTGAGACACAGCTCTGGTGCCAGCTCAGAAGTATCTCTCTAATTATTATCCTTAATTGTGTCCTTAAATTTTTCTAGAGCATATTGTTTGATCTCTTCTTCCCCCTTCACTCCATAACAAGTATTATTATCCTCATTCTACATGTTATATCCTCTCAATAAAATTCAGGCTTCTCAATGGCAGAAATTATTTCCTTTTTTGTCTTGTGTCCATGATGCTGAAGTACTTATCTGTGAATGTTCATAGGTTGATAGATCTAAAGCTAGAAGTCCAAAGTCCTTATTTTACGAAGGAAGAAACCAAAGCCCAGGAATGTTAAGTGACTTGTTCAAAGTTATTTTATATAAAAATAAGAGTTCAAATTTGAACTCAGGTCCTCTGATTGAGGTACCACTGATCTTTCTCCTCTACCTTGATATTTTTGTTTGAATATTGTGTTGCAATTAAAGTGATATATTCATTTTTTCTTAAAAACTCAAAGAATTTCACACTGGGTATAATACCTATAATGCTCATCAAAAGTTCTGACCTCCTTCAAAATCTAGATCAATTCCTTCTTCTCTGATTAAGTCTCCTCTGGTTGTTTCAGCCCAAGATGATTTATCTCCAATTTGAATTCTTATTGGACTTCTTGTATATACCACTCATTTGTTATTAAACATACTGCCATTATTATTATTATCAGTATTATTTTCATATATATACAGTATATCCTCAAAGTCTTATTGCAGTTTTACTATTTAGTACTTTTAAATTGCACTAAGACTTTGGGGACACTAAACTCTTTGAATATAGGGACTTCATCCTATATTCCAAACTTTTAGCTTAGTATCTTGAAACAGTAGACTTTTGGTAACTGTCTTCAGGTTAAGGAGGATGATTTAAATGGATTGCTAAATATTTTGCAGCTATTTACTTGCTCTGTGATAATATTTGAATGAGATGACTTACTTTTCCTGTGAGCTTAGGGACATTATCAAAATAATGGGAATCAAGATATACTTTAGAACTGATTTGTGTTTCAATGTATTATCTTTAAATAAAATAGTAATGATAGTAACTTTCGAATAGGTCTATCTTCCCTTACTTTAAAAGATTTTTGGCAAAATTTCATAAATATAAAAAGTTACATATATATGTTTCATTTTGTGAGATGCAAAATACCCTCAAATTTAACCTAGTTAAGTGGCCAATCAAATATGGTCATACCTTCCACATCTGGCTTGAATAGAATAGTGGGCACACCAGATCAAAGGTTGGGATCACATCTTTCACTACCAAGACTGACGATAAGTTGATAGGTGATTTTTTGTTCTTACATTAGGTTGTATTAATGATGCATATTGTTAGAGACATGTGTCCACAAGGATGCCAGGATCTTCGATTTAGAATTGGAAAGGATCTTTGAGATCATCTAGTATAATGCCTTCATTTGACACAGGGGATATTGTATTTACTTTACGTTGTCACATCTCATGAGATCTAGCAATGATCTAGCTTCTGGTGGGTAGTAACACAAAGGTTACTTGCACAATTTTCTAGTCTTGCTAAGGATACAGGCTCCACTTCTCCAAATCTCCTAATTTTTATTAGAATAATTACTATAAACCAGGACACAGTAAGGAGAGTCTTTCCTACAACCTTCTTCTAAAGTACCATTAAAATAAGCAGTTATTCTCTGCTCTGGGAGATCATTTGACCTTATTTAAGGTTAAACATTTCAAAAGGGTCCCTTATCATTGAATTGGTCGTTTCTGAACTATTAAAAAAATTCAGGACTGGAAACTTGGATTCTTGAGTTCAATTGCTGACTTGCAATGTGACCTTGAACAAGTCATGGACTTGACTTGTCCCTGCTCAACTCGAGAAGATGACATAAGAAATCATAAGATATTTTCCCCTCTTGTCAAGTGCTCCTATAGAGAAAGACACTACAGAAACACAAACTGTCAGTACTGAAGAGCTCAGCCCTTCACAGGGAGGTCTGAGAAAATGATGAATAAGGTCAAGCTGCCTCCTTACCAACACCTTTTTCAAGACTCTCTTCAAGCCTATTTTTATTTGGACACAAGATGACTGAGGAAAAGAGTGCTTCAGCAAAATCTGCCTTCCTTAGGGCAAAGGCAAATCTAACACATTCACACCCTTAGAAAGGAAATGACTTGCTGAAATATCAACTGCTCTAAAGCCATCTTTCTCTAAAGCAAGAAAAAAACTCAAATTGCTTGATAAAGGGAAACAATGGGATGTTTATGGTTGTTTACAGATGTTTAACCAATGCCCTTTCAGAGGGTCATGAGTCTACACACAGGACCCTGGTAATTATGTCAATTTCTGCAAAGAACAGATGTGTGAACCAGGGCCTTCTTGGAAGAAAATAATTCCCAGTTGACTTTGCAGAATTTTGAAGAGTGTAATGTAGCTTTGAAAGTGAGGGCATGGGCCTCAGAAGGTCCTATAAATTGAATGCAGGCACATCTCAGGAATGAACAAAAGAGAGAGTGAGATCTCACAAGGAAAGTCTGGAGTTCCCAGGAAATAAGCACTGAGACAGAGTTAGGGTGTTTTGTTTCATTTTCCTTTATTCCAACATAGTATTATGTGGATGTCCTACCAAAAGAATAGTAAGGAAGTCTATGGCTAGAGATTTTAATTTCTTTAAAAAAATTATGTTTAGTTCCAAATTCTCTCCCTTCTTCTACTCCTCTTCCACCCCATTATACATATAAAATTCATTTCTCCATTCTCCAAAAAATAAAGAAAAACATGCAAAAAAAAAAGAAAATATATGCTTCAATCTGCACTGGGATATGCAATCCTGTATAGCATTTTATATTTTAAATTCTTTGAAATTGTGGTGTCATGTTGTACTGATGTTACCAAGTTTTTCACAGCTGATTATTCTTACTTGGCAGGTATTATGGTATTTGGAAATTTAAGTGACTTGAGGGAATGTCCAGTTCAATTTCCTTACTTTTCAGATGAGGAAATTCAGTGTTAGAGAAGTTTATTGACTTACCTAAAGTAACACAAGCTTTAACTAAGTTGAAGAGGGGAGGGAGGGAATAAGCATTTAGCAAAGCCTATTATGTGCCAGGCACTTTACAAATATTATTTCATTTGATCTTCATCACAGTCCTGGAAGGTAAGTGCTTTTATTCCTATTTTACAGTTGAGGAAACTGAGGCAAACAGAAGATTCACATAACTATACAAGTGTCTGAGACCAGATTTGAACATGGGTTTTTTTGACTGTAGACCCAGGACTCAATCCACTGTGCTACCTAGCCTAGCTCCACATCAATTCTTATAGAGCTGAGATTGTTGTTAAAAGCCTCTGGTTTTTGCAAAGAATGTTTGTGTAATATATGTAAGCTAGTAATTTGTGAAAGTTCAGCCTGCTACATTTTTTTCTGCTACATTTTTTAAAAGGATAGCATAGTGATTTAGAAAGCTAATGTCATGCAATAATGGAATCGCCCTCTTAACTATCATAAGAATAAGTTATTGTAACTTCCCTAAATTCTCTCTACATGTTAAAATGTATAAGCATCTCCCTCTCTTTGAAATCTTGAACTCTTTCCATTGTCATAGGATAGTCTTACTAGAAAATCCAAGGCAGAAAAGAACATTCTAAAAAAAATCATTCTCCTTTAAACTAGTACTATCATTCCTTACTGTCATAAGTAATTAAAAAACAAACCAGATGCATCTTACAAAGTCAAGTCAAATCAACAATCTTTAGTTAAGTGCATACTATTTGCCAAAGCTTTGGGAATACAAAACCATCTCTGCCTTCAGGGAGCTTATAATTTTATTTGGGAGAAACCTAGAAACAACTCTATCCAGATAAGAGATAACATGGAGATAACCTCACAGGGAAAACATTAGCATTATGGGATATTGAGAAAAGTTTCCTGAAGAAGTGGGGGTTTATAAAAGTTTGGAAAGCTACAAGGTGGATTAAAAAAAGGGAGAAAATTCCAGAAATGAGAGACAGTCAGTGAAAATGAATGGAGCACAAAGATGGAGTGTCTTGTGGGAGGAATGGCAAGGAGATCAGTGTCACTGGAATGTAGACTATTTGGAAGGGAATACTTTCTACATCAGAGACAGATGGCACAATGGATAAAGCACAGGACTTGGAATCAGGTAGACTCATCTTCATATGTTCAAATCTGACTTCAGACACTTCCTAACTGTGTGACTCTGAACAAGGTACCTAACCATGTTTGCCTCAGTTTCCTTATCCTTATAATGAGCTGGAGGAGGAAATGGTAGACTACTCTAGTATCTTTGCCAAGAAAACCTCAAATAGAATCACAAAGGGTTGGATACAACTGAAACAACAGAACAGTGACACCTTTCTACATAAAAAAAAAAGGTCATGTTGTCATGTTGACTTATTTGGAATTTTGCCTTTGGAGAAAAGTAAACACGATTATCTCTTTCAAAATGTGTTCTACATTTATGACCATAGAGAAATGACAAAGGCAGACAAAAACCAGGTCTCAAAAATTTTATAAAGGAGAAGGACAGTCTCTACTGGTTCATTTGGACCTGGAGCAGAAGGATAAAGAATGAGCCCCACCCAGTTTACTGAGGCTAAAGCATCTCTTTTGGCTTAATATTTTGAAATTAATTTTCTGGGTTTTCTCCAGATTTAGTCTTCTATTTAACATAGTATCCTAGAGGGAAAAGGGAATTTATAGATTTATCAAATTTAATCTTAGACAAATGGTTAGAAAGTATCTGCTTGAATACTTCTAGTGATGAGGAAAACATGTAGTAGTAGCATGAGTTTGTACAAAAACCATGGAAGTTAAGTCAAGTCATAAATGTATCATATTTACCTTTTTATAGGCAAAATCCCCAAATCAGGTCTCTTCATTTATTTGCTGTTGGACCATGGGCCAGTCACTTGAGCTTCCAGCCTGATCTGTAAAAATGATCGTAATTTTGGCAACGTATACCTCAAAGGATTGTTATGAAGAAGTCTCTTTGTAAACTTTAAAATGTTATAATGATTACCCATTTAGAGTTACAAGAGGTCTTTTAACCTAACTCCCTTCAATTTCAATTTTACAGATGAAAAAACTCTGCCTAAAAGAGGTGAAACAACTTGGCCAAGGTTACCCAGAAAGTGAGAAGAGTCAACATTTCAAATAATTTAGGTGCCATATCTTTTGAGCCCATATCCAGTGTTCTTTCAACTAATTCAATGTGGGTCATTATTTCAGAAGATATCTAACTCCCTATTGCACAAAATAATTTAATTTTCAGATTTTTAATAGGAGGTTGAGAGTGTAAAGAGAAGACTCTGCAAAAGGTCTCTTTAGTACAGGATACTTATATAAGGGAAGATAGTAATCCAAAGTCTTCCTCAGTCATTTTGAGGATCAGATGATCACTCCTCACCCCAAACTTCTCTCTTTCCAAAATTCAAATATTGTTTTCTTGTTGTGGTCACCTATCCTTCAACCAATCCGATTCTCATTATTCTTAAGACAGTTATTTATCACTAAGATTACCCCTGGCCCCTGAATCCCTTCTTACTCTTCCAGGCTATTAACCCACTTCTGTCCTTATTCACTTTTCTTCACAGACTTGATCTTAAATATGACTATTTCAGTAAACCATTATGACCCACCAATCCCTTGCCTTATTCTACCAATGCCTTTTAAAATTTCAATTTACTCCCATCATCCATCTTTTCTGCTCATACTAGATGAAGTCATGAAACCATGCTGTCTAGACCCACTAAAAACCATACTCTCTGGCCTCAGTTGGGCCATCACTGTGATATAATTCTCTTTTTACTTATCTCTGATCAACATCTATCATATTCCTCATAGCAGCTTTCTAAACGTTTTCTTCTTTATAACTCTTAGCCTTGAACCTTCTCTCTCAGTGGGTGATGTCAACCACAATTTTTTGAAGAAAATCAAGATCATTTATGATAAACTACCACTACTCTCATCCTCATGTGAAATAGCTCTATGCCCTCAGTCATTCCTAGTTCAATTCCATGCAAATATGGTTCAAGAGTCATTGTTTAAGACACCATGGCAGGCCAAAAGGTTTGAAGTGTTCCTGCCTTCATGGAGCTATATTATATGCTTACACAAGCATAGAGATATGAATTTAAGGGGGGGGATGCTAATCATTAGGGAAATTATAATAGGAGGAGATCTGTGAGCTAAGCCTTGGAAGAAGCTAAAGGTTCTAAAAGAGAGAGAGAATTGGGGAGGTAGCATACTGTAGGTAAGAGAACAGCCTAAGTTCTAAGGAAAAGAATTGGGAGATGGAATGTAAAATTGGGAAGTAGCAATAGGCAAGTTTGATTAGACTGTAGAGTTCACAAAGGGATGTTATGAAAATAAGCCTGGAAGGCTGTGGTCAGATTGTGATGGTCTTTAAATGCTAAACTGAACAGTTTGTTTTAGTTTAGAGGCAGAAGGGAGCCACTGAAGATTCTTGAGAAGGAAGGTATCTGGTAAAATTTGTGTTTTAGAAGGTAGCATAACCTAGTAGATAGGACACTGAACTTGGAATCAGGAAGATCTGGGTTATATCTCACCTCAGTCATTTACTATGTGACCTTCAATAAGTCCTTTTACTTCTTTGGGCTCCAGTTTTGTCAGCTGTAAAATGAGGGAGTTGAATTTGATAATCTACAAAGTTATTTCTAGCTCTAGGACTATGATTTAATAACTCAGTCAGACTATTTTGACAACTATGTGGAAGATGAATTGGAAAGGGGAGAAATGCCAAGCAGGGAGTCCAATTAGGAGGTCATTGAAACAGTGATGTGGGTTTGAAATATAGTGTATGGTCACATGAGTTATAAGAAGGGGACAGATGAACTATATTGTAGAGATGTAATCAGAAAGACATGGCAAACTTAGATGGGATGGTGAGGGAGAAAGAAGGGTCAAGAATTATGCTAAATCAAGGGCAGTTGGGTAGCAGAGTGGATAGAGAGCCAGACCTGAAGTTGGGAAGACCTATTTTCAAGTCTGGCTTCAGACATTTCTTAACTCTTAACTTGCTCTGTAACTTGTTCTGTCTTAGAACTGATACTAGGACAGAAGGAAATGGTTTAAAAAACAACAAAAAGAGGAAGCTTGTTCACCTGGGCAACTGGTAGATGGTGTCTACAACAGAAATAGAGAAAGATGGAAGAGAGGTATCTTAGGGGTAGAGTTTCATTTTTAATGTTCTGAATTTGAGATGGATGCTCATGAAGCATTGGAGGTGTCCAGTTTGCATCTGCTGATAAGATACTAGAGATCAGAAGAGAGATTCTAGGTGGTTATATATTCTCAGAGTCATCTTCAGAGATAAATGAACTCACAAGAGCTGATGAGATCACCAAAAGAAGTAGTATATAGAAGAAAAAGAATAGATATGATGTCCCCAAGGATATCCAAATCTAAGGAGCAAATTAGGGATGATTATCGAAGAGAGCAGATTCAAATGTAGTTTAACAGGTGGGAGGAGGACCAATTCAGCTGCAGAGTTTATGTGGCTCTTTTTCTTGCCAGGACTAATGCCTTAACATGTCTTGTCTCTCTAGAACCTCACTCCAATGATCATTTTCTGTCGTTTAAAATATTCCCCTCTTCATTATTTTTCCTTCTTTCTGCCTACAAACAGCTTTGAGATTCCCCTAAAAATCAAATTAAAAATGAAAGAAACATTTCTTTTGATCTTGCTATTTTTCAACATCTTATTTCTTTTTTTCCTTTCACTGCTAAAAATCTGTTAAATTAAGTCATACTTATTGTTTCCACTCTCTCACTACCATCTCACCACTGAAACCTCTGCAATTTGGTTTCTATCCTCCTACCACCCTTCTGGAACTGTTCTCTTTTTAGTTACCAATTACCTTTTCATTGCCAAACTCAATGACTTTTTCTCTACCTTCAACTTCTTTGACTTGCAAGGAATAGGCCCTCTTCACATCATCCTGCCTTTTATAATCTCTTTTCCCTAGGTTTCCATGTCAGTTATCTACTGATGCTTGTATCCATACTTCAGTATTTCCTTTATTTGTCTATCTTCCTATTTTCACTCACTAGGTATGGGTGAACCTTAAGGCTTTATTCCAGGTTTTCTTCTTTTTGCTCCCTTAGTGACTTAATCTACTCCCATGGCTCTAAGTATTACCCAATATGCACCTGACTTCTTCTTGAGTCTGATCTTTATCCCAATCTTTCCCCAATATTCAATCTTACACTTCCAATGACTTGCTAGCCAACTCTGCCTATTCCATTGGTAGTTCTAACTTCATATATCACAAATTGAATTCATCATCTACCCTATCGAACTTTCTTCTCTCTAATCATCCATTTCTATTATTGATATCACCATCCTAAGTTATCTAGGTTCTTGTTCTCAAAAACCAGTTGAGTATAAAACACAAACTTCTTATTCTAAAATTTAATACCTTTCATGATCTTGACCTGACTTTTTCTTACTCAATTATTTCACATGACTTTTCATGTACTCTTTCAGTCACACTGAAATGGCTAGATATTTCTTGATCTAATTTTATTTTTTTCCTTTGTATGTTCACATATACTATTTCATATGCTTTATAGGTTGTATTTCCTTTTTTCTGTCTATTAGAATTCTTTGCTTCCTTCAAGGCCAAGCTCCAATTATATCTCTTCTAAAAAATTTTCCCTCATCATCCCAAACAACAAAATAGATATATAGCTATGTATAAACATTTATATTTATCTATATGAACATATATTTATTTTATCTATATAAATATAAATAATTATATGAATATATAAAAATCTATATGCTATGGGCAGCTAGGTGGTACAGTGGATAGAGCACTTGGGCTTGGAATTGGGGATTTTCATGAGTTCAAATCCAGCCTTAGTCACTGAACCCTATTTGCCTTAGTTCCTCATTTATAAAGTGAGCTAGAGAAGGAAATGGCAAACCACTCCAGTCCCTTTGCCATGACAACCCCAAATATCATTACAGTCAAACACAACTGAAATGACTGAACAACAAAAATCTCAATGATATAATGTGTGCCAGGCACTGTGCTATGTCAGTGCTAGAGAAACAAACAGAAAGTGACATAGCCCCTTCGCTCAGTGAGCTCAGACTGTAATAGGGCTGCCCTTAAAAGTGACCCCCAAATATTCCAATTTGTTGGGGGGACTTAGAGGGTTCTATGGAAGAAGTAGTCTAACCAGTAATATTGACAGTAATAATAAGTCTTTTTCTTTGTATGTGAATGTACCAATTTATACCTCCTTTTTCATAGTCAAAGCAAGCTTTATCTCTCATTGTTCTATTGGTGGTAGAGTTTCTCTTTCACCTAACTTACTGCTTCACTTGTTCCCAGATGCAGGTCTATTGTGTGTCAACACAGGGTACTGAGGAGAGAAAGTAGATCTGGAGTCACAAGATCTGTATTCAAGTACCAACCATGTCACTTAAGGTATATAAGTCACTTAACATATGTAGCCTTTCATAGATCACTCAACTCTCCAGGTCCCAGTCTCCTTATCTGAAAAATGAAAGGGTTGAAAGATGATTTCTAAAGACTGCTTTTAGCTCTGAAACTCTGATTCTATCTTTCTTTTTGATGTGGCCTCTCCAAGTCTGCCAATTATGAGGTATGACCTGAGGCAAAACATTGAAACCTTTCTGGGACTCATTCTCTGCATCTGAAAAAAGAGAGGGTTGAATTAGAATCACTTCTAAAGGTGCTTTCTAGCTCTGAATATGATTTTTTATGATCCTTTTTGATTTAGTAATTCCATAAGGAAAAAATGAATAAAAGTAATGTCTTTCCTAGAGAAACGTTGACATGGAAGTACTAGTCTAGACTTTAAAGATTCTGCTATTTTACCAGGTGACAGAAAAACAATCGGATAGATAAACCAGATTAAAGGATCTCTCCCTCTTTACTTACTACTCTCCACCTCCCAATGCCCCTCCCCAATTTAATACTAATACAAAAGAGAGACTCTAATTGAAATTTTGGAGATTAGGGCTAGCCACTGAGGGTGAAAGTCTTGGACAGATTGATGAGACCCTTCAAATCACAGCAAACGTGGGCAATCCTAGTTAGTTGACCAGTACTGACCATCTGTGAGGTTTATTTTATTTTATTTTTACAGCTTGCTTCTCACCCATTGTCCTCACTTTTTGTTTCTCTCTCTGCCTCTGCCTCTGTCTCTGTCTCTCTCTGTCTCTGTCTGTCTGTCTGTCTGTCTGTCTCTGTCTCTCTCTCTGTCTGTCTCTCTGTCTCTTTGTCTCTGTCTCTCTCTGTCTCTCTCTGTCTCTCTGTCTCTCTCTCTGTCTCTTTGTCTCTGTCTCTCTCTGTCTCTCTCTGTCTCTCTGTCTCTCTCTCTGTCTCTCTGTCTCTCTCTCTGTCTCTCTTTCTCTCTCTCGCTCTGCCTCTCTCTCTCTCTCTCTCTCTCTGTCTCTCTCTCTCTCTCCCCCTCTCTCTCTGTCTCTGTCTCTGTCTCTCTGTCTCTCTCTGTCTCTCTGTCTCTCTGTCTCTGTCTCTCTGTCTCTCTCTGTCTCTCTCTCTGTCTCTCTCTCTCTCTCTCTCTCTCTCTCTCTCTCTCTCTCTCTCTCTCTCTCTCTCTCTCTCTCTCCTCTTTCAATCCTTTCCTGGCCTCTGGTCTGATCTTTCCTTGCATTTTGACTTTTGGCAGGCCCTTATTGCAGTTCGTCTCTTTCCCTTTCCAGCCTCCCTCATTTCTTCTCTGTTCAATCTGCTCTCTGCACTCTTTCCCCCTTTGTCTTTGTGTTTCCCAGCCCGCTGACCCTCCCTTCTTTCTTCCCTGGCAGCCTTCAGCCCTCTCCATTCAATCTGCCCAGGCCTGGCCTGCCTGAGGAAGCTGCTCTGGAGAAAGGGATAAAAGGGCGTGGCTCTTGCCTGAAAGCTTGCAGTCTCCTCTCATTTGAGCCTATAGCTGCTCCTGAAGCAGGAGATGAGAGGCTGCTCTCGCCCTGACAGGCAGAGAAAGCGGAGCTGCTCTCTAATTCCCATGACCCCTGGGAATTTTCTCCTTGCTTTTCTTGATCATTAGAGAGTTCTGTATGATTTTAATGAACCTCTGCAAACTCTTGTTTGAGAGATAATTGCTTCTTCCAGGGACACTGGGAACAAAAGCAAGGACCCAGGCCCTAAGGCTGTTCCTCAAAACAGCCCAGAAAGAAGGGTGCTGTGGTTCTCCCTCCCTCCTTCCCATGGTGCGTCCTCATTGACTGCCTGAAGCTGTCTGACTTCTGTGCTAGCAAGGTCACACAGCCATGTGGTAGCAAAGAGAAGGTGGGGAAGGAGGAAGAAAAAGGGTGGTCTGGAAGCCCCTTCTCTTTTCCTCCTACACCATGGCTGAGACAAATGCACTAGCAGTCCTAATACGTATTTTGTGCCTCTCTCTCCAGGATCTTAAAAAGAGGGAAGGGCAGAGGCCAGGTGGAGTCTCCGTTTGTCAGGGTGAACATGGGGTGATTATTTTAAGCATAAAGGAGAGAGGGGGTTGGCCGAGGAGAGGAAAAGTCCTTCTTTTGGGAAAACAACTCAACGTCCATTTTGAGGGAAATGATCATCGGGTCCTCCCGGGGTAAGCTAAGTCACCATGATTTATCATAGATTTAGAGCTCGAATTGAACCAGGGTTCACCACCACCTTTATGATCAGGCTGGGAAAATGGGATGCTGATCCTATGGGTGTGTTAGGGATTGAGAGTTGGTTGGAGACTCTAGATTAGATCTCTAACTTTTCCTTCCACCATAAAATGGCATTAGGGTACGATGGAAAAGAAGGAAGAAGTGAGAATGAAGGGGTAGCTTGAGTAGGGACAGGAGTCACTTAATAGAAGCTGAGGAACAAAGGAGTCTGAGACTGATTTGGGAATATTTGTGATAAAGATGGGAAGCTGATGGGAAGTTGGGGAATTTTTTCCTTCTCTGTTTTCTGACCCCCTTTTCTTCTCTAACTAGGTTGAAGTCAACCATGGTTAAAGTTATGGGCAGATTAGAATTATATTTCCCCAGAATTTTTTTTTTAAAGGAGGGTAGAGTAGTGTCCATCCCCTCCCTCTTACCCTGTCTCACAGATTGACAACTCAATTTTACTCCATTAGCCTCAAACATGATGTGAATTCTTTATGCATCATTGAATCATTTTGGGAAGGAAGGCTGAGGAAAAGAGTGTGCTGACTAATGAATAATATCCATAGCAGAGAACTGGGCATCCAAATCTTCTGCCAGAAACTGGTGGATTTTGTTGAAGAGTCTTTTTTTAATGCCAAAAGCATAATATATGACTGTAAAAATGCAAACGAAGAAAGAAACTGGATTAGTACTTACATTTGGAGAAAGAAGTATCAAAAAACTCTTCTATTGGGCAGCTAGGTAGTGAACTAAATAAGGAGCTGAGTTCAAAACTGACCTATAACTCCTGAGTAGTCTTGGACTAGTCACTTAATCTCTGTTGCTTCAGTTTCCTTCTCTGTAAAATGAGGATGATAATAGCACCTACCTACTAAGGTTACCGTGAGAGTCAAATAAGATAATAATTGTAAAGCATTTAGCACAGTGGGCATGTAGGGGGTACACTGCTTAGAGTGCTGGGTCTAAAGTCAGGAAGACTTGATTTCAAATCCAGCCTCAGATGTTTATTAACTGTGTGACCTTGAGCAAGTCACTTAACCCTGTTTGTGTCAATTTCCTCATCTGTAAAATGACTTGGGAAAGGAAATGGCAAATCATTCTAGTCCCTCTGCCAAGAAAAACCCAAATGAGGTCATGAAGAATCTGAAATGACACAGTAATTTAGCATAGTCCAAGTACATAGTAAATGCTATATAAATATTATTTATTTCCAACCCTAGGGGAATTATTTTTAGCTTGAGGAAGTGACAACTGCACATAGTAGGTATATTTTTCTAAGGTACCACTGGGGGCCTTTGTGCTAAGGACCTAGCATGCCTAGCCTTATTCCTTGCCATCCAAGTCTGCAGTGGCTAGAAGTACCTTTGAAATAATCTCTGAGACATGTTCAAAGGGATGCTCAGTTGCTCACAAGTTATGTTTATTTTGGTTGAGTGCTGAGGGCTGTACTCTTTTCATTTGCTTTTTCCTTCCCCATGAGAGCCCTACCCTGGAGATTTTAAGTTTTCCCTTTGCTCCTGCCAGCAGGGTCAATGTGATCCTGAAGCTCATCCTCTGGGTGTCTCTCACTGCCTTGTCCTCATCCAGACCTTGATATTGTTAGAAATTGTCCCTGGAGGCAGACGTGTTGAGTTAGAGAGTGTGATCTTCTGTCTGGTAACTTAACACCATTAACTTAGTGCCACAAAACCACTTTCTCACGTAAAGTGACTTCCTCAACTCGGATGGTTAAAAAAAAACCAAACCATTTAAAATCTCACAAGTGTCCTCCCAGATGCCTCTTGTTCCCCTCCTGGGGAAGCAGCTGGTACGGTGTTTTCTCACTTCATCTGGGGCTCAGAAAATCTTCCATGGCATTTTCCCTAAGACTATCCAGTGCTTTCATTTTGCCTTGATACCTTTTCTTCATGATACCTTCATACCTTTTTTCAAATTCGTTTTCATTCCGTGCTTTCTGGCCCTACATTTTAGAAGTACGGTATTTCTGGAGATGTCTGCTAGGTTTAGTTTTTCTTCTGGTAAAATGCAAAAAAAGAAAGATAAAAATCACCTTCTTTCCTCTAAGGAATGAATTTATTTCTCCACAGGAGGGAATTAGAATGATTAAGAGAGTTGAGGAAGACACTGTCTGGGAAGATTGGGTCCAACGAATTTCTCATGATGTGTTGGGGGAAGCATATTTGCTATTGGTTAGGTGGAGGCACTGATATCCATGTATTGTTACAAGAGAAGAGCGTCCACTGCCTTACACGCCTTTCCCCTGGAGAACTTATGGGACAAGGTGGACAAGAGCTGCATTGGATAAGAATTTCCTTTTCATCCAAAAGAAAGGGAGATTAGATAGTTACCTGCACCGTTGGTGGAAGTATGTTAACTGAGGAGCTCATTGATCCATTTAAAGGACCAAAATATGAATCATGGGCTCTCCTTAAATTAATCTTTGCAAAATTCTGGTTTTTCTAAAAATCACATTCACTTGCTTGAAAACCTTCTGGAATTCTGTAGTAACTGCAGGATTCATTCCAAAGTCTGGCAGTCCATGAGTTTAGTAATATGACTTCAACTTATCTTTCCAACTTTGCTTTCTCATGAAACAGGCACTTCATACTACAATAAATGAATCTGTTCACTGTTACAGGAACTTGCCTTGCCTATCTGTGGTCCTTGACTTTTACAGCAGCTCCTCCCTGGAAAGGTCCCCAGGATGTTCCTGATTATTTAATTCCTTTTCATCCTTTAAGGCTTAGCTCAAAACTTAACTCCTTTTAGAAGCTTTCTCTGGTTCACTCCCCCACCCCAGTCTTCCTTTTTCCTTCTCCTCAAATCCAGGATCAATTTATTATCTGTACTACTCAGTTGGATTTGTATTTTTGGTTCTTTTCATGGGCATGTTTCAGGGGATATAGTGGAAAATGGAGTGTGAATTACAGAATCATGGAATGATGGAGGTAGGCGAGATCTCAGTAGTCATCCAGTCAAAAATGTACCAAACGAATTTTCTTAATAATAAATAGCTCTGGAACAGTCAGCATGTTGATACCTTAAGTGAGAGATGCGTCAGACTATTCCAGTTTCGATAGTTATAAATTTTTAAGTCTTTCCTTATTGTCCCGAGCTCTATTTGCATAGGTTTGACTCCCGTCCCATCAAATGTCAGTTACAGAAAGACTAGGGAATAGCTCATGAAACCATTTATGCCAGCCAACAGCCAATAAGAGTTAGAGAATTTATAAAGATTAACCATACTGCACATAGAGTGAATGAGCATTCCCACTGGGAGCTCATTCAAAACTCAGTCTGTTAGTGAATAAACATTCATCAAGTACCTACTATGTGCCAGACACGGTGCCTAGCCTCCCCAAAAGGAGTTCTTGATCTTACTTGAGGAATTCTTGATAGTGTGATAATCTGGGAATAGGGACATTCTTTTTTTTTATTTCTATATTCCTCATGTTGAAAAAGAGGACATATTATACATACAAGAAAAAAAATCATGAAGGAAATGGAGTTAAAAATGATATGCTTCAATTTGCATTCAGACTCCCAACAGTTTCTTCTATGATAGTGGATAGCCTTTTTCATCATGAGTCCCTTGGGGTTATTTTTGATTCTGCATTGCTGATAATAGTTAATTCCTTCACAGTTGATCATCAAATCACAATATTTTTTGTTACTACATACAATATTCTCCTGGTTCTGCTCACTTACTTGGAATCAATTCATATAAGTCTTTCCAGGTTTTTCTGAAATCATCCTGTTCATCATTTCTTATGGCAAAATCATATTCCATTACAATCATATATCACAACTTGTTCAGCAATTCCTCAATTGATGGGCATTCCCTGAGTTTTCAACTCTTGCCACTACAAAAAGAGCTGCTATAAGTATTTTTTTATGTATAAATCTTTATCTTTTTCCTTGGATCTTTTTGGGAAGAATAATGTTTTTAAAATAAATTTAAAAATATATAGAATTACAAAGGATTCTCAAGTTTAGTTAGAATCCTTTGTAATTCTATAAATTTGTTTATTTATTATTTATTTTTTATTATATATATTACATGTAATATATATAATAAATTAGTTAATTAAAATTTATTATTGAGGTATTAGCTCCTCCACAGGTCAACTGGAAGCCAGAAAAACATGGATCTCTCCTCTCTCAAACTCTTGCCAAGTTCTTGCCTCACACTGGCACTGAAAATCAAGCAATCATTCTCCACCAATGAGCAAAGTCTTATATAAATGGTTTTGAGCTCCAGGTTACATTCTTTTAAAAAAATGAGTATGGGGGAAGAGCAACTGGGTGGCTTAGTGGATAGAGAGCTAGGCCTAGAGACAGGATATCCTAGATTCAAATCTGGCCTCAGATACTTCCCAGCTGAGTGACCCTGGGCAAGTCACTTGACCCCCATTGCCTAATTCTTACCATTCTTCTAAGTTGGAACCAATACACAGTATTGATTTTAAGACAGAAGGTAAAGGTTAAAAAAAAAAGATTGTAAGAATGTAGGAAGAAACAAAAAAAAAGTACAACAGTGATCATAGAGTCAGCATGGCTCCATCAGGAATTTTTTAACTGTGTTGCTACATTGATATAGCAGAAGAATGCCACAGTCCTGCGCACCTGAAATTCAAGGAAGCCTTTGACAAAATCTTTCAAGCTAGAGAAGGAACATGGTATACTAGACAAAATGCTTCATATGAGGAAGGAAGGGTCAGGCTTACAACCCTTTCTCAGATTTACTAACTGTGTTTTGTAGGATGTCTCTCAATCTCTATGGTGTTTCAGCCTCTGCATCTGCAGAATGATGAGAGTTGGACTTGATGGCTTCTTTGGACTTGTCTAGATCCAAATTTATAATCTCATAATCTTTGTGAATGAGATGCAGAGAGGTGGGCTAAAGATTAGTGCTTACATGAATCAGGAACTTGTTGGAAGACTGGATGCAAAGAGTAGTCATTACTAGGTATATATCAAGTTGGGAGGAGGTCTGCAGTGAAATGCTTCAGGGACTAGTTTTTGATCTGGAGCCATGTAAAATTTTCATCAATCATTTTGATAAAGATATACTCATGATTCCTTCCCTCCCTTGTGTCATCTGAAAATTTGGTAACACATTAGATAAGTGAGTCAGGATGCAAGGAACTCTTCAAAGGCTAGATCAACGGACCAGATCTAATTAGACAGAATTTAAGTAGGAGAAATGGAACTACATGAAGGTTTAAAAATCTACATGTGGTTGAAAATTAAACTTGAAAGTATATAATGAGGGAAATATGACTAGATGACAAAGGTTTATGGGATTTGTGAGTTATAAGCTCAGTATGAATAAATAGTGTGATATGGCAGTCAAAAAACCAGTTTGATATTAAATTAAAAGAGACATAATTATATAGTGGAAAAAGCATTGGACTTGAAGTCAGGAGAGATGAGCATAAAGTTCATTTCAACATAAATTTCATTATTTTAGTTAAATAATTTTTCTACTTTGAGTCTCAGTTTCTTCATCTGTACAATGGGAATAATAAAAGCTGTTATACTTACTTTTGGGGCTTATTTTGAGGAACAAATGAGACAATATATATAAAGTGTTTTGTAAACTTTAAAAGAACTCAGACTACTGGTACCATTGTGGAAATGAACAAGATGAAAGTCCAGTTATATTCTGCCATAGTCAGACCTCAACTTCAGTCTTATTTTCCATTCTGGACACTACATTTCAGTCAGGAAATTGAGAAGCAGGAGGATGGTCATGATGGAGAACAGGCTATGTGGGAGATCTCTTGATGCTACTGTAGATGTTTAGTCTAAAGAAAAGAAGATGGAATTATAATGATTATTTTTTCAAATATTAGAAGAGCTGTAATGAGAAGGAAAGGCCAAATAAGGGGAAGGGCACAAGCATTTATACAGCACCTACTGTGTCTCAGGAAGTGTGCTGTGTTCCCCCCCCCCCAAATATGTTCTTACTTCATCTTTACAACTAGCCTGTTATCTCCATTTTACAGTCTACATTTTACACTAAAGTAAATAGAGATTAAGAGTCTTGGCCAGGTTCACACAATTAATAAGTATCTGAGGTCAAATTTGAATTCAGGTCTTCCTGACTCAAGACCCAGCATTCTGTCCACTGAATCACTTAACTACAGGCTGGATGCATAGGAAGTAATATTACAGTTATCCTAATGTCCATGAGAAAAAAAATGCCATAGGAACTTAAACCTGACTGAGGAAAAACTAAGAGGCTCTCTCTATTCTGAATCACTCTTAGAAATTGGTTTAAGATGGTACCTAGAATGATTATGGGGATTTTCCCCCTGCCTAATCAGGTGCATTTTTGGTCTTTTGGGAGATGAGGCAGCTCCTAAATTGGGGGACCTTCTCGGGAACCATTTTACTCTGATCAGTATTCAGAGACAATTTCAAGAAAGGGCAGAGCCAAGTCAACATTTTTGCCATGCTCTCCCTATACCCTCCCTCTACCTCAGTTTTAAAAATGTGCCAAACCAAATTCTGCGTGCAAAAGCCAAAAAAAGCCACAGTGAGTCATTTTTTCCATCATAATTTTTTGAAGTTTTATTGATGTATTTTGTTTTTATATTACAAACATTTGCAAATTACCCATAATCTCTGATAGGTCTCTTGTAACAAAGTAAAATAAATAAGCAAAACAAACAGTACCTTGGAGACTTTATCTACAAGTACATCCAACATTCCACATCTGTAACAACTTCCATCTCTATTAAAACAATTAATAGAGATTTGTTTTTTTCTCCCTCTCATCCTAGATAAGGCAGGTAGATAGATGGAAAGCTGGGCCTGGAATCAGGAAGATGACTTCGAGTGTAGTCACAAATACTTATCATCTATATAGTCTCTCAATCTCCTTCTACCTGATTTTTCTCTACTGTAAAACAGAGATGATAATAGCACCTCACAGGGTCATTCTGAAGTTCAAATGAGATATTTCCAAAGTGCTTAGCACAGTGTCTACTATATAGCAAGCTTTTAATCAGTGGTTATTTCCTCCTTCCTTCCTTTCCTCTACCCTCCATCCCACTGGGGAAAAAAAAGGAAGAAAAGCTTTTTTTTTTTTTGGTAAAAAATATGCCTAATTAAGTAAAATAAATTATCCTATTATTTGTGTGTATATATGTATATATATGCACATACATATCCATACATCATTCTATGCTGTAAGGTTATCACATTTATGTCAGGAAGCAAATAGTAAGTTTCATTATTGATCTTTTGAAATAGAGGGTTGTCATTACAGTTATGATAATTCTTTCAGTTTTAAATGTTTATTTTTATTGTCCAATTGTTTCAGTCATGTCTGACTCTTTATGAACCTATAAGGGATTTTCTTGGCAAAGATGCTAGAGTGATTTGTCATTTTAAAGATAAGGAAACTGAGGCAAACAGGGTTAAATGACTTCCCCAGGGTCACATAGCTGAGACTGTATTTGAACTCAGAAAGAAGTATTCCCGACTTTAGCCCTGGCATTCTATCTACTTTGCTATTCTATCTGCTTTGTTACCTAGTTGCTATTGTTTATTCTTACAGGATTATTAAATAAATTTTATTCTAGTAATGCTCATTTAATTCTTCATCAATAAAATCCTCACAATTATTTATTTTAATAATATTGATATCATGGCACAAGATGTTTTTCTAGTTCTGCTTTACTTCCCTCAGAATCAGTTCATAAAAGTCTTTCTATGTCTCTTTGAAACCATCTATTTCCTTATTTCTTATAGCATAGTATTCAATTATATGAAAATATTATAATTTATTCAGTCATTCTCCCAAGATTAATGGGTATCTTTTTAGTTTCCATGGATCAAATAGGTGAGGAAAATATAGCTCTCTGAGGCTATTACTTTCCTAAATGGATATAGGAAATAAACAACTGAACTGGGATTCAAATTCTATTCTTCTGGCTCTAAATCTAGAGTTCTTTATACTCTACCTTACTGCTACCATACACACCACACTGCCTAAGAGGAAGATATTTTTTCCTCCTTTCAGGACTATTTATCTTAATACCCATGGAGTGTTTCTAGAAATGACCCAACGGTCAGAGGTAGATTTTGTTGAGGAGCTTTCTTGACCAAAAATTCAATCAGTGGCTGAAATTATCACTATTATCCTTTATTTCTGACCACCTCATTTCATCTTCACTTTTGCCTCTCTTTAAAAAAAAATTTTTTTAACCGTTCCTTTTTCTCTCTCCTCTACTTACCCATATTAACGGAAGCATAAAAGAAATATTAGATCACATAAGCACAATAAAGCAAAACAAATTCCCATATTGATCCTATCTGAAAATGTGATTCTTTTTTCTGAATGTTGTCCCATCATCTATATGTCATGTGATAGGCAGCATTTTTTTCTAATTTTTTTTCTGAATGGCAGTTGATCACTTAGTTGATCAGAGTTCTCACGTCTTTTAGAATTGTTCATTTTACAGTATTGATGCTAAAGAGCCAGCTGTTCCATTGGTTCTGTTAATTTCCTTCTGCATCAGTTCATATAAGTCTTTCCAATTATAGAACAAATTCATACATTTAGACAGCTAGGCTGTGTCTTAAATAACAACTTTCAATAAATGTCTCTTGGATCACTTTCCTCATTTAAAAAAGATTCAATAATGACAAATTAAACTTCTCTTCCCTACTTTCCCCCCGACTCTCTTTACCCTCTTCTGAGACTTGCTCTACTCACTTTTAGCATGAAATAGGAAAACTGATTTCTATGCAGTTCTCAGCAGAACAAGTGGGAAGCTTTATCCCTGAAAGAATCTTGGCAATGTAAATGAGTCACAGAATCACCTTGGTGATCAGTTCCTAATGCCATGGTTTGTTTTTAACTCTGTGATTTGAATTTTTTTTTCCTTTTTCCTTTTGAAGATGATTTTCCTTGCTAAATAAAGTAGCAGGGGCAGGGGACACAGCCCTTTCAAATTCTAACATTTAGGAAGTCAAAATCCTAAAAAATGAGGTTTAAAGACCTCATTTTTGGGGTGGGGTGAAGACAAGTAAAATTTGGCACTTGTTAACAAAAACAACTTCCTGGAAGGTGTTCCCAACCCCTCAAGTGATTTCAAATTATTCACCATGTATATAGAATGATACTGCTAAGATATAGCAAAATAGGTAGTAATAACTAATATTTGCATAGTAGCAATAGTAGAAGCAATAATAATAATAATAAACTAGATTACATAGTGCCTTGAAGTTTCAAATCACTTTACAAATATCTCACTTTTTTCTTTACAATACTACAAAAAAGGTAGGTATTCGTATTTTCTCCATTTTAAAGATGAAGATATTGTGACAAACAGCTTAAGTGATTTGCTAAGGGTCATAGAGCTTGTATATTTGAATCTGTGTTTGGACTCACATCTTCCTGACTCCAGATCTGGTGCTCTATCTATATAACCCTCTAGCACTTTCAAGTTTGCAAAGAAATGTATATATGTCACCTGCCATCCAGGGGACCATCTCCTCCTGTATAGGGCTCACACTCCGGAGTCCTGAAGAGTAGCTTTAGTCTTAAGTTAGACAGCCTGATCCCAAAGAGAAGTGATTGACAGGATTTTCTCATGCTTTTCTTGATCATCATGGCTCTGCCCCAGGATTCTGAGGAAGAACTCTTAAACAAAATTTAGGTGTTGTTCATGTCTAAAAAAGATTCCTAAAAAAAGATTAGCAGGGCCCTTCCTTCAAATACTGAGAGTTTTGATTTAAGTGAGAAAGTAACATTGTATGGTCTGAAAGATATAATTAAGAATAAATATTTTTGATGTTTTTATTATTTTATTTTGTTTTAATTTTTAGTTCTAAATTCTTTCTCCCCTCTCTGCTGAGAAAGCAAGAAAAATAAAACCCATTGTATATGTATATGTACATATGCATCTATATATAAATATGTAAAACAAATTCATACATTAACCATGTCCAAAAAATAAAGAAAAAGCAAGAAAGCTTTAATTTGCACTCCAGTCCATTTTCTCTCTGCTTGGAGGTAGATATCATGTTTTATCATGAATCCTTTGGAATTGTGGTTGATCATTGTGATATTTAGTTACCTTTTTGTGAAGATTATCTTAATAATATTTTTATTATTAGATAAATTGTTTTGCTTTTGCTCACTTCACTTTGCATCAGTACATACAGATCTTCTGAGGTATTTTTAAAACCCTCCCCTAATCATTTCTTACAGAATAATAGTACGCTATCATACTTACATACCATGCCTTGTACTATCCTTCCCAATTGATAGGCAGAGGAATTCAGATGTAGAATAACTTGGGAAATGGTTTAGCTAAAGGAGGGTAATCAGCTGTGGAGGATTTCAAGACAGTAGATGGAAAGAACAGAAAATAAAGACTTAAGCAAATGGAGGTTCTACTCTTCCCATTTTTATTCTTCAGTTGTGAGTAGTTTCTACTACCATTTGCTTTCCGCACTCAAAATTGCCACTAACTCAACTACTGATATTACTATAAGAAATCCCCAAAGGGTGCTGACTGGATCTCCTACAAAGTCATGCTCTTTAATCCTAACTGGGTCCTCATTGTGATGCAAAATGTATTAATCCTTTAGCTCTTTAACCATTCCTTAAAGTTTTTGTCAAAGCATTTTTTATCCAAGCCTCCTATGATATTTCTTTACCATACTCTATCCACAGATGACCTCACTTTCTATTGCACTTAATACTGACTTGAACTCTCTCTACTGCTCTACTTCATTACTTTTCATCTTCTCTTTCCGTACACTCATAGAAAATAAAATGGCTTCCCTTGTCAAGGGCCAACCCCTGTACTTTTTCATATTTTACATCTCATTCTTTGTCATTTCCTTGACCTCATTCCATTGGAGAGTCTTATCTCACAGTCCTCAATTCTTCTCTCTTTGACTCTTTCCCTTTACTTTACAATCATTCCAAATCTTTGTCCTTAAACAAAAGAAAACACCCCACACACATTTCCCTTTACTCTTTTACACTATTATTTTATGGCTTTCTTTCCCCTCACAGAAAGTTTCAAGAAAAATTGATCTATACTTTCTGTCCTCATCATCTTCAATCTCTTAACTTCATCTGACCCTGTGATCCACTCACCTCTCCTTCATATTCTTCTTTTATTTGACTTCTGAGACTTTACTCTCATCTGATTCTCCTCTTGCCTCTCTGCCTGATACATTTCAGTTCCCATTTTTGGCATCTCATCCTTTTTACACTCCTTAATCATAGACATCCCCCAAAGTTCTGAACTTGGCCATAAAAGAGCCTTGGCTCTTTCTCCACATTCTCCCTTGATGATATCATCCACATTCTATTTAAAATTCCATTCAAATCTCAGACTCTTACCAGAGTTCAAGTATATTATTTCTAACAATTAATCAATGAATAGGCAAGTCTTTATTGAGTATTTATTATATGTCATTTTCTAGGCACTGAGGTACATAGAATGAAACAATCCCTACTCAAAAGGTTCTATTACATTACAATGGAGGATCTTAATTCTACTCCTCTGCTCAATATTTATACATGAATGTTCCTCTGACACATCAAATTCAACATGCTCCAAATCAAACTCCTTCCCCCTTCCCAATCTTACCTTTCCTCCAAATTTTCCTTTTTTGTTCATGATATCAATATCCTTGACTCATATCCTTAGAATTATTTTTTATTCTTCCTTCTCCATCAACCTCCATATCTAATCAATTACCAACACAAATTCATTTTAAATCATCACTGTCTCTCCCACCTACATTTTCTTTCAATTCTTCCATAACTTCCCACCTTTCTTATTACAAGATTGATGGACTCTCAGTTTATCTTTTATCCTTACTTCAGTTGTCTAAGTCATTTTTTCTACCTAGTTCCCTATTCACAACACTTTTCTACTGTAACCCTAACCCTAAATTCGTGGTTACTCACTACCAGTAGAGTAAAATATAAATTCCTTATTCTGAAATTCAAGAACTTCCAGATGGTACCTTTAATTTTTAATCATTTATTTTCACTATGATATCATAGTATTCTTAATCTGAGCTCTTTGAGAGTCCATTTCTCTTTTGCAAAATGAGGAGGTTGGACTAGATGGCATTTAAGAGCATAACAGTGCTCTTGCATTATACTTATTTTCCCATATCTTATCTTTACAATAATTGTCAGCAAGTAGAATAATATTAATGCCTAAGTTAATGAGTCCCTTCTTGGAATTCAGGTGAGATTTTAAAAGGAACTTTTCTCCATTGTCAATTTGGAAAACATCAAGTTATGCACTTCCTTGGGTGGAAGGAGAATCAGACAGGGTTGACTTTGAGGTAAAGGAAATGAGAAAGGTTGGTTTTGACTGGAGACCCAAATTAACTGAATTTCTAGCTCCTTAATCATGTTGAACTTTGAGTACAGAGAAATGGTGTGATAGTATATAAAATAATCCTGTCAATGGTAAAGGAACTAATTATCCCCCTACTTTGTCTTTGCCATACACACTGGCAAAAGATCTCTAAGGTAGGAAAAAAAAAAGAATTGGGCCAAGAGAGGACTGTATTGCATTTAAGAGCATTTTCTTTTTTGCTTACCTCATTGAGAATAGATAGGTCACAGAAATTGATGAGTTGATGAACCAGATTCTTTCTCCCTATATGGGGAAACTAGTTCCTTAGAGGGCAGAAAAGGACTCCTCCTACAATCAACTCTCAGAATATGACATCTTTGCATGACCTGACACAGTTAAAAAAATAAGGGGACTTCATAGACACTTCCAAATGGAATATGCCTCTTGGATGGGCAGAGAAATCAAGGCATTATGGCAGTTCTCCTCAGCTTTGGGATATACTCCTCAAGAGAGAAGATGCTTCTCACTTGAGTTTAATTCATCCTTATCAGTTTCTAATTATTTTTTTATCTTAGTTCTCACCTATTTGTAACCATACAGACAGGTTGTATAAGATACCAGTTGCCTATGAGGATTCTTTTTTTTTCCCCCCAAGTAACAGTCAGGAAGAAAGAATAGTGGAGTGGCCTGAGAAATGAGAGTCTGCTCTCTCTTTCAGCACCTGGGTAGTCAGATTGTGACTAGTCCTCTCTTGAGCCCTAATGAAGAACATCTTATCTACCATCTTATCTACTAAGAAGTAAAATGTACACTTAAATGAATTATGTCTTTTTTGAAAGTTCAATGTATTCTGTACTCTTTTTCACATTAACTATTTTCTTGTGGAGGTGGGAAATAGGTCATCACAATTTTACCAATTAACAAAATGAGGCACAGAAAGGTTAAATAATCTTGTTGGGGTAACAGTAAATCAAAAGCAGAGGTGAGAACAAAGGGAGAGTTCCCTTGACCTTTCTTAGAACTATTTAAATTTTAAAGTATCAATTATTATAGTTTTAGAACTAAAATGGATTTCTCCAATCTCTATATTTGAAGATGAGAAAGTAGGTCCACAAAGAGGACAGAACTGAGACTCAAACTCAGTCCCTTTGACTCCAGATCCAGTACTTACAGATTTCTTCAGGGTTTTAATGTCTTTGCTGTTCCTGACTCTAAAAATATATTTTTTTTCTTTTTCTTTTACTCATTTGTCCAGCTTTACTTGCTGAATTCACACATTGTGTTATATCAGGCTCATACTTCAGAGAGGAACACTGAGATCTTTTGTGGTTCTCATATATATTCTTTGAGGTTCTGCTGCTACTTTCTCTGAGGATTAAGTACTCTTTTCTCCAAGGATCTCAGACATAGCTCAAAGTCAAGGGGATGCAAAATTTTAGTGTACCCCAAGTATTTTGATCTAGAACAGTCGGATCAGTGCTCAGCTGTTCTGAAATATTGCAAATCTCCTAGCTTTTGGCCCTGGTTTGGGTCTGGGCAACACAACTACAGGTTTGCCCTTTGTATATAGCTAGTTGGATGCCTCTTTGGGTTCAGAACAATAGAATTATAGATGAATACTTTATTCAAGGTCCCTGCAATGGTTACTCAATTGTAGGTGGTACCCAGGGTTTATGGACTGAATCTGCAATCTTGTTTCTGAGGAGGAAGTTTCAGGCTTATTCCTATTCCCTGCTTGGTATTATAGGTCTGGCCTTGCTATATCTGTGATCTTGTTCCTTGCCATAGTAGAGCCCCAGTCTCAGTTCATAGTTGAATCTTCAATCATGCTCCAGATATAGAATGACAGTGCTTCATGATCTTTTCTGTCCTTGCTCCTTTTCAAGCCTCAGAGTTGGAAGAGGGACTGTGTATAGAGATATAGGCATTAGTTCAGTCTTGAGCTGGAAGACAATCTGGATCTTCCTGGCTAGAACCTTCTCCAGGGCCCATTGGCTTCTAGCCCTCTCTTTATGCTTACCTAGACTGGAAAAATGGTCCACTGAAGTTTCTCATTGGATTTCCTTGGAAATCTCCCAAGTATCTTTATTCTTTCTGGTCTTCTTCCTTGATCTTTGTTGGAATAGTGAGAAAGAGCTGGGCTTTTTTGCTTCCTCTTTCACTGCCATTTTTTTAGACCTCTAGAATTCTTGGCATTTAAAAATAGCACCAGGTCATAGGATTTAGTGGTGGCTAGAGCTTTTTATATTCATTTTATCTTGGACATCTTGTCCCTGAATAAATCTATGCATATTACTGCTGGCATTGACTGATGCATACTCTCCTTCACCCATATAAAATATTTCCACCTTTATTTTTATCTGCCAAGAAAATTGTTCTATTTAACATGCAAAAGATTCTCCCACAGATACTTTGTTATAGTGAGAGATTCTTAAAAGTCAGTCACCAGTATCTTAAAAACAAAGGCCCATAGTTTAATCTCTTGCTTTGGGGGATTTGAAACAGTGAAATAAACTGGAATTCCTAAAGATTTTCTAGGTTCCTCTAGTATGCAACTGCCTTTTTGAGACCAGTCATCTATTGGATGATGGCTTTACAGCATGTCAGTTTCGAAGGGAACCTCAGAGCCCATCTAATCCAACTCATACCTGAAAAAACTATTAGAATGATTCTTAACTACAAACAACCAAGACCTAGCCTATTTTTAAAAAATCTTTCTCTGTATGGCTTAACAAGGAAAATGGAGATTGAAATGAATATATATGTATGCAGATTTGAGCTTCATGGTGGTAGTAATTGTGTCTTGTCTAAATTTTGCATCTCATACAATTTTCACTTGTTTATTTGGGTATATGTTTTGGGGTTTTGGTTTTGTAAGATTATTCCCTTACAAAAATGAATAACATGGAAATATGTTTTGTGTGATAACACATATATAACCCAGATTGACTTGTTTGCTCCAGGAGAGGAGAAGGAAGAAAGGAGGGAGATAATTTGGATCATATAACTTTAGAAAATTTATGTGGAAATTTGTTATTACATGTAATTGGTAAAAAGTAAAAATTTACCATTAAAAAAAGAAAAAAATAAAATTTGCATATTTTGTCACCTATTGCAGTGTCATGCATTCAGGCAATAATGAATAAATAGTATAAAATGAATGAATGAATACAAATATTGTTCACAGTGAATCCTTTGGAATACCTGGCTTTATCTTTAACTTGCTTTCAGTGAAATATTTTGTGTTCCTTGTGGGTTTGAAATGGGAAGTATGCTCTCCTTTTGCTACTATCAAGCTTGATTTTTGGAGGAAGTTAGATTTATGCCTAGTTACCCCTACTGAATCACTCAGCCACTATTTCAGATACCTTGTAGTTAAGCATAGGCTTTTCTGTAAGCTAAAATCAGCTCCTTGAAGAACCAGTTTCAGGGATGCAGAGCTCCTATGCTGGCATAATTCTCAGGGCTGTAGTGATTTTATCCTTAGTTTACCTCTTCCCATATCTCTTGCAAAGTCCAACTAAGCCAGGATGAGCATTAAATAAAACAAAGCATCCCCCCTTTCATGTAAACATACAAAGACAGTCCCTTTCCTTCTCTTTCTCCTCCCCTCCTTCCCATCTTTCTGCTTTCATTCTCCTTCCCCTCTCTTTTTAAAATGTAATATCAAATAACCAAAAATGTATTTCTTTTGTCTCCTTCAATTGAAAGATAATGAAAAAATTCTCATAACAATATATGCATTTGGAAATTCAAACATATGCATACACAAACACATATATGTACTCCTTTAGTGTTCAGTTGTCTGCAAACCTAAAAAAGTTTCTATTAATATTTTTGTATGTCTAGATATTTCCCCCTTTATTTGATTTCTTTAGAATCTAGATCTAGATACTGGTCAAAGGGGATCATTTATAATTTAACAACTTTTTTAATACATGTATCATCATTGTTCAAAACCTATTTCCATATTATTCATATTTGCAATAGAGTGATCTTTTAAAGACAAAAAACACCAATCATGTCCCCATTAAACCACGTGATCATTCATATGTTTTTCATTTGTGTTTCTACTCTCATAGTTCTTTCTCTAGAAGGGAATAGCACTCTTTCTCACCATTGAATAATTTAGCAACTTTTGAGACATATTCAATTAGCTTTCCAGAATATTTGAACCAATTATCTGTTCCTTAATGAATGTGGTTTCCCACAGCCCTCCAACATTTAAAAAGTTCTTTTTTTTCTGGTCAACACTGACAATTTGATGAGGATGGGGTTGAACCTCAGAGTTGCTTTATTTGTATTGCTCCAATTGTTATTTGGATCATTTTAATACGTCTATTATTATCTGGAATTTCTTCCTCTGATAAATGCCTAAACATATGATTTGCCCATTCATCAACTGAAAACACCCTTCCATTTCTTTCTAGGTTGCTTAGAACTAAATTTGAGGGAAAAAGTCCAGGAATGCTGTGACTTTCTCCCACTTCAAGCTCTCACATTTCCATTTCCTCCCTCTAGTTTATTGTGCTAGACACTGTACTATATGCTTTTACAAGTATTGTTTCATGTGATTTATAACATAATCATGGCCATCAAATAGGACATTTTGAAACAGGTGTTTGAAGTTTTTTGCCTATTCTTTAAGGCTTAGTTTTTAAGTTTCTTAAGGATTCCAGGAACAAGAGAAAAACAATAGGTATGAATAAAGTAAGAAGCTGAATGTCTTCCTCTTCATCAGTCATGCTTACTGATGAGAACGAATGTGCTTAAATATTATAGGGAAAATCAAATATCTGATAAAGAAATCCAGCTTGCTTATTTCTTTGTCTGCACCTTTGATTTCATGGGCTTACACTCAAGGTGTGGAAATTCTCCCCAAAGATGTAAATCTAGATCTAGATACTGGTGAAAGGGGATTATTTGATATTAAATCAGTAATCCTCTGTAATTTATAGTCTTAAGAGAACTTCCTGGGGACACCAAGATGTTGTTTTCTCTGGATCACAAAGCTTGTATGTATCTGAGGTAAGACTTGAATCCAGGCCATCCTGGCTCCAAGGGAGGCCAGATGTCCACCCATCTGAGGGAAAATGTAAACTTTACTTCATCATCTGTTCCTCTGCCAGAGGAAAGTTCAACCTATTTCAATTCTATGCAGATTACTTTCAATTAATGGAGTCCTCTTGGATCTCTTGTCTTGGATCTTGGGACTTCTGTAGCTCTTTGCCCTGATCTCTTGTCTTTATTCTCAGAGATCTACCAACAACATCCTCTCAGTTGCAGTACCACCTTACTAGATGTCCAGATCTCAGTAGGGACATTTATCAATTAATCAATTAACATTTATTTCTTAGGTATTTATCCTATGTCAGACACTGTGCTAGGGCATATAGGGATACAAAGACAAGAGTGAAGATAGCTTATACCCTCAAGAAGCTTACAGTTTAGTGGGGAGAGGCATCATGAACATATTTAGATATATACAAATATATATATCATATTGTTATATATTATATATTCTACATATAATAAAATTATATGTATACACATAATATAGAAATATATTCTATAAATATGCACATGTATATAAATATATATTTTATGAATATATGTGTGCATCTATTATTTATAATTTATATGTGTACATGTATATATGCACAATCGTATTGCATTTATTCTATCCATGTGTTTATTATATGCATGCACATATACAATATGTGCTCAGTGTGTGTATATATCAGTCACCTAGATGTTTTTTGTATACATATTATATAAATTTATTAATTTAAATATTTTATTTAAAATTATATATGATCATATCTAAAACACACATATAAAACTAAATACAAAAATTATACATAAGTAAAATTATATGTATATATAACATGTCTAAAATAAATATATTTATAAATTTAAAAAATGTATATAAAACACAGGTGATATGACTTTGGGAAAATCACTTAACTTCTATTTGCCTTAATTTCCTTAAATATAAGATGGATAGAAGATAGAGTTTGCCTCCTAGGACTGTGGGGATCAAATGAGATAATATTTGCAAAGTGCTTAGTGCAGCGCCTGTCATAGATTAGGCACCATGTAAATACTAGTTATTATTGTTATTGTTATTGTTATTATTATTATTATTTTTAAAACCCTTACTTTTCTGTTAGTAACAACTCTAAGACATAAGAGCGAGGGCTAGGCAAATGGAGTTAACTGACTTCCCCAGTTATACAGCTAGGAAGTGCCTGAGGTCTGTTTGGAAGCCAGGTAGGTCCTCCCATCTCCAGGACTGGCACTCTGTCCACTCTGTCACTTCACTGCCCCAAACTAACTATTATTATTATTATTGATGAAAACTAGGCACTCTGAGAGATGGAGTTGAGGAGTGGATTCAGGCATGGGGATAGCCAATGGGTTATTGGGGATAGCCCAGATGTGAGAAAGTGATCACAACTTTCAGATTTATTCACCCTAAAAGAGATTTTTTAAGACAAGTCAGCAAGTATTTATTAAGCACCTACTGCATGCCAGATATTATGCCAAGAGCTAAGGATATAATACAAATTAAAATTATCTCTTCCCTCAAGGAGCTCACTATATAATGAGGGAGACAATATACAAATATCTCTGTACAAAACACAAATAGAGGATAAATTGTAGGTAATTATTCAAAATAAGGTATAATTAAGTATTTAAAATGATCTTGCTTCTGGATATTTCTGTCCCAGGTACCTGAGTACCAGCATGAATTTTTTTCTTCCCTGCCATTTGAGACTTCAGAATTTTCTATATCATGCTGTACTCCTCTTCTATGAACTTAGTTTTTGTATATTTTCTTACCTAAATTTCTATATAACTGGTTTACTTTGTAATGTTTTAGTTTGTTTCTATTTAATGCTATATTTTCCATATATTCTATGCATTTAGAAACATTATTCTGAGAACCTGTCCATAAGCTTCATCACATTTCCAAAGAAGGGGATTCATGACCCCAAAAAGTTAAGTCAGGCAGTATAACTCTCCTTATTGTCTGGACAACCAATGAGGAATACTTAGACCCCATCAAATATGAGACTACCTTTTTTTGAGCCCTTTTCCTTCAAAGTCACTGTTCTCTCTCCTTTATTGTCTTTCTTGGTCCCCTTTTTCCTTGATCTTTGGGATCTTTCTCAAAATCAGTCTAATCACCACTCTTGTCTTAGCACACAAATCTAGTTTTTCTGTATCACAGAACATAATGGGGATACCCTAATGGCAGGGAAATAAATACAAGAAGGTAGATTAGGTGGTGGGTTAGTCATGCATTAAAGTTATCTTTTCTTTATTAGGATATATCTTCTTCTCCAATGAGCCTTGTACAGATGCTCACTTTTTATCTAAATATAGTAGCTTTTTTCTTGTTCTTTAAAAAATTTAACATTTTTCAATTAACAATTTTTTTTCTCCTCTCACCTTTCCCCTCGTCCTCAAATAGGAGGAAAACAAAGCTTTTAACAAATATTTATTTTCATTCAAAACACACTCCCACATTGGACCTGTCCCAAAATGTTTATCTCATTCTGCATAGTTAAACTATCCCCTCTGTCAGAGGTTGAGTAACATTCTTCATTATCTATGCTTGATTTTTTAAAGAGAAAATGAGGCTTTAAAATTAGGGTTCTCTCATGACCTTCTCAATGACTATGATGCCTCTTTGAGATCAAATAATGGTGCTTTTCCCACACACACAATTGTTCCACAGTCTTATCTACTTTCACTTATGCAAGGCAATTGGCTCACAAAGTATTTTTCCCTTTCTTTAGCACTAAATATCTTTCAATAGAAGGTGGTGAGGTTGCACAACGGATAGAGCACCTTGCTTGGAGTCAAGAAAACCCATCTTGCCGAGTCCAAATCCAACCTCAGACACTTACTAGCTGTGTTGCCCTGGACAAATCATTTAACCCTGTTTGCCTCAGTTTCCTCATCTATAAAATGAACTGGCATAGGAAATAGCAAACTGTTCCAGTATCTTTTTCAAAAAATCCTAAATGGGTCATGAAGAGTCCAACAGACCTGTAACAACTAAAAAACAATAACCTTTCTCTGTTATCAGTATTTCCATTACCACTCACCACCATTCTTCATTTGAGATCCATTAAAATAAATTTAGAGTAAGTTACAGCCTCTTGGCTCCATGCTCAGTTCACAACTGTTAATTTAACAGGGTTATGCTTCTATCTTCTAGTTGAAGACATCCTCCCAGGGACAGCTGCTCCGGTGCCCCCAGATTGGGCTGTGTAAATCACAGTAGGGAATGGCAAGAACAGCAGGATTTCTGGGAAGGTAGTTGTGAATCAGAGAATAAGACAGTGGGACTGGTGAGAGGGTGGGGAATAGGCAGACATAGGGAAGGGAAGGCTTCTTCTCCATCCATCCATCCATCCATCCATCCATCCATTCATTCACTCATTCATTCATTCATTCTTCATATTGATAAGAGAATACTTACAGGAAGCCTGGGTATTCATATTATATTTAATATGAAACCAAGATTCTTACTTTGATCAATTTGCTCACTTCTTAATATCATCATCTAGGCTGTATATATCAGCAAGCTTCAGAACTTTAACCTTGACACAGCAATAGAAAGGTATCAATGGTACAACAAAAGACAAAAGACCCGAATTAGAATTTTTGTCCTTTTGGGTATGATAGTTGTCGTGACATGAGGCATATTCACTAACTTCCCTGAGCATCACCTTCCTTGCCTATGAAACAAAAGCATTTGACTAGAATAAAGACCCATCACAGAAGTTCACAGATGCCCGGTATAGCCATATAGAGATTTTATCAGGTCTGTAACTTAAATTTTAAAAATATACTTTTCTTTTTGCTAATCTCTAAATGAAATTTGGCATTTCATTTAATTAATTAAAAAACATGCATATGATTGATACAGCATGTTACTAAGTGTCCATGACTCATAAAATTAACCTTTTTTATGAGAAACCTTGGAATAGAAGATCTTGGGCATCCCTTCCATTTCTGCCATTTTGTGGCATATGTTTACTTTGATCTAGAGGCCTGTTTTGTAAGTTAGCAGGACGTGGAACAGTGTAGACAGAATGTGAATAAGTATTTGTCTTTGATGGTCTACACTGTCTTTCTCATTTAACAAATCAATACTTGGAATAAGGTTACATTCCATCTGGGGGTTAGAGGAAGGCTAAGCAATTCCAAAAATCTATCCAGTTGTTACCTTAAGGGAATTTCTTCCATTTTCTTTCCTTCCCCTGATCCTACACCATCTACATAAATATATTGCATTATCTATTGTTAGCCTTCCAATTAATTCACAGGATTGCTAGTAGAGGTCACTGGGGAGAAAATTGAGATTAACAAAAGTCTCCTCTGACTCAAAAAGGCTTTGAACAAAACCTTAGAGGTGAATAGCTATGGGATTGATCTTTGATATTTGAATGTATTGATTTTTGTTTGGTGCAGGCATTTTAAAAAATGTGACCTAAGGTGATCCTCTCATTTCCATCTACAATGAGGGATCAAAATGGCAGATTCTATGTTGGACAGCAGTCACATCCAAGCCAATGCATTCATTTTTATCTCAAAAGGGAATATACCAGATGGAAAATTGTATTTTCTTTAAAAATTTAATATTATTTTGTTGATTTCTTTTATCTCTTACATTATATTAGTTTCGAAATATATTCCTTCCCACTCACTTACTCAGAGAGTTATGCTTTGTAACAAAGATTTAAAACAAGAACACAAGACAAGGAAAACTTTATTCTGTATTGCTTCATTCATCCAGTGAGAAAATAGATGGGGCTGAGGCGATGTCACTTTTTGGACTTGATCATCCACCTTTTAAAAAATGGTTCTCTCATAGTTGGATCAAGTATATCAGCATTTGTGACCTCTCTGTGATGCCTCAGTAAAGGTACTTTAAAGGCTTTCGGGAAATAGATCTAATTTGCTTTGATATTTGTTTGGAAAGAAGAATATGCCATTTTCTATTTTATTACTTTATTCTTTTCTGAAGTTTGATATTATATACTTATATGTATATATTTCTACATATGCATATATATACACATGTCCCCATAAAATGCATGCATATATTTATATAAGTATATATATATCATATATCTATATATGAGAGAGAAGGAAAGAGGAAAGAAGGAAAGAAGGAAGAAAGAAAGAAAGAAAGAAAGAGAGGGAGGGAGAAAGAGAAAGAGGAAGGAAGGAAGGAAGGAGGGAGGGAGGGAGGGAGGGAAGAAGGAAGGAAGGAAGGAAGGAAGGAAGGAAGGAAGGAAGGAAGGAAGGAAGGAAGGAAGGAAGGAAGGAAGGAAGGAAGTTGTGTTTAGGCCTATTGGTAGTTTTCAAAGAGATAAATATTATCCCAAGGCAAGAAACTCTGCTAGTCTGAAATAGTCCATTGCTCCTTGTGCTTTAAAAACATTTCTTTAACTTCTAATTAAAATACAGACAGAATGGCAGAATTGCTCTTGAGTGCACAAAACCTCATCACAATACAGTCTTAGGGCAATTTAAAACTTTAATATCTTTTAACTGCTCTTAGAGTTTTGGGACAGCTTGTATTGAATCTGTCCTTAAAATATAAGATCCTTGTGAGTAGGAATCATTTTATTCTTTGAATTAATATTTACTATGCCCCAAACAATGCCCAATTATCTTCTTTTTTTTTTGGTAGGGAAGAATATTATTATGTGATTCAGGGAGTTCACATATTCTGCTGAACCTAGTGAATTGACTGAGTAATAGATAATCAACCCTCTTCCATATAATTACTTAGGTCTGTTCCTTAAATCAAGTTATAGGTAAATTCATTCACTACCAAAATATTTTTAGTGAGAAAAAATATCTTTCAGAAATTAAAACCTACTACTACTACTACTACTACTACTACTACTACTACCATAGTGACCATTAACAACAACATATGCTATATACAAAATCTACTTAGGGAAATGGAACATGAAAGTCCCTTGCTTTTTGCCTCTAGGAACTGGGGAAGTGAGACTTCTTTTTTCTTTATACAAGGTCCCTGGAATATGAGTATTTAAGTATTTGGCTTAAATTCTAGACTAGGCTGGGAAAGAATGGTATGTGTCTAAATTAAATACTCTTCATTGACTGGCTTTTCATTTCTCTACTCTTAGTGAAGCATGGCTTACCTCCAGAGCAACATTAATGGAATCTTTAAATGCACAATAGCCTGCTCAGGACTTATTTTATTATCTTTCCTTGGCTCCAATTGGGCCCTAACTCAACTTAGAAATCCATATTCATCATCATACTTCTAAGTGATGAGAGGAAGGAGAGTGCCTCCTTCTAATATAATAGAAATTTATAGATTTAGAAATGACAAGTTATTGAGAAGTAAAGTCTGTATAGCGAAGAGGGAGAAGGTCACAGGAAAAAAGTAACTCATGAATACTTTTAGGAAAGGAAACATGTTTGTAATCTCTCTCATTATATATATATATATATATATATATATATGTACATATGTATATTTATATATGTATATATTTTTACTTATTCCATATCAACATCTATATATTTCTTGTCTTCCTTTGTAAGTTCCTTTCAAATGGGATTTTTTTTCATTCTTTGTATTTGGAAGAAGGGCCTGGCATAATGTTTAGCTCATAGGAGTCCCTTAAAATGTTTTGTTGATTAATTGATTGGTAGGATTTGCAATAAAGCTCCCCTGTAAACTATAGACTATATTTTCAAACAAATTGAAAGAATATCCCAATATTTCATAACTCTTAGAGTCAGGAATATCTTTTTTATGTTTAATAGAAACTTTCTCTCCTTCTATCTAAGTGGATTTTTTTTGATAGTTTCCTATAATAACTTTTACATGTTTTAGGTACAGATATTGGGCTAAGGTAAATGAATGAATGTTGAAGAATGACTAGATAATAATGGAGAACAACAATGACCAATTGTAGGCACAGAAATATTGGGGCATGTCTATGGAGTGTTTTCCATAGATGGGCATGAGTTCCATTCCATGGTTTATCATTCAACAGATTAATTCCTCCTCTTAGTCTTAGAACCATGAATTGTTCATTGATTCTAATGTGGGTGCCAATAGATGAAAAAATCTGTGTGCTGACTTTTTAGTTTCTTGATTAGAACCCTATTAAATTAAGCAAAATTATAGTTTATGATATTATACTTCTATTTTATCAGAGTGGGTGGCTTTACATTGCTTCTCTAATTGGGATTCATGTTCTAGTTAATTTATGCCACTTTTTCTAAAAAATTGAAACTATATATTCTTTCATGAAACTAAACATATTCATTAACAAACCAACGTATTCAGAAAAGCCCAATTTCTCTCTTCTGAATTAAATGAGTAAATTTAGGATGGCTGAATGAATGTGAAAGTGTGTATGGTGTGTGTGTGTGTGTGTGTGTGTGTGTGTGTGTGTGTGTGTGTGTGTGTGTGTGTGTGTGTGTATTATTTGGAAATTATTTAAAAAAATTTTGAGATTTTCCTTAAAACTTCAAAATCCACTTTCAACTTGAATTTGGAATCAGAACTTTCTGGGTTTGTTTGGTACCAATTTTACCATGCTATCTGCACTGAACATTTCATTGTTATAAATTCATGCTGTAGATTCTGGGAGAACAGGCTTTTTCATAGGATTTCTTGGCATACCACAGTCAGTGTCCAGCCAGAAATACCAGAAAAACAGCTTTACTGGGAGTTCTTTGGTTATAAACTGGGAGCAAACATGAATTCAAACATTGCAGTCCACCCAAAAAGCATTGGTTTGAGTTTAGTCAAGGGAGAATGCTTACAATGATACTGAGAAAGTTATTTGTGGCTCTTTTTGGGGATCATCAGAAGTTCAATATGTTGGGAATTTAAAACCTAAGCCACAGATGTCAGTCTGAACAGACTTTTATTTTTAAAATATGCCTCGGTTCCCTGAAGGCCATAAGTATTGTTTTCTAGTAAAACAATCTGCCCTTTTTCTCAGCCAGATGCAAGTTTGGCTCAAATCCTGCATTATGGAAAAGTGTGGGTTGCTATTTGCTTTTTGCTTTGATTTTGAGAAATATGGATTAGTTGTAAGAACATTGGGCTTGGGATCAGAGAACCTGGGTTCAAGTCTCACCTCTGTCACTTATTAGCAATGTGATCCTTGGCAAATCATTTAACATTGCTGGTTTTCATCTGTAAAATAACAGGATTGGACCAGATGGCTTCTAATATTCTTCCTTGCTCTTAATCTATGATCCTGAGATGTGATATGTCCTCATAGTCTTTTCTTCCTTTTCTCTTTTCTTTTCCAAGGTTGAAAAAAATGATGATGCTGACCAAAAGATTGAACAAGATGGCATCAAACCAGAAGATAAAGCTCATAAGGCAGCCACCAAAATTCAGGCCAGCTTTCGTGGACACATAACAAGGAAAAAGCTCAAGGGGGAAAAGAAAGGGGATGCCCGAGCTGCTGAGGCTGATGCGAATGAGAAGAAAGATGAAGCTGCTGCTACCGCTGATGCAGTGGAGAAAAAAGAGAGTGAAGCCCCTGCAGCTACAGAAGCTGCCCCAGTTGATGGTCCTAAAGCAGAAGAGGCCAGCAAAGCTGGGGAGAGTACTTCAGAGGAGAAGGAGGCTGGTGCCCCGGCTGCTGCTTCAGAGCAGCCAGCCCCCAAGGCCACTGCCCCATCAGAGGAGAAGCCGGTCTCCCCTGAAACAGAAAGTGCCACTAAAGCTTCCACTGACAACTCTCCGTCCTCCAAGGCTGAAGATGCCCCTGCCAAGGAGGAGCCTAAACAAGCCGATGTGCCTGCTGCTGTTCCCACTGCTGCTGCCACCACCCCTGCTGCAGAGGATGCTGCTGTCAAGGCAACCGCCCCGCCTCCAACGGAGACAGCGGAAAGCAGCAAAGCTGAAGAGAAGACAGGTGAGTGGGGGCTCAAAACTGGTCTAGAAGAAGCCTCCAAGCTTTCCTACTCTGAGAGGAGGGGCAACGCGGGAGGGAGGAGGAAATGAGTGGGGGGGAAAAGAAAGCAAGCCACCCTTCCATAGATGAGGGAGCAAAGGGCTAAGATTCATGAGTCTCCAATTGGTCAGGACTCAGTAAGGCTCCTACAATCCTCTAAGGCCTTGTGGACCTTCAGGCTGGGTCTGCCCAGCACAAAGTGAAGAGGGATTCTGGCAATTAGCTTTGTAATTTGATCAATGTAAATAGCTAAACGGGATAATTCAGGTCCAAACTTCACTTTGTTCTAGGTAGACATAGCCTATTCAGACCATGCATATTTTCTGAATGAGAATCAGCTAGTATATTCATTCATTTGGCTCCAAGAAATACCTATTACAAATAATGTCAACTATCTATTAACCATGGGCAGAGTATCCACTTTATGAATCATCTCCAGAAAAACAAAACAACAGAATCCTAGGTTGGCTCCCTCCTACCAATCAAGAGTGTTTCTGGGCTATATCTCCCCTGCCATCGATTGTCATATGCTTAGGTGGTGTCAATTTTAATGTTAGCAAAAATAAAAGATAATTAAGTAGATGAATGCAGCTGCTGCCACAGCAACAGAGACTTACATAGTGCATTCTGTAGCCAGAAGTGGATGAGATTTGGCTGATTTTCAAAAGAGCTTCTCACCCTCAGTAAGGATAGTTGGAAATTAACTATAGAGGTATGAGTATCAACTCATAAGACTTGATGTATGAAGGTTCCAAGATGCTTCTGTTTGGGATTATTCATTGAGTTCCTTTGAAATTTACAACTGAGCAAAGCTGAATGAACTCACCTTTGACCAGTAGGGGCCACCATGATTTTGATCTGTCACCTAGACTATGAGTCTGGGCTACTAGGTCAAAATGCCTTCTTTATTCTGGAATGGCTCAGAAAAGGTGGGGGTCTGGTATAGTCTGGAAGGAAAGGCTTTTTGCCTGTCATTTTGTCACTTCCCCTTTTTTCTGGTTTCTTTTAGCCATATCCCTATGGGTAGGCGAAGATTTCTTTCATTCCTGCTCTTTGAAAGCAGCCCAGTATCCTCTTGGGTGATTTAAAATGGGATTCCCATCAGTGGATTATAAGGGAAACATACAAATTGGAGAGAGACAACATGAATAGAAAGAGAAGGCAAATATTAAAAAAGGGGGCTCTTATCCTAGACCCATATACCAACTATGGGGAACAAGAAATAGACACATTCTTCTTACTTTCTTCTTCCTTCCTGATTAGCATCCTTCAACCAAGTCTTATCCTTGATGATAACTCAGTGCTAACTCTCCTGCTGTGGTTTTAGCTGGCAAAGCTTTTAGTTGCTCAGCCTTCTGCAATCTGTTTCCTCAACACATAGTAACAGAAGGGAAAACCTACAGCCTGTGCCAGGCCTTCTTCTTCTGTAGTTTTCAAACTACTTTACATCTGTGTGAACTTTTTGGTTGTTTGGTATGGGAAAATGCCAATGACCTTAGAAGTTTAAACCAAGAAGTCAATCAACAAACATTTATTAAGTACTGACCATATTTGAGGCATTGTGATAGACACTGGAGATATAAATATAAAAGGCAGTCTTCAACAAATTTACATTCTATTGCCCCATAACACAGAAGAAGCACATTCCACAAAGCAAAGGTTAAGATTCATCAGATTATGATGAAAATATCTATAAATGATAAGAATAAGACATAGATAAAGAAATAAATAAATTTACTGGTGATGTAAGAGATTGATTTCAGCTTCCTCAATTGAAAAAATGAGGGAAATGGAATAGATGACCTCCAAGGACCCTTCAAATCTGACATTCTATGGTTCAGTGAAGAAAATAATTAGGGAAATTCAAAATTAGAGAATTCCATTGGTCACAAAGAAATCTTTTACTCAACTTTATTACTTGGGGTTTCTTTGTTGATGATATATTTGTTTTGGCATCTCTATTTGACAAGCACACATTACTCTGAGTTGGTAAGTTCTGTGGGATCCCAGAAATTAGAGGTGGCAAAGAGATCTATGAGACTACATAAACTCAAGTCTCTAGGGGTTTTATACAATATTTTTCACTTCTTTCTATTAAATTTTATTTTAGTCCAGGTTTAAATGTCCCAGGTGAGGAGTCTTCACTGTTTCTCTGAAGAAATTTTTCCTTCCCTCTGGGTATACTTGTAATATTTAATATGTTTTAATTGACACTCAGTCTGAATTTCTGCTTACAGACAATACAATACAAAACATTTCCCCCTCCTTCTCCATCACCATATACAATCTAGAAGAAAAGAGACAGGTAATATCATCAAGATTCCCCTCAATGTGAGATTCTGACCCTACAATATTACCAATTCAATTTTCTCAAATTTGGGTGACTACTTTGGCAAGGGATCCTCAAAGCATACTGCCTATAACAACTCTTGGGATTATATAGATATTTAAATGGGACAACAAGGAGGAAAACCATGGAGAGGGAAGGAAGAATGGAACACAGGGAAAATGGAAAGCTGGGGAAAGAAGGAAAGAAAAAGAAATAAAAGAATATACTTCCTGCCAGTAAGTCATGGTTGAATTAGATAAAATCAGTGTATTAACTTTACCTTCATTGATTTTCATGGGCTGACAATAAGGTTATTAAAAGTTCCTCACCATTTCAAAGTCTTCATTTGTTTTTACTTTCTCATCCCCTTCTCTCTCATGTGTAAGGATTTAAGTGTATTTTTATTTTTACCCCTTTCAGATCTCAAAACAATCTTTCTACTTGAAAATATTTAACTCTTTAGCTGCGGGGAGAGAATTCTTAAGACTTCTCTTTATTTTTTTAATTAGGAAACCTGCTATAGATCAATGTGGCTCTGCTAATTTCTCTACTAGAAAGCTAGAGACAGAGTTTTCTGCTAAATGTTCGTTGACCTCAATTTTGCCTTTGACTTCCTCAGGTTCCAGCCCAAGACCCCATCACTACTGTCTTTTTTAGAGCTCACCTCTTTCTTTTCCTCTAATCCAGGCTAGCAATACTACATGATGATGTTCTTTTGCCAAGAGTAACACTTCCAACTGGCTACTAGCCAGTGTCATTGACTGGATGTTTGCCATGGTATGCTTGGCGGCTACTACTGAGAAAAGCAATTGTAGGTCACTCAATATTTTTATGGTGTTTAGATGGATTATGTTTTTGAATAATTTTATCACTTCTGTTAGATTATTATCAACAGAAGGGAAATTGCAGAAGATGAGTTTTTCCTTTTTGATCCTCCATTTGTCTAAAATAAGTCTTCATAATCAAGAAAAGACATAAAAGGTATGATTCTTAGGATTCATGGGAAATAAATCAAATTCCTGCAGGCTTGTTAATATTTAATGTTAAATGAAGCATATCCCGTAGAATGAAAATATTTGACTCCAAAATACACAGTGTTAGGCAAAACTTGAAAACTTTAAGAACTCTGAGAAATACAGTGAGCAACTATGATTTCAGAGGGCTAATGATGAAACATTCTACTCAATTTTTGACAAAAAGGTGATGGACTCTGTTCAGAATGATTGATATCTATAAAATTTTGGACATGGTCAATATATAAGTTTTTATTTGGCTAATATTTATTTTGGAAATTTTCTTTTTCTTTACAGTATATAGGGAGAGAAAGAAAAACAGATATTTATTAATTGAAAAATAAAATATAATCAACAACACAATGTTATATGAAATGTTTCTGGAACATTTTTTGGATTCTCTAGAAATAATATTGGTAAGCTTATTGGTGCATGTTTAACATTGGGGCAAGTCTTTCTGATTTTCTGGTGTGATTCATGATGATGTATTAATGATTCTAGAAACAGATTTAGAGCTGGAAGATGCAATGGGCCAACTAGTAAGCCTTCTTATTTTATAACTACATAACTACAAAACTCTGGACACTTATGTGGCACATGCCTTTGTTCACTATGCCATCTGGGATTAGGTAGAAGCCACATGGAATAGTAGACAAAATGACAAATATAGAATTAGCAAGACAAATATTTGAATCTTACCTCTGACACATTAGCTACATGGTCTTGCACAAGACAACCTCTCTGAGCCTCAGCTTCCTTATCTATAAATTGAGGTAGGGTGATTTAATAGCCTCCGTGGCTCCTTATAGCCCTAAATCTGTGATCCTATGATCTTTATCCTTCCACACCATTGTTTCTAATCTGCTTGCTCTTTATTCTTAAATGCCTTGTGAAATCATTATCAATTCCATTCCTCAGCCTCTCCAATGATATGTACATTATAAAATAGTTTCCACTAAGCATGGTCTAATCTTATGTCTAAGATTTGATATTTCTCCAAGATATTTACATTTGTACTGTGGGGTGCCTCATAAGCAATTCTGATTTGAATTTGTTTTATTTTTTTTAGCTATTTCCCAGATTTACATATAGTCCATAAAAAGGGGAAATTCAGGAGATCTGTGAAAACCTATAAATGCTATCTAAAAAAAGGGTACACTGTCAGATTCTCAGCAGAATGCTTTCTAAATACTGTTTATTATTAAACTTTTATGCTGTAGTTTTTATATTGCTAGAGTAATCATTTTTATTGGCCCTTCTTGACAATAACCCAGTGGTTTCCAATTGTATTAGCCTTCCCATTTTGTAGTCAAAGGACAAAGTGAAGCAGCATTTTCCTCATAAATATACAAACATGGTTTTTTTACTTCAAACTACCTACTCTCTCAGAAAGCTATTCTTATTCCCTCCCCATTTCTATATTCACTCTTTGACTCTCTCATCAATAGCTGAACCAATATTGTCTATCCAACAATAGCAGTCAGAATGAAGTTAAGCCCTTAATTTTCCCCTTTCTCTGCCCAATTACCTGGTATTGCCACGATTCTTAAAGGAATAAGACATCCAAAGCTGCAAAAGCTATTTGAAAAGCAGGTAGGCCTACCTTTGGGGAAATGGTTTTCTCTAAAGTTAGTTTTACATTTTTCATAATATCAGGGTTAAAGATAATGATATAATTTCCCAAATTCAGCATTCTGTTTCCAGCTTTTGTGTCTTTGCCTAGGTTATTATGCATTCCTGATTTGCACACTCTCCTCTACAACTTAGATTCCCTAGCTTCCTGCAAAGTATAGTGCAACTGCTATCTCTTATGGCAGCCTTTCTGATATGCCCATAGTTGTTTGTGTTTATATATTCTTCCTCTTTAAATTATTGCGTATATATTGTGTACATATATCTATGTGTCTAAATATTGTATTCCCTCAGGAGAAGGTAAGCTGCTTGAGCACACTTGTGTATTTTTTTCCTCTATATACCCAGAGACCAGCATCATTCCTTGAATATGCTAAAAAAGTACTTGTTGGAGTGGATTGGATTAAGGTTAGCAAAAGAATTCTGAAGCTAATTGCATAGGCAACTATCTATTTACTACCTACCTACTTTCATGTCTCAGTCCTAATATTGAATTCTGAAAAGATAATCCTGTCTTTTATCTGACAATGTCTCTAGTTTTCACCTATATTGCTGCCCATTTTCCATCTCTGCTACCATTTATTTTGCTATATTCATTTGTTAGAAAAGGGGGGAGTATTGGTAGGTAAATGGTAACAAGGTCTCTGAAGGAATGGCCAAAGCCTGAGCAATGATGAACTTCTGAGGATGTCCCTTGCATGCTATGTGGCCTCACAGTTTTCTTTTAGTCCTGAAATTTATGCTCCTATGATCAAAAGCTTATTTGAGGGTTTGTGTGTAATAGACATCCACAGATGGAGCCCTCTCCTTTGCTGCTTGACTATGGCAGCAATGATAATAGATCATGGTTGTTGCTGCTGTAGTTCAGTTGTGTCTTCATGACTTTATTTGGGATTTTCTTGGCAAAAGGTACTAGAATGGTTTGCATTGTCCTTTTCTAGCTTATTTGACAGTTTTGCCCAGGATCACAAAGCTAGTAAGTGTCTGAAGCCAAATCTGAACTCGGTAAGATGAATCTTCCTGACTCCACTTCTTCACCCAGTTGCTTCTAATATGATATTCCTCCACATACTCTATACTCTGGCTAAATTGGACTGTTCACTATCTCCCAAATATGTACAACCTGTTCTTTCCTGCCTCAGTGACTTTGTTCATGTTTTTCCTTTCCCCTGGAATGTTTCTCTTGCCTTCTCTATTGAATTTTTGCCCATACTTCAAATCTCAGTTCAAATTCAAACTCCTTCATGAAACTTGTCCCTGATTTCCATGGCTGATGGTAATTTTTGACCTCACAAAGCATTGTAAATCATTGATCCAATGATCATGTAAAACTCAGTGTGGCAGTTTGCTATGAATGTGTTACATTTCCCTATTAGAATATAATATAGAATTATGTAAATTTTGTGTCTCATCTATTGCTTTGCATAGTGTTCAGAATATAAATACTTAATCAATACTTTTTTCATTCATTCATTCACTAGGCTCAGAACATAGTAGATACTTAACTATTTCAAGAATGAATAAGGATGAGACATCCAGGATACTAACCCAGTGTTCTAAATATACTATATAGTCAACAAATGTTCATTGAATTAAATTTAAATGAATTTGTTAACAAGCATGCCTAATTTATATGACTAAAAGACAGAAATGTGACATCTTGATTTCTCCATCTGTCTGTCTAGAAGAATGATGGTCAACTTCTTTTGAATTGTGACACTTTATTGTCTGATTTTATGATACTTCCCACTGTCCAACACTGTTTCAATTAAAAGATAAGAGACACATATACACAAATGTAATATGCATGTTTTTATTTATTGCATTTTCCTCTACCCCTTCCCATTGCTGCCACACGATTTTCTCAGGGAAAGGTGAGAGAAAGGTGAGAAATGAAAGTAGGCCTATTACACCTCCCACTGATGTATTGTTTTATTAAAAGATAAGAAACACATTAGTATAAACATAGTATACATGTTTACATTTATTGCATTTTTTTCTCTTCCTTCCCCAGCACTGCCATAAGATATACTCAGGGAAAGGTGGAAGGAGGAAGGTGAGATGTGAGAGTAGGCTGTGGTATACATTTTACTAAGCAGCTGTAGCTTGGGGCAAAGAGCACAATTTAATGAAGTAGTCAGGAGTGAAGACTCCCATTATAATTCTATTTGTACAATAAAGGATTTTTGAAACAGAATTAAAAACTTCTTATAACTAGTCCATAATTGAAGGGAAGGAAAACACTTTTCCAGCTCTTAGGGCTAAAAGGTTCATGACATTGATTAGCTACAAAGATGATTTAGTTTATATCAGTGCTTCTTAATTTGAAGCCCATAGATTACCAATGGGTCTGTGTATATATTTCAGAGGGCCTGTGATTTTTTTAAAAGTATTTTGGCAATATTACTTTAATACAGCTAATTTCCTTTTAAATCATATATATTTTGTTTTGTGCATTAAAAGACATCCCAAGAAGGTATCCATAGGCTTCCCAAGTCTGCAAAAATACAACACAATACAGAAAAGGTTAATAACCTTTGTTTAGATATTATCAAGGATGTCTGAATGTTAGGTTTCAACCTAGTTTAGGAATACATTTTTGTTAAAGATCTCTATTCTTAAATTGGTTGGAATTTTCACAACATCTCAGAAAAAGGAAGCAACCCTTCAAAATAAAGTCCTATAAAGAACTTTACTTAAATTAAAAAAATACCTTTAGCTCCTGTCTTAGAGTCATTACTATGCATTGACTCCCAAGCAGAAGATTGATAAGAGCTAGGCAGCAGGGGTTGACTGATTTCTCAGGGTCACACAGCTAGGAAATGCCTGATGTCAGATTTGAATCCCAGGACCTCCTTGGCTCTGGACCTTGCTCTCAATCCACTGAGATAATTAGCTAAGTCCAAAAATATTTTAAAAAAAATTTTAGTGAAGGTCTGATGTCTGATCTCACTTTTAGTCATGTTTAAGGTTTTTATAATTGTGGTGCTGAACCTGTTGGAACAATCTAGACAATTGATGACATTTCTTTCTTTATGAAGTTCTGTCATGTCTAAATTTTATAACATGTCTACCTTTCAATGTCCATGCACTGACAGATCAAATGCTTAATAAATACATTGAATTTTAAAAATATTATTCATATATTTTATTTTTTAACAGTTTCATTTCAGAATATGTCTTTTCTCTTCCCCTACCCAGCAGACTATTATTTGTGGTAAAGTTAATAAATGACAGGAAAAAATAGTTCCCTCAATACCAATAAAACATCAAACATAGCTGGCAGTATATGTAACATTCTGCATTCATAATTTCCTACTTTCTGGAACTCTTTTCTGGGACCAGTCTTCTTCCTTCTAATTATGCCATGTCAAATGAATGAATCAAAGACTTAATTATTTGTTAGTGTCAGAATAAGGGTTCCTAAGTTTATAAGAAAAAAAAAAACTTTTCATGTGTATTTCTAATAGTGTTTTCCACCAGGGGTATGTAGCAATGTAGTTTCATAATAAAAGTATGCCATGATGCAAAGAGAACAAAACTGAAATTCAAGAGACTTAGATTTAGTTTAAGCACTCCCAATTGTGAATGTGAACTAATATTGTCAAGGTGCTGTCTATGGTACTGAAATAATCAGGCAAAATAATCTGTCTAGAATCTAAAGGTTCCATGTATTCTAATGAGTAAACAAATAATTCCCTACTTGACAAATGAAGACAACTGAATAGAATCTCCACTTGAGTTCATTTGGTAGAAACCTCATATAGCACTACCTTCAAAATCCCCAAGTACTTGATTATTTTCAGGGTGACTGATCTTATTAGCATTTTTGAAAGATTTTTCCCCTCCAGTCACTGAAGAGACTTGCTGTGAAGACCTTTTCCCAGTTTGTTATTTGCCTTTTAATTTTGATTACATTTCTTTTGTTTGTGCAAATCATTTTTGATTTACGTCAATTATCTATTTTATCTATCATAATATTCTCTATATCTTGTTTTGACCTAAGTTCTTCCAGTTATCTATTTTATGTAGCATAATATTTCTATATCTTATTTTGACCTAAATTCTTCCCTTATCCATAGATCTGAGAGGTAAATTATTTTGTGCTTCTCTAATTTGTTTGTGTTATCAAACCTTATTTTAAAATAATTTATCTATTTTTGACTTTATTTTGGTATATGATGAAAGGTGTTGGTCTATGCCTAATTTCTGCCATGTTGTTTCCCAGTTTTCTCAGCAGTTTTTTTTCAAATAGTGAGTTTTTCTAAAAGCTTGGATAGTTGGGTTTGCCAAACACTAGGTTACTATAGTTATTTACAATTGCAGTTTGAGTGTCTAATCTATTTGATTGGTTCTCCACTCTGTTTCTTAGCTGGTACCAGAGGGTCTTGATAATTACTGCTTTATAATATTGTGATGACATTACCTAGCTTTCTGTCTCGGTTTCTATATATTTAAGTATATGCACCTCTACAGTAGATGCAATTAATATATAATATGTAGCTTTAATATTATATTTTATATATACATACTAATTAAATGGAAAATACTGTAATTTCTGGAATTTTTCTTTCAGTCTAGGTCAGACTTCTTTTGATACCTCCAAACAAGATTATATGATGAAGTAAATCATAGAAAAAACTTTAAAATATAATTTTGAAGCATTTTTGAAGAAATTGAAATTTACTAATGATTTCTTGCTATTATCAAGCCAGTTTCCCAGTTTTATAGCAGGTATTATACAGGGAATTGATACTGTAAAGAAGTCTTTCAGTACTAAAGTATTATCTCTAAATCTCTTAAAATAAGGTTCTTTGTGAGGAAAAAAAAGCATCCCTTAATAGCTAATATGCGAAAATTCATTTTCTTTCCAGCTTGGAGAGATTTGATCAAGGAACCATTGGAAAGTTGTGCTTTATTTTCTGGGCCATTAAAATCTTACAGTTTTTAATGTATCCCACAATTGCAGAAAGAAAATGACTCTGCGTGGCAAGGTTCTTGATTTCCCTTAGATTGTATAGTGAGGCAGGAGAGAATTAATTGGCTTGTATGGAAACTGTGTTCTTGTAGTATGCTCTTATAGCATTCCTTCTTCCTTCCCCCTATTCACAAAATGTGCAGGGGAAGCTATTTCAGAATAAAGGGCATCAGAGAATATACAGACTTTTGGGATATCACTTGTTTGGGACTTGGACCATATGAAAGAGTAGATCATGGAAAAGCCCTGCAGTGCATCTCTGTTCCTGAAGAGAGTGTCATTTCTCTCTTGTACTGCTTTGGGTTTATGGGATCTTTGATGGCTAGGAGGTTGAACATTAAATTTATTTGCAGTTGTCTTTGTAGTCATCCATGAAAAATAAAGAAACCTTTTATTCTGCAAATTACCAACTTTGAAGATCATGAAAATAAAATTTCCCTTAGGATCATTGGACCCTCTTTTTTGGGGGGGTGCTATTCTTCTGATCCAACTCTGAAATAGCTTTTCCTTTTTTGCTATTAATTATAATTACTATGAGAAGGCCAGGTGGTACAGTGAAATGGGGCCTGGACTTGGAGTAGGAAGCTTCATAGATTTACAGATTAAGAGTTAGGTACAGTTTATAAGCAGCTAAGCATCTCTCTGTGCTTTAGATAAGTCCCTAAAACTCTTGAATTGCAAAGAAGGGGCCAATCTGCATTAATAGAAGGAAATTCTCCACAGACTTGCTTACTTCGATGATATGTATACATGTTCAATAAATATCCAATGAATGGAACTGAATGAGGAAAAACTCCATTGAACATTAAAAAAATCAACCTTTGAAAAAACATTTTTGGTTGTAAACATTAAAATAAAGTAAAATAATTAATTTTAATAACAGTTCAACAGCTACTAGAATGTTCACTCTCAATATACTATGAGAAATGCTGTTTTATCTGGAAGTTTGAGCTATCGGCATTATGGCAGACAAAGAAAGGCCAGCTTATCTAGGGCCGGCAGTGTGGAGATTGAAAACTGCCACCAAAAACCCTGAGGCTACTTTGAACTGTGGCTAGAAGCCCACTAGCAGATTTTGAGGGTCATATGGAAGTAGAAATCATTACTGGAATAGCCAGAACTCAAACCACTTAGGGCTTTCATAGACTAAAGTGAAGACTGCAATATTATAAGAACCATATTGAGAACTAAAGACAAAGAAGCACTATCCCTTCCCAAATAGTATGTGATTAATTTCTTTATAGTCTTAGAAATGACCTGTAGGCATCTTCATATGAGAGGTTGCCAGTGAATATGGCAGATCTGTGCAGGGGAGGAAAGAGCTGCCAGGTCCTTCAGCTACTTATCCTGGTTCTATGTTTTTAGCCAGTCTTTCCTTGCCATTGTTAAAAAATGCTGTGGCTGTTGACAGTTGAGTCAGTTCAACACTCTCTTACCATCTCTGTTGGGAGAAAGAAAGCAGGACTTTGGACCCTCCTGTTGCCTACTTTTCTTTTCTATAAGGCTCCCAGTAGTACATTTGTAAGTGGTTTAACAGCTGGTAAACTGTTGAGACCACTGGGCTGTGGTGGGAAGTAGATTTGTTTCTTCCAAATATCTGCACTATGACGGATGTAATGTAGAGGAGTAGTCTGTAAAGAGATAAGAACATTCCCACTATGGAATTCCTGCTAGTCCAATTTAAAGGGTTAAGAACAGCCAAGGATTAAGCACTGTACTTATTGCTTATTCCCTAGTGACAGAAGTTAGCTAATCTTGGGAAGAGCCCAGTACCAGAGCATTTTTTTCTCTCCTTGCTGTCAAATTCTGATTTTCTTGCTATTAGTGAAAGTTTGATGGGAGCACTATTAGAAAACCATTTTGTTTCTTCTTGCCAGTATTCAAAAGAGGAGAAAGATGGAAGAGAAAATTAAATAAAAGTTTTTCTATGTTTCATTTCATCACATAGTCTTGATTGGAGCTATCACAAAAATTTTGATCCAGAGTGAAAGAAAAATTCAAGAAATTACAGAAAATTTCTGGTTAATTAGTAGTGGTCTGCATAGATTATTTGGTATGAGTCTCCTATTTCTCCTATATATAGCTTGTTTGTCCACAGATGTTTGCATGCTGTCTCTCCCATCAGATTGTAAACTTCTTGAAGGCTGGGACTTTTACCTTTCTTTGTATACCCAGTATCTGGCAATGTGTCAAGCATGTAATAGACACTTAATCTATTTTATTGACTGATGGACTGAATAATCAACAATGAATTCACATAGGGTCTTTCATCACTGCATTTTAATTTTAGTTTTGTTGATTTTCTCAGTAATCTGAAAAATGAGATTGTGGCATGCAAAACATCTAGTATATAAAGAATTGGATCCTGATCTGCCAAGCCCTGCTTTGTCTTCAGATAATAATGGTTCAAATTTATAAGTCATTTTAAAGTTTGTAAAGCCCTTTATAGACATCTTATTTGATCCTCAATAAATAAAGTAAAACAAATAAATCAGACCCTGTGAGGCAGATGCTGTCAGGCTTTCCAATCTATATATGAAGAAACTGAGGCTTAAAGAGGACAAGTGACTTGCCAAATGTCATTTAACTAAAAAGTATTGGGAACTTTAAAAAAGAATAATTTCTCAGTTCCATCCTCTTCCAAGAATAATTTAGTTCTATTAAAAATGCCACACTATGTTTACTCATTATTCCAGAAAACCCCCAGTTGTCTTCAAGAGTAAACTGGATATCTCAAAAGTGTGTCTAACATATTAAAGAGTTTATTGAACCATAACAGGGCTCCCTAACTAAACTTGTCTCATTGTCCCCATGGGGGGAAAATCATTAGTTAAGGGGATAAAGTTTCAGGAGGAATAAGGGTTCCTCCCTGTCCCCCACCCCTTTCTCATTTCTCATTCTCTATTAATTCTACTTTTGGAGAAATCCTGATTTGATTAATCTAAATGGTATCTAAGAATGTAGGCAATTTCCAAGATTTTATGATTTTGTATTATCAAATAAGTCATTGACAGTCTAGAATTAGTCAGTGATGATTGTAAAACTAGAAAAATGACTCATGGTCCTCAGATAAGAATTTGTTTCATTAGGAGCTATGCACACATTCTACATGTTAAATAAGATCAATTTAAAAAGACTTTATTATATTTGTTGCATATAATAATATCAGAAAAAAATTTTATCACTGTCAAACTGTTTCACAGCCTCTTTGCCTTTAGCCTTTCCTTATATTAATTTCTCTGTCATTTCCATTCAAATTCATCATTACCATAGATTGATATATGCTGTAATATGAAGCGGAACAATATTATTCATTCAATTTTTATGGAATTTCAACCCATTAAAATAATCAAGCTTAAATCTATTAGCTTTTATTTTAAGAGCTCTTAAAAAACCTCATAGTACAATAATGGTTTCCAATATAATACATGTGTGATGCCCTGAGAGCTAGTTTTCAAATTTGCAATCATTTCTCCTGTGCATTGTCAACTTATTAAAGGTTAAGGGAAAGGCTAAAGTTTAGTACTCTAAGCTACAATTCAGTTGAAAAAATAATTGCTACTGAAGGGTTGACTATATTGTCCTCTTTACTGTGATCTGAGTTGCATCTTTTTAATGAATTGAAAGGCTTTTTATCTTCTCAGAGATGAGTTCAGGGTTCAGAAAACATTGGAACCATTGAAGATTTTCCTAACCTCTAATATCCTGTGAAGAGCAGCCTTTCCCTCTTTTCTCATTATAATTTTTAGTGTAAATGATGCTCTCAACTTATACTACTGGGGACATTTCAGAGCACTGAAATTTATGGAGAGGGAGGGAATAGAGGATGTCAATATTATTATCATCTTTTTTTTCTCTTTTTCCCTCTCTCCTCTGTTTCCTTGTTTCTGTCTCTCCATCTGTTTCTCTCTGTCTTTCTGTTTCTGGCTCATTTATATCTCTAAAAAGCCTGCACAGTGGCTAGTTTTGAAAAAATCAGTCTAATGGTTATTAAAAACTGATATTGCTGAATGGAATGAATCATTGCAGCTATATTGATTGTCCAGTCTTCTGAGTTAAGCATTTTGAGAATTAGGCATGGACCCCACTCTCCTTTTGTTTTTTTCTGGGCCAGTTTTGCAGTTGCAGAGTGGTCTGATCTGAATTACCTCTTGCTATACTGGTCAAGTAGTTCACAGAGAATTCTACTTTAACTCAAAATAATATAAATGGTAAGAATTGGCCTGTTTGAAAATGCATTTCTATTTTCTAGTTATAAAGATGATTTTTCCAAAGGCCTCCAGTTTTGACATGATTAAAAGTCATCCATATGCAATGTCTGGTTCAAAATTACTCTATTCATTCCTTTAGGCAGACATTTCTCTGTATTGCTTGGGTGGTTTCATTTACCACCAGATGATCTTCACTTGCAAAATATGCCAGTTTTATCAACACTCCCAGTTTGAGGGGTTGTACGTCTATGCTTAAATAGAAGGGTTCCTGTGCATGCAGTGGGATTCATGACTCATAACTTGTGTTTCCCGCATTTCAGAATCATGACCCTTAGAGATGAAGTGGAAGCCATAGCAGTAGACAGCACAACTTGCATTAAGAAGAATGGGTGGTACGGTTAAAAGATCTGGACTGAGTTATGTTATCTGGATTTAAATTCCCAGTCTTGTGGGGAGCCCTTAAATAGATTACTTATTTTTTCTGAGTCTTTTTTTTTCTCATTTTTAAAATGAGCATGTTGAACTAAATGGCGTTTTAGGTTCCTTCTAGCTCTAATTTTGTCCAATTTTGATATTTTGTGCAAAGTAAAAGAAATCTAGCTTTTCAAAGACTACATGATATCCAAATTATTTAGTAAAGAGTCTTAGTGGTGCCAATCTATAAATCAATAAGAATTTATTAAGCGCCTACTATGTGCTAATCACTGTGAGACATTTGGGATAAAAATACAAACAATAAAACAATCCCAAATTGCAAGGAACTTCTAGTCTAACAATACCAGCTTTATATCATCAAGGAAACCCTGGTCAGAAGAACCAATATTTTTTTAACCCTTGCCTTCTGTCTTAGAATCAATATTGTTCATTGGTTGCAAGACAGAAGAGAGGAAAGGGCTAGGCAATGAGGGTTAAGTGACTTGCCCATGGTCACACAGCTGGGAAGTGTCTGAGGCCAGATTTGAATTCAGCATTTCTCATCTAACTCACTAATCCACTTTGCTGCCTCTAATACAATAAATGTCTATCAGTGCATATATATATATATATATATATAGTTTAATAGTTGATACTATTAAATGAGTTTATATAAACTTTTAAGTGTTCCAAAAGACTTAGATCAGTTTTAAGCTCTTAAAGATAGAAAGCATAAATATAGATGTACAAATATAAGTATGAATGCATAAAGAATATGTGAATATGTTAGGCCTTTATGTATATATGCTTTATATTTATATATGTATATGTAAGCTTTTAATCTTTATATATAAAATATATACCCGTATATACTTTATATATGTATATAAATATTATATATATAAAATCTTTACATATGTGTAAGCTTTTAATATTTACATATATAAAGTATACATATACTTTCCATATATAGATAAGCATTTATTATATACACACATTAAATTTCATATATGTAAGCTTTAAATCTTTATGTATAAAGCATGTATATGTATATACTTACATGTAATCTTTACATATAGAAGTGTTTAATCATTACATACATATATACAAATCAAACATATGTGTATACTTTATATATATGGTCTTCACATATGTGTTTAATCATTACATATATAATAAAGTGTGCAGTGTATATAAGTTATTTGCTTATATAATCTTTACACACATATATTATATATATATGCTTTTCATCTTTTTAATAACTTAAAACTGATATAAGTCTTGCATGTGAATGTGTATAAGCTACTAAACTTAAAGTTGCACTATATAATAACTTCCCTTCTCTGGGCTCAGCACAAGGAACTCTGACTCTGCTGATATATACAAATCTATTTATTAATATTTAGTAAAAATATACAAAAGTAAGGATAAGGAAAAGGATTGCTAATCTAAGGGAAATCTAACTGCACCCCAAACCCTGGTTCCACAAGGAACCACTTCTTTCCTGGGGGTTAGCCAGGCTAACTTACAAATTCCTATTTTAACTAAAAAGCCCTATTCTACTTATCCTTACTAATAACGTGATCTATAGTCCTTAAATAGTCTCTTCAATTTACAAGTGTCTTTGTGCACACTCATCTGTCATAGATGAAAATGCACAAAGACAATCGTCATCCTCGGTTACCGAGAGACTATGACTACTACTATCATCTTCAATTTAACAGTGATAAAAACCAGTTGACTGAGAGTCACTAGAACAGAGTGGTTGCTCTTAGGTAACCCTCAGAGTTTACAGCACAGACATAGTCTTACTGATCTCCAAAAACTTGATGAAACAGTATACTAATATATACAAATAAAACAACAGCTAGGGCTTCTTCTCCTCCTCTCAAGCCCAAGTCTCTGGTCAGAGAGAATAAGAACCAGGCAGCTTTTTCTTTCACTTCCTCTCAAAACTCAGGTATCTGGTCAGAGAGAAGAGTTGACCGCAGCTCTTTGGTTGTCAGGAAAAGCAACTGCCACTGAATTTCAGTTGGCTCTTTCCAGCTCACTTCTCGGCATTCTAAGAGAACCTTACTTCCAGGTCTTACCTTCCACTCAATGCTAAAATCAACCTCTTCAGTCCTTATCCCTAAACTTCTATACTAAATCCAAATTCCTATTATAACTAAGACTTTGAGGATGCCTTGTACATAGCTAGATCTATCTAATAGTCTCCTTATAAAAATCCATATCTATTATTTTGTTGTTTTTCAGTCATTTCCACCATAGCTGACTCTTTGTATTGCCCTGTAAGATTTTCATAGAAAATATACTGGAGTGCTTTGTCATTTCATTTTGCTGCTCATTCTACAGGTGGGGAAACTGAGGCAAATAGCATTAAGTGACTTGGCTAGAATCACATCCATCATCAATGGATAGATGTGAATATGAACTGGATATGAACTTATGAACATGAGTTTTCCTGACTCCAACCCCAGCAACTCTATCCTAGCTGCCTCTATATATGCGTGTGTATAAATTTATATCAACATAGAATCTCCATTTGTTCCATCTGTTCCATCAGCTTTATGAAATGTTAAAACTATTACATATAATTTAGATGTGTAATTCCTGTAAATTCTTCATATTTTATATCTAGAAAGAAGGCTTTTCCCCCATAATGTGGTCAAATTGGACACAGACATGAAAACTGCCTGCCTAATCACCTAAAAGACTTCATGAGTGTGATGCATACAGCAAAACCCTGGTCATACTCAAAGAAAAAAATCCTTATTAAATTTTATTTCTAGTCTCTTTAATTGCTCTATAAACACGTGTGTTCGAATGGCATTATAAAAAAACTTACACTTGATTCCCCTGCTTTCTAGTAACAGAGGAAGGCAATTGTTTGTGCCTCCCCAGAGTTGGACTGCTGCTAAATAGAAACTGCTCTGTGGCACATTGGCTCAGGGCTAATGATCTTTACTGCAGGGAATTGAAACTCTGAAGGGGAAATGTGGCATCATTTATGTAATCATGAACCATCTTACACACTCTGCCAAAATCAAGTAGTTTTACAGATAGCTTATAGATGCACGATGGAATTGTGAATCTGATAAAAGTGATAAAAATTGTGTCCACGGGAAAATTTTTGTTTATTTTAATCTGGCAGCCTGAATTTATGCTTTCACTAATGAAGGAACTCTTATTTCTAAAGGTGTATGGGTAAATCATCTGAAATTTAGGATCTTAGAGAGTTGCCTGGTCCATCGAGAGGTTAATTGACCCGACCATCCTCTCAGCCAGGGTCTATCAGAGGCAGAACCTGAACCTGCACCTTGCCAACTCCAAGTTTGGCTTTCTGTCCATAATACCAGGCAAATTTACTGATGAAGTCTAGGTTTCTTTTGTTCTTCCTTGAAATACTTACTTGGCTTTGAATGCAGATGCTGATATTCACTCATCTGTAGGGATTCCGTCTATAATGTTTATTCCTCTTCTGAAGTCAATTTGATACACTGAAAGAGAACCAATTCCTTTATGTAACCTGAAGTTTTTAACTTAAGACCATCAGAGCACCTCTTGGGGGAATTTGATATTGGAGCCTAGCTCTGTTAGAAAATATAATTATGGCACATCAGTGTTTCCTAGGCTCTTTCATTCTGTGATATACTTTGAGATGTCCCTAAGGCACACTGACATAATAGAAGTTGGAATGGCTTACAATTCAGTTGAGTTTCTTGTCTTCTCATGGAGTGAGGAGAGATTATCAGTCTCATAGTTCAAATAATGAAGAAAGAAAACTATACGATGATGGATTTAGGACTAGAGACCTTAGAGATCATTTAAGCACACTCCTCTTGATGAAAATAAGGAATCTGAGATCCAGAGGAAAAAAAAAGGAGGCAAAAGGGGAAACTGAAAAATCAAAAGCAGAAGAAAAGAAAGAGAAAAAGAAAACAGAGAAACTAGATATGAAGTAGAAGTGTGGGTCTGTGCATTTAGTTTAGGAATTGGATAATCTTGATTCTTCAACTAAATAATTATATGGATTTGAGGATGTCTCTTCATAATCTCTCTGTCCGGAATCTCTGCATCTGGAAAATGAGGGAGGTTGACTTAATCATTACCTTGAAGGCTCCTTTTAGCTCTAATATTCTATGAATCTTTGTTTTTGTTAAGTGACTTCTTAATAAATGATCTTTGTGATTCAAAGTTGAACTAACTATAAAAAGTATGGCTTTACTCAGGATTATCTGAAATTTAGAATTAAGGATCTCTTTTTCCCAAAAACCTTTTAAGATTTTTTAATATATAGAGAAAGAGGGGGCAGCTGGGTAGCTCAGTGGATTGAGAGCCAGTCCTACAGATGGGAGATCCTAGGTTCAAATCTGGCCTCAGCCACTTCCCAGCTGTGTGACCCTGGGCAAGTCACTTGACCCCCATTGCCTAGCCCTTACCACTCTTCTGCCTTGGAGCCAATATATTGATTCCAAGACAGAGTTTTAAAAAATTGTTTAGGCCATAATCAATGGGCCATCAACTAGTAAGCAGACCTTGGACTAATGAATTTCATTGGACTGTGCAGGAATATTTTGTAATGCATTCCTGGAAAAGTCTTTGAAAAGCAGAATATAAAAACAGAAAGAAACAACAACAACCAGAAAATCAGCTTTTCTCCTCTACTCCACATTGTCTCAAGTGCAGTTTCTGTTTTACCCCATCAGATAATGCTCCCATGTAGGTATGATGAAAAAAAAATCTTTGGATTTTCCTGATAACTCTTTCAGAAGCTGATCAATCAGCAGTTAATATCTAAATCAGCATCACAGAACTGAAAGGCTCTTTATCAAAGCCAGTATTTTATAGAAGAGAGAATTGTGGCCCATAGAGGCTAAATGATATATGTATAAACTCTTATTATTATCCTGAGAAATGCAAAAGGTGGCTCCTGCCATTGTAAGCCTGCATGATTTTACAATCTCGTTAGGAACACAAAATTAGAAAATGATAGGTAATATAATTATGCAGTAAATTGTTCAGTGTAGACTGTAAATCCTATAGGAGTTAAAAGGCACAACATAATGAAGATTTTGGAGGGTTTAGGGAAGGCATTCTGGAAGAGATGGGGCTTGACTTGGGACTATGATGGGCATTGCAGGATGGGTAGGTTTATTAGAGCTAACAGACATAGTATAATGGAGGAAAAGAAAAACTAACTAACTAAATAAATGTATCTAGAATCTGAGGATCTGTGCTGAAACCACTTTTGTTACTTTCTTCTTTTATGACCTTAGGTAAGTTACTTAATTTTGTATCTCTGATTTCTGCTTGTGCAGTCCTTTCCTGGCCCAGATTTATGATTCAAATAAAAAAAAAAATCTGTTTGTTTGAGGAAAGTGAGATCCCAGGAGATTAAGCGACTTGTCCATACTCACAGAGAGTAACAGAGTGAGGATATTTGTGAGCTCACATCCTTTGACTCCAAATCTTTCCACTGTGCAATAGACAGAGGGGAGAGAGGAAGATATTCCTACTGGCTAGAGCAATATGTACAAAGACATTGATGTGCAAAGGAGATGGTGCATCCTAAGTGGTACAGTGAGATCAGTCTGATTACCAACAGTCTATATTGAAAAGGAGTTAAAAAATCAGAATGAATAGGTAAGGTGAGGTCAGACTTTTAGAGGGGCTTCAGACTGCAGAATAAAACAGAATCTATTCGTCAGTTCAGTCTCTAGACTGAGACTAGTGTGAAGAAATTGTTAGATGTGATTATAGGAAGACAAGTTCAAACTATTTCAAATGCCTGCAAGCTATGTTATTTTGGACAATTTAGCCTCTCTTGCCTTCTTTCCACCTCTTTAAAATGTGAAAAATAATAGCATTAATAATTGCATTCACAAGATTTGTTGGGGAAATCAAATGAGATGTCAGTTGTTTAGTCATTATAGTCATGTCTGACTTCATGATCCCATTTTCTTGGTAAAGATACTGGGGCAGTTTGCCATTTCTTTTTCATTCTCTTCCTTCCTCCCTCCCTCTTTCTCTCTCTCCCCCCCTCTCTCCTTCTTTCTTTCTTTCTTTCTTTCTTTCTTTCTTTCTTTCTTTCTTTCTTTCTTTCTTTCTTTCTTTCTTTCTTTCTTTCTTTCTTTCTTTCTTTCTTTCTTTCTTTCTTTCTTTCTTTCTTTCTTTCTTTCTTTCTTTCTTTCTTTCTTTCTTTCTTTCTTTCTTTCTTTCTCTTATTTTATAGATGAGGACACTGAAGCAAACAGGGTGAAATGACTTACCTTGAGTTCCACCTATAGTAAATGACTGAAGTCAGACTTGAACTAGTGTCTTCCTGATTTACATGTCTCAGTACTCTATCCCCAGAGCCTCCTAGCTGCCCCCAAAACTTGCATGGAGATATTGGGGAACCCCAGGAACTCATGCAGAGGAGAGACCTGTATGGAAAACAGTTTGTGAACCTGAGTGCTATCTAAATGTCAGTACTCAGGGAAGATTGCTTCAAAGACCAATACCTTCAAACACAATTTTTAATCATTTCTCTTTTAATGAAACCTGGATTGAAACCAAATTTTAGGATACACTAAAATGAATATTCATTCACTGTAGCGCTGAGGCATGAGCTAACTCCTGTATTCCCCTTCTCCCTTGCCACACCCTGCTCTCCTTGTTTCCTATGTTCCTTCCCCTGAAAAGGATTCCTGGTGTATTCATCTATCTACAGACCCAATAGCCAAGAACCGAATTACATTGGTGCCCTCTGCTGGGTACATATTGGAAATTCACCAAGATACAATGGCGTGCTGGCCTGTTCTATCTAATACAGAGGCTGGCTTGGTGATGATGAGCCTGGACAGCAAGCATGTTCAATTGGTCTTGGTTTGTTATTGGCTGCTCATTTAGGTATTTTCTTGCATCAAAGCTGGTTTCATTAACCAAACAAAGTAACTGATTTTTTTTTTTTTTATTGTGAGCAGCTTGCCAGCCAATTAAAAAAAAATAGCCCAAGAAAAATGGTCCTTTTCCCTTGCACTGTATCCTGACAATTTAGGAGCCAGACATTCTTTTTATTGGGTACAATACTATGAAATTTTAAGTAACAGCTGCCTAATTAAAACTTGCATTAGTGGGCTCTGTGTGGGTGGTGGCCATCTTGCAACAGAATACTGCCTCTTGAGATGCAAGTGTTAGACACTAGAGTCATTCTTTCTTTGATTGGATTATTATTTCATTTCAGTGGTGGGGAAAACATTGGTTGGAACTAAACTTCATAGCTTGGAAAATCAGCATTAATGATCTAAGGCTAAATTAGATTTACAGTACCTCCTCTTGTCTTCCTTCAGTGACTGGCTGATTTTCCAGCTAGAGATTAAATTTTTTTTTCATTATAATTAAGGCATGTATGTGTGTGTGTGTGTGTGTGTGAGAGAGAGAGAGAGAGAGAGAGAGACAGAGAGAGAGAGACAGAGAGAGAGACAGAGAGACAGAGACAGAGAGACAGAGAGAGACAGAGAGGCAGAGAGAGAGAGAGAGAGAGCTAGTTAGCATTTACTATTTTGTAGGTGAAAGATCTAGGTCTCACAGAAGGTCATTAGATATTTTTAAAATAAATCAGAAAAGTATAGGCAGGAGCTAACTGGAATAGCCCTTTCTAACTTCTGAGTTCATTTTTTTATGGGATCAATAATGTGTCAGACTGGACACGGAGGTCTGCCTTTGGTTTCCATAACAACTTGCCTTATTGAAAGGCTGCAGGCACCATGAATCCCCAATTTATCAGTCTTGCAGGGCTTATTAATGGAGACCAGAACCACACAGAATCAGACTGCTCATTACTGGCACGTGCCTGCTGGCCTAGGGGGAGGGGAAGAGAAGGAGAGATTGGTGAGGTTGTATTTTATAGTTCAGATGAAGAGTAACTGGCACACAGAGATAGCTTTAACCAACTTTATTACTATTCACAAGGGGAGGAAGAAATCAGCTACTAACAGCAACAGTGTTTTTGGGTGACTTCCATGTCTGAAGTCGACAACACATTTGGTGGGGAGGTATCTATACTTCAGTCACATACTCAAAACCCTTCAGGACTGAAATGTATATATCGTTTGACACAAAGAACCAGTCTAACAATGAGATATTGCTCTGTTATCTATAAGACCAGTAAAGTGGGGATATTTTCTAAATGACCTCTGAAGGATTGAGTTGGGGGATGTAGAGAAGTTAACCCTGTCGGTACCATTTTAGCAAAAGGCTGGAAAGCAGACTATAGCTATATCAGCTAAATTGGTTTTCATCAGCTTATGAGAGGAAGTAAGGGAAATGTGTGTGGGTAGGTACCAATTTGTTCCCTTCTGGGGGTTTGGATAGGGATGGCACAGAATATTCTTTTGGTGCTGGCATTCATGGGAAAGGACTGGGTATTACTTTCTCCTGCCTCTTACACCCAATCCAGCTGGAGTTTGGATAAGCAGACCAGCTACTAGTACAGACTAGTACTTGTAATCTAGTCTCTTTTCCATTATCATTTCAAATTTTTGTCTGATCACAAATAGGTTATTTGCTTTGTCAATTCTAATAATGTTTTTCAGATTTTTATTTAATTTTCATATTTGGAGAGCTTTTTCTTCATTTGTACTAGAAATTTCTTAGTATTTATTACAACCATTCATGGATATCCAGATCACTCTCAACTTTTTCAATGATTTAAGTACCTCGGTCATGCTTTTTTCTTGTCACTCCATTATCCTCTATTGTTCCATAGAATTTGGGACCAAAGTTTCTTAGAAACCCCTCATTTCACAGACCAGAAAAACTGAGGTCCACACACATGTAGTTCTTTGCTCAATATCACATAAGTAGTTCAATTCAACTGGAGAGCCAAGATTTGAACTCAGTTCTTCCTTTTATGACACCATATTTCTACCTGTCTTGGAGAATACAAGCTTGATCATAGATTTGATCATATATTACATTGGATCATAGAATCGTTCAGTGTTTTAAAATCTAATAACTGCCTTCCCCACTTGGCTTCAATCACACTCCAGCATTGTCACAATTTAGACCTCATACTGTCTCCAAATTATACCATCTCCAAAAATTGGAATACTGGAATTTCATTCTTCCAATCATTCTATCTCTCCTCCCAGTCTCATCTTGGACCTACTGTTTTCCTAATGTGAATAGTCTTCAATCCATTTGTCCATCCATTCATATTTTTCTAAGTCCCTGCTCATAGCTTTAGTCTTCCACTACTCTGCAACTCCTTGCCTAATGACTTTCTTCTGTTTCTGTTGCTCAAAAACCTTATCTCTGGGCACCCCACAAAACTTGATTCTACCACTTCTACTCCAGGGCATCACTGGAACAGAATCCAATGGGTTTACCACACTACCTTAGCTGGCTCTTTGCTACTGCTGACTGAAAAATCTTTACATTTAACTTTATCACCTTCCTATTTAATTCCCCACTGTGACTCATTCCCCAATCTTTTCTTCTTGAGCCCCTAATCCTATCAAAGTCCTCAGAATTACAACAGATGACCTAGGTTAGGATAGGGATAGAAACTGGATCTGTAATTTCATTGATTTAATGAACTTTCAGGTGAGAAAACTGTACCAATGCTGGTCAGGACCTTCTTTGCAACTGATTTTATTAGAGAGAGATGTACAAGGCTGAGAGATTAAGTATCTTGGCCAGGATCTTATAAACCCATAAGTGTCTGAGGTGGGATTTGAGCCCAGGTCTTCTTGACTCTAAGGTTGCTAATCTCTGCTAGATGATTTAGCTTCTAATAAAATTAAGAAGATTTGAGACCAACTAATACAAGCTCCCTTATCTCTTTTCTTCCCTTCATCAATTTCTTTTATCATTTTAACCCTTCCTATTTCCCTGGACACAGAAGATTTATCCCTTTTTCTTACTAAGCTCAATTAGTATCCATGTATCCTTGATTCCTTTCCCTCCTGCTTCTTAGGACCTTGTCTCAGCAGCAATCTCTTCTGGACTATCTGGTTTTCCATTTCTCACTTATACGAAAGGCTCTTTCTTACCTTTCTTACATCCTGATCTCCTCAAAACCAAAAGATAAGTTTTCCTTGATTTTGTATTCCATTCAATTACCTTTCTGTCTCTAATCACCTTTACTATATATCTTAAAATTATTTATACCTGATGTCCCCCTTCCTCACTATCTACTTCAGCCTCAATTCTATCTGGCCTTTTCTACACTTATATACATCTTGGCAATTTCATTCACTTGTAAGATTTCTGCCTGCCCTATATTCATAGATGATACCCACATCTTTAGAACATTTGCATAAATGGAAATTACAATGGAAAGGACACTGGCTTTGGTGTCAGAGGATCTGTATACAAAGCTAGGATCAGTATACAAACTCTATTTCCACCATTTACTACCTGTAGCAAGTTGGTTAACCTTATCTGGCCTCCATTTCTCCATTTGCAAAATGAGGTGGTTATATTAAATGTCCTTTAATATCCTCCCTTACTCTAAACCTTAATCTTTGATCTTTTCTGTGCTTCCAAGATCCAAGCTAGGATCTCCATCTTCCTGATGATGCATCTCCCATGAATGTGCCCAGTTCACTTCAATATCACCTTGTCCAAGATTAAGCATATTATTTTTTCTCCAAAATTGATCCTCCCTCCAACTTCAAGTTAAATTAGCATGTATTTTGTGCAAGACTTGCTTTCTATCTGAGTCATCACCATTCACCAGGTTTCCTATGTCCCTGATCTTGGTATGTCTTTGTATCTTCTTTATTTAATTTCCAGTCATCTATCATGTTCCATTCTCTCACCTTTGCAACATCTCTTTCATCTAGCCCTTTCTTTTAATTTTCTCCTAGGACTTCACCTGGCACCTTGTTTTATGCCTCTCTCATGAACTTAATACTCATTTAGGTTTTCATTATCATCTGTCTAGACTATTGTAAAAAGCTTTTCTGGACTTTGCTGATGCTCCCTGCCCTCTTCATAGTGGTATCTGTAAAGATTAAAATTTAGGAATATGGGGAGACTGAGGCAGGTAGAAATTAATTTCTCTCTGCAAGGAGTGTTATATTTTTTTAGAGGTTTATTAAGGATTAAGGATTAAAGAAAATACAAGATAAGGAAAAGGCCAGAGGCCTAGACAAAACCTCACCTACATTATGGAAAGAGCCACATCTGCTCCAAAACGGAAATCCAAAAAAAAGCCAAAAACCTTTGCCACCAGCTTAAATCCTTCCTCGATCTCGGCCCACCTCAGAATTCCCGTGATATTACAAAGCATTTTGGGGAAGTGGAGCAAAGGCTTGTGGGGATTGTAGTCCTGTATTCTAGTCTATTTTTTACATATCACAATTATATTCCTAATTTATGATCTGGTCACTTTACTCTACTGCTCAAAAAGCTAAAGTGGTTTCCTATAAATCATGGGTAAGCAAACTATGGCTCATAAGACAAATTCATCTCATCATCTATTTTTTAGTAACCCACAAACCATTTTTAGCTTTCAGGCTATACAAAAATAGGCATTGGGCTAGATTTGGCCCATGGGAAAAAGTTTCCAATTCCTTACTATAAATTCATATTGCTCTGCCTATTACTTGAGGCTGTGCATAAATTGGCGCTGCCTCCCTTTCCAGCCTTAACTGCTATTATTCCTTCCTATGCAGTATATGTTTCAGCCAAACACACAATATACCTTGTGACATTGAGACTTAGGGTCTTCATTTTCAAAGCACTCTGTGCTCGTAATGTCCACAAGAGATCCTCATTTCTTTGAGCAATCAGGAATATTTTTCCCTTTGACATAATTGCTTATACTCACATATAATAAACAATTGTCTTCAAGAAAGTGGTGTCCTTCACCATGAACTCAGTGTTAGAAGGAGCCTTAGATGTCACCTATTCCAAGCCTTCCACTTTTTTATTAGAAGAGGAAAATGAGATCCATGTAGGTTGTGATGTGCCCAAGCATGTGGTAAAACTCAAGTCGTCTCATTCCAAATCCAAATCTAGCTCTTTCTGCTATTGATACTGACTGATGAGAAATGAGGAGTTATGCTTATTCAGATAATCTGATTATTAGAATGTTACCATTGGATAATTGGACCATTGAACCATAGCTTTAGAATCAAGATGGATCTTGGATGTCTTCTCATCCAACCCTCTCACCATAAAGATGGGAAAAGCAAGGCCAGTAGGTTGGGATAACATAGTGTCCAAGGTTACATGGCAATTCAGGGGCTGAGTTGGACTCAGGTCTTCTGGATCCAAATCCTAGTTGCTTCCATTTCCCCCCCACAGCCTTGAAATTTATGCAATTCCTTGTTATAGGATTGTGGTCTGTCCTTTCTGTGTCCTCCTCCTATAATGTTTTGTGCCCTTCTCTCAGCACTTTGTCACATTCTATCATTATTGCTATTTGTGCATGCATTTTGTTTTGGCTTGGTCACAAGTTGTTAACTCCTTAAGGAGAAGAACTAGTCTATTCTTTCCATTTTCAATAACATCAATATCTCAGAGTCTTGTGCAAAGGAAAATCTTCTTTTTGATTTATTTTTATCATCATGCAAAATACACTTCCATATTGGTCATTGTTGTAAGAGCAAACTCATATATAATCAAAATAAAACTGTACATATAATTATTATAAAAAAGGACTGCAACAGTTCTTTTCTGGAGGTGGATAGCATTCCTTGTCATAAGTCTTTCAGGACTGGCACAGAAAAATGAGTTAAGAATGAATGAATGAAATACAATAAAATAGACTGAGGTCTAAAACTGTGCCAAATTTAAATTAAACTTTTTATTTCCAAAGAGTTATCATTAGTTATTATTGGAATTCATTCATTGAAGCTACTAAATGGCATAGTGAATCAAATATTGAACTTGGAATCAAGAATTGTGTTCAAATTCTGCCTCAAACACTTATTAGCTGTGTGACCTTGAGCAAGTCATTTAGCTTCTCTCTGCCTTTGTTTTATCATATGTAAACTGACGATAATGGTACCTACTTCACAGATGTGTTATAAGGATCAAACCTTGAAATACAGTGGGCTCTAAACATCTTAGGACAGTTTTAAGCTTTTGGCTTTTGACACACCCTATATTCACAAAGAACCTTATGAATCTTAACATGCTATATGTGAACTGTTAATAAAAAATAGCTTTTATAAATAGCTCACACTTGTAGCTATTAATAATAGCCAGCATTTACAATGTGCTCTAAGAAATATAAAGTGTTTTAGCCAGGTTATCTAATTTCATCCTCACAAGCCTGGTTGATAGATACTGCTATTATCCCCATTTTACAAATGAGAGAACTGAGGCAGAAAGATGTTAAGTGACTTGCCCAGGGTCTCACAACTAGTAACTGTCCAAGACTAGATGTCAACATAGGTCCTCTTGATTTCATGTCTAGTGCTCTAACCACTGCCCTACCTAGTTACATCTATTGTGTACAATAAATATTACAGTGTTGATTTATGAAAGTGGCAGTTGATATTACAGTAACACATTTATAATCATTTGAGAACTTATTATTATAGTCTCATAGATTTTCGAAGTGGTACCTTTGAGGCTAATGAGCCTGTCCACTTAATTTTATAGAGGAGGAAGCTAAGAAAGAGGAGGTTAAGTGACTTCTTCAAGTGTCCCCAAGCAAACATAGGTCTGAAGAAGGATTTGAACTCAGCTCTTCCTGACTCTAAATCCAGCCCTCTAAGCCATCACACCATCTAGCCTTCATGGTAATTAGTCATTATTATCACCATTTTATAGCTAAGGAAATGGAGGCATAGAGAGGCTAAATCACTTGCACACATTCACATATCAGATAAATTTCTGAGGTAGAAATAGATCTTGTGTTTCTTCTTGAATCCTTTTTTTTTTTAAAGAAATTCTTACCTTCTGTCTTAGTAACAACATAGAAGGGCAAAGGATAGGCAAAAAAGGTTAAGTGACTTGCCTAGGGTCATTCAGCTAGGAAGTCTCTGAGGCCATATTTGAACCCAGTTCTTCCCAGCTTCAGGTCTGGCACTTTATCCACTGTGATACCTAACTGCCTCTTCTTCTCATCCCAAGTCCAACTCTTCCTATTAGACCATACTGCCTCACTCTATAGCCAGATTGAACAAGGTACGATTAGAAACCCAGCTCAATTTGCAACCACTTCATCTGTTTAATGGTGAAGTTAAGAATAGGGTGTTACGCAATTAGAAGGGACCTTGAGAAGATACCCCCCTACCCTGTGTCCTTAGAGAATTGTACATGTCATGTCAGATTGAAGAATGTCTGGGGTTTCCATCATCCTCCAGGAAAGGAAAATTCATAAGAGAATTGGGAGAAATTATTGAGAGACCGTCAGGATATTCTCTTCTTACTATTTCCTACTCTACTTCCCCTTCACATCTTGTCACTTTTCTTTACCTCAACACTCTGGACCTCCCATCTCACCTCAGGTCAGCTGGGGGGAAATGGCAACATTGCAGGCTCCACTAGACTAACCTATACTCCTGGCTTCACTGGCAGAGGAGGATGCTGACATCAAGACTGTTCCCCTCCAAACCACAGCACCAGACTGGACAGTTGGACTGTTGTTCCCGATTTTGCCTCATACTGGGATTTCCAGTCAAAGTGGGGGAAATCAGCCTTGTTTTCTCATGATAAAAATAACTCTCTTCAAATGAGAGGACCATTTGGGGTTGTTTAAAAACTAACAGAACTCCTGGGACTATTAGCTCTAATGTTCTAAGATAAATAGAGAGCATCTTTGAGAGAGAGAGAGAGAGAGAGAGAGAGAGGGAGAGAGAGAGAGAGAAAGAGAGAGAGAGAGAGAGGGAGAGAGAGAGAGAGAGAGAGAGGGAGAGAGAGAGAGAGAGAGAGAGAGAGAGAGAGAGAGAGAGAGAGAGAGAGAGAGAGAGAGAGAGGAAGAGAGAGGAAGAGAGAGAGAGAGAGAGAGAGAGAGAGAGAATCAGTTCTATGGGCCATATTGGCAAACCAGAGAGTGCCAGAGAAACAATTTTAGAGGTGGAAAGGAAAGGACAGTACTGGCCATCCAGTCCAATTGATTTAGTGGGTTCTACAAAGAATAATCTGAATGGGAAGAGTAAAGACAATGTCTTATAAGGAACCGAGACTTTAATAAAGAGAAAAGGAGACTAGAAGGACATGATAGCTGTCTTTCAGTATTGAAAGGGTTATCATGTAACAGAGGGTTTGGCCTGGTTCTAGAGGAAAAATGCGTGACAATTGCAGAAAAGCAACTTTAGGCTCAGTATAAGCGAATTTTTATAACAATTCAAATTATCCAAAATTGGAATGAGCTGCCTTTGTAGCTAGTGAATTCCTCCTTGGAGATTTTCAAGTGGAGACTGGAGAAAAGATTCTTGCTCAGGTATGGGTTAGACTGAGGTCACTTAATAGCCCTGAAATTCCAGGAATAAACAAGCCTTTGTCCTACCAAGAACTAACTCTGTTGCCATTCTGCTTTTTTGTCATCAAAGCAAAATTTTCAAAGCCTGAATATCTTAGAAGTTATCCTTCCTTTTTGTCTTTGTTCTGTTTGTCACTAATTAGAATTAACTTGATATTTGCATTGCTAATATTCCTGTTTTTAAATCTATTGATACTTCTCTTGGTTTTCAGTTTCCTTACTAATATTGTGAAGGTTAATCTGATCTGTGTGCCTCTTTGCAGGTGGATAAAGTCTCTACATATAGACCTTACTATAAAAAGATAGAAGGTCTGTGCCAGTCAGTTCAATTGATTTGAGCTGATGTAGATGAGGTTCTGGGTTAATTCTCTGCCAAGTCCGGTAAGCCTTACACAGAGAAAAGTTCTGCCTTGGGGCTCCATATAATATCAGTGATAAGAAGGAAATCTTCCAAATGTTGGCTGTCACAAGTGGAAATTGACAAAATTATGATAATTAGATTCAGTTCATTGCTACTATAAAAATATTTGAGGGGCCATGTTCTTCAGATGGTGGGCTGAAGGATAGCAAAGTGTATACTATATATTTACATACACACACACACACATGAGGAACTATAGTCTTGCAGGTAAGAATGTGCCAGCCCTTAGATGCCTGAGCTGGTGGGGAGCAGTGGTGTGGTACCAGTGCTTCCAGTAAGACTCTCAAATGGAAAAGATAAAGGAGCTATTGGTTGTGCTCATTTTCTCCCTGGGAATCCTTAAAGCCTTGGAGAAGAAGATGGTTAGAGGTAGGGAAGGGATGATGAGCAGTGATGAAAACTAACTTATGTATCAAGTGTTCAAGATCTATTGGCAGATCCAGAATTTCTTGTCAGGGATGACTAACTCTAGGAGTCTGTCTGTAGGTACCAAAAATTTTCAAGTTTGGGGTGTCCTTGGGGATTTTCCTAACAGCCATGAACTTCCAATCTTGCCCCCTTTATCTCATGTTACAAAGGGTTAAAGAATTGTTCAGAGCCAGCATGAAAAAATGGAAGAATCATTATACTTTGAATAGAGCCAGTGGCACCTTTTTTTTTTTCTATACTATGACCATAGATTACTCAGCTACCTCATCCGGTAAATGGACATAATAGCACTGAACACCGTATACCTTACAGAATTGTTGAAAAGTGCCAGAGTGGCAGCATATGAAAGCTCTTGGTAACTATATAGTGAAAACTAGATGTGAATCATTACTAAAATTATGTTCTCTCGTTTAGAGACAAAGAGATTAATACCACACTGAGAGGCAAAATTTCCTGGAATAGAGAGATTATCTCTCTGTATTCTGCCCTAGTCAGACCACATGGAGAATATTGTGTTCAGTTCTGGCCACCACCATTTGCAGAGGATATTGATAAGTTGCAGAAGCATGAAGAGGAAAACAACAAAAGTGATGGAGGCTCTTGAGTCTGTGTGAACTGATGATCAAGTGAAGGAACTGAAGGTGTTAGCATAAAGAAGATTGCAAAAGACATTATAGCAGGTTTCAGAAGGTTTGAAGAGCTGCTATATGGAGGGGGAATTTCAACTGTGTAGCTCGGTTCCAAAGTATAGAGCTAAGAATATTGGGAGCAAGTTACAAAAGGGAGAATTTGGGCTTGATGTCAGGAAAGCCTTTCTGTCCAAAACGGGAATTGTCTCCCTTGGGAGGTGGTGAATCCTACCTCAAGGGAGATCTTTGAGCAGAGGCTAAGGATCACATGTGATGTTGGTTGTAGAGGGGACTTTTTTCACTTATGGATTGTACCATGCTTAAGATTCTTTCCAGCTCTCAAATTCTGTGATTTTATGACTCACTGATTGTGGACATGGTTTCTCATTCTTGACTGTAGTATAGAGAGATGAGCAGAATGAAGACTAAGGTATGGAGGCCATGGCTGTAAAGAGCTGTTATTCATCTATGCTGCTCAACACCTGTGAAAGTAACAGATATTCTTGAAGATGAGAATTTCCTGTTTCTGTTGACTTCAGTAGACTAGTTGTTGACACAGCCTATTTACGGGGGGAAACTGTGGCTTCCCGAAAAAATGCTCTGGCACCGGCAGGGGGTTGATCGAAGCATAAAGAAACTTAGCTCAGCTCCACATCTCAACAACCAGTGTCCTGACACCTGCTGGGCACAGCAAATTTGTACCTTGTCACTGGGTGTGTAATGCCGATGATAGGAACAATAATGAGGTTAATGCTAAACATTCACAAAGAACATTTCCTCCCTTTTTTCTTGCTCTTCCCCTCTCACATCTCTCCAATACCATCAGTACTGATGTTTCCCACCTCCCTCTAACCCCCACCCCTCCGAATGCACCCACCCAGATCTCTTGAGAGTCATTACTACTCAAACCACCATCTAAAGTTAGTGGGTTTCTATGGCAACCAGGCAGCTGGTGTCTAGACACTGAGAGATGCCTTGCAATTGAGCTGCAAATCTAGCTTCCATCACACACTTCATCCCCGCCCCCACTCCCTTCTTCCCATTTTCTTGTTATTTACTGCAGGCATTAATGCTGACACAGGATGGAGTTTCCTTTTGACAGGCTATTAAAGAAAGGAAGGGTGAAAAATTCAAGTTTGCTACCTTGTCATACCAGTGAAGGGGAAGACTAGAGTGACAGACGCAGATATGCCATTTTCTTCCTTTCTCATAAAGAATCTTTATAAGATTAAGACATTTTTTAATGAGAAAACATAGACACTAGCCTATTGGGAGCCATCACCATCACCAACATCTTTCAGAGATGGTAAAAGCTGATTCCTGATTCTCCCTCAAGGCAGGACTTGGAGCCGATGATTCTAGACTGAAAATGGGTAGACTCATTACGCGGTCTCTGTACAATTTAATTTTCCCTTCCATAGGATGGAAGTTGTGAATTTAAGATCTATAACGAGTATTTGTTTTTGTTGGTGGTGAGTTGTTTTTAGTGATGTCTGGCTCTTTATGATCATATTTGGAGTTTTCTTGGCAAAAATACTGGAGTCTTTTGTCATTTCCTTCTCTAGTTCATTTGACAAATAAGGAAACAGTCAAAATTTTTCTTTTTTTAAAAAAAATTATTAGAATTTATTTCCAGGCATTTCATTTATTCATCCATTTATTTATGTACTTAACAGAATCCATTGGCTTAAAAAGGAAGAAGAAGGAGCTGGGCCAATGGTGATAGAAGCATTGCTTTTTTAAGTAGGAAGAATAGTCAAATAGCAAAGGTTCAGCCAATGACTTTAGACAACTTAGTTATCTCATCTGTTATATGGGGACAGTAATACTTCCACTATCTAAGACTGCTGCAAGGTGTAAATGTGACAGTGTGTGACATTTCTAACCATAAAAATGTGACTAGATTTATAATTATTATGACTATCTCTTTCTTGGGAAGAGAGGCATTATTCCTTCACTGAGAAGTATAATTTCTAAGAAGAAGATTATAGTCCCTCTATTCTATGCTCTATGAGGAATCCTAAAAGAAAAGGGGAAAAGCTGTAGTACCCTTTACTTTTTGGAAAGCAACTTAGTCTTCAGATGTATTGTAAGTCAGTCATTATATAGGTGTGCCTTCTTCCTGAACTCTAATAACATAATATCCTCAATAATAATAATAATATCACCATATTTATTTAGGAAGGACATTGAGCTAGAAAATATAAAGAAACAGAGGGCATGATTCCTTTCCTCAGAAAGCTTACAGTCCCTTTGGGAAATGAATACATAGACACAAAATGAAATAGCAGGACCAGGCAAAAAATGAGCTATAGGGGTTCAGAGGAAAGGGAGATCACTATGGATTAGGGAAGATGTTTAAGACTTAATGGTTCAAATGGGGAATTAATTTGGTTATCAAGGGAAGTATACAACTATGAGTAATGAGGAGGAAGAGGGTATCGCTTTAAAGGTACAGGTAGGGTCCCAATAATATGTTCAGGGACAATGTGTACAGGTCTTGGGTAGGAATGTAACTTGTCGGATAAGTTGGGTGGGTAGTGGAAGTTCTTGAAAATCCAGAGAAGTTTTTGACTTTTTTCCCTATAATTGAAGGTATGTCATTGAAGGTTTTTTCCTTTATCAGGGAAGTGATACATGACAGGTGGTATTGTAGGAATATTCATGTGAGCATGGTGGCAGTATGGATGAGATAGGATAGAATTTAGAGGCAGGAATCTTTATTCCAAGGTGATTATAGTAGTCCAGGCATGTTGTTATGAAGACCAAGAGTATGGTACTGGGGACAGAGATGAAGGGATGCACATTGTAATACCTCAACATGGAAATAAGTATATTTCACCATATACTTGATCAAGAGTCCTTTTTATTATATCCCCAATAAGTAATTATCCAGCATTTCCTTGAAATCCTTTAGTGAAAGAGAGCCAAATTAGCTTCCAAGACCATTTTATTTTTGATGGTAAGTTTTCTATACATAAAACCAAAATCTGCTACTCTGTAATTTTTACCTATTTCTCTTAGTTCACCTCTCTAGGTTAAAACAAAAGAGGTCTAATATATCTTCCACCTGATAGAACTTCTCTTTCTTGAAGACAATAATGATATGCTTCTCTATCTGTCCTCAAATATTCTCTTTCCCAGTTCTTTCAAATGAGCATCATATGACATACTCTTGAATTCCCTTCACTTTCCTGGTAGTCCTACCAGGGCTATCTCCAGGTTATAAAGGGTCTTTTTAAAATGAACCCAGAATGTGATCTAACAAAGGCATAGTAAAGTGGGATGATCACTTTCCTTGTTCTGAACAGCATTCATTCCTTAATTCAGCCTAATATTATATTAGTTATTTTGACTGTAATATCACACATCTATGGAATTTATAGTTCAATAACACACTCTTCCAAGATATTCTTTAGACCAACTACTTCATGCCATACCGTAGAAAAAAGTTTTTATGCTTTTACATTTATCCTTATTATAATAATTTTGTTATTTTCTACTTAAAAGGATGTTTTTGGATTCTGTCATCCAGCATGTCAGCTATCTTCCACATCTGTATGTTGTAGGAAAATTTATTGAGATTGTAATTTGTGTCATGATCCAAGACATAGAAAAACCTCCAACAAAAATGAGAGTCATTAAGAGACTGAAGCGCTGCCCTTATCCATGTCTTTAAATCTCTCCTCTGGTACATACTGGTTATTTGACCCTAGGCAAATCCCTTAACTTTCATTTCTCTAGATAATTTTCAGACTATAAGTTGCAAAGAAGGGGCTGATATGTATTTACAGAGGGACTTTCATCAATTGGAATTACCAGTATACTAGTTATACTACAGGTCCAATCTGTATCTATTAATAAAAATGTTATATGGCATAAGACTAAACTTAGATATCCTGGTACAATCTACCTTTCCATTAATGACTATTTTTGAAGCTCATTCAACCATCTATAGCTGACTTGCCTATTTCTTAGACAACATCTGCCTATCTTTTCTATAAGTACAGCAATTTTAAAAAGTCATTATAAAAAGTATTAGTGATATGTAGGTAAATAATATTTATAGTTTGTTCTGATCTAATACTAAAGTAACTTTCTAAGAGAGTAAATGGAATTAGTCCAGCATGACTTTTTTTTTAAGACATACTGACTTTTTGGGTGATTTTCCTTTTTTGATGTTTACTAAGCATTTCTTCAATGATATAATCTAAATATTTACCAGGAATTGATCAAGTTCATCAGCTTCTAGTTTATACACTACTCTCTTTCCCTTTCTGAAAATTGTGTTATTTGTCCTTTTCCAGTCCTATGGAAACTCTCTTCTTCTTCATGATCTTTTGAATATTAATTACTATGGCACAGTCATCATATTTGCTAGTTCTTCCAGTACCTTGGTATATAATATTTCTGGATGTGATGACTTGAACCAATCATGAGAATCCTCATCTCTTTACTTCAACTCCCCACCCATTAGCTATTTTTATTCTCTCCTTTCAAGTCAAAGGTTCACTTTCCTTGGCAAAGAAAACCAAAGCAAATTAAGGGTTAAGTAGATCTGCTTTCCTCCCTTTGTTTCTTATCATCATTTGTGAGACATTAAGAGAGAAAAACCAAGAAGATTTCTGCCTGGGTCTGAGAGGAGAAGAGAGGGAAGAGTAAAGGTTAACTTGAAGGTTTCTAGCTTTGGAATATGATGATAACATCAGGAAAAATAAAGAATTTCCAAAGGAGGAACTGATTTTGGTGAAAAGATGACAATTGCCTTTTTACACAGATGTGTACATGTAAGTGGTTTTGTAATATCAGCTGAATATCTAGATTAAAATGTCAAACAAAGTTTAAGATGGAAAACTAAAACATAATAAAAAAGATCAGTGCTAAAGATAGAGTTGTGGGAATAATTTGTTTCATTTGTTTTCTCTTCCACTCATCTTTTTCTCCTTGTCCCCATTGAGAAAGGAAAAGAAAAAAGAAGAAAAAGTCTTTGGAACAAATGTGCATAGTTGTGCAAAATAAATCCTCCTGTTGGTAAGGTCCAAGAATGCTTGTCTTCTTGTGTACATTGTTATGGAATTAATCTGTATAGAGATGATAGTGCCATGAGAGTAAATGTTATTATTCAGAGTCTATATACGGAGAAGAACAGAAGACTAAAGATTTATCTAAAGGATAGACCTGTAATAGGGAGTCAAAAGGAAAAAAAAGGTGATAAATATGTGGAGACTGTGTGAATAGCAGAAGAACTTAGAATGCTCTAGGTATCCTAAGAAGAAAGGATAATTAATACTAGACTATAGAAAGAAAATCTAGGTGAATAATGCACCTGCTTCCACACATTTGATGACTGGGAATAGTAGATGGTACAATGATTCGATAAAATGTGAAAAGTCAAATTGAAGGGAGTTACAAGATAAGTGGTGAGGAAATAGAGGAATAAGGATTCAGTATGCTTGGGGGCTAAAATAGGATAAAGGACTGAAGATTAAGGGGACTACTTGGGAAAGAAGGCAATGTTTCCTCTCAAACCCATAGGTGGAGTAATCCTATAGAGTCACTCATCTGAGGTTCAATCACATACTATCTTTTGAGGATCACATATCTAGAGGTGGTAGGGACTATAAAGAATAGTTAGTCTAACATCCCTCTTAGAAATGATGATTTACATATTTATTAGATATGGGCACATGTACATATGTAAATATAGGTATTTATGTATATATATATGTATGTATATACACGTGTGCCCCTTTTGCTAGGGATCATGTTTGGCTATGGGGTTTTTTGGCATAAGGAATAGCCTTTATATAGAGTATAAATGAACGAATGTCTTTAATATATTCACATAAGACACTGAAAAAAGGTACTTGCTACCAAAAATTGTGTTAAATAAATAGTTATTGCTTGGCTGGTTGATTTTTAAATTTTTATTTTATTTTTAAATCATTTTTTCCCTCTAATCTATCTTCCAACTCAAAAAACCCAACAAAATAAAAAAAAATAAGCCCAAAGCCTTCGTAACAAACATGCACAGCCAAGCAAAACAATATTGTTGGCTGGTTGATTTTGTATCCCCATAGCCTTCTTAATTATTTTACTCAACGTCCTGGAGCTGAGTGGAGAAGGATAAAACAAAGTTGTGGCAATTTCAACCTAATACACCTCTTTTGTATTCATGGTTCTCCCTTAGCCTCAAGAGCAATATTTTGGTTCCTTGGTTTTCAGCATCCCCACAAGCCTTCCTTTAATCATTACACTGCTCAGAATATGGTTATAAAAACATTATCATCCACTACAGCAGTAGATGATTTTTAGTGGGATATTACTAGGAACCTGTAGGAAGTTGGAGGATTTCTGCTCTCCATAGTCCAAAGGAGTTTCTTGATTCATTCTGCAAATGAAGCACATTATCATAAACTCATAAACTTTCAATTATACACATGCATGTTTATCTTGATTGTATACCAACCAGAGTATTAAAAAAACATAACTCTTGACCAGTTTTCTTATTCCTTACTTCTTCTAACATACCTACATCATTCAACTCAGTAAATATGTATTAAGAGTATATTATATGCTAGGCACTGGACTATTCCTGGGGGATATAAAGAAGAAAGATGCCCTCTGCCTTCAGAAAGCTTATAGGCTAGAGGGGGAAAGACAAAAACAAAGGACGATGAAAGGAGAAGTGGGGATACCACTCAGTGATTTTCAGGAAGTCTGAAGTCAAGCAGAGACTCTAGCTGGCTCCTCCTGCCTAAAAGCCTTCTCCTCCTACTGCTTGGTCAGTGTATCCTCAGAAAGCATTAGCCAGCTCATCACAAGACATTTAGAAAGGCCAACCTGCTGCAAAATGAGCATAGATAAAGCCAAATATAAATGACTTGAGGATTATGTGCTGTTTTGAATCAGAATGTATCTCCATTGTGCCACTAATGTTACTGCTTGTGTATATATGCTGAGGATTAGATGCACATTGTATCATGTGGAGAAGTTTGAGTTGGGGGGGGTAATGCATGCAGAAAGAGTGGCGTGTGCAGAAATGTCTTACATTTCTTTAAATAAGTAAGCCTAGAAATGGCCCCAAGCAGGAAGAGGATTATCCGAGTTGTGACATTACCCACACTGCTGCTGAGTATTAAATGAGGAAATATTTGCAAAGCACATTACAAATGATAAGTACTATTATAATTGTGATGACCCTGATTCACCTGAGCTTTTCCTTTATTCATTCTCACCTTTGTACTTTAGCTTCCAGGATACTAACTGCATTCTATCTTCCTGTTATTGCTCCATTCTTTCTTGGATTCTGGGGATTCCCACTTTACCCTAGTTTCTCTTAGTCTTAGCCTAGAAGGTTCATTTCATCCCCTTAGTGGACAGAGAAGAGTAGAGGGGAAAGAATAGAGAAGAGGAGAGGATAAAATAGAAAGAAGGAAAGAGGAGAAAGAAAAGAGGGAAGGTGAGAGGAATGCCCCAGACATGACTAATTTAGTCATAAATGCCTAGCATAGCTTCTGGATTGATTGCCTATTTCCATATACCTTGCCTTACTGCCATGCTGAATCTACAGAAATCATATAGGAGAGAAGCTATAATAACCAAGTAGTGTTTCAATGGATGAAGATGGGGATAGGGCAATTGTAGGCACTAGATATGTCCTAAGAAGACTGAATGGCTGCCAGCAGGATTCAGTTCAAAACAATTCAATTCAATTCATTCAACCAACATTATTTGATTGGAGCCTTCTCAATTCATCTGATCACTTGAGTTAAGATGAATAAACAAAGGGAACTTGGGCCAGTTTTCCCCAGCAGAAATGGAAAGGGTAAACTTGGGGGGGGGGGAGTCATCAAGGTATTTTGATATATCTTAAAAAGGGCTCAGAAAATTTTGATAAGGACATGGTATTAATTAGTCTCATGACAGAGTTATCACTTACAAATTCTTCTAGTATTCTCTGTGCCAAGACCTTGGGCAGCTTGGCTATATGGTTTCTCTCCATTTTTCTCAGTGCCTCTATTTGGTTTAGGCTCAAGAAACACTATGCCTTCCAGGGGATAAATTAGTCACTTAAAAACTTACCTTCTCTCTTAGAATCCATAAGAGTATCAGTTCCAAGGCAGAAGAGTAGTAAGGGCTAGGCAATTGGTATTAACTTACTTGCACAGGGTCATGCCACTTTTGAGCCCAGAACTTCCCATTTTAGGCCTGGCTCTAAGTCCACTGAGCCATCTAGCTGCTCCAATGGATCAATTTTCATCTCATCAGCACGAAGATCAACTCCCTCAGTTACCTTTGTCCATTTACCTGAAGATGGAATAGTAAACTCCTCTTAAATCCTTGTTTTGTAGAGGAATCCAAACTCTCCAGATAACTCCATTTTTCTATCAGTAACTCTATTTGGTTGAGACTTCCTGACTGTCACCCACTAGTACATGAATCCCCCTCCTCCTTTCAGCTTCCTTTTGTGTATTGTTTTTTCCATACTAGCCTAGAAGCTTTTTGAAGGCAGAGAATGTCTTTCTTTTCCTTATTTGTTCTCCCAGTGATTACATCATTGACTAGTATATAATAAATTCTTAATAACTTCTGTTAGCTGAATTGAATTGACTCCTTCAAGCACCACTTCAAGCCACACCACTATACACCTGCCCCGTACATACAAAAAACAGCCCAAGAACACCAGAAAGACACCATAGGCACACTGTTTTTTGAAAAATAATCCTCAACTGGTGTTGACATTTGTAAGGGCAGGCTCTTTCTTGCTCCTTCAGTTATGACAAACTCTGAAACAGCTCTATAATTTGGCTAACCTTCAAAAACATCAGCAGGAAAGTCCTGCTTCTTCTTGCTCTTATTATTGACTGCAATCAACCTTAGCATGGAAGAGAAGCTGTTGTATTCCTCTGGGTGACTGGCAGCAGCTGCTGCCTTCCCACCACTACAACTCAAATTCTGCAGATTTTTTTTTCAGGTAATGGAGTTATGCTTAGTTAGCAGGTTTTCCAAGTGTTATTGTGGTCTGGTTTTGTACAGTAACTTGGAAAATAAATCCTCTATTAAATTCCCACCTGTGTTGGTGGGCGCATCTTTCTTTTATCATTTCCTGTTTTTCCTTCTTGCTCAATTTTTTCTATACTACCAAGATATTTCTCACATTACCCAATTTGGTTTAATTTAACAAACTTTTTTTTAGCATTGATCATTAATAAAACACTGTATACACATTCTTGGAGAATCAAAGATGAAAAATTACATCGCCTTTTGTCTTCATAGTCTTTACACTTATATTCTACTTGTGAACCGAGCAACATGTACAGAATTAATTATAAAATAAGGCAGAGTGCATTAGAGACAAAGAGAAAAGTCTAGGTAAAGTACTCTAGGGCAATTTTGGGAGAGAGATAGAGAATACTTTTAGTTGGGAGATCTGGGAAGGCTTCATGTCGAAGATGATGCTTGAATTTTGAAGTAGGGATTCCATGAAGCAGATAAGGAATGAATGTCATACAGGCATGGGTGACAGACAGAGTAAAGGCACAGAGATGGTAGGTCATATTTGAGGAAAGGTAAGAAGGCCAGTTTGGCTGGACTATAAGATGAGTGGAAGGGAGTAGTATATGTTAAGATTGGAAAGGCATAAGGGAGCCAGGTCAGGAAAGGCTTAAATGGAATTTATATTTTATTTTAGAGAGATAGGGAGCCATTAGAGTTTATTAGGGGAGTAAGGTGTTTGGGTCAAAAAATTAAGTAAATCACATTGATAATTGTAAGGAGGATATATTGGAGGGGGGAGGGAGATTTTGAGAGAAGAAAATCAAATAGTAGACCATACCAATAATCCAGACAAGAGGTAATGAAAGTTTCAAATCAATTCAATTCAATTCAAATTTGTGAGTATGGAGAAGGGGATATATGTGAGAGATGTCACAAAATCAGGGAGATAAAGTAGGATGCTCTCACCTCCTTTTCCAATTGTACATTTCCTTGATGCCACTTTTTGAATGGAGGTCATTTTGAAATTTAGTGCAGCATCTTTAGGCCCATCATGTTGCCCTCTGGATTATCAACAAATTTAATTCCACAGAGATTATATTGTTCCAAAATTTAAGATCTAGGCACAGTTTCTAAAAAAAAGTGAGCTATGAGCTGTAAATGACTCATGGATAACTTGCTTTAATTTTAAAAACTAATATTCTTTGGGAACATATACCAATAGGAAGAACTAGGAAACAATCTTTTTGCTTTAGTCGACATTAACCAAGATAATTATGAGATCTGAGTAAGTATCCAGCTTTCAACTGTGTTTTAATACCTATGCCCAAAAAAAGAAAGGCAAGAGGGTCAAGAGTTTCACAAAAATGACTTAAGAGATAGAAAGTAAATAAATGCAAGGAAGGCTAACAGTCAATTGTACTTCTTTCTTTAAGCTTCTGAAGAATAATATCGGAGACGATACTGTAGAAATTGAAGAGTGCTCCAGCTCCACTGTATATTGCAGCAGGATTATAGCTAGACAAACAGATGTACAGGGAGAGTGGATGGATTGTGTGCCAGTGCATCTGACCCAAGTTCTGTATATGCCCATAGTTAGTCATAAGGGAAAACACTGACTGTAAATTTGATGAAACATGATACCATATCACTGTGGAACCTGAGTCTATGAAGATTTTTTAAAAATTTAAATGCTTTTTAGTCTTTTTTTTCACATTAACTTTATTTCTCACTATACCCCTCCCCATCCCACCCATATAGTCATCTCTTATAACAAAGAACAAAAAGGAAAGAGAAAAATAAAGATCCATTCAGCAAAACTAACCAACTCACCAATTAAATCTGATGGAACAGTGTCACAACAGTTGAGTGTCCTTTGATGATTGTTAAATAAACTGTTTGGACCACGTAACATGTAGTGTTCCACACCTTTAATACCTCACCTCTAGAAAGAAAGATGGATAATATATTCTGATATCTCTTTTTTAAAATGACCAAACATAGTCATTATAATTACTATATGCATATTCATAGGGCAGTCAGGTACTGGAGTCAGGAAGATTGCGTTCAAATCCAATCACAGACACTTAATAACTGAGTGATCTTGGGGAAGTAATTTAACCTCTTCTGTCTCAGTTTCTTCAACTATAAAGTTGAGATAATAAAAGCACCAACCTCTCAGGATTGTTGTCAGGATCAGACTTGGCATTCTGGGAGGAATAATGTTTTTAAATGCATAAATTAAAATTCATAAGATTACAAAGGAAACCAGTTATATTGATTATCAAAAATATTAAGAATAAACTTATGAAAACTAAATTTATAAGAAATTTTAAAATACAGGTCCATAGACCCTCATTTAAGAAGCCATCCTGCACCATTGTCTTTACAGAGCTAGAGATCACTTATAAGTCTACTTATCTCATGTCTTTCTGCAAAACCAATTAATGATTTTAGGCTACATATGCCTCTATGAGGATTTTTTATTTTCTTTTAGAAAGGGAAAACGAACACTTTTGATAATCATGGGCTCATCAGCTTTCCTTTGATGCTCAAATATCATAATAGAACATATCATCAAGCAATCAATTCTCAGTCACTTAGAAAAGCAAATAGCATTGTGGGGCAATCATTAAGACTCAGTACAGAATAATGGTGCTAGATCCATTTAATTTCTTTCTGTGGTATGATACTAGATATTGAAGACAAGGAGAAAGCAATATATGGTATCTTTGAACTTCCTATCACACTTGACCTTCAGATGAGCAAGTCAAGATGATGTATTAAGAAGATATGATGAAGGGAGGGAGAGAATTTAAAACTAAAATAAAAAAATGTAATTGGAAAAACTATTTAAAAAAGAAGATATAGTCAAAGGAATCCCATCCTTCCATGGGTTTCTTCCTAGCAGGAGATGGAGGAGGAAGTCTGTTCCTTTCATTCTACAGAGGAAAAAAGAATTGGAGAAATACAATTGAATCTGATCATATGCTCACTGTGATTGCAACATTTTCTCAGTGTTAAAAATTCAGGTGTTTGGATTCAACATTGTCCCCCTGGATTGAAATGAGGGTAGGTTTGTGGGTGTCTAATAAACTATGGCAATAATTAGCTATATGATTTCATTATTCCACCCCTCAGGCCTTATGTCACATAGTACATTTTAATGAATGAAATAAATAAAGCATTTTTCATGTTCAAAGTGATGTACAAGCATTAACTAATTAGTTTTCACAACACTTAGCCCATTTAGCCCAAATCCCCAAGCACACTTCCAAATTTACATTCCACTTTGCATCTGTTTGTGAACATATATCTTAGTAATTGATTTATTTATTGATTCCAAGTCTATTGATCCCCCACAGTGAGTTAGGCAATGAAAAACACTTAGAGGGCCCAGCCACTCAAAAGTAGAGCTGTTCTCTTAGCATTCACATCTGAAATCAACTAAAAATAGTACCACAAAAAACACTAAACAAAGGTTAATGTTTTCCTTTCCTTTTTAAAATTGAATGAAATACAGATTGAGTTCAAATTTTATTAAGAAAGTTATTTCAACACTCTGAAATATTTTAGGTACCTAGATTTTGTTCTTTCCTGCATGTGTTTATAACGTTTTGCACAAGGCTTTATTTTCCATTTTGGGGGATGTCAACTTTCATTTATCTTTTATTTAAGAAACTGTTATTTGATTTTAGCTTGTGTTAGGGTTCAGCTCATTAATATTATTCATTCTGGTTTTTGGTTCACAGTTTTTCTTTGTTCAAGTTTCTGATAAAAAGTCCTGTTTGTCATTTTGACCCATACATTGAATAGAGGTTAACCTTTTTCTTCCTGTCATAATAAGTGATCTCTGATAAAGCCTTTGGCATACAGCTGTGGCTTAAATTAAAGGATTTTATTGAAAGAGAAAATTGAGAACAATGTAATAAATAAAGGTGCCAAAAGGGAACCCAAAAGGACTTAGGAATATTAAAATTGCTTAAGAGTATTAACATATACACACACATCTACACATCCATATATTTATTTGCATGTGTATATAAACATAAATTCAAATATATTAACCTTAGTACATAGGAATAACAAGATATAATTAAACCCAAATAATTTCATCCATCTCTCTATTTCTTAAATATGAACTATGTGGAAAGATAAAACAACAGATAATGCCTGCACATATCTTGAAATTAATTTCCAGAGACCCTTAACCAAATTTGAAAAGAACAGAATAGCCAAGGATCACACAAATTTGGGTCAAGATATGGATACCCATTTACATTAGTTCTGTGGAATTTTGAAGCTTCTTTTTAACTTATATGAAAAAAGGTTTGATCACTGGTAGGTTTCTCATCAGGGCATCAACAGTAGCCCCATATTGATTTTGGGGTCTAGGATGTGAGAAAAGCAATGGAACTATATCCTATCTCTGCCTTTGCTTAGAGCTAATGACTTTTTAAAGAATTAAAATTTAAAAATGTCAATTAAATTTTATTTTTCAATTATATGTAGAAGCTAATTTTGATAATTGTTTTTTGTCATTTTAAGATTCAGATTCTCTCCTTTCCTCCCATCCTCCCTGAGATAGTAAATAGTCTGATATAGGTTATAGCAGTGTTTCCATGCAATGCCCATTTCTATATTCCCCATGTTGTGCCTAAAGACAACTATCACATATATAATCAAAAACACATGAAGGAAATAAACTGTTTAGATCTGTAATCAGCCTCTCAATAGTTCTTTCACTTGTTATGAATAACAATTTATTTTCATCATGAATTGTGGGAACAGCATAAGAAGATTCAGAGGCTTTCCATCAAATAAGACTTTGGAAATGCCTGATCTACCCAGCTTGTAAGGTCTCTTAAGTAGAAGCCATAGTTTAGAAGTTGTCAGTCACATAGCTTCTCCCCCACTCAGAATTTGAATTTAATCTAATTCTTCCCCAAATACTAAATATACTTCCAAGAAATTACTAATGCAGGAATTCTGTGAGAAATTCTGTTAGATGGTTTATACATTGACATATTGAATTATCACCTATAGAAAACTCTGTTTAGAACTACTGAGGTAATCTCCATCTATTGTCTCTATCTTGTAAATCATTACTAGCCCTTGTCTTTGCAAAAGACTTACTTAATCCCTTAGCCTACATCATTTCCCCTATAAAGTATGTACTCCAAATCATTAAATTTTGTCACTGATCAGCATGAGGCCCTTTGTGTCTGTCTGTAAGTCTTTTTGACCCTCCTGATCTGAACTCCATTTCTCTTATCCTGATCCTTCCCTGGCAAATAACTTGACTGACACCTTACAATGAGTCCCTTTGGGTTATCTTGGAATCTTGTTTTGCTGATAATGGTTTAGCCCTTCATTGTTGATCATTGTGCAATATTTCTGTTCTTGTATATATTGTTCTCTGGGTTCTGCCTAGTACTTAGGTCTTAAAGTCAGAAATCTCTCACAAAATTCTGCCTTTTGATGCCACAAAAGAACCGATATTTTGCCAATAGGCTTACTCACATCACACCCTACTCTACTTCCATCCACCTCAACTTATACCAGGGATACCTCTGGATTATATGAATAGGGAAACTTTTTTTTTTTCAGAATATGTGCTAGTTTAAGTAACATCTTCAGTTAGAGCAACAAATCAGGAGTGTGTGCATTTGTGTGCTCATGTGTATTTAAGCATGTTTAAGCATTTGAGGCATGAGGATTTTAGAGTCAAATTCTACTTGTGCTTGGGAGGTTTGTCAAGATCTAGAAAGGTTGACAGTGATAAAATTAAGTTAGCATTATGAATTGGATTTTTGTTGATATTTGTACTTGTTTGCCAACCAGAGAGAAAGAAAGATGAGGTTTTTTTTTGTCACTAGATAAACATGTATACACTGAATTTGAATAACAAGCCTATTTTAGATAATAGTAATATCAAGACAAAGAATATCACTAGAGATGTGGGAGTCCATGTGTTGAGCTGTAGTGATTTAAAATCTGAATCCTAAAATTTTCCTAAAATTATCTAACTCAATTCCACTATTTTACAGATGGTCAACCCAATTCCATGAGAAATGAAGTGACTTGCCATGCTCAAAGCTGGTTAGTGGCAAAGCTTGGAACAGAACACAGGGCCCTTTTCACTGTGCCACATTGTACCCAAACTTCCCTAGCATGAAATTCCAATGTGTAAATTACCTAGATTCTGAAGAGAGCAATGGTGGCTATATCCAATAGGTTATTTCTTTTTATCTAGGTGCCCCATAAGTCAGACAGCCTATGGGACTATTCAAACATTATCAAAATGGTATCTTTTAGACCATTTTGCTTTTAAATTGCTTTTCAATATGGCATCTTATAATAGTCATGAGAAGGAATTTCAAACCAATAATCCAACCTAGTAAGTGGAATCCGGATGTAGGCTAAAGAGGATAGTATTAAAGGGGATGATAGGCTGTGTAAAACACAAAAGACTGACTGTGTGCTGTTCATTATAATGGAATATTTAATTTGTGTCCTTTTAATATTTGAGGGGACAGTATATACTATTTAGGCAAGACAAACACTTAAACATTCACAGACCCTCCAGACTGGTTGTGGGAATAGCCACAAAGTGATATCTGCTTCTTCTTAATCACTTCTGACAAGGCTACCGAGTTGGGTAGGTCCCAGAGGTAATGTTTTACTCGGAAATCCACTCAACCTAATTTCAGTAATGTGGGGGCACAGAAGGGCCTGGAGAAGAGCCGGTAAGCTGGGCCATTACAACAGGGTAAGCAATGTCAACTGGGAATGCCGCCATCTCCCAAATTGCTGTCTGCCTGCCTGAGCTCTGGAGCATCCGTGGCTACATATGTTCCCAATGCTTGCTCCCCAAAAGAATTTACAGATGTGCTTTTGTCACCCCGTTGAGGAAACACAGAATGTAGAAAATAGGCAGGAGCTGTTTTACCCTCTGTTTAAGGAGATACCAGAAATCACTTCCATCATGTGTTGTCTTTTTTTTTCCAGAGCCACCTTGGAAGGTGACCCCACAGTGGTCACGTTCAGAGGCTAAAGCTAGATTCTCATCCAATTGGGTACAGAAATGAATTTTTTATTTCATCTTTCTCCATACAGTCTTCAAATATTAGATAGCTTAGAATTTTGATGAGGATGAGGAATAAAGAACAGACTTATGTATATAGTACTTTAAATCTTGCATAATAATTTTGACCTGTTCAGACTCAATAAAGAATCATATCAATATATGTGCACATATACATACATAACTGTATTCATATATATTTCTATATTTTATATATACATATATACATATCTCATTGGTGAGTTTGAGGACAACCCTATATGATTTCTTTAAAATTGCCTTTTGCCATCAACAAAGCTTAAAATAATATTCAAACATAATATATTGTTATATTTTGTTATATTGATCATTTCTGGATAAAACCTTCCTTCCCAACTCATGCATAAACAGATTTATGAAAATATTAAATATTTTTGACCATTAAGGAGAAAGTCAATTAAAAATTGACTTCTACTCAAATTCCTCATCATAATTTTACAGAGGCCTTCAATTTTCAAATAATGATCCCATTAATCATCAGCTATGGCAGTCTCTATTCATCTAGAAAGGCTTCAAATTTGGGTTCAGTGATGGACTTGTCAGAAAACTATGCTATCGGAATCTAGAGAGTCTTATGGCTAGGTTGACATCAAGGTGATGGACTTTTCAGCTATAGTTACCCTGGAGGACCATTACTACATTTAGGGGTTGTTGTTTACCCTCATGTAAGAATTTCCCACACTTTTAAAAATCATGGATCCTCAAAACATTGAGGTGGAACAATAGTTGCATATTGAGGATGATATCTTATTCATATTGTCTATAGACAGACTATAGACAAAGGTAACTAAATGCAACAAATTCTCTCTCTGTCTCTCTCTCTCTGTCTCTCTCTGTCTCTTTGTCTCTCTCTCTCTCATGACCTCATCATGAGTGATTGATACCCGTACCCCGATTTGTTATGTTTCACTGTTCATGAGCTCAGATAACTGATATATTTAACAAGAAACTTAAGGAAGATGGGATGTCAGTTTAATAAACCAAACTACTCTCCTATCATCTTGCCAATATTCTTTGTATGCTCTGCTCTATGGGTTTTCATGATACTCCTCTCTTGTTTTCTCTCTCATTCTCTACCTTGTTCTTTCTCTTTCTTGTTTCTCTCTCTCTCTCTCTCTGTCTCTCTCTCTCTGTCTCTCTCTCTCTCTCTCTCTCTCTCTCTCTCTCTCTCTCTCTCTCTCTCTCTCTCTTCTCCCTCTGTCTCTGTCTCTGTCTCTCTCTCTCTCTGTCTCTGTCTCTCTGTCTCTGTCTCTGTCTGTCTGTCTGTCTCTGTCTCTCTGTCTCTCTCAGTCTCTCTGTCTCTCTGTCTCTCTGTCTCTCTGTCTCTGTCTCTCTGTCTCTGTCTCTCTCTCTCTCTCTCTCTCTCTCTCTCTCTCTCTCTCTCTCTCTCTCTCTCTCTCTCTGTCTCTGTCTCTCTCTCATTCTTTTTCTGTCTTTGTGTCTGTCTGCCTGTCTCTCATTTTCTCTTTCTCTATCTCATCCCACATAACCAGTGGGTTGCCAGATCTCAGGGTTTCAGTTTCTACAACATTTCATATATGTTCTCTCTTGTCTCATTTAGTCACTATCCTAGCTCAATCCCTCATCACTTTTTTCTCTTAGATTATCATAGGTGGCTTCTAATTTGGTCTCTTGGCCTCAAGTCTTTCTTGGCTCCAACCAAATAGTTTCCAAGGCAATTTTCCTAAAACTCAGGCCTGATTCTGTCACATCTTTGCTCAATACCACAATACACAATACAAATACCACAACTAACTCTCTTTGCCTATATAATCAAATATAATCTCCTGTGTTTGACATTTAAGTCTTCATAACTTGGTTTTAACCTATCTTTTCCATATTCTTACACATTTTCCTCCTCTTTGCACCTTGCAATAGTCATGCTGTCCTACTTGCTATTCTGTACAATTAACACTCCATCTCTCATCTCCATGCCTTTGTACTGGCTGGACCTATACATGGGATAATCCCTCTACTTCCAATCTCTGATTCCCTTCAAGATTCAGATCAAGTGCCACTTTCTACATGAAACCTTTCCTGGTATCATCCTAGTGTCACCTCAGCTGATAGGGTATTCTCTCCCCATATTGTCTTGTGTTCATTTTCTACACATTATTCATATGTGTTGTCTCTCCCTTAGAATGTCAACTTGAGGTTAGGGACTACATAGATTTCAGTTTTGTATATCCAACACTTATTATAGTGTCTGTTACATAGTAGATACTTATTGATTGGTTCATTCTCAGGAAGTAGACAACAACTATTTGATCTAAGATATCAAAGAGCTAGTTTTTAAAACAATAGTTTGGGCTCACATTTTTTTCTACTTTTCAAAGTTTCAAAATAACAGAAGTCCTGCCCTCTCCTACATGACTACTACTAAATTCTTCATGGGACAAGTGTATGCTTTATGTAGTATTCTAGTAAAGAAGAGACTATGTAGAAAAAATCCACTCCCCAGACTCGTCCTCCCCAAGCGCATCTTACCTCACATCCCATTTTGCGTGCTTAAGTTGTGTGACAAAGGAGGAGAGGTAGAAGAAGGTGTGGTGTGGGACACAGAGGGCTCTCTGGTTTGGTGCTTCAGTGGAACACTATGGAGAGCCGGAGCTCTGGTGCTTCCTATGTGCTCAAGGACTTTTGTTGGCTTTAGTGGCTTGGCAGGCTCCCGATGTAAGCTTCCTGATTAGGTTTAGGGTATTTTAGCTAGGTGATATTTTCTGTCTCCTTCCTAGATTTCCCTCTTTTTACTTTATATCCATTTTGATTAAAACTTAATTGTTAAGAGCTTCTAACCAACTTGTGACTTGAGAGTTAATTTTATAGATGGTGACCACAATCTTTTTTTAAATTAATATTACATTTAATATTTTACTTTCATTATTATAAGACTGCTCAGAAATGTTCTCTGGAAGGCAGAAATAATATAAGAATCATGATCTACCAATTCAAAGAACAGTGGGAATGGGTCAGGACTGACATAACTAAACCCTTTTAATGTGTTTTGATTCCCAGCTTAATTGGGTCAAAACAAATGAAACAAATTCCCTTTGGAATGGATGGTTCCTTTAATTTATACCAGTGCTTTCAGTCCTTTGTATTACAATAGTAGTTTCAAAGCTCTGTATTTTTAAAGCTTATTTTAGAATTGACACTTGTAGATAAGTTGCATTTTTGGCAATAATTCTAGATTTTTATCTTTTCTGAGAATTTTTAGGGAAAATATAATACTACTAGAGGCTAGTAGTAAACTTTATTTCCTAAGGCTTTCGACCTAATTAGTTGATGTTGTAACTATTTTCCTGGTCTCAAGTCTACTTGAAGAAGTTATAATTTATGCCTTCTACGAAATAGTGCCTATAAGTATTATGGTCCTCTGAGGAGTACAGACATTGATTGACAATGTTAGAAGAATTGGAACCTTTGAGAACAGATAGCCACCACTTAAAAATTAAATGATTGCTCAATAAATATTTATTAAGTACCTTTTATGTGTAAGGTACCAGGGATATGGAAACAAAAAAAAAGAACATCTTTTGCCCTTAAGGAGGTTATATTCTCTTGGGGAGATACATGTACACCAAAAAGTAAATGCAAAATATGGATGAACTAAGAATAATTTCATGACTAAGAGAGTACAAATTCCAGGGAAGAAAGAAAGAGTGGAATTAGAAGTGGCTCCTGAAGTGCATTGAAGGAAGCAGAGATTCTTAGTTGGAAGTGGGGAAGTTATACATTATAGTTGCGAGGGATCACTTGTTCAAATAGCAAACAACTGGCTTGTCTGTTTGCCTAGAACACAGAACAAAATATTGGGAAAAACTGGAAAGATTTCTAGAACCAAGTTATAAAAGTGAGGATTTTTGTATTTTATCTTAGGATGCCTATCTTGACTTTAAATGTCAAGATAACAAAGTATTTTTTTTAAATCTTAGTTATTTTAAAAATCTTCTTATTTTTAAATATGAGTGGAATTTTATCCTCAGAGCAATATGGAATCACTGAAGTTTCTTGAATAGGGAAGTAATATCATCAGATTTGTCCTAGACGAAGATTATTTTGTTAACTGTGGGAAGATGGGTTAGAGAGGAGAGAGAATAGAACTAGTAACTCCAGTTAGGAGTATGCTAAAATATTAGACTAGATATGATGACTCCCTAAACCAGGATGATGACTGTATAAGTGGAGAGAAGAGGATGGATACAAAGGATGTTGCAAACGTAAAGTTAAAAATACTAGATAATTGTTTGGATATAGATCCACAGGGGAATAAAGAGTTGATAATGATTCAAAATTGTGAACCCAAGTGACATAAAAGTAGTATCTCAATAAAAATAAGGAAATTTAGAGGTGGGGCAGGTTAGGAGTGAGAAAAATGAGTTATGTTTTTCAATTTGTTGAGTGTAAGATATCTGAAGGACATCCAGGTGAAGATATCTAACAATTAGTTGGTGTTGCAGTGTTGAAGTTCAGGAAGAAATCAAGGCTATATGTATGGATTTGAAACTTGTTTGCATAGACATATTGTACTCATGAAAGGTTTTGAGATCACAAAAGAAGATATAGAAAGAAGAGGAGATTTGACAATTAGGAAGTTTCTGGTAACCATATGAAAAACCACCTTGAAGCTATCACCAGATATTGCTTCCTTCCACTCCCATTCTCCCCCCCCCCCTCTACAGTTGTGATTTTGATGAGAAGAGAACTCATGATGTAGAAATCATCATGGGAAATGGTGGTACTTTATCTGGAAGTTATAATCATTGAGATTTACCTGGATGAACTGAGAGGTTAAGAAAACCATCCATTCACATAGCTAGTAAGAGGAAGGACTTGAATCCATATCTTCTTGATTCCAAGATTAATTTCTTAGACACTATCTCTAATGCCTATTTAATTCTTTTAAGAAAAACTTTGTTATTTTTCAGTCATTTTCACTTACATTTGGCTCTTCTTGATTCCATTTGTGGTTTTCTTGGCAAAGATACTAGAGTAGTTTTTCTTTTTCTTCTCTAGATCATTTTATATATGAATCAATTGAGACCCAACAGGGTTAGTGACTTGCCCAAGGTCACATAGCTATTAAGTGTCTGAGACCAGATTTGAACTCAGGAAGATGAGCCTTCTTGACACTAGGCCTGATGCTTTGTTTATTGTGTCACCTAGCTACTCAAGAGAAACTTAGTAAATGCTTAATATGTGCAGAAGATTATGTTTGGCATTTGGGAATATGAAGATAAATTCAGATACTATCTGTTTTCTAAGAAGGTTACCTTCATTCATGATAAACCCTTTAATTAGGCTATTGCCTAGGTGATGTATCAGAACCTTTAGTATGGGAAACAGTATTACTTTTCCCATGGAAAAAAATAGAAATAATATTATAAATATGATTTAAATTTAATTACCTTTTGATAATTTGTTTTGGTCTTTGTGATTTCATTAGAATAGGAAGCTTCTAGGGAGAAAGTTCTCTCTACTGAGACAGATCTACAACCATTTTCTAATGTGTAGAGAACTCTTAGAGTGCTTCCTGGGAGGAGTAAGAGATTGAATGACATGCCCAAATTTATATACTCAGTTTATTTCAGAAGCATGCCTTTACCCCAAATCTATCTATGAGGTCAATTCATGAGCTGCTAGATAAGGATTCTTCTCATGGACTCATATTACATTTCAATAAAATAACATTTGAATTTCAATGAAAGGGAACACCTGAACACAAGTGGGATCTTTATTTCTTTAGATTTTGATTTCAATCAATTATTTAACTCAAGCCTGGATCTTCCTTTAACTTTTCTTATGCACCTGTGGCACACCAATCCTGAATCCCCTCATCACATTCTTGTTTTGGTGGTATGGTACAGTGGAAAGAACATGACTCTGTAATCAGAGCACCTGGGTTTAAGCACGGTTTCTAAAGCTTATTATCACTGTACTATTGGGTACAATCTCCTCGTGTCTCAGTTTTTTCATCTGCAAAATGATGGTGATAGACTAGATGGCATCTAAAGACCTTTCCAGGTCAGGGTCTGTGATGCAATTCCTAAATCCAGCCTTTTAGTTTTTTATGTCTACCTCTAAAACCAGTCAGGTGTCAGAGATGATATTCTTCATTTCCCTGTTTCCACATCATAACCAAAGAGTTTTAATTCTATCAGAGAGCAATATGACCATCTCCCATTGCCAGAATCAGGTTATTTTGATAACTAACTTTCCTTTGAAGTCATTACTTAACTAAAAATTCATTTTCTACTGAAGGTTAAAGGTTACTCATTACTAGTCCTGTGTATTCTTTGATAGCATGTTTTTGTGATCTAAAAAATAAAACTGAGATTTTAAAGGGACTCTCCATTTTACTTCTTACAAAGGGTTTAAACATTATTTTAATAAACAATTCTAACAGTTTAAAAGAGCTTTTTGATAACGGTTTCTTAAGACGTGGTTTTGAAGTTAAAATTATACCATCCATTAAGTTATCATTTCTTAAATGACTTTTCTGAGTTCTTTTTCATCCATTACCCAGGTGCCAAGCTCCTGATTGAAAGAGGGAAACTGAAGGAAAAAACAGAACTCATCAAAGTTTTCAAAGATTCTAATAGAATGACTAATGGTTTTGTCTTTTTGCAGTGCCTAGAACAGTTCCTTACACGTAGAAGGTACTCAGTGATTTTGAATTAAATAAAATTTATTTGAGTTGAGAGAATTTATAGACTTTTTTCCATTTGTAAAAACTAGAAAATGTTCTTTCTTAATGTGATTTTGTTCTACTACCAACCTCTGGCCTAAATGAGATATTTCCTGCCATTAAACTTCATTTCAAAGAACAACTTTCTTTTTTTTTTGTACACTGAACATCATTCAGCAAAGGCTGATCTGATTCATCAGATCTTCTGTTTCAACATGGTCTTTCTTATCCTGAGTTCCTTTCTTTTCCTTATCCTTCTACCTAAAAAAATGATACTATCTGAACTTTTGTAACTATACATCAAAAAAACCTTTAATATATATATATATATTCATATGCATTGAGTGATCTCAATATGAACCTCAAAACAACTCTATGAGACAAATCAACTAGAAATCATTTTTATGATGGAGGCATCATAGGTCCCCCCACAAAAATCAACTGACTTTCTCAAAGTTATGCAATAGATTACAGGCTGAACTAGGAATAAACCTCAGGTCTCCTGATACCTAATCAAGTACTCTTTCTACCACAGTGTCCTTTTCCCCTCTCCTTTTTTTCTTCCCTTTTCTTCTTATCCTCTTCTTCCTTCCTTCCTTCCTTCCCTCCCTCCCTTTCCATATTTTTCTTCTCTCTAGTTTTTCTAATCTTCATTTTCTTTCCTCACTTCACTTTTTGTAATCTTCATAGTATGATTGTGTGTTTAATCTGCTAATTTAATATTTTTAAAGTATTCATAATCTATTAAGTAGTGTTCAAAGGTGTCATTCATTAGCTCCAAATAATTAATTCTTTAGATATAAATACCATAATCTAGTTAATAAAACTTAACTATTCTCTCTCCTAGTTTTGTTTTACAGTATCTTCCTTGATGGGAAGCTAGATGGAGCCAGTGGGCAGAGTGCCAGGTCTCAAGTCAACAACACTCATTTTTCTGAATTCAAATCTAGTTGGAGACACTACATAGTGGGGTGACCCTGGGCAAGTCATTTAACCACTTAACCCTGTTTGCCTCAGTTTCTTCATTTGTCAAATGAGCTGGAGAAGGAAATGGCAAATCTCTCTAATATCTTTGCCATGAAAGCCCCAAATGGGGTCATGAAGAGTCAGACATGACTGTAATGACTGAACAGTCAGAAACTATTTGCTCCTGCTTCTACACTACTGATTCCATAATGGTTTCAATCAAACAAGTATGTTAGTTCAACCCATAACTGTATGGCAATCAGATCATTATCATAGATCTGCCTTTTGCTTATTATCAACCAGACAACATTGAACTATAAAAATGTAACATCATTTTTAAAATTTTATTTAGTCAATTTAGAATATTATTCCTTGGTTACAAGAATCATATTCTATTCCTCCCTCCCCTCTCCCAATCCTTCCCATAGATGACACACAATTCCACTGGGTATTACATGAGTCCTTGATCAGAACCTATTTCCATGTTGTTGATGTTTGCACTAGGATGTTCATTTAGAGTCTTCATCCCCAATCTGTAACATCATTTTTATTAGACATAGCCATAACAAATATTCATAATCTCTAGTCTCCATGGAATAAAAAAGCTTTCAACACATTGAGACCTCAGAAGAAATAAAAATCCTGTGCAAGTAGGACAAAATTTATGACATCTATGTTGGCCAGTCTGATATTGGAGATGTATCAAATATTATACAGTAAATGGAAATATTTACCTACTAATAATTAAAAAAAAACAACCCCCCTACAAAGAGCAATTATTATCCTCCATACAATAATCAATAGACTATTAAATATTAAAAATATCAGCATATCAACTTCTCATAAACATTTCTATTCAAACTCCATCAAAAGAGATGAGAATGATCCGTTCACAGAAACAATAATTGTAATAATAAATCACCATGGCATGGTGGGTAAAAAGAGCTTGCCTCCAAGTCAGAGAAGAACTAAGTTTACATATCATCTCTGATACATGCTTATTGCAAGACCCTAGCTAAGGTACTTAAATTACCAATGATTTAAGAAACTCTTTAAGACTCTAAGTTGAGGTTCAAAATAGGTGCTTATCTTCATTGGTAGAGGGAGTTTTCTCACCAGGAAAGCTAAACCAATATAATTACATGTCTGGATCAAAAATAAATAAAATGCCAACTCAGATTTACTAAAGACTTTAAGATTTGCAAAGCAGCATTTTCAAAACCACATAATATATTGTAAAAAAATCCATCCATCCATCTCTCTCTCTCTCTCTCTCTCTCTCTCTCTCTCTCTCTCTCTCTGTCTCTCTCTCTCTCTCTGTGTGTCTGTCTGTCTGTCTATCTATCTATCTATCTATATATCTATCTATCTATCTATCTATCTCCACATTAGAAGAAACATGCTCCAAGAGACTGTGACTGCTTCACAATCTAGTTCAGTAATATAGTAAATTTGATAAAAAAGCAACAATTCATATCATTTCTCAGAATAATGTTAAATAAACATACACTCAACTCCTCTTTCCTATCCCTTCTTCTCTTATTCCCTCTAAAGTTTTGTCAGGTTCTGCTTTGCTAAGTAAATTCCCTTAGAAGACTCCAAATAATTTCATTCAGATTCCACCAGAAAACTTAGGAGAGTTTCCTGATTGGGGATCTAAATTGTAGGATTAATTAGCATATAAGGGTTATGCCTTAAGAAAGTTGTCCATTGGGAAATGGGAAGCAACAAAGGAAAGACAGAGTCTAATTTTTGTACAATGCAAATCAGTTCTCCTAGTGAAAAAAGTGTATGAATTTGAGATTTATGATTTTTCTAGCTTTCCCCTGCTCCTAGTATGGAAACTGCTTGTACCCAAGTGTACAGTACCTTCTTCCCTTCAAGGTATCATCTTGGAGAGTTGCCTGGGATGCTAAGAAGTTAAGTGATTAGTGTACTTGAACATAGGTTTTCCTAGTTCTTCTCTCTTTGCCACCCTGACTCAAAGGTCTGGATCAGAACAATAGGGTAAATGACAATTTGAAAATTGTGCATGGAGTCAATAACCCTCAATTTATTGGCTCAAATCTATGTTAAGTGATTGCCTGATTCAGGATTAGGCCAAATTGATTTATGAGACAATGAAATGCTTTTGTTCAACCTGGTACTTCCGACAATGTTAAAAAATAAAAAGTCCATTCCACCATAAAAAAAAAATTATTGTGATATCCTGAAAGATATTATAGTCTGCTTGCAGAGGGAAAACAGAAGGTTTTTGTTTGTTTCTGAATGACTACACAGTAATATGTCTAAGTTTAAAAGAAAGCTAACAATATAAGAATCTCAAAGAATATATGGAAGAAACCAGTGATTAATCAATCAGTCAATCTATAAGTATGTATTAAGTGCTTACTTATTAAATGCTAGATACTATGCCACATATTGGGAATGTAAATAAGGCAAAAACATGGCAGTAGGCCTCCAGCTACTCCTCTTCTAATAGGAGGGATAATATGTAAACCAATATATTTATTTATAATATATGCAGTATAAATGGAAGGCAGTCTCAAAAGGCAGACACTGGATGAGCCTGAGGAAAAGGAGGGCGGGAGAACCAGGAAAAGGGCTTTGTGAATAGTAGGTTTCAAATGAGCATTGTAGGAAGAAACAAGATATGAAGAGGGAGAGCATTCCAGGCATGAGAGACAGCCAATGGAAAGACCTAAAATCAGAATATGCAGTGTCATATTCAAGGAACAACAGGAGTGGGAGAAAGGGATTTTAAAATGAAATCTTATTAATAGTCCTTACATAATCTTCTCTTTTCCTCCCAGCCATACAGTATACTGCATTTCTCCCCATAGATTGATTTATGTTTTTCTTCTGTTTCTTATTGGATAGACTTGTCTTTTGGTAAATCTTATTGAGCCTGGGACAACCTTATTCCCAGGCTTCAGCTTCTATCATCATTTGAACCAATCGGACAGTTGTGCAAGAAAATGAATTTCATTTACAGTGTTCACATTTCATTTTTGACCCAAATTGTATTATCTATTAAATTTGCCGTCTTATTTAATATACTAAACCATTTCCAAACAACAAATCTATTCATCAAAGGATGAAAATTTGCTTTTATTGGATGATCAAAAGCATGTAATTCAGACTCTGAAACTAGTAAAAAAATAGTTCTGCGAATATTTTCTTTGGGTGGATGATATTCATTTGATTTTAAGTTCCTTTGGTAACCTGATTTTAAATTTTTTTTCCTGATTGAAGCCATCCTACATTTTACTACCAGATTAATCTTTCTAGGGAGGTGGAGCCAAGATGGCAGAGTGATAGGAAGGAATGTAACTGAGCTTCTCTATAAAGATTCCTCTATACAGAGCTCCTAACAGATCTAGAAAATTCATGGGACTTAATCCTGATGGGGAAATCCAGAAAAATAGATGACTCTTTTTAAAATACACTTCAGATGATGTTACACTCTTGCTCAAAAATCTTTAATGGCTCCTTATTAAATATTCCTGAAGTCCAAGCTCCATTGTCTTGAATTCAGTCCTCTCTACTCTCACCCAATTTCCTGTCTAGTTTTGCCTCACACTACTCCCATAATGTATATTCTACATACTAGTCAACTTTTCTCGAACATGATCCAAATCCTTGCTAAAGCACATTCAGTTCCCTCTACTCAGAATGTTTATTTATCCCATTTCCACCTGTCATAATCCAAATTAATTCTACAAGTCCTAACTGAAATGCTACCTCTTCCATGAAGCTTCCTTAACTACCATCTAACTCTACCAAGTAAAATCTCTCTTTCATTTGAACTCAAATATCAATTTGTTCCTATCAGTTTTATGAAGCTTATGACATTCTGCCTTACTTTGCTTATTATAGATCCCCCTCTAGATTTTAAGCTCCTGGAGGATAGGGACAGGTTGTGTTGCCCTCATCCACTAGAGTTCCATAGTATCTTAAATAAAAAAGGCACAGTATACTATTTAAAACTTCAGTAGTTGAATGAATGGTTCTTGCATATTTTAAAAAGCTATTTTTCTTTATTGTTACATCTTATACTTACAGTTATAAAGTAAATCATTTGACTACTGACTGACTTTGTCCTGCTTAGAAGGGACATGTGGAAGCCAAGCTCCTTTAGGGTTGGTCACTTTCTCAAGTAAATCGCTATGTGTAGGTATGAGTGATACCAGAAATAACTAGGAGACCACAAAGCAAATTTCAGTATAAGACAATCAAGTATGGGCTGGCCAATCCTGATCTGCTGAGATAGCTCCCTGGTGGTGAGCTTCTCCTGGAGTTTATACATCATTTATATTGAAAGTACTATGTTGCTTAAAATTTTAAAAAAGAGCCAACTGCCTTGTCCCACATTATTTTAAAACAACTTTTAGGGCCAGTTAGGTGACTCAGGGGTTTGAGAGCAATACCTAGAGATGGGAGTTCAAATTTGACTTTTGATACTTCCTAGTTTTGTGAACCCCGAGAGGTCACTAAACTCCCATTGCATTGCCCTTACTGCCTTTCTGCCTTAGAGCCAATAAATAGTATTGATTCTAAAATGGAAGGTAAAGGTTTTAAAAATTAATATTTAAAAAATTTTGGCATACGAAAACATGTAGTAAACTAAGATAAAGTGTATCTTTAATCTGATTTTGCAACTTATTGGAGTGTGCATATTTTAAAGGAACATAGTTAAGTATAAAGCACAAACCTTTTTTTACAGTATTTCAATGAAAGTACTATATTTCTTTAATGTTTCTGAAACTTCAATCAGTAGACTGAGTGTTTAATGAGCTGCGTTGTTCAATGATGTACTTGGGGAGTCTAAGGAATTGAAAGAAATATAATTCATAGGCTCTCTCTTCAAAGAACTAAAAATCCTATTAGGGATACTGGATGCATATATATGAAGCAATTAGAGGACAACTTAAGACAGTGCATGATAAAATGTCAAATTGTATGGTACAGCCCTGACTCGATACAGAACTTCAGAGAGCTGGATGCCTCCAAACATGGCCATTTTGCTCAGCCCAGAATAAAATTCAGGCTCAGGGGGAAAATGGCCTCAGCTTTGATGGTGTCATCAACATTCTAACTACTTTTTAACGTCGAGGAAAATTGGCTCCACAGACTTACAGAGTCAAAAAAGAAAAAAAATAGTCAAACAAACAAACAAGAGACCAAGAAAAGTCTTTGATGGGGTATTTGAACCTTAATGGGCTTTTGGATTAGTTCTAGAGATTGGATCTATGATTTCATTGGTATAGAGAACTTCCAAGTGTTGCTATGTCTTCTACTAATGCAAGACAGCATACTCTATACAAATTACAGACTTAGAGAATCACTCAGAGTTATAAAAGATTAAGAAATTTAGCGAAGCTCACCAGAGTCAGATCCTTCCACTGCCTTCCACTAGACCATGTTGTTGGATTGAAGTGGTCATAAAGGAGGTTAAAATCACCCTTTTTTTCCTACAGACCTCAGGAGTACCACAGCAGGTAGAAAGAAACATTTATTTTCCAAGGAGACACCTCAAATATATTATTGAAATATTTTAAGTCAAGGAGCTAGAGAAGATAGTGTGACTCACATTTCCTCATGACTAAGCAACTAAATGGCTCAGTGGATATAGTGCCAGGATTGGAGTTAGGAAGATCTAAGTTCAAATCCAGATTCAAATACTTACTGGCTGTATGACCCTGAGCAAGTTACTTAAACATGTTTGCCTCTGTTTTCTCATCTGGAACATGAACTGGAGAAGAAAAATGGCAAACTACCTTAGTATCTTTGCCACAAAAACCACAAAAGGGATAAAGACGAGTCATACACAATTGAAAATTGACTAAACAACATGACTGAAAATAAAAATATTAAAAAAAATGATAGACCTCAACACCACTAATTAATGTATTTAGTAAATCATATGATATCACGAAATCAATTATCTGAGTCATTTAAAGAAACTACATATAAATAAGTACATTCTAAAAAGACCTCTTATTCTTTTTCCCAACATTACATGTTTATGCAATTTTTAATAATTATTTTCTGACATTTTGTAACTTATGCTCTCATCCTCCCTCCCACCCTTTCCCCAAGATGGCAGATAATATAGAAGTTTTCATACAATACATATTACCATATTTATCATGTTGTGAAAGAAAGCACATATCACTTACAGTAGAGGAAATTTATGGAGGAAATAAAATAAAGAAAGATATGGTTCCATCTGTATTCAGACTTCATCAGTTCCTTCTACAGCAGTGGATAGCCTTTTTGTCACAAGTCCCTTGACTTTGTCCTGGATCTTTGTATGGCTGATAATTGTTACATCATTTACAGCTGATTCTCCTGTAGTATTGCTATTCTTTAGAGGATTTTTTTTCTTGAGAGCCTTTAAAGAGGGTTTCAGTTGACATACAACTTCAGATTGATTAAGATGATTTCATCTACTATAAATAAGCACCTGAACCCTCCTTTATATTCCTACTGTCACAAATCAAGTATAAGACATTGCAATCTTCTTTATGCACAGACTTATCCTGGTACTTTCCCTCAGAACCTTTTAGAAATTCCTAATTTTAGCAAATAAAGTCTAAATTCATTAACTTGGCCTTCATGGTCTTCCACAATCTGGTACTGCCTGATCTTTTATTCTTTTCTCATACTGTTCTTTAAGTGCTATCTCATACTGCCCTCCATGTGTTCCATGTCTCTACATTCAAGCTACACTGGACTATTAGTGTTCCCTAAGAGATATCCCTTACTTCCATGCCTCTATATCTTTGTTAATTCCAAACTTGGTGCCCTTTATGCCCTCCCTCATATGTTCCTGAGGAAGGGCACATGTCTTTCACATTCTTAAATATCCTTTAAGATTTAGTTAAAATATTGTGAATACTTGTACTCCAAAGGCAGAAATTATTTTTTCTTCTTGGATGCAATACAGTACTTTAAATGTCACTTTAACATTTATTATCTACCATTTTGTTTTATAGTTGTTCAACTATATGATGTGCCCCTTGTCCAATCTTTCTCCTATACTGGACTTTATATGCTTCATGCAGGAAAGTTTTCAGGTAGAAGATGCATTTTCAGCATCTTTCATTGATGGTATCTTCAATGATTGACTTTGAAAATTATAAAATAAAACATGATATGAATTTATGTTATTATTGTTATTACTGTAGGATAGGTCAATTTAACCCTAAAAGAAGGTAGACACATAAGCTTTGTTTCTCCTAAGTGTGATTTGTTGTATTGATAGCTTGTGTTCTAGGACTTGGAATGTGGGGCTGATAAAGTGGTCATCTCTTCTCATCAGGGACCTAACCACCAAAATTACCCATTGAACTCATGAGTCAGTTTACATAGGTTAATAAATAATTATCCCAAAGTGACAAATTTCTAACAAAGGAACCAAATTTTTGAGTCAATAAATAACTTGTTTCCTTCTCAGGAGGTATGGTTGAATTTGATCCTAAAAGAAACCAATGTAATAAGATGCTAATAATAACTATTTTCTTTATTTTTCCCCTTTTTTTTCCTCCCACAGAAGCTGTAGAAGAAACCAAACCCATGGAAAGTGCCCAGCAGGAAGAGGAGAAAGGAGATGAGAGCAAGGCGGACCAAGAACATGCCTGAACCTTAAAGAAATGACTCCCTGCCTCCCTTTCCTCCCTCCTCCTGACCCATGTCTCTCTGCACCTAATTCCCTACCTTACTCCTGAGTCCCCCTTCCTATCCTGCTCACATCTGTGGGCCTGTCTACTCCCCCTACCCCCAACAACCCTCTTTCTCTCTGTGTGGCAAACATTTAAAAAAAAAAAAGCAGGAAAGATCCCAAGTCAAACAGTGTGGCTTAAACATTTCTTTGTTTCTTGGTGTTGTTATGGCGAGTTTTTTGGTAATGATGATCCAATCATTTGGGAAATTCTTGCACTGTATCCAAGTTTTTTGATCTGGTGCGTGTGGCCCTCTGGGAGTCCACACTCCCTCTCTCTCTGTTCAAAGTGTGTGTGCAATGTTCCGTTCATCTGAGGAGTTCAAACTATCGAGTGAATTCAAAAACGTTTTTCTTTTCCTCCTTTTCAATGTGATGGAATGAACTAAAAAGGAAAAAAATTAAAAACCCAGATTGTTTAAAAAAAAAATAAAGCAAATGTGCCAATTAGCGTAACTTGCGGCTCCAAGGCTCCTTTTTCAATCTGAATATTAATAAATGATGAGAGTAATCATAAGTATATGACTTTGTGTTTCTCTATCACCTTCTTTTTGTCTCCAGGGGGATTTTCCTTCCATATTGGCAACATATTTCTTTCTATCCCTGACAATCCTTAATCTAGTTATATCAGTGGTCAGCTATGTACTGGGAACTAACAGCAATGACTATCAGTTAACAGGCATTTATTAAATCCCTATATGGCCAGGCACTGAATATTCAAGCATTGAGTATACAAAGAGAAGCAAAAACATGGTCTCGGTCCTTAAGGGTTTCATTTTCTACTGGAAGAGACAGTACAGAAACAACTACATACCAATAAGATAGATGTAAAATACACGGTGATTAATTTGTTGTGATGGTAACAACAACAACGATGCAGCCTAACAATTACTTACATGTATATAAAGTTTCCATAAGTTTTATCTCCTTTGAACTTCACAATAGACACGTGAGATAAGTAATACAAATTTTATATACCCCATTTCACAAATGAGTAAGTAGGTTTGCCCTTAATCCTACAGCTAATAAATATGAGCTTTGGGGTGTGATCTGTATATTCCTGACAGGGAAAGTAGACTGTTATCCAGCATGAATATCCAGATCTTTTAAAAAGTATCATGAAATATTTTAAATTATCTCAGGAATCATCAAGACAATGAATTTTTATTTCATCAAAAGGTTAATAGTTTTGTGTTCTTTTGGCCCACACATTGTCCTGTCTAGGAAGCGATCATTATTCAATTTCACTTTTTTGTTTATTTTTGTTTAGGGGATTTATTTTGAATCAACTACCAATCCACTTTGTTCTTGCCTTACTTAACTTACTAACTTCTGACATGCTTACAGCACACTCTGTCAAGACAGTTTTCAAAATCTTTATTAATTATGGACAGCAGTTGTGCCAAAAGGTGAGAGTAAAGAGAGAAAAGGAGTATATTGAAATTATCCATTACAAGTTTAGGTCACCTTTCTCTTGAGTTTAACTCCTTGAAATGTTCTTTATTTGAACTTAAATAGTTCAAAACGAAACAAAACAGAAATTCCTCTAATCCCAAGGAATCTGTATGATAATAATGAAACAAAAAACTAGACATCTTAATTTTACCTACTATATAGCTATTAATATGTCCCACTTTATCTACCTTGTGATCTCATGTTCATTTAATCTCTGTCTACCTACACACAAAGTTCCCATTTTCTTATACTGCAATATACTATTTCTCCCTTGTCATAGAAAAAGTCACTGAATTAGAATGAATACTTCAAAAAGAGTTGGGCATTTTGTAAACTCCATACTGCTGGAAAACAAGAAACTCATTATAATATGATCAGGCAGTGAAAATAAGAGCTTGAGATGAAGATGACAGTACAGTGATGCCTCGCCTATCGCAAGACTTACGTTCCAGAGACCCCTGTAATAGGTGAAAATACACAAAGGATTGGTGTTATTTAATTATATATATATATATATATATATATTAAGGCTTCATAAACCCTCCCCACTCTCCTATAAACCTTTTCTACACTCTTATTAAACTTTCCCACAATCTTATAAACACTGAGCTAATCAGTGCCCAGATACAGAACACCACACTGTGGTTGGTTGCCTTTCATTCCATCAGCCAGTACAGAAATGCCTGCTTTGTGTTCAACCACCTAAAATCTCATGTTGGTAAACTCGCCCAAGTGGTAGTGGTGTACTACCTTACCATTGTGTACAGTATGGTATTCATCTGCAAAATCCTGCAATATTGAGAAAACCCCATGATACAGAATTAGATATTAAAAAAAAACCCACAATACAGTGAAGCTGTGATAAGTGAACTGCAATATAGGTAGGATAACTTTTTGAAAGCTGACTGAATCTCTATAAGTCTCAGTTTCTTCAGCTTTAAAAAGAGATGGTTATACCAAAAAAAAAAAAAAAAAGCTTTTGATGTCTCAGCTCTTTATGATCGTCTTAGGTTTTTGAAAGCACTAGATCAATCATTCCTTTAATAACAGCAAAACCATTTCTTTGCTTTAGTTCTTATCAATTTAATTGGTTTCCCTCTAGAAAATCCAAAAGTCCACATAAAATCAAACAATGACATTACCTCCACTAAAGTTCTACTCTGTGGCATCATCACGGAGTGCAAAGGCAGAGCCAGTAGGGTACAAACTCTGGTAGACAATACAACATGGAAGACTTCAGGAATAGACTCTCAATCTGTGGTCCAAAGATCAGCCACATGAAATCTGGTTGTCTCCTTTTGAATTCATTGTCCAGGTGGACAACAAAAATATAAAATGGATTGTAATTACATTGGTGAAGTGAATTCTCACAACAAAGAAATCACAAATCCTTGAAATATGGGCATATAAATGATATTAAAATTATTTGTATTTTTGATTAATCCTGATCCAGCAATGAAATTCCAAATGTTAATGAGGAAACTCTTTGAGCAAATATCCCTGAGTAACATGGATTGTCTGACCTCAATTTTATCAGGTTTAAGAATGAGTAATGAGAGGCAGCCTAAAGTAGTGAATAAAAATAATGGATTCAGAAATCAGGAAAACCTGGTTTTGTCTTGGATACACACCAGCTTTGTGACCCTAACTTTCAGCCAAGTCAGAAACCATTTATTTAGTGCCTAATCTGTTCCAGGCAAGAATAGCTATGTGACAGAGTGGATACAGTACCAGGACTGGGGCCAGGAAAACTCAGCTTCCTAAGTTCAAATTTGGACTAGAGACACCAACTGTGTGACTCTGACCAAGTCATTTAACCCAATTCACCTCAATTTCCTCATCTGTAAATAAGTTGGAGAAGAACTCTAGTAACTTTTGCCAAGAAAACCCTAAATAGGGTCATGAAGAGTTGGAAATGATGGAACCCCAACAACAATGATGCTCCAGGTATTGCAAGAAGTCCTGGGATACAAAGAAAGGCAAAATACAGTCTTCACATTTAAGACTCTCACAGTCTAATGGAGTGACAAAATATAATTACATTAAAATTATAAACAAAATAATTTCGAGATAATCACATAGGGAAGATGCAAAGGGTTTCTTTCAGAAGGTGATATTTTATCTTAGATGGATGTCATGGTAGCCAGAAGGCAGAGATAAAGAAGGAGAAAAATCTTGCCCTTGCAAACAGCCAGTGAAAATGCCAACTATAAGATGGTAATTTTATCCTTAAAAAAGGTTTGTAGAGTCTCAAGGTGTTTTAGCTGCTCCTCCTTGGCCCAAGGGCAAAATGGCTACCCTCAGGCCTGGAACTCTATTAAATGCAATCTGATTTCTTAAGTAAACAACAGTAGATTTATTAAAGTTGGCAATTAGGAGTTTGGGAAGGGTGGTGGGCTAGGAAGTTCCATAATCTTTTAACAATATCTGTCCCAGATCCCTTCTGATCCACAAGGCTCCCTTAGGTCTCCAGCAAATCTGGAGCTACACTGTCTTCCTCTCTATCTCTGCCCCAATGTTTCTGTCTAACTACATGAGCTGTGCCCACCAACAAAAGTCTTTGATGAAGTAAAAATTGAGTCATTGGATCAGAAACCAAGTCAGCAAACTGATCCAGTTATCAGATTCAGGCTGATGATAGCAGAGGCAAAGCAGCACACTGAAGGTATCAAGATGGTATTTTGTAGTCTTCAAGGAGTCCAAAGATGTCTCTGGGATAAAAGAATTGCTGGCTGAAGCTCACAGGACAACAGAACTCAAAGTAGGAGGTTTGAGATCTGGAGAAGAGAGAGAGCTCTGTCCCCCAGCTGTGACAGGTTCTCTCTCTAACTTCCCCCCCATGCTGGCAGTTTGGTAACTGTACCAGCACAGAATTCCAAATTCTTCTCTTGCATTCTATCCCTGGCCTTTCAGCCAAATCTGCTTTTTCTCACTCTGCTTCACACCACCTTTTCTGCATTCTGATATTTCTGTCTTTTGGTTAGGAGATGGAAGAGCAAGAAGTCCACTGTCACAGGGACATAGAGAAGAAGTAAAGTGTAACACTGAAACAATAGTTAGAGACCAAGTCATAAAGGACTTTAAAAGCCAAGCAGATGCTAGATTGGATCTTGGAGGTAAAAGGGAACCCCTAAATATTGGATTGAATCCGGGGGAGGGAAATCACATGAATAGACCTGCTCTTTAGGAAGAGCAATTTGACATCTTAGGAGAGGCTACTATCTTAGAAAACACTGTAAGACTCTAAGTTGAAGTGAAGGTGGACCCTTGCATTAGTAGGCAAAATCCCTTCATCTGGGGATTCTTCAAACCAATGGTTCAAATATCCACACTGTCTTTTAAGAAATGGCGATGCACAGCCAGTGACTGATGTGTAGACAATAGAGGTAGCCAACATGTTGGCAGACAACATATGTGAACTGTGACAATACATGGTGAAATTGCTTGGATAAGACTTTTATTTATTCCTAGGATAGATTTATCCTCCCTACTCATCACTTTCAATAACTGAATCCAGTCACAGCTGGAAACAATGATTATCTATAATTGGTATCTATAATAATAATAATCACTGCTTCCTGGATCTTATAACCTCAACTGGTTAGTGTGAAAACTGGACACTTTTTGAGGACATTCAATTTTATAGAGCAAATTCTTCCTTCTGATCCTCCATTTCCATTCCCCAACCTGATGTTTTAGTGGTTTCTGGCTTCCCCAGTCACTTGGGTCTGCCATTTCCAAACCAGTAATGCAAGATATAATTTACGGTAGCATGAAAGACTTTCTTAGAATAGGCTTCACCAATTGTCACTCTATGGGCCAGCCAAACTCTTATTTTTTCCCACCCCTATGTTTTTCCATTCCTTGTCTATGTATCTTTGCAGTGATCATCCCCGCAGGTCTGGAATTCATGTCCTGCTCCCCTCTGACTGGTAAAATATCTCATTTTCTGTAACACTAGGCTGAAACATGACCAGTGATTTCACAAGGCTTAAGCTTTATTTTATCCTCCCAATTTTGCTGATGCTCTCCCTCCTGAGTTCACATATATATATATATATATATGTGTGTGTGTGTGTGTGTGTGTGTGTGTGTGTGTGTAAAATTATAAAAATTGTGTATACACACTGAAAGTAGGAATGGTGTATTTTTAAATCTTTGTTTTCCTATTTCCAAGCACAATGTTGGTACTTTGACACTTCATAGTTATTAATGCTATACACCTCCAGAGAGAGAATTAATGAACTCTGAGTACAGATTGAAGTAGTATTTTCACTTCATTTTTCTTGCTTTTTTTTAAACATGGTTAATGTAGAAATGGGTTTTATGTGACGCATATGTATAATGAGTATTATATTTCCTGCCTTCTCAATGGGCAAGGAAGTGGGAGCAGAGAGAATTTAGTACTGAAAAAAAAATCATTGATTAACAAATAGGCTCTTATGGGGCTAAGAAAACATTCCAAAGTTTCTGTGATATCATTGAATTATACAGCATGTGCCAGCATAAAATTGTATTGTCTTTAAAACAATATAAAACGATATGAATAAGTAGTGTATGTATAAGACTAAAACCTAAAGAGCACCATTATCCATTATTATGTTTGCATTCAATTAAAGAACAGTTCTATATTTGCTAAACACCTATCCATCCCTTGAATGTGTTAGACACATGAAGAAGGAATTTTTTTATAAAACCTTGCTTGGCCTCATGAGGTTTGAAGTTTAGGCCATGGAAGATTGGTAAAATGGAAGAAGAAAAGATGATGGACTAATAATTCAGACTGTCCAGGTTGACATTGGCTAGAAGGTATTCATATAGAAGAAAAATGGAAGGAGACTTTTGACTCCTTCATGCTTAAGGCGGCATATGACTAAAGAAGAAAACCAGATCTGCTAGCAAGTATGTTAACCTATAAAAGAATGGTGGGGTAGTTGGCAAAAGCAAAAGGAAAATAATGGAAGTTGAACTATCTAGACTTTATTTCCAGAGTTCTTACTAAATTAGTTTCCTTGGATTAGGCAACTTGTTTTCCATGCCTCAGTTTTCCCTCCTTAAAAAAATGAAGTCAGCCATACACAACCAAAAAGAGTTGTGTATGTAGAATTCAAAAAGAAAAGGGAAAGACCTAATAAGCACAATTAATAAGTCAAAAACTATTTATTAGGTCTCTCTTTTCTTTTTGTCATTTATTAATTTTTACTTGTTTTCTTTGGGAGTACTGAACGTGTCTATCATAGATTATTTCTTAATTTAAAAAAAAACCAATATGGGAAACAATAGGACATAAATAGAAACCATAATAGGGAAGATATTCTGGATCAGTAAAGTCATTTTTTATATTGATGCAACCCTGGAAATAGGATTAAGGATTGTAAAAATATACTACCTTGCCAGTAGCTAGAGTATAAACTGACAGCCTTCAGTTGGAGCTCAGGTATTCCAAAATGTAATAGTGCCTCTGAATGCCTTGCTATCAGAAATAGCTGATCTCTGCAATTTTCTGGCTAAGCCAAGGTCTTTTTAAAAATTATTGTTACTTGTGTATACAAGAAAGGAACTGACCCATGAACAAAAAAACACATTTCAGTCATGCTCTCCAACCAAATGCAAAATGGCTGAACAGTTTATAGCCTTAAAAATTTTGATGGAGAAGGTTGAAAAGACAAATTGAAATGATATGAAGTTAAAAAAAATAGCAGATTGTACAATGCTAGAATAGGGAGCTTCAAAGTTAGAAAACATTGTGGCCAAGTGGTGATCAGAACATTCTAGGAATGAGCACGTGAGATTAAGCAGAGGTATTCTATTACCCTGCCTAGACATAGAATTCTTTTCCATGAGAAGACATTTCTTTATACTTCCTTTATCTAGGCTCACCCAAAGCCTTTGCATTGATATAACTCTTTCATTTAAAAAAATAATGTTATTTTGTCAATTTAGAACATTATTGTTTGGTTACAAGAATAATATTCTTCCCCTCCCTCCTGTCCCCCCACCCTTCCTGTAGCCAATGCACAATTCCACTGGGTATTACATGTGTTTTTGATCAGAACCTATTTCCAGGTAGTTGATATTTGCACTAGGAAGTTCATTTGGAGTCTACATCCCCAGCCATATCCCCTTGACCCCTGTAGTCAAGCAGTTGCTTTTCTTTGGTGTTTCTAATCCCACAGTGATTCCTCTGAATATGGATAGTGTTCTTTCTCATAGATCCCTCTGGTTGTTCAGGATCATTGCATTGCCACTAATGGAGAAGTCCATTACATTTGATTGTACCACAGCATATCCTTCTCTGTGTACAATGTTCTCCGAGTTCTGCTCCTTTCACTCTGCATCAATTCCTGGAGGTCTTTCCAGGTCACATGGAATTCCTCCAGTTTATTATTCCCTTGAGCACAATAGTATTCCGTCACCAACATATACCACATTTTGTTCAGCCATTCCCCAATTGAAGGACATCATCTCATTTTCCAATTTTTGAAACCACAAAGAGCACAGTTATCAATATTCTTATACATGTCTTTGTCCTTATTATCTCTTTGGGATACAAACCCAGCAGTTCTATGGCTGGATCAAAGGGCAGACAGTCTTTTAGCACCCTTTGGGCACCAAATTGCCCTCCAGAATGGTTGGATCAATTCACAACTACATCAGCAGGGCATTAATGTCCCAAATTTGCCATATCCCTCCAACCATTCCTTACTTTCCTTTGCTATCATGTTAGCCAATCTGCTAGGTGTGAGGTGATACCTCAGAGTTGTTTTGATTTTCATTTCTCTGATTATAAGAGATTTAGAACACTTTTTCATGTGCTTATAAATAGTTTTGATTTCTTAAACTGAAAATTGCCCACTCATGTCCATTGCCCATTTATCAATTGGAGAATGTCTTGATTTTTTGTACAATTGATTTAGCTCTTTATAAATTTGAGTAATTAGACCTTTGTAAGAGGTTTTTGTTATGAAGATTGTTCCCAATTTGTTATTTGCCTTCTAATTTTGGTTGCATTGGTTTTGTCTGTACAAAACCTTTTTTCATTTGATGTAATCAAAATTATTGATTTTGTGATTTTTTTCTAACTTGTGCTTGGTCTTAAAATCTTTCCTTTCCCAAACATCTGACATGTATACTATTCTGTGTTCACCTAATTTACTTATATTTCCTTCTTTATATTCAGGTCATTCACCCATTCTGAGTTTATCTTGGTGTAGGATGTGAGATGTTGATCCAACCCCAATCTCTCCCATATTGCCTTCCAATTTTCTCAGCAGTTTTTATGAAATAGTGGACTTTGATCCCAACAGTTGGGATCTTTGAGTTTATCATATACTGTCTTATTGAGGTCACTTACCCCAAGTCTATTCCATGGATCCTCTTTTCTGTCTCTTAGCCAGTACCAAATTGTTTTGATTACCACTGTGTTATAGTATAGTTTGAGATCTGGTACTACAAGGCCCCCTTCATATTTTTTTTTTCATGATTTCTCTGGATATCCTTGATCTTGTGTTCTTCCAAATGAACTTTTTTATGTTTTTTTTCTAATTCAGTAAAAAAAGTTTTTTGGTAGTTTGATGGATATGGCACAAAATAAGTAAATAAGTTTGGGCAGGATGGTCATTATTATTATGTTAGCTCATCCTACCCGTAAGGAGTTGGTGTTTTTCCAATTGTTTAGATCTAGTTTTAATTGTGTGGAAAGTGTTTTGCAGTTTTGTTCATATAGTTCCTGTGTTTGTCTTGGCAGATAGATTCCTAAGTATTTTATATTGTCTAGGGTGATTTTAAAAGGAATTTCTCTTTCCAATTCTTGCTGCTGAGATGTATTGGAGATATATAGAAATGCTGACAACTTATGTGGGTTTATTTTATATCTGCAACTTTGTTAAAGTTGTTGATTATTTCCATTAGCTTTTAAGTTGATTCTCAAGGATTCTTTAAGTAAACCATCATATCATCTGCGAAGAGTGATAGCTTGGTCTCCTCATTACAAATTTTAATACCTTCAATTTCTTTTTCTTCTCTAATTGCTCCTGCTAGTGTTTCTAGTACAATGTTAAATAATAGAGGTGATAATGGGTATCCTTGTTTCATTCCTGATCTTATTGGGAATGCATCTAGTTTATCCCCATTGCAGATGATGTTTGCTGATGGTTTTAGATAAATCCTTTTTTATTATTTTTAGGAAAGACCCTTCAATTCATATACTTTCTGGTGTTTTCAATAGGAATGAGTATTGTATTTTTTGTTAAAGGCTTTTTCTCCATCTATTGAGATAATCATGTGATTTTTGTTGGTTTGCTTGTTGATATGGTCAATTCTGTGGATGGTTTTCCTGATATTGACCCATCCTTGCATTCCTGGTATAAATTCCACCTGATCATAGTAAATAATCCTCCTGATCACTTGCTGGAGTCTTTTTCCTATTATTCTCTTTAAGATTTTTGCATCTATGTTCATTAAGGAGATTGGCCTATCATTTTCTTTCTCTGTTTTTGACCTGCCTGGCCTTGGAATCAGTACCATATTTGTGTCAGAAAAGGAATTTGGTAGAACTCCTTCTTTACTCATTATGTCAAATAGTTTGTATAGTATTGGGATTAATTCTTCTTTGAATGTTTCATAGAATTCACTTTTGAATCCATCAGGCCCTTGGGATTTTTTGTTAGGGAGTTCTTTGATAGCTTGTTCAATTTCTTTTTCTGATATGGGATTATTTAAGAATTCTTTTTCTTCTGTTAATCTAAGTAATTTATATTTTTGTAAATATTCATCCATATCACCTATATTACCATATTTGTTTCCATATAGTTTGGAAAAATCATTTTTAATGATTGCCTTAATTTTCTCTTCGCTAGAGGTGAGGTCTCCCTTTTCATCTATGATACTGTTCATTTGGTTTTCTTCTTTTCTTTTTTTTTATTAGATTGACAAGTACTTTGTCTATTTTGTTTCTTTTTTCAAAATACCAGCTTCTAGTCTCATTTATTAATTCAATTGTACTTTCACTTTCAGTTTTATTAATTTCTCCCTTAAATTTTAGGATCTCTAACTTAGTTTTCATCTGGGGGGTTTAATTTGTTTGCTTTCAAGTTTTTTGACTTGCATGTCCAATTCATTGACCTCTGCTCTCCTTAATTTGTTAATATATGAACTCAAGGATATAAATTTCCTCCTGAGTACTGCTTTGGCTGCATCCCATAGATTTTGAAATGATGTCTCATCATTATTATTTTCTTCAATGAAATTATTAATTGTTTCTATGATTTGTTATTTAACTAACCAATTTTTAGAGCCATATTATTTAATTTCTAATTTATTTTTGAATTGGCTCTCCATGTACCCTTACTGATTATTATTTTTATTGCATTAGGATCTGAAAAGATTGCATTTATTATTTCTGCTTTTCTGCATTTGTTTGCCATGTTTTTATGACCTAGTTCATTGTCAATATTTGTGAATGTACCATGTGCTGCTGAAAAAAAGGTGTATACCTTTTTGTCCCTATTTATTTTTCTCCATATATCTATTAACTCTTATTTTTTCCAAGATTTCATTCACATCTCTTCCCTCTTTGTTATTTATTTTTTATTTGATTTATCTAGAGTTGATAGTGGTAGGCTCAGGTCTCCCACTAGTATAGTTTTACTATCTGTTTTCTCATTCAATTCTGCTAATTTATCCTTTACAAACTTGGATGCTATACCATTTGGTGCATACATGTTGATTACTGATATTTCCTAATTCTTTATACTGTCTTTTATCAGGTTGTAGTTATCTTCCCTATCACTTTTAATCAGATCTATTTACTTTAACTTTGTCAGATATATGATTACAACCCCTAACTTCTTTCTGTCAGTTGAGGTCCAATAGATTTTACTCCAACCTTTAATTCTCACCTTGTGCATGTCTACCTGCTTTGTGTATGTTTCTTGTAGACAACATATGGTAGGATTTTGGATTCTAATCCACTCTGCTGTTTGTTTTTGTTTTATGGGTGAGATTATCTCATTCACATTCAAAGATATGATTGCCACTTGTGTATTCCCCAGCATTTTGATACACTCTCCTAGTTCTGTCCTTTCTTCTTTTGCTATATTCTTTTATACCAGTGGTTTGCTTTTAATCAGTCCCCCTAAACCCCACCCATAATATACTTCCCTTTCTGCTCCCTCCCTTTTTGTTCCCTTCTTATTAGTTTTTTTCGGGGTCTGTTGAGTTCCCTTCCCACTCTCTTTCCCTCCCTTTTTCTACTCCCTTCCTCCTCCCCCACTTAGTTTTCCCTTCTCACTTTCCCTGTATGGTAAGATAGTATTCAATACCCCAATGGATCTAGATGCTCTTCCCTCTCAGAATTGGTTTCACTGAGAGTAAGGTTTAGGTATCAGCTATTAGCACTCTTTTCTTCCATTATAATAGGATGCTTCCCCTTCCCTTCTCATGTGCTTCTTTGTGTGGTGTAGATTATCCTATTTATCTAATTTCTTTAAATTTCTCTTGGTGCCATCTTTGATTCCCCCTCCCTTTTTCTTTTATTTTTTTCAATAATTATCCCAATCTGTTCTTGTCAATGATTCTTCTAATTACTATAATAATAAATATAATTTTGAGTTACAAATACCATTTTCCCATATATTGATATAAACAATTTGATCTTATTGAAGCCCTTAAAGAAGAAAGTTTGAATAAAAAAACATTTTTCCCCTTTCCCCTCTCTTATTTACCTTTTCATGTTTCTCTTGATTTTTGTGTTTGGATATCAAACTTTCTACTTAGTTCTGGTCTTTTCTTTATAAATACTTGTAAATCTATTTTATTGAATTCCCATACTTCCCCCTGGAAGAATATAGTCAGTTTTGATGGGTAGGTGATCCTTGGCTGAAGACCCAATTCTCTTACCTTTCTGAATATCCCAAGCCTTGCGTTCCTTTAGGGTGGAAACTGCCAGGTCTTGTGTAATCCTGATTGGTGCTCCTTGATATCTGAATTATCTCTTTTTGTCTTCTTGTAATTTTTTTCCCATAACTTAGAAGCTCTTGATTTTGGCAATTACATCGCTGGGAGTTGTCTTTTGAGGACTTAGTGTAGAGGGTTTTCTATGAACTCTTTCAATGTCTATTTTTCCCCCTTGTTCAAGAATATCAGGGAAGTTTTCTTGAATAATTTCTTGTAGTATGATGTCAAAATTTCTGTTTATTTCTGGGTTGTCCAGTAGACCAGTGATTCTCAAATTGTTTCTTCATGACCAGTTTTCCTGATCCATCTTATCAGTGAGATATTTTATGTTTTCTTCTAATTTCTCAGTCTTTTGACTTTGTTTAATTAATTCTTGGTGTTTTGCAAGGTCATTGGTTTCCAATTACCCAATTCTGGTCTTTAAGGCCTGGTTTTCTGCTATAATCTTTTGGTTTTCCTTTTCATTTTGGTCTATCTTGCTTTTTGTCCTTCTAGCTGTTCCTCCAATTGGGAGTTCTTGCCCTTTAAATTGTCATTTTCTTTTTGAACTATTTCCCACTTTTCTTCCAGAAGGATTCCTTCTTTTTGGTAAGCTCCAATTTAAATTCTTCAAGAGCTTGTGGACAATTTCCATTTTGGGGGAAAGGCTTTGGTGCATTTGTTTGGATTTCCTTTTCTGCTATTTCCTCTGTAGTCTGGATTTTTCCTCCATAAAATTTATCCATGGTCAACCCCTTCTTATTGTTTTTCTTAGTGTTCAGAAGTTGTTTCTGGGCACTGTTTTTCATCACTATTGTTGTTTTTATTTCCCTTTTCAGTCAGAAATCTTAGTAAGGAGAGCAGGTTCTCTGTGTATGGAGCTAAGGAGCAAGGATTTTGCCTGAGGCCAGCTCTCAAGTCTCTGCAGCTTCTGCTGTTTGCTGCCCTTCTATGTGCTATCTCCCTATGGGCACCCAGGGTCTGCACTCTTTAATATGCTGGGGTTTCATGTTTAGCTGCTCTCAGGGGTAGGTTTTTGGTGGTCTTAGTCAGCTGCCAAGAGCCTAGAGGTTCCCTTAACTTGCTCTACAGTTACCCTTCCCTCACTCATTGATTCTAGTGCACACTGGCTCTCACTCTGGCTCCATAGGTGGAGTGGAGAGGAGGGAATCAGCTCACATTTTGGTGGAAGCTTTTTCACCCCCATATGGTGTGGAAATGCCCAAATCCTATGTACCTTCAATGCTACGCCCTACTGTTGGGTCTCTTCATGTGGGTTTTGAGGGCTTTTTGAGGTAGTCTATATCAGTAGGTGGTGAGGAGAGGAAGAGTCCTGGGTCTAGACTGCTGCCATGTTTACCTGGAAGTTGATATTAAACTTTCTAGAAGCATTATTAAATATGCTTCAAGAGGCTGAAATTGACCTGCTAGAAGCCATGAAAAGCATGATAGACCAAACCAAAAAGGAAAAACAGAAGATAATAGTTGAAAATGTATTACAGATGGCTTAGGCAAAATCCTTTGCCTTCTGGTGTCACAGTTTCCCCATCCATGAAATAAAGCTATATTGGACTATGTATACTGTAGCAGTCCACCCCTAGCTATGGGCAAGGGAAACAGTTAGTATGTACAGAGTGGCTTAGAAGAGAGCATGCTCAGTCTTGAGCATGGCTGGGAAAGCCTCTGACCCTTGACCCCAGCTTCCCCCAGGTTAGGCGGGAAAAACAGGTTTCTTTGTGTTCACCTGGCTAAGAGAAACCACACCTATACCTTGTCATTAACCAATGATAATCATCCCTATGTATTGTGTATATTTGCATATCAAAGAGATTAAATACAGGGTCGCAGCAAGCTCCGCCCTCTCTTCCTCTCTTCCTCTCTTGGATCTCAGCTCTCACTGATGTCTGTCCTTGCTGGAGCTCTGGCCAAGCTCTATCTTTAATTCCTTTCCTTATCTACCTCTCCCACCTGGGACCTGGCTTTTGGCCAGGCACTCTCTTTTCTCTATCATGTCTCCTACCTGTGTGGTATTAATTGTGGCTCTCAGGATGGATCATGCCTCTGCGACATCCTAAAGATCGGGGTTGTGCTGTGGCCCCATTATAATCAATAAGGCCTGGTTTGTGACTTATTTCTGCCACCTCATATCTATAACTTGGCTCCACCACGCCCCTCGGGGTATCCAAAACTTCTATCCTTTTTCAATCTTCCTACCTTGAGGCTTCTTGCGGTTTCGGGGAGCCTCATATACAATATATAAAGAAACCAAAGATTTCTATAGTCAAATGAAAACATACTCCAAATCACTCTTCATTAGAGAAATGCAAATTAAAACAACTCTGAGGTACCAATTGATACCTATCAGATCAGCTAATATGACAGAAAAGGAAAATAATAAATATTGGAAGGGATGTGGAAAATTTGGGGAATTAATGCACTACTGATGGAGTTGTGAACTATTCCAACTATTCTGGACAGTGGTTTGGAACTATGCCTAAAAGGCTATAAAACGGCACAGGTCTATACCCCCAAAGACATCCCACAAAACGAAAAAGGATCTGTTTGTATACAAATATTCACTATTGCTCTTTTATCGGTGGCAAAGAATTGGAAATTAAAGGACTATCTGTTAATTGGAGAATGTCTGAATAAGCTATGTATATGGTTATAATGGAATATTATTGTAAGAAATGATGAGAATGAATTCAGAAAAATTTGGAAATATCTACATGAATTGATGTAGTGTGAAGTGAGAAAAACTGGGAGAACATTGTATATAATAACAGCAATATTATGTGATGAATATTTATGAATGATTTAGCTATTCCTAGCAATATAGTGATCCAGGAAAATCCCCAAGGACTCATGGTGAAAAATGTCATTTGTTGCCAGAAAAATAATTGATATAGTCTCAATGCAGACTATAGATATACTAAATTTCATTTTTCCTTAATTTTTTCTTTTCTTTGTTCAAATTCTCTTTCACAAAATGTTTACTACAGAAAATATTTTATATTATTACTGTTTGCTGTCTCAGGAGAGGGGAAAGGAAAGAGGGAGGAATGGTGAGAATTTGGTTCAAACATTTTTTAAATGAAGGTTTAAATTGTTTTTTCATATAATTGAGGAAAAAAATAAAACATTATTTAAAAAAAATAGTAGGTCTGAAAAAAAAAGAGGCACTTGATTACAGAAAATAGCTAAAATGGAGAAAAAGTTACAATTCAACTACCATCGCTATATAAACATGGAAAGCAACCTCCTGCAGGGTGCCATGCCACTAATGAGACACAGAACATGTGTAGGCTGGATAATTAATGCAACAAGTACTGATTCTCCAACTGGAACAATTCTCTATTTTTGAAGGTGTTCATGTTCCCCACAAAGTTTCTTCTAAACCTTCTCTTCTCTTCTCTTCTCTTCTCTTCTCTTCTCTTCTCTTCTCTTCTCTTCTCTTCTCTTCTCTTCTCTTCTCTTCTCTGCTCTTCTCTTCTCGAGCTTGCTATACCACTCTCTCTCAGCTGAGCACCTACACTCATACTTCACTGATAGAGAGGCCATCCTTTATTATGTCTCTCTTTTTTTCAGTTCTAAACTTAAAATTCCCTCAACATCATTCTTTATTCCACCATCTTTTGAAACAAATGAGATGGCCCTTCTTTTTGCCAGGGTCAACCCTCTTGCTTTAACCTTGATTCCATTCCCTGTTGGCTAAGAATCTGCCTCTTCAGTCATATTTCTTTCATTTTCAGCCTTTTCTTATCCACTGGATCTGTCCCTGGTATTTATAAAAAAGATTAAATCTCCCTTTTAAAACAAAATGATACAATTGTCTTCACTTAACTATCTTCCCTATATTGTTTTCCTTTTCCATTATTGCTCCCTTTCACAGCCTGACTACTAAACAGCCACCAACTCGCCTTACATTAATATTCTTACTTTCTGTTTATTTCTGAATTATTTATGATCTCGTTTCCAATCTTATCACTGAGAGGGAGCATTGAATGACCAATCTCCAACAATGAGGAGAATTTTGTGCAAACAACCTTCCCCTTTCTATGTGGTTTTCAAATTCTCATTTACTTGTTCTTCTTGACCTCCATGCATTCTATGATATTATGTTCAACTCTTCTTGTTCATTACTTTCTTTATTGGAATTGTTCATGACACTACTCTGTCTTGGTTTCTCATTTACCTGACTGCATGATTCTCAGTCTTCTTTGCATGGCCACAATCCAGATCCTACTTTCTATACAGAAGTATATTACTGGTTTCTGTCCCAGGTTCTTTTCTGTCTATACCAGAGGTTCTTAATTTTTTTTGTTTTGTTTGAGTCATGGATCCCTTTCACAATCTGTGAAACCTTCTTATTTTAAAAATTATTATGAAAGTAAATGCTAAATCTTAGTTAGGAGTTAGTGAAAATAGGGTTGTATTTTTCCTGTCCAAATTTATAGATCCCCCCCAAAATACTACTTGATTGATTAAAATTGTCTCCCCTATATATGTTAAGAGTATATAAATTTCTATGACAATGCCAATAATTACTTTGTTCTTTAACTCTAATTATTAACATAGAGTAAGATATAAAATAAGAGGCAAATAAGGAGCAGATCTGCTTTTAGAAGGTGTTTTTCATTATCATAATTAATGTCCTATTTAGAATTTCAAATTAAAATGTATTCCTGGCAAGTTATTTTCATACTATTATTTGTTGATGATATGTTGAATATATAAATTTTTGTTGCAACGTAAAGTCTTCTTAGTGAGACCTGCAGTCTCTCAAAAGAGGACAATTCAGCAACTTAAAAAAGGAGAAAAAAACTGGGTAAAGAACATACATGGGTAAAGACTGTTACATTTTCCAGATTATAACATGCAGTTGAATGGGCAGTCCATTGAGTTAGTCAAGCAGCACATGAATCATGGAAGGTTCAACAGGTAATATTGAACTTGGCTTATAGAGGAATGGAAGAAGAGTGAACAGTGATTACACTTGGAAAATTCTGTAGTGTTTTCAATGATTCACAGCTGCATCTTGCTACAATAATCCTATCTTTTTTGACTCTAATATTCTCCTGGTTATTAATCAAAGAACAATGTGATCTCAAAATAACCAAAATTTAGGTTACTCAAAGGATACTCAAAGGATAAAGGAAAGGTAATGGTGGGAATAAGTAAGCTTTAACAGAATAACAATAATAACTTGGTTGAGAGAAGTGGCATGCAATATATGTTTGAAAAAGGAATTTGCCCAGTCATATACTGAGATAGAAAGTGCTATACAGTAATATCCAAGTTATTAAAAGAACCAGAGAAAAATATTCTGCCCATTGCAGTTGATAGTGGAAAATATGTATGAAGAAAAATAACTATGCTCCAAACTGTCTATTTTCTCCTCAAAAAAGTACCTATGGAAGATGGTAGAATATTTTTGGTGGATGGGAAGATGGTAGAATAGAATTGTCCAGTGTAAGACAACTTGAGAAGAAGCTGAGAGTGATTTAGGTATATGGCTAATGACTAAATTAAAAAAAAAAAAAACAAAAAACAGGGCCGGGCGTTTACTGTTTAGATCATAGGCTCTGCTTCAAACAAACTCATGGTGGGGGTAGCTGACTGAAAGAAAAACTGCAGGGTCTACCTGAAATGGGCTAGATGCTATATAAAATTATGACTATAGAAGAGGAGGAACAAAATCACACAGGTGAATGAACCCAAGGAAAATGGAATTCCTGATTATGTTTTCAGGATGGGGGGAAGAAGACACTTCCAATCTCTGTAGAAAGTTTAAGGGATAAAAGTTTTGAAAGTGATGGTATTGATAGAGATTCTGCAGTATAGAAATTAAAAGAACCAAAAGTTCAAAGATCCCCAGAGAACTCAGGAAATAACAATATTAACAATAACAAAAAAAATCATGAGAAATTATCCCATGATTGTTTTCCCAGGACAGAGGGGTAAGAAGGATAAGAGTTTTCTTATTCATGATTAAGGTTCCAGGATGTAGGGGAAGAAAACACTTTCATTCTCTGTAGAAACTTTAGGGGGTAAGAGTATTGAAAGTGATAGCATGCTAGAGACCATGCAACAGAGAAATTAAATGAACCAAGAGATCAAAGACTTCGAGAGAGCTCAGGAAAAAAAAATAACAGAAGCAGCAGTATCAGCAGCAACAACAAACTAAACCTGAAGCATTATTCCAACATTCCCCACACCCCCAAATCCCTGTCCCCACACAGGGAGAAGAATATGACATTTGTATAAAAATGACAATTAAGAAATAGGCCACTAAAAAATGAAAGAGTTAGCAAAAGAAAAAGAATTCAACTATAGAGCTTCTTTGGAAATAAAGATCAGTGTTTAAATTCAAGAGACAGTGAAAATAAAACAACCACTTTTAAAATTTTGAAGGAAACTGTAAAATGCACACAAGAACAAAAAGGAGTTCTTGGAAGAGCTTGTGAAAGACTTTTAAAAACAAGTGAGAGAGATTGGGGAAAATTAGAAAAAAAATAAAACAATTCAAGGAAAATATAGAAAATAGTGAAAGAAAAATCAGCCAATTGGAAATAGAAATCCAAAAACCTCTTTTAAAAAATCATTAAAAATTAGAATTGGGAAAGAAGAAGCTGATAACTTCTTAAAGCAGTAAGAAATAATAAAAACTAGCTTTAGATTAAATTGTAATCCACTGTCTATTTTTAGATTTAATCTCCAAAGGCTAAGCATGGTACTGAAAGTTGAGTATGGAGATCTGCCCATTTTTTATTTAACCACAAAAAGTGCATTAAATACCCATTTCACACATTGAGTAGGAGGTCTGTGACCCATGTGTGAAGGAGTGGGTAGTACAGGAGTGGGGTGTCAGATGTGATTGGTAGACGTAACAATTTAGGGGAAGTTATGCAAGAGAAAAGGTCTTTAAAAATGAAGTTTGACTCAGAACCTGACACACTTATAATGGAACCTCCTGTGAGAAGCAGTGCTGCTAGACTTCTGCTGGAGGCCATTGGCAGTTCTTTTGGAATTGAGGCTGATGAAGAGGAGGCTGATATAGAATTTGCTGATTGAACTGGCATGTGGTGAGTATAAAGGTTCACTTCCTTTCCCTTGGCCTTTCTGGGGGCAGTAGCATCTGGAGAGGCCCATTATCTTGGGACTCCTATCCCATGGCTGGGACCTCTGAATTCTTACCTGGCTCAGAGGAAGCTGGAGCAGTTATCTCTCTCTCCTTTTCTTCTCTTTCTCTCTTCCTTAATATCTTCCCTCTGTTGTAAAATAAATGACCATAAATTCCATTCTGATTTTAGTGATTCATTTGGGATTTAGTAATTAAATCCCTAGCAACCAACCAAATTGGTTCTATCCAGTCCAACCATAAATTTAACACATAGCACTGCTGGGTTTGTACACCAAAGAGATCATAAGGAAAAAGACTTGCACAAGAATATTCGTAGCTGTACTCTTTGTGGTGGCAAAAAATTGGAAAATGAGGGGATGCCCTCTGATTGGGGAATGGCTAAACAAATTATGGTATATGTTGGTGATGGAATCCTATTGTGCTCAAAGGCATAATGAACTGGAGGAATTCCATGAGAACTGGAACAACCTCCAGGAACTGATGCAGAGTGAAAGGAACAGAACCAGGAGAACATTGTACACAGAGACTGACACACTGTGGTACAATTGATTGCAGTGGACTTCTCAACTTGTAGCAATGAAATGATCCAGAACAATTCAGAGGGACTTATGAGAAAGAATACTATCCAAATTAAGAGGAAGAACTGTGGAAGTAAAAACCTCAAAGAAAAACAACTGCTTGATTACATGGGTAGAGGGGGATATGATTGGGGATGTAGACACTAAATGATCATCCTAGTGCAAATATCAGTAATATGGAAATAGGTCTTGATCAACAACACATGTAAAACCAAGTAGAATTGCATGTTAGGTATGGGAGGGAGTTAGGAAGAGGTCAAGGAAAGAACATGAATCTTGTAACTATGGGAAAATATTCTAAATTATCTAATTAAAAAAATTCCACCCCAAAAAATAAAGGATGAAATTATCATTAAAAAAAAGAATGATATCATTAATTTGGTGCTTTGACATAGCATTATAGATAGAAGCTTTGAGGTTGAAATGAACATAATAGAATGAGTTAAAAAATAAAATTGAATGAGGAAGGACACATTGAAATAATCATCTCATATAAAAGGAGCATGAAGGAAAGAATGCTTAATAAGGGGAAGGCAGGTAGGGAGGGATGGTAGTGCTAGTATTTTTATTCTCATTGGATCTTGGTAAAAGAGGGAATAATATATACATATAGAAGAGTAAAATATTTCTTATAAGAAGATTAGAGGACTAGGTACAAAGATTAAAAGGAAACCTTAGAAGGGAATATAGATTAAGAAATAAAAGGCAAAAAAATAAAATAAGAGAAGGAATTATACAATTTATTTATATGAAAAAAATAAGAAAGGGATAAAGGGACTCATAGAAAGGCAGATAAATTTACAAGTAGTAGGGGAGGGAGATGAGAAAAAGGAGGGAAACAGAATAGGGAGGAAAATAAAAGTTGCACTGAAGAATGAATGGGGATTAGGGAGGTAATGGTAAGAGGAAAATTAGACCTCTGAGGAACAATAAGATAAAAAGAAAGAAAATAAGGAAAAACAGTGAAGAAAAACAGAATGGGGGGAAAATACACAACTAATAATTATACATTTGAATGTGAATGGGAAGAATCCACCCATAAAAATGTAAATAAATAGCAAAATACAGGCAACACATTTAAAAATGAGAGACACACAGAGCATAAAAATAGAGTGGTAGAGTATATCATGCTTCAACTGGCACAAAAAATAGGGGTAGCAATAATGATCTCAGACAAGGCTAAAGTGAACTTGGTGTATTCAAAAGAGAGAAGTGAGGACACCATTTTATGTTAAAAGATATCACAGATAATGAAGCATTATCAATAATAAATATATATGCAACAAATGGTATAGCTTTCATATTTTTTAAAGTAAATGCTAGAAGAGTTATGAGTAGAAATAGAAAATAAAACTATAATACTGGGGGATATTTAAACCTTCCCCTCTCAGAACTAGAAAAATCATCCAAAATATAAAAATAAGAAAAAAGTTAAAGGATTTTAAAAAATCTTATATAAGCTAGATATGATAATTATATGGAAAGAAATGTATTGGGATAGAAAGAAATATACCTTTTGTTCAGGAGTATATATTGTACTTTTATAAAAACCTACTATATGCCAAAGCACAAGCATTTTATAATTAAATGCAAAAGTAGGTTTTGTAAAAAGTAGAAATATTAAATTCATCCTTTTCAGGTCATAAGGCAATACAATTATATTTGATGACCATAGAATTTAAGGGACCATAGAATTAAAAAATAAAAAATTAATTGGAGATCAAATAATTTTAAAAAATCAAAAAATCTTAAAAATGAGTGGATTAAAGAAGTCATAGAAACAATAATTAATTTCACTAAGGAAAATTATAATAATGAGACAACATACCAAAACTTATAGGATATAACAAAAGCAGTAATTAAAGAAAAATTCACTTCCCTAAATATTTATATCTATAAAATAGAAAGAGAATAGGTCAATGAATTGGATGTCAATTAAAAAAATAGAAAAAAAAACAAAATAAGAATCAGACTTAAATACTAAATTAGAAATCCTAAAAATTAAAAGTGAGTAATAAAATTGAATATAAGAAAACAATTGAATTAATACATGAAACTAAAAGTTAGTTCTATGAAAAACAGCAACAGTGTTAAACCATTGGTTAATATGTCTTTTTTTTAAAAGAGAAGAAAACAAAATCACCAGCATCAAAAATTAAAATAGTAAATTTTCCTCTAATGAAGATGAAATCAAAACAATTATTAGGAGTTATTGGGCCCAATTATATGCCAACAAATTTAATAATTTAAGTGAAATGGATACTTAGAAAAATATAAATTATCTAGACTGAGGAGGAAATATATTATTTAAATAAACCTATTTTAGAAAAAAAGAAATAGAACCACCTAGAAAGAACTTTCTAAGAAAAAATTTTCAGGACCAGATGGATTTAAAAGTAAATTTTACCATATACTTAAAGATCATCTAAATCCAGTATTAAATAAATTATTTATAACAATAGATAAAGGAGTGCTAAGAAGTTCCTTTTATGAAACAAATGTGGTGCTAATACGTAAAAAGGAAGAGCAAAAAACATAGAAAGAAAATTATAGGCCAATTTCAATAAAGAATATAGATGTAAAATTTTTAAACAAAATATTAGCCAAGAAACTACTATATCACAAATTATTATGCTTTATGACCACAAATGATTTATACAAGAGATGCAAAGATGATTTGCTATGAAGACAACCTTTAACATAATTGATTACATCAACAAAAAACTGAGTCTATCAATAGATGTAGAAAAAGTTTTTTGAAAACTACAACATTCATTCCTATTTTAAAAAATTGAAAACATAGAGACAAATGGATTTTTCTTTAGATTAATAAGAAACATATATTTAAAACAATCTGTAAATGTTATCTCTAAAGAAGATAAGTTAGAAGCCTTGCCTATAAGATCAGCAGTAAAACAAAGATGCCCATTATCACAAATATTTACTATTTCACTAGAAATGCTAGCAATATGAGAATAAAAAGAAATTAAAAGTATATGAATTGGCAAAGAGATAATAAAAACTATTTTTTGTAGATGATGTGATTTTATATCTATAGCTATATCTTTATACACATTTACATCTATCTATATATGTATATATAATCTTAGAGGTTCAAATAAAATCAATGAAAAGTATCAATTATTTTAGGAGGGTAGCCATACATTAATCATCAGCATTTCTATACATCACTAGCAATGTCCTGCAAGAAGAGATAACTTATTTAAATTAACAATAGAACAAAATACCAAGAAGTATATTTTCCAAAACAAATCCAGAAACTATATGACCATAATTTTAAAATACTTTTATTTTTAAAATAAAGTCAGATTTAAAGAATTGGAGAAAATATTTATTATTCGTGGGTGGCCTGAGCCAATATAATTAAGATGACAATTCTTTCTAAAGTAATCTACTTATTTAATGCCATTCCATTTCAGTTACAAAAATTTTATATTATTGAACTAGAGAAAGTAAGATTCATTCAAAGGTAAGGAATATCAAAGGAAATAATGAAAAAAATGTTAAGGAGAGAGATTTATTAGTGTCAGATTTCAAACTATATTATGAAACAGTAATTATCAAAAATATGTAGCACTGGCTAAGAAATAGAAAAGCAGATCAGAGGAATAGAATAGACATACATCAATAGTAAAAGATTATTGTAACTTTGTGTTTGACAGAGGTAAAGTTTCATGTTTTTGGATTCAGAATTCACTATTTGGTAAAATATTGGTGGAAAAACTGGGAAGCTCTTTGGCAGAAACTAGATATAGAGCAATATCTTATACCACTTACCAAGATAAGATGAAAACAGACACATCACCTGCATATAAAGGCAAATATAAATAAAGTAGAAAAACAATTCAATACTAGTCTCTTTCTCAGGCATAACTGTGACATGTTTTTCTCAGAAGGAGAAGGCTGGGAATGATGTATTTGGACTAACCACATCAGTGATATGGATCCATCAAAGTACGTCACATTGGCTTAAAGGTTGTTCTAGTTCAGCACTTTTCATTTATGGGGAAAAAAAAGGTATGTTTAAAATTTTTAAAAGTAGAAAAGTCCTAAATTCAAATGTGGCCTCATATTTACTATCTGTGTGACCATGGATGAGTCACTTGATCTTGTTTACCTAAGTTCTTCATCTGTTAAAAGAGTTGGAGAAGGAAATGGTAAACCATTCTGGTATTTTTGCCCAAAATCACAAAGTAAAGTCACAAAGAATTGAACATGACTGGAAATGACTGAACAATAACAACAACAAAATGTCCATAATTTAGGGTGCCACCACTAGCTGATATACTAATATACATATTATATATATATACATATATACACACACACACATTTATATATATACATATATATATTTAGGCTACCACCACTAGCTGGTATACTCCTATTTGAAGGATGACTACAAAGTTTTTTGATTGAATAGTTAAAGCTGAAGATAGAAAGTGATAATGGATTTCCAAAAGAACTTCATAATTATTTTTATAAAATAGGAAGTGCCACGTATTGCTAAGTGAAGAATTCAGGGTTAGTGATATGAGTGATATTTCTCATTAAGCCAAAATACTGAGTGAAAGTCACAAGGCATATTTTATTACCCAGAAGAACGTGATATTATATGTGAGCCAATATCTAAATCATAGGTGACTCTTTTCAAAACTTGACCCTATTTTGCATCAGAACAGCATATGGCTTGAAAGTAATTATAGATTTTAATTAACACAAATCCATTCCTATTAACAAACCATGTTGAACAAATATTTTAAAATATTTATTCTTGTTGTATTATTACAGTGATAAAGTAGAGTGGGTGTTTAATGATATGAAAATTGGAATAGTTTTGTAGATTGAGAAATATATTTCACATTTACTTTTTTAATGTGGACTTGCAACTTCTTCCATTTTGGGAGTTCCTGATGAGGAAACTCTCCACCACTGTAGTGCTGAATCTGTTACCTAACCTAAAGTCTTAGAGTTGCTTCAGGCTTTGAGAGGTAACCTAACTCCCAGAAACACACAAGTCAACATCAGTATGTCCAGTTCATCCTCACTCTGCCACAAGCTCAATGATAATGGTAACAATTTATGGCATTTATATCTCATTTTAAAGTTTAAAAGTAATTAACTTACCTTATTTCATAATAACCCTGCAAAGTAGATACTATAGGCATATTATCTAACTGGTTTTGTTGTTTGTTTTTCAGTCATTTTTCTGTCATATCTGTCTCCTCATGACTCCATTTGGAGTTTTCCTGGTAAAGATACCATGACGGTTTGACATTTCCTTCTCCTGTAGCAGTTGGGGAAACCTTTGGGGACAGCATTGCCCCCAGGGTCTCTGCATAGCTTGGAGGTAAGCATCTCTAGGGAAATGGGCAGCAGTTGGAACCACAGGGAAGAGTAGAGACAACAGCTGGACAGCCTTCTACCCTATTATGGAACTTTGCCCTGGATCTAGCTAGGGTCTTTGTGGAAGCGAATGATCTACTGTGGTACTGATCTGTACCATGTGGTGGCCCTGCTGATCTTAATCTGATCAACATGCCAATCAAATAATACTCTTGGTTCCTGGGGATGAGGTGTTGAATCCGTTCTAAGTGTTCCAGGACTTCAGCATCAGCCTATAGCTGGGGGACTCCAGTTACTACTATGTTGGCTTATCTCTGTCTTCTCCATTGTTCTGGCCCTCTATGAGACCAGGAAGCAAAGCCAAACTCTGCAAAATATGATGAAGATGGCCATGGTGTGATGGTGCCTGGAGCTGGTGGATAAAATGTGCTGGTGCGTAGAGACTGCCTAGTGTGAGGTGCCCTTTGATGCTGTTCTCCTGCCTCAAGAGGACATGATCAATGAGAGCATTCTGGAGAGAGTGTCTCAGTGATGTCTTCTCTACTTCCTTGAGGAACACCACCAACATACACTATTCTGTGGTGCACTAGTCTTACAAGCTAGGTAGTGGTGATGAGTGGGGGAGGATTTTGTACCATAAAAGGAGACTTGATTAGCTCCATCCTACATCCCAAATGCATTAACTTCAAATTCTACAGAGATGCCCTGAAGTTTGTCTTCTTTCTCTTCTGGTTGCTTTGGGTACTATCTATAGCAGGGGTCCCCAAAATTTTTACACAGGGGGCCAGTTCACTGTCCCTCAGACCGTTGGAGGGCTGGACTATAAAAAAAAAACAATTATGAACAAATACCTATGCACAAAGCACATATCTTATTTTAAAGTATAAATACAAAACGGGAACAAATACAACATTTAAAATAAAGAACAAGTAAATTTAAATCAACAAACTTACCAGTATTTCAATGGGAACTAGGGGCCTGCTTTTGGCTAATGAGATGGTCAATGTCCGGTTCCATATTTGTCACTGCTAGCCGTAACAAAGGATGCAAGTGTGCATCAGTTAGTCTAGATCTGGTGGGAGGTTTCATATGTTTCATTTTGGAAAAAGATGGTTGCTGATGTCATAGGCCAGATCACCACTCTCTGATGCCTGTATACAGTACTGGAGGTGGTGTTGGGCCTATGACACTGTATACCACTGTCTGGGATAGCAGAGGCTGCAGCGCTGGCTGAGATGGACGTGTCACACCTTGCACAGGCCCATCACCCCCACCACTATACTGGGCAGCATTATACACAGTGAGGAATCCCCTCCCCAGATTGCCACTCACCATGCTGATATCTTCCATTGTGCAGCCACATAATTCTTTGCATGGCGCCTTGTTCTCATTCAGATACTCTCAGAACAAGGCGCACACAAAGGATTATGTCACCAGAAGTAGTTCTGTTTGTGAGCAATGCTGTGCTCTGTGGGGCCACCACATACAGTGCTCCTCTCACTGACCATCAATGAAAGAGGTGCCCCTTCTGGAAGTGTGGTGGGTGCAAGATTAATGGCCTCAGGGGGCCACATGTGGCCTGCTGGCCTTAGTTTGGTGACTCCTGATCTATAGCATCATAATTTTGATCCACAAGGTGGAAAATATTGTAAAGAGGTACCTAGACCTTATGACAGTGGTGGTACCACCAGGACTCCCAGTCACCATGACCACTGGCATCATCTATGCCCAGAATTGCTTAAGAAACATAAAATCTTTTTCAGTCTGTCTCACATCAAACTGGGGGCCAAGCTATGGCTGACCTGATTTGACAAGACAAGCATGATGACAGAGGAAGGTCAGTTGTTTGGGGTATTCTCCTCCTGAAAAGTGAAAATTTTCTGTCCCTGCTCCCAGATCCATGGCAGCTCCATAAAAGTTTCCTGCTCATCCCCCTGGCCTCCTGTCATTCCATCTTCTAGTTGAATGATCAGTCCATTAAGGACCCTGACAATCTCAAAATAGTGGAGTCCACTGGTTGGTTCCTGGAGGAAAATGCAATGAAGACCTTAGTGTTTGGAACCAAGGTCATGCCTGTGATGAAGTTCCCACTCCTAGAGTTGCAGCCTCAAGAGATAGAGCCTGTGGAACCCATTAGCATCCTCTATACCTTCCTCTTCTCATCAGTCTTGCAACTCATGAGCATGGTCCTTGTCCATCTTAGGGAACACTTTCCTGAGGTTTACATGAAGAGGGCCCTGAGACAGTGGCTAATCCTTATACTCCAGACACAGTGCCTCCAAATTCCTCCAAAATACTCCATCAATACATGTCAGATGGATTCCAAGTTCTGACTTTGGTCTTCAAGCCCCTACTCATTGCTCTCACTTTGGAAGAGGCTCAACAGCTGGCCAGGACAGAAGTGGAGAACAATGTGACTCTGCTGGGCCTCTTGGTGATGAGGAAAGTGGTGAGACAAAAGATGGCATACACCATACACACCCTGTGCAGGGCCAATATTCGTACAGTCATGGTCACAAGTGACAACATGTTGACTACAGTTAATGTGACATGGTGAGCCCCCCCTGAGCCAGTAGCATTTGTCCATGTCTCAGCCTCTGCCTTTGGAAAACTATCTTTAATCAAGTTTGTCCCCTTTGAGGACCCCTCACATGGGGATCAAACTGAACCCAAAAAATACACTATGGAGCCAGCCTGGAATCACTGCCACCTGGCACTGAATGAGAAAGCACTCACTGTGGTTTTGGATCATTTCCCTGAACTATTTCCCAAGATCCTACTGCAGAGCACCATCTTTTACAGAATGACATCAGAACTGAAGACTCAGATAATATGTGGCTTTCAAAACTTAAATTACTGCATAGGCATGTGTGGAAATGGAGCCAGAGACTGTGAAGCCCTGAAGGTGCCAATGTGGGCATCTTCCTGTCAGAGGCTGAGGCTCAGTAGCATTTCCTCTCACTTCCCAAACTACCAACATTCAGTGTGTGCATAAGGTGGTCAGGGAAGGGAGTTGCTCCCAGGTCACCTCCTTCTGTATATTCCAATACATGATTCTCTATATCTTCATTCAGTTCACTTCCTTGTACTACTCTACACTATCAATACTAATCTAGGAGACCTACAGTTCCTGTTCATTGACTTGGCCATCAAAACCTCATGGCAGTGTTAATGAGTTTAATGGGACCAGTCTCAGAACTGGGGGTCTTTCTGTCCCCAGGAAATCTACTTCAGAGATGCCAAAGCCAGAAAGAGAGAGAGAGAGAGAGAGAGAGAGCGAGAGAGAGAGAGAGAGAGAGAGAGAGAGAGAGAGAGAGAGAGAGAGAGAGAGAGAGAGAGAGAGAGAGAGAGAGAGAGCTAGCCTGCCCTATTACATGCCCTTTATCCTTGGCTGAGACTGGAGGGGCAGGGCAACTCCACTTCACAGCAGTCTCTCCAAAAGGTATTGAATTCCTTCCTCCCCCCCACTGTAGAGAGGGGTTTCACTCAATCCCATCCACTTTACTGGATCTGTCTAGATACCCTCCAGTTCCACAGTCTCACTTTGGAAATAGCCTAATTTTTTTTTTTAATTTATGGACATGGGTAGATAAAGAGGTCAGGAGTAGCTGGCCCCTAATGCTCCTGTTGATAGACTGAATGAATTTGCCTTATTTCCTTGGGGAAAATATTATTCTATTTAAAATCTATAGGATTTACCAGACTGCCAAAAAACAAACAAACAAGATTAAGAATTATGATATATATGAAGTCCAGTATATTCCTAAATGCACAAATTTGTTTTCTATTCCCTTTTCTTTTTTCTTTTTCCTTGTTTTTCTTTGCATGAATCTTTTTATATTTTCAGGAACTATAAAAATCAAGCATTTCCCAATTTTTGACCAATGTTTTCTATCTCTGCTTTGTCCTGCCCATGACACCTTCTATTCATTACATTTAAGTATATTTTGCATAAAACATAGGATTGTAAGCTTCTCAGAAACAATGCCATTTTGTATCCTGGATTTACATTCTATGTGATTTAATCAGAGTACTATCTAATAAAGTCCTTTTTATATCATTCTATTTCTTAATATATCTTGCATAACTTTGTCATATGCATGGGATATTCCAATTTGGAAAACTTTTTTATTGCATTTATGTTAAAAATACTTAATACTTCTTTGTATTTATTATCTTCTGATTTATTTTATATATTCTTATTCATGTACTTGTGACAACTATCATATTTATCATATCCTTGGAAGTCATGGTCATTACATTACATTAGTTTGGTCCCAACACTTAGCACAATGACAAACACATAATAGGCTCTCAATAAATTCTTTCATTTTTAAACCCTGACTTTTCTGTCCTAGCAACAATTCTAAGATAGAAGAGAAAGAGCTAGGGCAAATCGAGTTAATTGACTTACCCAAAGTCACAAAGCTAGGAAATGTTTGGAGCCAGATTTGAACCCAGATTATCATGATTCCAGGCCTGGTGCTATATGCACTGTGATACATAGCTGCCCCTCAATAAATCCCTGTAGACTGATTGCCCAATAAAATATGTTTAATAATCAGCAAACAATTAATATAATAGGACTTTGTGTTATCCATACCATTCAGTCAATTCTATGACTATACAGATGTATTTTTTTCTATAAAATACTATCTGTGAAAGCCTGACTGTTTCCTTTCCAATTCTTCATATATTTAGAACTAGGAGGGACCTCAGAAATCATTTGGTCCAATTCTTTTTATTACATATGAGGAACCTGTTGTCCTATCCAAACTAAGTGTTTTATCCAAAGTCACACATATCATAATTGCAGAGCTGATATTCAAATTCATTTCTCATGATCACCAATTCAGCAGTTTCATAAAGGATACTTTTGATAATAATAACTATTTTGATAGCATTTACTAAGTTCCAAGCACTGTGAAAATATTGTCTCATTTGATCCTCACAACAACCTTGGGAGGTAGGTTCTATCATCATGGCCATTTTACAGATGGGTAAACTGAGGAATGACTTGCCCAGGGTTAAATAGCTAGTAGCCATTACATAGTGTCTGACTTTGTATTTGAACTAGGGTTTTCTTGACTCCAGGCTCAGAATTTTATCCACTTTGCCACAAGCTTCTCATACATTATATAGGAATAAATTATTCTCATAAAATTTTGTAGAGTTGAGAAAATAAAGATATGTATTGATAGTTACAAATATTCCCTCTATTGCTTTATGGGTATAATAAGGTCCAAGATTTTCCACACATACGTTTGATATCTTCTCCTCTTTCATATATCTTGAGATCCATATATTAATGCTCTCAAGATTTTGTTGTGTCAAGAATGAAGTAAAAATTAAGGATTTATTAAGTATTTTCTATGTGTCAAGGACTATGCTAAGTGCTTTGGGTACATTATCTCATTGGTTCCTCACAATAATCCCTGGAATGTAGTTGCCTTTATAGCTACATTTTATAATTGAGGAAACTGGTACAGATTGAGGTTAAGTGACTTACCCAAGGACACAAATATCTTTGGTCAGATTTGACCAAGATCCAGAGCTCTAAACCCTTTTCCACCAAGATTTCTATGTGTAAACTTGGGCTAGTCTAATTTTCTTTCCAGTTCTATTTTTCAGCACAATTTTTACTTTTTCCCTATAGTACATTTTGGGCTTATGAGTTATAAGGCTCATTTTCTAAAGTAATGGTTCTACTGTCATTAATGGTGAGAAAGTTTATTATTAAAATCTCTAAGGATTTTTTACATTTTTTGTGTTTATTATCTTACATCCAGTTTCATCTCTAAACTTCCTTGGGATGACTCCACTTAAGTGGGATTTTCAATAAGCTTTCTTTAAAAATGTTCCTATTGTGCTGCTTTTTGCAATAGTATGAGAAGATATTTTTCATTATGTTTTTTAAACATCTCATGTAAGATTTTATAAGTTAGTTTATATTAGCAAAATATTGTTGAGGCAGAGTCAAGAAGGTGACATAGAGGGAGCAAAAGTTCAGACCTCTGAAAACCCTTCCTCGCCAATTAAAAAACAAATGCTCCTAGGGGACTGAAAACCAAATCTCACAACAAGACAAAGCTAAGGAACCCTCCTCATAGACTCAACTTAAAAGGCACACTCTCCCCCAAAGCCTGAATTCTAGAATGCTTGGGTTTAAAGGGACAGAAGAAGGATAGTCCAAGGACCCCTCCCCCACAGTACTGAGTTGGAATGACTGGGCGAACAAGGGCGCTATCCTGGAAGGTGTACCATGCAAGCAAAGCTGGGCCAGAATCAGAACTCCAACATGAGAGGCTGGGAGGCAGCCTGAGTTGAAGCACAGAGCAGGCAACCTAGTTGAAGCAGCAGAGACACTCCATATTGCCCACACCTTGCTGAGGTTTTGGCTGCAGGGAACAATCAGCTCTGCAAGTTCAACTCAGCTGGGCTTAATCTCATCAAGCCTTCAGAGGGCAGGGAAGCTCAAACTCCAAAACCTCTCCCCCACAGACTATTCTGAGAGCCTTGCTAACTCCAAGGGTGAAGGCTGACAGAAAAGCCCAAACCCAAATATCTAGCACACAATGAGAGGAGCAAGAATGCAGGCAACTATTGGGGGGGGGGGGGGAAGAAGGGGCAAATATGAGCGAACGACAGAAAAAGAAAAAAAGAAATCACAATTAACAGCTTCTATCCAGGCAATGAACAAAGAACAAATGTAACAGAGGAGGATCAAGGATCACCAAGCCAAAACACAGAAACTCCAGCAAATTGGACTCAGGCTTTGGAAGAACTCAAAATACAATTCAAAACACAAATAACAGAGGCTGCATACAGCTGGAAAAAGAACTTAAAAAGCAAGATAAGTCATCTGGAAATGGAGGTACTTGAACTAAAACAAGAAAATAGTGTCTTGAAAAGACAAAATTAATCAACTTGAAAATGAAGTAAAGGAGATGAAAGACGAGGCAAAGAAGATAAAAGATGACCTCTGAAGAAAATCAGGCCAGAAGGAGAAGGATAACCAAAAAAGCCAGGGATGAAATTCAGCCTCTAAAAACCCAAATACAGCAATTAGAAGCAAGTGACTTCACAAGGCAGCAGGAAACTATAAAACAAAATTTAAAGAAATGAAAAAATTGGGGAAAATATGAAACATCTTTCACAAAACAGAAGATTTAGAAAATCATTCCAGGAGAGACAAGTTAAGAATCATTGGTCTACTGGAAGACCATGACAAAGAAAAAGCCTGGACATCATACTACAGGAAATTATCCAAGAAAACTACCCCAACATTTTAAAACAAGAGGGAAAAGTGGAGAAAGAATCCAGAGATCACCTCCTGTACTTAATCCCCAACTGACAACACCCAGGAATGTTATAGCATTCAAGAACTACCAGATCAAGGAAAAAAATATTGCTAAGATACTAAGAATAAGTCATTCAGATACCATGGAACTTGTGAATCTTAAAATTTGCTCAGACTCTACCTTAGAAGATTTGGTTAAGCTATTCTCCTATTGTAACAATGGAGGTACTTAATCAGGAATGTATTGAGAACTTTTAAAATTACTCCACCCTGCTCAGACAGTGCCTTAGGGGAAGATAAAGTTGCAAATTCCTGACTGAACAATGAAAAGTCCCTAACTCATACTTATAGTGAAGCCAAACACTTAAGCTAGGTGGTCTGTTTTTAGATCTAATACAAAAGGGTGCTAAGTACCTATAAAGGTTAAATTGATCACTAAAAGGTCAAGCACCATACAAAAGGCATGCTTATCAAAAGAGGTGTGAAGTTTTTATCTACCCAGAGAAGGTGAGAACTAAAGATTGGTGAGAACTAAGAATGGGCAGTCCTGGGAAAAAGCATCTACTGTGATTGGTAGATGTGAAATTTTAGGGGAGGCGACATAAGAGAACATTTCTTTAAAAGGAGAATTCAGTTCAGTTTGTTTTTAGTTCAGTTTGGAAGCTGAATTGGAGGAGGTCAGGAGTTCAGAGGAGGGTCTCTGAACTCAGTTCAGGAGCTGAGGATTTCAGTGAAGGACTAGAGCTTGCTTGGGATGATCTTGTGGTGAGTGATAAAGACTGACTAGTCTCCCTTAAGGCTCAGGCCTAAGCCCTTTCTACTATTTTCTTTTTCTCTCTCTCTTCCCTTAATTCCTTCATCTATATTAATTAAAATCTCCATAAAATCCAGCTGACTTGGGTATTTTCATATTTGGGAATTTTCCCATGGTGACCACTTATTTTTAATATAAATCAAGACACTAAAAATTATCTTTACAAGTTTGGCTGAAATCTTTACAGTTTTGGCAATTCACAGTCTTGGCAAATCATATTTTCATGGTTACAAACTACAGTGAGGATAACACAGGATCTGGCTGCATCTATACTGAAGGGCTGAAAGGCATGGAATATGATATTCTGGAAAGCAAGGGAACTACGCCTACAACCAAGAATCAACTACCCAGAAAAACTGACAATGTTCCTACAGAGGAAAGTGTGGTCATTTAATAAAATAGAAGAATTCCAAGCATTTGTAAAGAAAAGACCAGACCTGAACAGAAAATTTGATGCCCAAACATAGAACTCAAGAGAATCATCAAAAGGTAATTAAGAAAGGGAGAAAAAACAAAACACAAACTTTTCTTAAGGGACCCCAAAAGTTAAAATGATATGTATCCCTACAAGAAAAGAAGATATTGGTTACTCTTAAAAATTGTTATTATCACCTGGGTAGCTAGAAGAAGAATATACTTAGAGGGAACAGTGACAAACTGTATAGGATGAAATGCCAAGACATAAATATGTGTGTATATATATATATATATATGCATATATATGGATATATATACAAACACCTAGAGTTTAAAAAGAGGTTAATATTAAGAGAAATGGGAAAAGCAACAAAATAGGATGAATTTACATGTCACAAAGAAGCACATGGCAGGGGGGGAGAACATCAATATGCTGGAAAGGTAAAGAGGTAGGAGATAGGAAATACTCAGTTCTTATGTGCATTGAAATTGACTCAAAGAGGGAAGTACAATCCAATATATTGGGGCTGAGAATTGATTTGCGTCCTATAGGGAAGTAGAAGATTAACAAATGGACTGATGGGGAGGGAACCAATACAAGGGAGGGAGAGGTTGGGGGGGTAGTTCAAAAAGACTGTAAAGAAAATAAGAGGAGAATAAGAAGGGAGGGGGTAGAAAGGGAAGTAAAATAAGGGTGGGAACTAGGGGGACTGATTAAAAACAAACATTGGTGTAAAAGGAAATAGTGAAAGAAAAAGGGCAGGACTAGGAGTGGAAATTAAAATGCTGGGAAATACGCAGCTGGTAATCATAACTCTGAATGTGAATGGAATGAACTCACTCATAAAATTTAAGCAAATAGCAGAGTGGATTAGGATCCAAAACCCTACCATATGCTGTCTACAAAAACACACATAAGACAGGTAGACACACACAGGGTATAAAGGTAAGAGGTTGGAGCCAAAACTATTGGACATCAACTGATAAAAAGAAGGCAGGAGTCACAATCATGATATCTGACAAAGCCAAAGTAAAAATAAATCTAGTTAAAAGAGATAGGGAAGGTAATTACATCATGATAAAAGGCAGTATGGACAATGAGGAAATATCAGTACTCAACATGTATGCACCAAATGGCATAGCATCCAAATTTCTAAAGGAGAAACTAGTGGATCTCAAGGATGGAATCGATAGAAAAATTATACTAGTGGGAGACCTAAACCTTCCTCTATCTGAACTAGATAAAGCAAACCAAAACATAAATAAGAAAGAGGTAAGAGAAGTAAATGAAATCTTAGGAAAATTTGAGTTAGTAGATATATGGAGAAAAATTAATAGGGACAAAAAGGAATACACCTTTTTTTCAGTAGCACATGAGACATTCACAAAGATTGACCATGTATTAGGGCATAAAAACATTGTAAACAAGTGCAAAAGAGCAGAAATAATAAATGCAACCTCAGACCACAATGCAATGAAAATAATAATTAGTAAGGGTATATGGAAAGACAAATCAAAAATTAATTGGAAATTAAATAATAAGATTCCCCCAAATCTGTTAATGAACCAATCATAGAAACAATTAATAATTTCATTGAAGAAAATGACAATGATGAAACATCCTTTCAAAATATATGGTATTAAGTCAAAGCAGTACTCAGGGGGAAATTTATATCTTTGAGTTCATATATTAACAAATTAGGGAGGGAAGAGGTCAGTGAGTTGGGCATGCAAATTAAAAAAAACTAGAAAGTCAACAAATTTAAAATTCTCAGATGAAGAATTAGAAATTAGAAGAATTAGAAATCCTAAAAATCAAAGGAGAAATTAATAAAACTGAAAGTCAAAGAATTATTAATTTAATAAGTAAGACTAGAAGCTGGTACTTTGAAAAAACAAATAAAATAGACAAAGTACTGGTCAATCTAATTTAAAAAAAATGAAAGAAGAAAATCAAATTGACAGTATCCAAGATGGAAAGGGAGACCTCACCTCTAATGAATAGGAAATTAAGGTAATCATTAAAAATTATTATGCCCAATTATATAGCAATAAATATGGCAATCAAAGTGATATGGATGAATATTTACAAGAATATAAATTGCCTAGACTAACAGAGGAAGAAACAAAATACCTAAACAACCCCATATCAGAAAAAGAAATTGAACAAGTCATCAAATAACTCCCTATGAAAAAATCCCCAGGACCAAATGGATTCCCAAATGAATTATATCAAGCATTCAAAGAACAACTGATCCCAATATTATACAAACTATTTTACAGAATAAACAAAGAAGGAATTCTACTAAATTCCTTTTACAACACAAATATGGTACTGATTCCAAAGCCAAACAGGTAAAAACAGAGAAAGAAAACTACAGACCAATCTCCTTAATGAACATAGATGCAAAAATCTTAAAGAGAATACTAGTAAAAAGACTCCAGCAAGTGATCATGAGGGTTATTCATTATGACCAGTTAGGATTCATAACAGGAATGCAAAGATGGATCGATATTAGGAGAATTACCCACATAATTGACCATACCAATAAGCAACCTGACAAAAATCACATGATTATCTCACTAGATGCAGAAAAAGCCTTTGAAAAAATACAACTCATTCCTATTGAAAACACTAGAAAGCATAGGAATAGAAGGGTCTTTCCCAAAAGCAATAAATAGTATCTATTTAAAACCATCAGCCAACATCATCTGCAATGGGGATAAACTAGAAGCCTTCCCAATAAGATCAGGAGTGAAAAAAAGGATTCCCATTATCACCTCTATTACTTAACATTGAACACTAGCAGTAGCAATTAGAGAATAAAAAGTAATTGAAGGTATTAAAATAGGCAATGAGGAGACCAAGCTATCACTCTTTGAAGGTGATATGATGGTCTACTTAAAGAATTCTAGAGAATCCACTAAAAAGCTACTGGAAATAATCAACAACTTCAGCAAAGTAGCAGGATATAAAATAAATCCATATAAGTCATCAGCATTTCTATACATTTCCAACACATCTCAGCAACAAGAATTAGAAAGAGAAATTCCATTTAAAATCCCTCTAGGCAATATGAAGTACCTAGGAATCTATCTGCCAAGACAAACACAGGAACTTTATGAACACAACTACAAAACACTCTCCACACAATTAAAACTAGATCTAAAGAATTGGAAAAAGCCATTGATTGCTCATGGGTTGGATGAGCTAACATAATAAAAATGACAATCCTACACAAATTAATTTACTTATTTAGTGCCATACTTTTTTACTGAATTAGAAAAATCCATAACAAAGTTCATTTGGAAGAACAAAAGATCAAGGATATCTAGGGAAATCATGAAAATAAAATGCGAAGGAAGGAGGCCTTGAAGCAGTCCCAGAAGCAGTCGTCATCAAAACAATATGGTACTGGCTAAGAGACATAAAGGCAGATCACTGGAAGAGATTTGGGGTAACTGACCTCAGCAAGACAGTCTATGATAAGCCCAAAGATCCCAGATTTGGGGACCAAAACCAACTATTTGATAAAAACTCCTGGGAAAGTTGGAAGACAATATAGGAGAGATTATGTTTGGTCAACATCTCACACCCTACACCAAGATAAACTCAGTATGGGTGAATGACTTGAATATAAAGAAGGAAACTATAAGTAAATTAGGTGAACACAGAATAGTATACATGTCAGATCTTTGGGAAAGGAAAGATTTTAAAACCAAGCAAGAGTTAGAAAAAAAAATCACAAAATTAAAAGAAATAATTTTGATTACATCAAATTAATTTTTTGTACAAAAAAAAGCAATGCAACCAAATTAAAAGGGAAATAACAAACTGAGAAACAATCTTCTTAATAGAAACCTCTGAAAAAGGTATAATTGCTCAAATTTATAAAGAGCTAAATCAATTGTACAAAAAATCAAGCCATTCTCCAATTGATAAATAGGCAAGGGACATGAACAGGCAATTTTCAGTTAATGAAATCAAAACTATTAAAAACACACGAAAAAGTGTTCTAAATCTTGTAAAATCAGAGAGATGCAAATCAAGACAAGTCTGAGGTATCACCTCACACCTAGCAGATTGGCTAACATGACAGCTATGGAAAATAATGAATGCTGGAGATGATGTGGCAAAGTTGGGACATTAATGTACTGCTGGTGGAGTTTGGGAACTGATCCAACCATTATGGAGGGTTATTTGGAACTATGCCCAAAGGGTGCTAAAAGACTGTCTGCCCTTTGATCTAGCCATAGCACTGCTGGGTTTGTACCCCAAAGAGATAATAAGGAAAAAGACATGTTCAAGAATATTCATCCTTGTGCTCTTTGTGGTTGTAAAAATTGGAAAATGAGGGGATGCCCTTCAATTGGGAAATGACTGAACAAATTATTGCATATGTTGGTGATGGAATACTATTGTGCAAAAAGGAATAATAAAGTGGAGGAACTCCATGGAGACTGGAACAACCTCCAGGAAGTGATGCAGCGTGAAAGGAGCAGAACCAGGAGAACATTGTACCCAGAGACTGATACACTGTGTTACAATCGAATGTAATAGACTTCTCCAATTAATGGCAATGCAGTCGTCCTGAACCACCTGGAGGGATCTATGAGAACGAACACTATCCACATTCAGAGGAAAATCTGTGGGATTAGAAACACCAAAGAAAAACAACTGCTTGATTCCATGGATTAATGGGGATATGATTGGGGATATAGATTCTAAGTGATCATCCTAGTGCACACATTATCAACATGAAATTAGGTTCTGATTAAGGTCACATTTAATACCCAGTGGAATTGTGTGTCAGCTATGGGAAAGGTAGAGGGGAGGGGAGGAAGGAAAAGAATATGATTTCCAAGAATAATGTTCTAATTTGACTAAATAAAATTTTTAATAAAATATTGTTACTTTTGGCTGCCATGTTTCTCTAGTTATCAGACATCGAGTTCACTAAAGTCGTCTTTTGGTCTTATGGTTGAGGTAATTCATTTACACTGATCAAGTATCTTTCAGAAATGGTGTCAATAGGTATTACTTTATTTCTGTCTCTTTTTAAAAATTATCTACATATTGTTTAAATGTAAGATTAGAAAGTCTAAATGTTGTGACATCTTACTGGAATTAATTTTAGTTTTGGTTTTGAAAAGTTGTTGATATGACTGCATAAAAAGTTGATTCAGAATTGATTCTCTCATCAGGAACTAGTTGTTTTCTGACTTTTAAAATCTAGGCATTTTCAATTTTTGCTGATGTTTGAATTTTACCATGTCCAATATTTGCTGGCCCTTTTCTCAAAGAAGGTATTTTGACATATAAATGGAAAGCTTCAGTATCATATATGAGTCTTTGGTTTCTCTCTCTTTGTTCTTTAATGAATAATCAATCAGATCCACTTAAATATGACCCCTCTTCTCCCAATAAAATGCCTAGTCTATTCTGTTCTGGAATCATCTATGACACCAAGACCAGGAATTATATGGAGTCATGCATCTAATAGGCTATGTTTTACTCCTATGGGATGAAGAGGACTTCATTATCAAGATATGGCCTGGAGATTTTAAGAATTTATTTTTCATACACCATATTATTTCTATATTAGGGAGAATTCCTGAGCCAGGTTTTGGACATACATACATCCATTTAACAGATTTTTTTTCATTCTCTTTGTCCTTAGGAATATGGTTCTTTTACAGACTCTCATTAACAGGAAGGTTTTATAATAATTTTTCCTGCATATGCATAATCATCTGTCCATTTCTTCCTGTGGAGAAGAGTTGAGGATTTGATGGACTACCTCCTAATTAGCTAGTTAAAACCAATTAAAAATGTTTGGGGATGTTTAAGGGAGGAGCTGAAAAATGAACTCATAAAAGTGCATATAGTTATCTGGGTCAGGAGTTTAAAAGGTTTTTGGAGAGCTTAGAGAATCTTTTGACCATAATTAGGCTTCTGAGACCAGTCACTTAATAAATTATTTTAAAATTAAGAATACTCTCTCTAGGGAATTTCAATCTCTACAAAACCAATGGACCTGAGATGACCTGGTGATATCTTTGGTTTTATACTTTCGCACCTACTCCCAATTTCCAAGTGATGATATTTGTCACAATTCTATGGGAATTATGAATTTGATAGATTTCCACTAGTTTGGGCTTGTTAGTTGTGGATACAATGTAAAAAGAAGCCAGGGGGCTTCCCTAGTATTCTAGTGCCCAGTGGGGGCCTAACCTTGTCTACTCCCCTTGACCTGTCATAAAGCTGACACTGAAAAGCATCTTTCTCCTCTTCTTCTTTGTGTCCTTGAGTGGCTTCTTCCATGAGCTCCTGCAGCTTGATGTGGGAAACTGATGCCTAGAGAGGTTAAGAAACTTTGCAGGTACTTCCCAGTCCAGTCCTGTGATTACTCTCCACACCTTAGGGCATCTGCACCAGAAAGACTAGAAGATCTTCCAGCTGCAAGCTTGGCTAAATGCCCCCTGATCAGACCCCAAACCAGAGGCTTTGCCTATCTTCTATGTATTGATCCCCTACCTATGCCAGGCTGGTGCAGAAGGCTAAGCCGATCCACCTGTCAAAGGCCCAGTCCTTGGTACCTGGTTACATTGGATGCTTGTTGGAGGATGCTGAGCCTTTATTCCACTGGTCTCAGGGCTGTTGGCAACCTCTGGCTTTCACTTCACTCACCTGGTAGCACTCACACCTAAAGGGCCTTGGAGAAGAGCCAGGCTGGGTTTGCCTCGGGGTGAGGAGCAGCCAAACTAACCCTTGGAAAGGCTCCAAAGAAAACAGGCTACAGCTGGTGGGTAAAGGGAGCTCATGGGGTAGTGTACTTTGTTGATGATGACAACACCTGTAGCCAGGAACTTGAAGGATTTGAGAAGAAGCTCAGATGTTTCAATATGGCAGGTGGCCTTGGGTTTGAGGCACCCACGGGCAGGGAGGCCAGGTGGTGGGCTTTCTCTCACCCTGGGAGCCCAATTGTCCTTTCCCTCTGGATGTGGCTGACTTTGCTATATCATTATCCCTTCTCCTATCTCAGCCCCGGGACCAGTTTGACTGCAGGGTCTCAGGGGCCACCTGGAGAGGAGTCTCCTCAGCCATCTCATCTACCCCAAAGATCTGGAGCCCCAGACTTCCAACTGCACACAGATGCTGGTATAACACACAAAGACTAAGTTGAGCAGTCACAGAGACCTGAACTGGGCTCAAATGCCGGCTTTGAGGTGTGATCCACACAGATCAGATGATGATGAAGACAAGACTCACTGGGGGGTAGGTATACTCCGAAGAGTTGGCTCCCTTGTTTAACAAGGATCCTTCAGAGCCACAGTCTGCTTCCAATGGCCTCACAGAGTGACCACTCACCATGTTGCCTCTCAGAGCTTACCAGAGAGAACAAGTGGCTGGACCTGGGTCAGGGAAACACCCAAGGACAGATGAACATTCTTTCTGGCTCCTTTGGCTTATCTTCATGTGACCTTCCCTTTGGTTCTTCCCAAACATATATACCTAGTGGTTAGAGATGAATGGGAATGGGCAGTAATATGTTATGATTGTAAATATAAAGCTGGAATTGCTTGATTTTTTTCTACAATTGGTTTAGCTCTTTATAAATTTGAGTTATTAGACCTTTGTCAGAGGATTTTATAATGAAGATTATTTCCTAATTTGTTGCTTCCCTTCTAATTTTGAATGCATTAGTTTTGTTTGTACAAAACCTTTTTAATTTGATGTAATCAAAATTATTGATTTAATATTTTGTGATTTTTTTCTAGCTCTTGCTTAGTTTTAAAGTCTTTCCTTTCCCAAAGATCTGACATGTATACTATTCTGTGTTGACCTAATTTGCTTATAGTTTCCTTCTTTATATTCAGGTCATTCACCCATTCTGAGTTTATCTTGGTGTATGGTGTGAAATGTTGATCCAAACCTAATCTCTCCCATACTGTCTTCCAATTTACCTAGCAGTTTTTATCAAATAGTTGATTTTGGTCCCGAAATCTGGGATCTTTGGGCTTATCATACACTGTCCTGCTGAAGTCATTTAACCCGAGGCTCTTCCACTGATCCTCCTTTCTGTCTCTTAGCCAGTACCAAATTGTTTTGATTACCAGTGCTTTATGGTATAGTTTGAGATCTGGGACTGCAAGTCCTCCTTCCTTTGCATTTTTTTTTCATTATTTCCCTGCATATCCTTGATCTTTTGTTCTTCCAAATGAACTTTGTTATGTTTTTTTTTTTCTAATTCAGTAAAAAAGTTTTTTGGTAGTTCAATGGGTATGGCACTCAATAAGTAAATTAATTTGGGCAGGATTGTAATTTTTATTATGTTAGCTCGCCCCACCCATGAGCAATCAATGTTTTTTTTTCCCAATTGTTTAGATCTAGTTTTAATTGTGTGGAAAGTGTTTTGTAGTTGTGTTCATATAGTTCCTGTTTTTGTCTTGGCAGATAGATTCCTAAGTATTTTATATTGTCTAGGGTGATTTTAAATGGAATTTCTCTTTCTAATTCTTGAGGCTGAAATGGGTTGGAGATATATAGAAATGCTAATGACTTATGCAGGTTTATTTTATATTCTGCAACATTGCTAAAGTTGTTGATTATTTTGACTAGCTTTTTGGTTGATTCTATGAGATTCTTTAAGTAGACCATCATATCATCCGCAAAGAGTGATAGGTTGATCTCTTCATTGCCAATTTAAATACCTTCAATTTCTTTTTCTTCTCTAATTGCTACTGCTAGTGTTTCTAGTACAATCTTAAATAATAGAGGTGATGATGGGCATCCTTGTTTCACTCCTCATCTTATTGGGAAGGCTTCTAGTTTATCTCTATTGAAGATGATGTTTTCTGATGGTTTCAGATAAATACTTTTTCATTATTTTTAGGAAAGACCCTTCTATTCCTATACTTTCTGGTGTTTTCAATAGGAATGGGTGTTGTATTTTATGAAAGGCTTTTTCTGCATCTATTGAGATAATCATGTGACTTTTGTCAATTTGCTTGTTAATATGGTCAATTATGTGGATAGTTTCCCTAATATTGAACCATCCTTGCATTCCTGGTATGAATCCTACCTGTTCATAGTGAATAACCCTTGTGATGACTTGCTAGAGTCTTTTTGCTTGTATCATATTTATGATTTTTGCATCTATATTCATTAAGGACATTGGTCTATAGTTTTCTTTCTTTGTTTTTGACCTGCCTGGTTTTGGGATCAGTACCATATTTGTGTCATAAAATGAATTTGATGGAACTACTTCTTGGCTTATTCTGTCAGATAGTTTGTATAATATTGGGATTAGTTGTTCTTTGAATGTTTCATAGAATTCATTTGTGAATCCATCTGGATGTGGGTATTTTTTTCTTAGGGAGTTCTTTAATGGCTTGTTCAATTTCTTTTTCTGATATGGTGTTGTTTAGGTAATCAATTTCTTCCTCTGTTAGTCTTGGCAATTTATATTGTGGTAAGTATTCAACCATATCACCTAGATTGCCATATTTGTTGCCATATAATTGAGCATAATAGTTTTTAATGATTGCCTTAAATTCCTCTTCATTAGATGTGAGGCCTCCCTTTTCATTCTTGGATACTGTCAATTTGGTTTTCTTCTTTCCTTTTTTTTTTAATTAGACTGACCAGTATTTTGTCCATTTTATTTGCTTTTTTCAAAGTACCAAATTCTAGTCTTATTTATTAAATCAATAGTTCTTTGACTTTCAATTTTATTACTTTCTTCTTTGATTTTTAGGATTTCTAATTTAGTTTTCATCTGAGAATTTTTAACTTGTTCACTTTGTAGTTTTTTAATTTGCATGCCTAATTCATTGGACTCTGCCATCCCTAATTCGTTAATACATGAACTCATAGATATAAATTTAAGCCCTGAGTACTGCTTTGGCTGCATCCCATAGATTTTGAAAGGATGTTCCATCATTGTCATTTTCTTCAATAAAATTATTAATTGTTTCTATGATTTGTTCTTTGACTAACCGGTTTTGGAGAACTGTATCATTCAATTTCAATTAATGTTTTATTTACCTCTCCATGTACCCTTACTAATTATTATTTTCATTGCATTATGATCTGAGAAGTTTGCATTTATTATTTCTGCTCTTTTGCACTTGTTTTCAATGTTTTATGCCCTAATACATGGTCAATTTTTGTGAATGTCACATGTGCTGCTGAAAAGAAAGTATATTCCTTTTTGTTTCTATTTATTTTTCTCCCCTGTCTACTAACTCTAATTTTTCTAAGATTTCATTCACTTCTTTTACCTCTCTCATTTAGTTTTTGGTTTGATTTATCTAGTTCAGATAGAGGAAGGTTCAGTTCTCCCACTAATACAGTTTTTTTCTATTTACTTCATCCTTGAGCTCCTCTTGTTTCTCCTTTAGAAATTTGGATGCTATGCCATTTGGTGCATACATGTTCAGTACAGATATTTCCTCATTGTCTATACTGCCTTTTATCATGATGTAATTACCTTATCTCTTTTAACTAGATTTATTTTTACTTTAGCTTTGTCAGATATAATGATTTAGAATCCTTCCTTCTTTTTATCAGTTGATGCCCAATAGATTTGGCTCCATCCTTTTACTTTCACCCTTTGCATATCTACCTTCCTCATTTGTGTTTCTTGTAGACAGAATATGGGTAGGGTTTTGTATTCTAATCTACTCTGCTATTCACTTGCATTTTATGGGTGAGTTCATTCCATTCACATTCAGAGTTATGATTACCAGCTGTGTATTTCCCAGCATTTTGATTTCTACTCCTGGTTCTGTGTTTTCTTCTTTCACTATTTCTTTCTACACCAATGTTTGTTTATAATCAGTCCCCCTAGTTACCACCCTTATTTTACTTCCCCTTCTACCCCTCCCTTCTTATTCCCCCCCTTATTTTCTTTCCAGTATTTTCTAAAACTACTCCCCCACACTCTCCCTCCCTTATACTGCTTCCCTCCCCACCAGTCCTTTTGTTACCCTTCTACTCCCCTATAGGGCACGAATCTATTCTCTGCCCCAATGAATTGGATTGTTCTTCCCTCTTTGGGTCAATTTCAATGCCCGTAAGGGTTGAATATTTCCCATCTCCAACCTCTTTACCCTTCCAGTGTATTGATGTTCTCCCCACTCCCACCATGAGCTTCTTTGTGACATATAAATTTACCCCCTTTTCTTTCTTTTCCCATTTCTTTTAGTATTCACCTCTTTTTTAGCTTTAGTTTTATATATATAATGTATATATATATATATATATTTATACATACATATATCTATATACCTATTTATGTATTGTTATTTCATCCTATATAGTTTGTCACTGTTTTTAATTACCCTCTTTTTAAATTACATTTTGATGATTCTCTTGAGTTCTATTCCTGGACATCAAATTTTCTGTTCAGGTCTGGTCTTTTCTTTGCAAGTTCTTGGAATTCTTCTATTTTGTTGAATGACCATACTTTCCCCCATAAGAATATAGTCAGTTTTGCTGGGTAGTTGATTCTGGGTTGTAGACCTAGTTCCCTTGCTTTCCAAAATAACATATTCCATGCCTTTTGGTCCTTCAGTGTGGATGCAGCCCAGCCAGATCCTGGGTTATCCTCTGTGGTTCCATAGTATCTGAATGACTTCTTGGCAGCTTGTAATATTTTCTCTTTGGTTTGATAGTTCTTGAATTTGGCTATAAAATTCCTGGGTGTTATCAGTTGGGGATTAAGTACAGGAGGTTATCTGTGGATTCTTTCAATCTCCACTTTTCCCTCTTGTTCTAGAATATTGGGGCGGTTTTCTTGAATAATTTCCTGTAGTATTATGTCCAGGATTTTTCTTTTGTTGTGGTCTTCTGGTAGACCAATGATTCTTAAATTGTCTCTCCTTGAACGATTTTCTAAATCTTCTGTTTTGTGAATGAGATGCTTCATATTTTCCTCAATTTTTTCATTCTTTTGGTTATTGTTTTATAGTGTCCTGCTGCCTTATGAGGTCACTTAATTCTAGTTGTTGAATTCTGGTTCTTAAAGACTGGATTTCATCCCTGGCTTTTTGGTCATCCTTCTCCTTCTGGTCTGATTTTCTTTGGAAGTCATCTTTCATCCTCTTTACCTCATCTCTCATCTCCTTTGCCTCATCTTTCATCTTCTTTGCCTCATCTTTCATCTCCTTTGCCTCATTTTCAAGCTGGTTGATTTTGGCTTTCAAGACACCATTTTCTGTTTCCAGATCACTTATCTTATTTTTAAAGTTCTTTTCTCAATTGTATTCAGCCTCTCTTAATTGTATTTTGAATTGCATTTTGAGTTCTTCCAAAGAATGTATCCAGTTCGCTGGGATTTCTGATTTATTATTTGATTATCCTTCCTCCTCTGTTTCCAAGGGAAAGTATGGGCATTCAACAAAATATAAGATTTCCAACTTTTTGCTAAGAAAAGACCAGAGCTCTGTGGAAAGTTCGATATCGAAAAAAAAAAGAACATGGAATACCTGAAAAGGTAAATATGATGGAAAGGGAAAAGGAGAAAATTGTTATCTTTTCATTTATTCAACCTCCCTTCTATGATATTTATATCAATCTCTATATATTAATATATGGAAAATGTTATGTGTAAATAGGAGGAAAAGAAAAATCAAATAGAATAATCTTTCTCACACAAAGATTCACACGGGAAGGGGAGGGGAAGAAAACTCCTATAAGAAAGAGAGGAAGAGCATTTTTACTTAAACCTTACTTTCAGGGAAATGAACTCTGCGAGGGAAAAACATCCAGATCCATTGGGATCTTGAATTCTATCTTACCCAACAAGGGTAGGGAGAAGGGAAAACCAAGGGGGGAGGAGGGAAAACAAAAGGGGAGGGAAAGAGAGGGGGGAAGAGGAGGAAAAAAAAGGGAGGGGCAGAAAGGGAAACATATCAAGGGAGGGGACAAGGGGGACTGATTGAAAGTAAATCACTGGATTAAAAGGTTAGAGCTAAAGAAGAAAGGTTAGAATTAGGGAAGGATATCAAAATGCCAGAGAATTCACAAGTCACAACCATAACTTTGAACGTGAATGGGATGAACTCACCCATAAAACATAGACAAATAGCAGAATGGGTTAGAATCCAAAACCCTACCATATGTTTCTTCAAGAAACACACATGAGGTGGGTTGACACCCACAAGGTCAGAATTAAAGGATGGAGTAAGACCTTCTGGGCCTCAACTGATAGAAAGAAGGCAGGAGTGGCAATCATGATATCTGATAAAGCCAAAGCAAAAAAAGACCTGATCAAAAGGGATAGGGAAGGTAATTATATTTTGTTAAAAGGGACTTAGATAATGAGGAAATATCACTAATCAACATGTATGCGCCAAATAATATAGCACCCAAATTTCTAATGGAGAAACTAGGAGAATTGAAGGAAGAAATAGACAGTAAAACAATATTAGTGGGAGATTTGAACCAACCATTATCAAATTTAGATAAATCAAATCAAAAAATAAATAAGAAAGAGGTAAAAGAAGTGAATGAAATCTTAGAAAAATTAGAGTTAATAGACATATGGAGAAAAATAAATAGGGACAAAAAGGAATACACCTTCTTCTCAGCACCACATGGCACATTCACAAAGATTGACCGTACACTAGGTCACAGAAACATGGCATACAAATACAGAAAAGCAAAAATAATAAATGCAGCCTTTTCAGATCACAAGGCAATAAAAATAATGATCAGTAACGGTATGTGGAAAACCAAAACAAAAATTAATTGGAAATTAAACAATATGATACTCCAAAATAGTTTAGTTAGAGAAGAAATCACAGAAACAATTAATAATTTCATCAAGGAAAATGACAACGGTGAGATATCCTTTCAAACCTTTGGGGATACAGCCAAAGTGGTAATCAGAGGTAAATTCATATCCCTGAGTGCATATATTAACAAACGAGGGAGAGCAGAGATCAATCAATTGGAAATGCAAATAAAAAACTCGAAAGTGATCAAATTAAAAACCTCCAGCAGAAAACCAAACTAGAAATCCTAAAAATTAAGGGAGAAATTAATAAAATAGAATGTGATAGAACTATTGATTTAATAAATAAGACTAGAAGCTGGTACTTTGAAAAAACAAACAAAATAGACAAAGTACTGGTCAATCTAATTAAAAAAAGGAAAGAAGAAAAGCAAATTAACAGCATCAAAGATGAAAAGGAGGACATCACCTCCAATGAAGAGGAAATCAAGGCAATCATTAAAAATTACTTTGCCCAATTATATAGCAATAAATACAGCAATCTAGGCGATATGGATGAATATATACAAAAATACAAACTGCCTAGACTAACAGAAGAAGAAATAGAATTCTTAAATAATCCCATATCAGAAAATGAAATCCAACAGGACATCAAAGAACTCCCTAAGAAAAAATCCCCAGGGCCCGATGGATTCACAAGTGAATTCTATCAAACATTCAGAGAACAGTTAATCCCAATATTACACAAACTATTTGACATAATAAGCAAAGAGTGAATTCTACCAAACTCCTTTTATGACACAAACATGGTACTGATTCCAAAACCAGGCAGATCAAAACAGAGAAAGATAATTATAGACCAATCTCTCTAATGAATATAGATGCAAAAATCTTATATTGGATACTAGCAAAAAGACTCCAGCATGTGATCAGAAGGGTCATCCACAATGATCAAGTAGGATTTATACCAGGAATCCAGGGCTGGTTCAATATTAGGAAAACTATCCACATAATCAACCATATCAACAAGCAAACCAACAAAAATCACATGATTATTTCAATAGACGCAGAAAAATCCTTTGATAAAATGCAACATCCATTCCTATTGAAAACACTAAAAATAATAGGAATAGGAGGGTCATTCCTAAAAATAATAAATAGTATATATCTAAAACCATCAGCCAATATCATCTGCAATGGGGATAAACTAAATGCATTCCCAATAAGTTCAGGAGTGAAACAAGGATGCCCATTATCACCTCTACTATTTGACATTGTACTAGAAACACTAGCAGTAGCAATTAGAGAAGAAAAAGAAATTGAAGGCATCAAAATAGGCAAGGAGGAGACTAAACTATCGCTCTTTGCAGATGACATGATGGTCTATTTAAAGAATCCTAGAGATTCAACCAAAAAGCTAATTGAAATAATCAACAACTTTAGCAAAGTTGCAGGATACAAAATAAACCCACATAAGTCATCAGCATTTCTATACATCTCCAACATAGTTCAGCAGCAAAAATTAGAAAGAGAAATCCCATTCAAAATTACCTTAGACAAAATAAAATACCTAGGAATCTATCTCCCGAGACAAACACAGGAACTATATGAACACAACTACAAAACACTCGCCACACAACTAAAACTAGACTTGAGCAATTGGAAAAACATTAACTGCTCGTGGATAGGATGAGCCAATATAATAAAAATGACCATCCTACCCAAACTTATTGATCTATTTAGTGCCATACCCATGGAACTCCCAAAATATTTCCTTACTGATTTAGAAAAAACCATAACAAAGTTCATTTGGAATAACAAAGGATCAAGGATATCCAGGGAAATAATGAAAAAAAAAAATACAAAGGAAAGGGGCCTTTCAGTCCCAGATCTCAAACTATATTACAAAGCAGCAGTCATCAAAAGAATTTGGTACTGGCTAAGAGACAGAAAGGAGGATCAGTGGAACAGACTTGGGGCAAGTGACATCAGCAAGACAATATGATAAACCCAAAGATCCCAGCTTTTGGGTCAAAAATCCACTATTCGATAAAAACTACTGGGAAAACTGGAAGACAGTGTGGGAGAGATTAGGATTAGATCAACACCTCACACCTTACACCAAGATAAATTCAAAATGGGTGACTGACATGAACATAAAGAAGGAAACTATAAGTAAATTCGGTAAACACAGAATAGTATACATGTCAGACCTTTGGGAAGGGAAAGACTTTAAAACCAAGCAAGACATAGAAAGAGTCATAAAATGTAAAATAAATAATTTCGACTACATCAAATTAAAAAGCTTTTGTACAAACAAAACTAATATAACTAAAATCAGAAGGAAAACAACAAATTGGGAAGCAATCTTCATAAAAACCTCTGACAAAGGTTTAATTACTCAAATTTACAGAGCTAGATCAATTGTACAAAAAATCAAGTCATTCTCCAATTAATAAATGGGCAAGGGACATGAACAGGCAGTTCTCAGCCAAAGAAATCAAAACTATTAATAAGCACATGAAAAAGTGATCTACATCTCTTATAATCAGAGAGATGCAAATCAAAACAACTCTGAGGTATCACCTCACACCTAGCAGATTGTCTAACATGACAGCTATGGGAAGTAATGAATGCTGGGGGGATGCGACAAAGTAGGGACATTAATTCATTGCTGGTTGAGTTGTGAACTGATCCAACCATTCTGGAGGGCAATTTGGAACTATGCCCAAAGGGCGATAAAAGACTGTCTGCCCTTTGATCCAGCTATAGCACTGCTGGGTTTGTACCCCAAAGAGACAATAAGTAAAAAGACTTGTACAAGAATATTCATAGCTGCGCTCTTTTTGGTGGCCAAAAATTGGAAAAAGAGGGGATGCCCATCAATTGGGGAATGGCTGAACAAATTGTGGTATATGTTGGTGATGGAATACTATTGTGCTAAAAGGAATAATAAAGTGGAGGAATTCCATGGAGTCTGGAACAACCTCAAGGAAGTGATGCAGAGTGAGAGGAGCAGAACCAGGAGAACATCGTACACAGAGACTGATACACTGTGGTACAATCGAAGGTAATGTACTCCTCCACTAGGGACAATGCAATGTCCCTGAACAATCTGCAGGGATCTAAAAAAAAATACTACCCACAAGCAGAGCATAAACTGTGGGAGTAAAAACACCGAGGAAAAGCAACTGCTTGACTACAGGGGTGGAGGGGATATGACTGAGGAGACTCTAAATGAACACTCTAATGCAAATACCAACAACATGGAAATGGGTTTGAACCAAGAACACATGTGAAACCCAGTGGAATTGTGCGCCGGCTATGGGAGAAGTGGTGGGAGGGGGACGGGGGGAGGAAAAGATAATGATCATTGTTTCCAATGAATAATGTTTGTAAATAACCAAATTAAATAATGTTTAAAAAGTAAAAAAAAAAGATCTTTAAAAGCCATTAATGAGACTTGAATCGCTTAAGAAACTGAAGTTTTAGGCTGTTGACATCACTTCCTGATTTCCAAAGAGTACAAAAGAGAAATGGAGCATATGATATTTGACTAGTGGACTGATAACATGCTATATTTTCTCTCTCTGGTTATTTCTGGCTCTCTTTGTGCTATTGTGTCTGCGTTTCCCCAATGTCCCTGTCTCTATGTGACTCTTTCCTCTTTCTGTCTCTCTGCATGTCTCCTTCCTCCCTGCCGCACCCCCTCCTTCCCCAAACCCTCCAGTCCTCTGCACCTTTAAGTTGCTAGGTGAATGCTAATTATTGTATTTTCATAATGGAAGATGAATCTGAAAGGAAAGCTGTATTTTTCCACTGATGGACACAGTTTACAATAATGACCACTGTGGGGAGGGAGGGGGGGAGAGAGAGAGAGAAAGAGAGAAAGAGAGAGAGAGAGAGAGAGAGAGAGAGAGAGAGAGAGAGAGAGAGAGAGAGAGAGAGAGAGAGAGAGAGAGAAAGAGAGAGAGAGAGAGAACAGAAGAGAGAGAGAGAGAGAAAGAGAGAGAGAGAAAGAGAGAGAGAGAGAAAGAGAGAGAAGAGAAGAGAGAGAGAGAGAGAGAGAGAGAGAGAGAGAGAGAGAGAGAGAGAGAGAGAGAGAGAGAGAGAGAGAGAGAGAGAGAGAGAGAGAGAAACATTTCCTGATTTTTAAATGAGAATGTTGAGTTGTTAAGTCAGGGAGAAAGAATAAATCTGGACTCTGAGAAATGTATATTATTATCCTATATTTACTCACTTTCAATCATTCTCATATCAAATCAGCTCATTTAGCAAGTCAAAATAGAGACCTAAAAAACAAAAACAAAGGCACAACAGTAAAATTCCCTAATAATTTCCTCCAGGACTAAAAGAAGAAAACATCTGCACAAAAATGCTGAAGCAAGGTTATTTTAAAGGGGGCTTTGCCTTACTGTTATTCCTGCCTCAGTCTTACACCTTGAAAAACAATCAAGCTATATTCTTCAGGCTTTCACCAGCCAGAGCTTAGCTGGCAGTTGCTGAAGATGTGTGAGGAAAACAGCTTCGCCCTACACCAGCAATATTGACTTCGGGAGTGCTGACGAGGAGAAAATAGGTCTATTTCAGTAAAGTAAGCAGATAGCAAGATGGACTGGCCCACTCTTCTGCAGTTAGCATTCTTTCCTCCCCGGCTAACTCCTGTCACAATGGACACATCAGGAGATCCTGAGAGGCACAGCCCCAGGAGAATCAGCTGAACCTGCTAATCAATTGGATTTAGAGGCTGGAGAGAGAGGAGAGGCCAGACCAGAGTGGGGTTGGGTTAGGAGCTCAGATTCCAGACTGGAATTAAATGAGACCCTCATTGGTCATCTGACAACTAACAAAGGAGACTTACTTTGCCAAATCATAGAAAGGATCCTAAGTGAGGGTACCACAGTGGTTCAGACAGATGCATCCTGCCTTGTCTCTGTGCAGAAACGAATCTGCTCAGCTTCCCTGGCAGTAGAATATTCTCCAAATCTAAATGGTACCTAGTTCTTGTGGGATGGCATCTTTTAATAAAAAAATAACTGGCATATAGCTATATCCACATATATGTGTGTATCACTGTAAAGTTTGTAAAGTATATTACACATATTATTTTATTTAATCTTTATTACATAACAACTCTGTGACGTTGTGCTATTATTATTATCCACATTTAACAGAGGAGGAACAGATTGGGAGAGATTAAGTGACCTAACCAGGATCACAGAACTAGTCTTTGAGACAAAATTGGAACTCAGGTTCTTTTCCTTAAACCTTTACCTTTTTTCTTAGAATCAATACTGTGTATTAGGAGGGGAGGAAGTGACTTGTCCAGGGTCACATAGCCAGGAAGCTATCTGAGGCGAAATTAAATACCAGAACCTCTAGTCTCTAGGGCTAGCTCTCAATCTACTGAGAGGTTTGTTTGTTTGCTGTTGTTTCAACTTCAAGTGTGATACTCTATTCACTGGCTACTTAAGGAATCAATTCTTTTATGCCCTAAAGTGACTAAGAAATGACAACTTGAATAAGCTTTTGGCACTGGACTGACTTGCCTTTTAGGGAAAATCTAACCTAATCAACGTAGTGAGGAACCTTGATAGATGTTGTTCTTATCATACTAGGCAAAAGTGGTTACCAACTAATAAAGCAGAGGGACATGAGGATGGCAAGTCATTGATTGTAGGGATGATGATTTGATGGGAAATCTGACACCAGGAGGTTCTTTCATTCCATTGTTAGCTATGGGACATTCCCTTTGCTAGGCACTGAGGGAGATATAAAGATAAGTAGGACACAGCTGCTGCTGCTTAGGAGCCAAAAATCTAATAGAGAAGATGACACGTGTATATAAAGAAAGGATATTAAAACTTGTTTTTACATGTAATTAAAAAATAAAAATATTTAAATATTTTAAAAAGCTAAGGCATATATACAAATAACTGCAATAAAAATATGTTTAAATATTTAAAAGAGGTATAAGTTGCAAAACCAATATCAAATTTCTTGCCTTCTTAATGAGGCAGAAGGGGAGGAAGGGAGGAAGAGAATTTGGAGCTCAATATTTTAAATAACATGTTGGAATATTTTACATTTAATTGGAAAATAAATTATGTAAATAAACAAGGTACAAACACCATGAATGCAAATATAGAAACAAAATTTCCAGTATGATGGACCTTGAAGAAAGGGCAGGATGTGAATGAGCAGATACGGGGTGAAGGAGAACATATCTGATATAGGGAATGACCTGAGGAAGGGCACAAAGATGGAGATGCATAGAATGACTTTTCAGGGAATGGTGAGTAGACTAGGCTGATGGAAACAATTGGCTGGATAAAGGAATCATTTGGAGATAAATCTTTAGAAGTAGATTGGAACTAAAGGTATGGTGTAAGATGAGCCAAGCTAAGAACTTTGGTTTTAGGAAAGGAAGCAAGGAATCGACAAAGAGTTCTAAGTAGTGGAGATTTGAGAATTAACAAAAATCCACATTTGAAAATTGGAAATCTCAGATTTGAGAATTAGGAAAATTTACTTAGTAACAGAGTAAAGAGTAAATTGTGGGGTATAGAGATAGAAATATGAAAGAAATGACTAGGCCACTGGATGATTTAAGGTCTGTTTAAATAAGAATCTTTTCCTAAAATGCTACCCAGAAGTCTCAAAGAATTGTGGAATTGACCTTTTGTTCTCTCTCAAAGACTACACAATTTGGAAGTGCTTGGGCAGATTTCACCACCTGGCAAGGCTTTGGATAAAAGCCTGGAGCTGGCATACTGAGTGTCTATTGTCCAAGGACCAGGCTATATTTAGAGTCTCTTTATCAGGTAGGCTGTTGATTGCTTTGGCCACAGTAACTCATGGGACATTCAAGTATGTTAGAAATCTGTGCTGATGGAGATGGTAAACACACCTATAAAATGATAGATCTTTGGGGACTAAGTTATTAAAATTGCATAAGAATTTAGATTATTATTTTGCTCAATGAAATTATTGGTATGATTGATTTAAAAAATAGTAGCATTGTAGAGCAGAAAAGAATACTGGTTCCAGGTCTAATATATCTGATTCTTATTACCTGAAAGTTCTTGAACAAGTAATTTAACCTCATTGTGCCTTGGTTTCCTCATCTATAAAATGACACCATTGCAGGACTGGATAGCCTTTCAAGTCTCTTCCTTCCCTATATCTTTAATTGTAGGCAGTTATTTGATTGAATTTATTAAAATAGCTGGTATTTTTCATAAAAGAACAGTCTCTCTCTGTGCTTGCAGTGTGTTCAAATTTGCCTGTCTATTTCTTGTCCTTTGCCTCCATGCCTAATCCTCTGGACCAGGTAGATGTCTTGGAACTGACTCATTTTCCTTCCAGACAGACTCCACCCAACCGATTAGAACAGGGTCTACCAAAATCAATATTGCCCTTGTGGGATGAAAATGTTTTTCTCATCCATAAACTGCTAACTCAGCTCTGGCTGGAAGAGGTATTAGGAGCAATCAGAATGTAATATGATTGTTTTGTAAGGTTATGTGAAAGAAGCTTGTTTCGATTAGCCCCAGAAGACAGAATAACAGTAGGAGTAAGGGATGAAAGCTGCAAAGCAGCTGATTTAAGCTTATTATAAGGGGGGGGGGGACACATTGTAGTAATTAAAACTATTCATGTAGGAATAAGCCCAATGTGATGTATTCCTCAAACCTTGGTAATCATATATCCACTGGCACGAGACTAGAGGGACATTTTCCAGTTGATTTCAGGATTATTGGCTTCACAGACAACCTAGCCCAATTTTATTTGAGGACATGGTACAAGAGACAGTGACAATGCATGGAGGTTGAATCTGGGCTGTGCCTCTTTCTTCCCAACGTGAACTAGGTCATCAATCTCTCTAGATTTTATTTTATCTATTGGTAAAGTATGGGGGCTGGACTCAATAAAATCTGAAATCCCTTTCAAATTCAATATCTACTGGTTCTATGATCACAAAAGGTAGAAGTTCAGAGATATCTGTATCTTGATTCACAGTTTATGAATAATTTTTGCATTTTTCTAGGAGAAGATAGAAAGGAAAGGAAGAGTGACAGTTTTTCCAAGAAGTCAGACATTATTGTTGGCTGATCTCATCCTAGCTGACTTAAATGCCCTTGGCAGTCCAGAGAAAGTTAATAAAGGTTTTCTAGCATGCTACTTCAATATCAAATCCCTTAAAAGCCCCCTTACCCTATTCCCTAAGGTCCATTAGAGGGAGGAATTATGTCTGCTGTAACATATGGGTCTTTCAGGCATTGTCTGTTTGCCACTTGAAAAGATGGTTTGAGCTAAAGTCCCAATTGACTATGTAACATAGTACAGTCTTGGGATGGTAGGTAGGAAAGAGGAAAAGATGAAAGTTATGTGTGGAAGAATAAGATCAAAGACTTAGAGTTGAAAGGGACCTACAAAGTCTTCTTTTACAAACACATGAGGAAACTGAGGCCCACAGGGGTTAAGTGACTTGCCCAAGATCACAAAGGTTAAGTGGAAGCTCTAGGACTTGAAGAAAAGTCATCTGACACTAAATCCAATGTTCTTTCCAATGTACCACATTGTTTTGTCATGGTAGATGGAAAAATAAAAATGTTGAAATGGAATTCATGCTCCTGTAGAGAAAGGTTAGAAGTCTGCAAGGAATCACCCAAATTGAGTGATAGAGAAGACAAAAGAATAGAGAAAGAGCAAAGATGATCACCTGGATAAGAAACATTTTATTTTATATCTGTCTGTTATGCCACTGAAATCTTCTCAGTGCTTCTGGTGTGTCTCATTATTCAAACTCTATCTCCATTTACTGAGAGCATTCAGGATTTAATGGAGTCCCCTGGCTTTTGCCTTTGAAATATTCATGGGCTTTCATGCTTTCCTCCTCCTCTTCCATTAGAGAGGAAGTCATGGAAGCCTGAAAGAAAAGAAGTGGGGGAAGGAAGGGTAGAAAGAAAAAAGCTTGTTGGGGATGGCAGGAGTACTTAAGTCTTAATGCAAATATAGGCTCCTCCTTTTCATACAGCTAGGGGAAAAATACAAACTAGAATTTGAACTATTAAGAAGAAAAATCCTAAATATCCCTACTTAGCTGATATTTTCCCCTTGTTCCTTTGCCCCTGACTTTCCCTTTCCCCTTACCCCTGATTTGAACTTGCAGTAGTTCAGCAGAATGTTGGGAAATTACCCAAGGGAAGTGTATATAGTCAAAGAAAGTGGTGAACATCAAAGAAAGCAAGCACAAATTAATTGAGGAAGGTCCTAGCTCTGGACAACACTGCCCTCTTTTGGGCACCTTCCCTATTTGGACCCTCATATCCCCAATTCTTATTGCTGTATTCTTTCTTCTTTTCCACTCCTGTTTAGCATGGATTTTGTGTGAAATAGTAAGGGATCCCATAACTTGTGTGATATAGCAAGGTCCCATCAGCTACTACTACCATGATTTACACAATTGCAAAAGGGTAATTCTTGACCTCACAAGCAATAATTATGTTACTGCTCAACTTGAGCATGTTTACTTTTCCTGTATCTGTCCCTGTTAGTATTATAAATGTGTTTGAAAAACGTTCAAGAAAAGGGTATCTCCAGAATTAAGTAGTACATAGTCAGTACTGAATAAATATGTGTTGGCTTCTTAACTTGACTTGGCCATTTAGCAGGCTAATCAGATAATGGCATTTCAGAGAAAAAGGATATTTAACTGAGTAATATGGCAAAATAAGAGACAATGAAATCCATTCAACAGGTGTTAGACATGTAAAACTGGTCCCCATAAAAGGACTTTAGTGTTATGTAATTCTAGTGCTATCTTTTTCAGCCTTCAGAAAGGCAGATTGCCACTAAATTAATTAGGGAGTAGAATATTTGATTTGTCCACAAGGCGCCAATGTTCTTGAGCTACTAGGCCAGCCTTGTGATTTTTTTCCTGGACACATGAGTGAGATAGCTTTCCTAAGAGGTGAGCAGAGGGCACTCATCCTGAAAACACTTAAACACTGTTCTCTCTCCCCAGCATGCCTTGCCTCCTCACTCCTCTATTCCTCATTGTAACTGTAGAAATAAGCAGGTTGGAACAACCTATGCTGGACAGCTTAAGACAAAGGTTCTTAACCTTTTATTGTGTCATGGATCTTTTTTGGCACTCTGGGGAAGTCTGCTGACCTTTCTCAAAATGATCATTTCAAATGCATGGACTAAAATATAGGAAACAAAAGAAACCATTTACATTTGAATATACTTATTGATCTCTCTAGATGAATACATCTACTTTAAATACACTTGATACACATAATTTTCCTTGGTATTTACTCAGTGGGACAACATTAAAGGTATTATTGCTGTTTTATTGTTTAGTCGTGTCAGTAGCGTTGACTTTTTGTGACTCTCTTTGGAGATTTCTTGGCAAAGATTCTGGAGTAGTTTGCCATTTCTTTTCCCAGCTCATTTACAGAAAAGGAAATTGAGTCAAGTATGATTAAGTCATGTCTTCTCAACTCCAGGTCCAGAGATCTATCCATTGTGTCACTTAGCTGCCCAACCTTAAAGATTTTATTATGATAAAATTGAATTTTCATGATATAATGGGAAGTGATTTGAGCTGGGAGTTAGAAGAGTAAGGGACTAGCCCTGACTCCACAAAGGACCCTTGACTATTCTAGACTTCATTTTCCTCATGTGAAATTATAGGGTTAAACTACCTGAATGATCTTCAAATTCCCTCCTTTGTAATAGAATGTCTCATCTAGAAGATGAGATGGAATATTGCTTAAAATATTAACATGTGAAATGTATTATTTGTATTTAACTCATGAGTATATACTCCACTTGAGCTACCTTCTTTTAGATTCTGATTCATATCCTGATACCCAGGGTTCTTTGATTGTATAGTTTACTATATATAAAATAAAACAAAACATTTCTAGACTAACTACTTTCATGTGGAGGAACTCTTCTTTCACTCCATCTCATTTTTTCTAGCCCTCATTCCATTTACCATTCTAAATCTTCATATATGTTTATGGGAGAACACAATTACACTCATCCATGATTCTGAAATAACAAAAGAGAAATCTACTTATCATTTTGAGATCATTGACTAGAAAGAAAAAAGCAGCAGGAAAAATGATGAAAGGAATCCATTTAGCATAGTTCACTAATCCAGAACAAAGCACAAAAGCAGTCTCATCATCTCTGAATCTCCTCTCTTTGTGGGATCCTGGTCCCTGGTTCCACCTTTGCTCCTGGTTCAGTTTTTTTTCAGTTGCACTGGCCTCCATGACAAATCCCATGAGTTGTCTCAGTTTCATGGCATGATGGTCTCTGGCTGGCTTTAGCTCTGGCCTCTGTCCCTCTGTTCTTCTCTGTGCAATCATTATTCACCAACTCTTTCTCTTGGAACACCAATATGGCAAAGGCAACTGAAGTGCAATAAAAATCTAACAGGATGCAGATAATCTCGATTTCTCCAATCAGGTTGCTTCCTGCCGCAATGCTCCCAGTCCTAAACAGAATCAAGGCAATCTCACAAATCATGCTGTCTGCCTCCTTGGTGGAAGACTTAAAGGTCTTAAAAGTCTACTCAAAAATGAAAAAAAATCTCTCCTTAGCAAAAGATATCCCTAAGAAATCGACTTAAGGCACACCAGAACATCTGCAGATATATGCCATGAATATTATGATAAGCATCAATATTCAATACATCTAGGGTAATTATCCTAACAGCACAGTTTGGGATCACAGTGCATTTTCATGACAGATAGGGGCATATAGGTGGCTTAGTAAATAAAGCACTGGGTCTGGAGTCAAGAGACCTGAGTTCATATCTAGCCCCAGGTAGTTTCTTGCTGTGTGATCCTAGCCAAGTTATTTAATCTCTGCCTGCCTTAGTTTCCTCATCTATAAAATTAAGATAATAATAGCATCTAACTCTAAGGATTATTGTGAGGATCAAATGACCTAATAATTGTATAGCACTTAGCAGTGCTTGACATAAAGTAAGAACCATAGAAATGATATATAGCTATTATTATATCAGCATTACTATGTGACATAAATATAGCACAAAGCAAAACAACTTGACTAATGCCTAATTCAATGTCTAAATTATATGGAGAACATACCACAAGCCAACATAGAGATGATATATGCAAAATAATAACAATGATAATAATAATAAGCATTTGTAAAAGGCTTTAAGGTTTATAAAGTGCTTTACAAATATTATCTCATTTTATTCACACAGAAGTGAAGATAGAGAATAAGACAGATTTGGCCTAAAGCCAATGTGGGAATCTCTTTTGCTTGACTGCATATTTGTTGTGAGGACTTTGTTTTTCAGGGAGAATATTGGAGTGAGGCAGTGAGAGAGGAAATGTTAGAATAAGTTTCAAAAATAAGAGAAGAATATAGAATGGCTGGAAAGGTTAGCTTTGAAAACTAAAGATTAAATATAATATACTTTTCAAAAAAAGGTCACATTCTATATAATTGAAGTCTATTATTTTATGTACAATTCTCTTTTGCTATCCACTAGGTATATGGAAATGCCCATTTTATGGGCATTTTTTATAGTGTTTGTCAAGTTCAAAAGAAAAATGCATTTAAAAAATTCTTAAGCATTATGGATGGCTTTATAACACTCCCCCACCTCCCCAGCCAAAACATCAGGCAGGAAACAAGATACCTCTGTAGGAATCCTTCCCTCCTGTACCCATCCACCCTCCACTTGCACCAAGAATTTTAAGCTGTCATTAGAGCACACATTTCTTTCTTTACTTTAAAAATCACTTTCAGAAAGGAGCAGAACCAGAACAGTGTATACAGTGACAGCTACACTGTGGTACAATTGAATTTAATGGACTTGTCTACTAGCAGCAATGCATTGACCCAGGACAATTCTAAGGAATTCTTATACAAATGTTATCCACATCCAATGAAAGAACTGCTGCCTGATCACATGGGTCAATGGGGATATGATTGGGGATGTAGACTCTAAACAATTACCCTAGTGCAAATAGTAATAATATGGAAATAGGTCTTGATCAATGACACATGTAAAACCCAGTGGAATTGCTCATTGGTAATGGGAGGGGGTTGGGGGGAGAGGAGGGAAAGAATATGAATCATGTAACCATGGGAAAATATTCTAAATTAATTAATTAAATAAAAATGTTCAAATCATAAAAAAACAAATCACTTGCAGAGCTTTTCTATTAGATAGGCCAGACCATCTCCTTTAGAGAGAGTTTCTTCTTAGAATTGGCTATAGCTTTTATTCTACAGTTCACTAGTGTGGAAAGGAAAACTGAAGCAAGTTTTGGACTTTCTGTCTATCAGGTGGAACAAATAGCAGTTGGAATGTTAGAAAGAAGATATTGACAAGAATGACAGTTGGTGGGTGGAGGGACAACTTAAAGTGACAGTTGGTCTGGTGACTGACTCTCTTCTTGGCCCTCAGACTGGAAGGAGCCTCTCTCCCTGTCTCTGGATAGAAGTGCTTCTAATACTTCCAGTTAAGCATGGTGGCAGTCTAGATGCCAGATGCTTCCTCTCCTCAGCACCCATTGATATAGACTACCTCAAAAGACCAAAAAAAAAAAACCATTTTCACAAGTATGAAGGGACTCTACAGTAGGGCACAGTAGGTACCTGGGATTTGGGCATTTCCACACTATAAGGGGGTGAAAAAGCTCCCACCCAAATGTGAGTTGATCTACCCTCCCCCACCCCACCTACAGAGCCAGAGTCAGAGCCAGTACATGCCAAAATCAGCAAGTGAGTAAGGGGTACCTCTAGAGCAATCAAGGGGCACCTCTAGGTTCTTGGGAGCTGACTAAGACCACCAAAGACCTACCCCTGAGAGCAGCTACACCTGAAACCCTGGCAGGTGGGGGAACTCAGACTGTGGGCATGATTGGGAAGGTAACTCAGAGAAGAGCCTGGAAACACAGAGGCTGCGGAGATTCGAGAGCTTGCCTCAGGCAAAATTCTTGCTCCCTAACTCTGTACACAGAGAATCTGCCCATCTCACTCAGATTTCTGACTAAAAATGGAAGGTAAAACCTCCACAGTGATGGCAAATTGTGCACAGGAGCAAACACCCTCCAAGAAAAATAAACAAACAAAAAAGACAGTGACCCTCGAAAAATTTTTACAGAGGAAAAACCCAGGCTACAGAGGAAATACAGGAGAAAATTCAAACAAAGACAAACCTTCTTAAAAAATGGAAATTGTCCACAAGCTCTGGAAGATTTTAAGTTGGAGCTTATCAAAAATATGGAAGCCTTCTGGCAAGAGAAGTAGTAAATGGTTCAAAGAGAAAACCAAAAGATTATAGCAGAAAATCAAAAGATTAAAGCAGAAAACCAGGCCTTAAGGACCAGAATTGAGCAACTGGAAACCAATGATCCTGCAGAACAGCAAGAATTAATAAAGCAAAGTCAAAAGACTGACAAAATAGAAGAAAATGTAAAATATCTCACTGACAAGGTGACAGATCAGGAAAACAGAGGAAGGAGAGACAATTTGAGAATAATTGGTCTACCTGAAAAGCCAAAAATAAACAGAAATCTTGACATCATACTACAAGAAATCATCCAAGAAAACTGCCCTGATGTTCTTGAACAAGGGGGAAAAATAGACATTGAAAGAGTTCATAGAACACGCTCTACACTAAATCCCCAAAAGACAACTCCCAGGATTATGACTGTCAAATTCCAGAGCTTTCAAGCTAAGGAGAAAATTATACAATAAGCCAAAGAGAGACAATTCAGATACCAAGGAGCACCAATCAGGATCACACAAGATGTGGCAGCTTCCACATTAAAGGACCACAAGGCCTGGAACATGATATTCAGAAAGACAAGAGAACTGGGTCTTCAAACAAGAATCATCTATCCATCAAAACTTACTATATACTTCCAGGGGAAAGTATGGGCATTCAACAAAATAGAAGATTTTGAAGTATTTGTAAAGAAAAGACCAGAACTCAATGGAAAGTCTGATATACAAACACAAAGATCAAGAGAAACATGAAAAGGTAAATAAGAAAGAGAGGGAAAAGGGGAAAATGTTTTTTTTTTATTCAAACTCTTCTTTAACGGCTACAATTAGATCAAATTATATATATTAATATATGTGGAAATATTATTTGTAACTCTCAAAAATTGTATTCATTATTATAGAAATTAGAAGAATCACTCAAAGGAAAGGATTGGGGCATGTATTAAAAAAGATACTGGAGGGGAAAGTTGTAATAGAATAGATGCTGGGGGTTAAATTGTAATGAAAGAATACTCTGGCTTCACTAGAGAGATACCAGGGGAAACCTGAGGGTGCCTAGTTATAGTAGAGAGAGTGATACTAGGGGAATACTTGAGAGTATCTATCAATTACCTAGATGACTAATTGATTAATATTTTTCCTACCCTCCTCCTCTCTCAATACCTCCCCTCATCTCCCACTTCTGAAGCCTTTAGCTTTGCCCCTCCCATCTCCTTCCCAGAGTGGACTATGAGGTTTAGAGAAAATACTATTTCTCTCTTTCTTAAGTAAAGGGGTTTATTGGGAAAGACAGGAAAATGAAGGAAAATGAGGTGGGAGGGATGGGGTTATCCCTAGTCTATAATGAGGGTTAGGAGGATTTTGAGAAATGTCAGCCCTGTCACAACTGACAGAAAAGTCTGTCAGGGAGATGGGAGGAAAACTGTTTAATCTTCTTTCTTCTTCCTTCAAACTCAATTCTCAGAGACACCAATATTTTCTTCACCACACTCAGCCACCAACATCCAAAATTAAATTCACAAATTTCTCCCTCAGCTCCAAAAGCCACGCCAGTCCCTCAGCCTAGGACAGAAGCTAACAGGGGTCCTGTTCAGAGCTTCTTCCCAAAACAGGGACAGTCAGAGAGTCACTAGCAGGGACATCCAGAGAGTTTGGAGGACAAATATTTTTCTTCTTTCTTCTTTTAACCAGCCAGATAATCTCAGCTTGATTAATTCAAGTCCAGAGACACAATTAGCTCTTGAGGTTAAACCACCACCCTCAGCCACAGAAAACCTTCTTCTTCCCTCCCCTCTCCAAAGCCAAGAGAGAAGTTCTTCAGCTGTGGGTTTAGCTTCCAAATGCCTTCTCCCAGGAACATTCCAAATGGAATGTTACTTTTTTGATTGACAGCTGAGGTTATTTACTTTGTGTTGCATGCTTCTCTTGTCTTGTAAATCCTCTTCTTTACAATTCCTCCCTTTTTCCCCTTAATTTTGCAACTAGCAAAATTAAACGATACTTACATCTTAGTTATATATCTATCTATACTTCCCTCTATACCATCTTAAATATTCTTTTACACTCCAAAAATAACAAAATCCTAACTTATCTCAGCTATTCTGTCTACCTAGATGCTAAGCTAAGAGTGGATATAGGAAAATGGTTTAGGTAAGGGATTTACATGAACATAGTTTTACAATACAACAAATCATGTAATAATTTTCAAATCATTCTATTGATTTCCATAATATTTTGAACATGCAACTGTCTTATCTCCTAATGTCTATAAATTCACTAAGTAAAATCTTTTAGTACTCACAAATGCTAGCCTACAATCATAATGTAATGTTTCTTCTATAGTTAAGTAATTCTACATGTCTCTACTTTCCTAAGACTTGAACAAATTCACTAAGCTGTCACTGCTGTTAGTAGTTAGAATATTAAAAAACTATTCCAATAAAATTAGTTCATTAGTAAAAAAGTATTTACATATCTACATCATTCTAGATTTCTGTGCAAACTCATACAGATGAGAAATACCTTCATCTGTTTGAATTTTCCACAGAAATTTTTATCAGTGTGTCTTTTTGTTATGCAACTCTGCATGTTGTATACTTACCCATTCCATGAAATATCTTCCTAAAGTGTAATTTTATGTATCATGTGCATGCATATATGTAATGTTAACATGTATGGCTCATTCTTACATATCCTTATGATCAAAAGTTCTAAATTTCAAAGTTCTTCCATGTTCTTTTATGTTGCTTGTATAAACTCTTTCTTCATCTCTGGTCCTCCAACTGGTCAGCATGCCACTCTTCTGTCTTTTTTCACTTTTGATTGAAGACTTGTGTTCTTCAAATCAGGATCCACTGGAATAATCAGGAACCAGGAACACACGAGAACAAACACAAATATGTATGTGTGTAAGGTTTTTACATGTGCATGTATTTAAGAGTGAAATTTACATTTGAATGAAAATAAGTTGAAATCTTCATGAATGTTTGTCAGAATTTATCAATAATTCTTCATGTTTGAAAGTAAGCCTTACATGTGTTTCTCTTCATGCATGGGAGTAAGTATGACATGTGTACTTCTTCATGCATGCAAGTAAGCTGTATATGTGTTCTTCATGGGTGTGTGTAAGCATAAGTTCTCAAGATTTTATTAAGAATAGTGATTTGAAGTTTATCCTAATCTTTATGATGTGTGACTTTTTCACAAGGAGATTTATTATATGGTTTCTGTAATTATTTCTTGCAGATAGAATTTAGAGAATTATGTATTCATTTGAATACATTCAAATACATTCAATACATGAATAATTATTGATAAATTCTGACAAACATTCATGAAGATTTCAACTTACTTTCATTGTTTCTTTCTGTTATGTTACTGTGTTCAGCAGAGACTTCATTTATAATATAGATTTACTGTGCCTGCTAAGCTTTCAAATGCATGTTTTCCCTTTGTCTGTGTTACTGGTTGTATTGGCTTCAGGGGTGCTTTCCTGTTGTCATTTTAACATGTGCAGTGCTCTCTTTTCTTTACTATCTGTTGATATGTACTCTCATGTGTGCTTTCCTTTGTTTTCAGTAGGGACTGTTATTGCTTATCGATTATTGTCCTAGGGCTACTCAGCATTATGGGTGTGATGTAATTTTACATGTGAAGCATGGAACCATGGATCTCTTTGATCAACCTTTATAGACGTTGGGGTTGTCATTGCAACCATTGTTGGTCTGATCCAACTAGGTTCTGTAGGAGATTCTCTATTAAAGTTCTTGACATATACCTTATCACCGGGTTTTATTTTATGCAATAAAAAATCTAGTGGTATTCTTTGCACAAGCAAACACAGTTTCCTTAGTTCTTCAATTCTACCTTGTATGTATGTGTTTTAAGTTTTCATGAAGAACACATTCCCCTCTTCACATGGACAAGTAAGGTGGCTTTAATGTCCTACCATGCCAAAGTGGCTGACCATATAGAATTTCAAATTGTGATGTATTCAAGTCAGTCCTAGGCCTGGTTTTAATGTTGAACAAAGCAAGAGGCAAAACATCTGTCCATTTTAAGTGTGTTTCTGAACAGGGTTTACCTATTTGTGTCTTTAATTCTTTGTTCATACACTCAACTGACTGGAACTTTGGGGCCAATAAACTGAATGGTGATTGCAATTAATCCCTAAGGTCTTGTAGATTTCTTGTAGAACCTGGGAAGTGAAGTGGGACCCCTTGTCCAAATCTATGGTATCGGGAATGCCATGCCTAGGTATAATCTCCTTTAATAAAAATCTCACTACCATTGCAGTATCATTTTTCTAGGACAGACATGCTTCAACCCATCTAGTCAGTCTATCCACAATCACAAAATATTGAAGCTGACTCACAACATCCTTGAACTAATCTAGTATAGCACAGCTGAGTTTGTCCCCATTGGAAAGCAAAAATATTTTGAGAATCAGCATGCAACGGTATAGTAAAGTAAGCGTTGCTCAAGACTAACACTGTTTACCACCAAGCTTCTGCAGGAATTTGAGTTATAATATCATTTGAATTGTAAAGGAGAGAATTTACAAGACAAGAAAAGCATGCAACACAAAGTAAAGGACCTCAGCTGTCAATCAAAAAAAGTAACATTCCATTTGGAATGTTCCTGGGAGAAGGCAGTTGGAAGCTAAACCCACAGGAAGGTAATGAATGTTGGAGGGGATGTGGCAAAGTTGGGATATTAATTCATTGCTGGTGGAGTTGTGAATTGATCCAGCCATTCTGGAGAGCAATTTGAAACTATACCCAAAGGGCACTAAAGGATTGTCTGCCTTTTGACCCAGTCATAGCACTGCTGGGTTTGTACCCTAAAGAGACAATAAGTAAAAAGACTTGTGCAAGAATATTCATAGCTGCGCGCTTTGTGGTGGCCAAAAATTGGAAAATGAGGGGATGCCCTTCAATTGGGGAATGGCTGAACAAATTGTGGTATATGTTGGTGATGGAATACTATTGTGCTCAAAGGAATAATAAAGTGGAGGAATTCCATGTGAACTGGAACAACCTCCAGGAAGTGATGCAGAGCAAAAGGAGTAGAACCAGGAGAATAATGTACACAGAGACTGATGCACTGTGGTACAAACAAATTTAATGGACTTCTCCATTAGTGGCAATGCAGTGATCCTGAACAACTTGGAGGGATGTACGAGAAAGAACACTATCCACATTTAGAGGAAACACTGTGGGAGTAAAAACACTAAAGAAAAACAATTGCTTGATTACATGGGTCGAAGGGATATGATTGGGAATGTAGGCTCTAAATGAACATCCCAGTGCAAAGTGCAAACACCAACAACATGGAAATGGGTTCTGATAAAGGACCCATGTAATACCCAGTGGAATTGTGCGTTGGCTATGGGAGTGGTGGCAGGAGGGGAGGGAGGAATACAAAATGATTTTTGTAACCAAGCAATAATGTTTGAAATTGACCAAATAAAAAAGTAATGATAAAAAAATTGCCTCTATTCCTGATTTTCCCAATTGTGTGCTCTACCTGAATTCCTGTAATTGTGTCATCAGTCAAAAGGACTTAAGGGAAGCAGTTTGAACTGTTAGGCTGGTTTTTAGGAGCGTCAGCCCAAAAAGACAGGCCCAACTAGCTCTTAAGGTCAGAACTTTTCCTCTTGCTGTCTACTGCTAAAGACATTGAACTTAAGAAAACTAGCACAGATTAGCATAAACAGGAATAAAAGAAACCCTCCACCAGCCTGTGAGGCCTGGCCTTAGTTCCAAAGCTGAGGGAGACTCAAACCCAATCTAGGGAAATCCTGATTCCCATTCTCTGATACCTCCCCAATACAAACTTCTTATTAAAATTATTCTTTATTTAAATAACTACAGTCAGATAAGAGGATGATCATGTCAGGGGACATAGAGGTTGCTGAACCTCAGGTCAGCAATTCAACCATAGACAGTCCTTATTGGACCCCTGCTTGGAGAACTTGGTCTGGGGGGAGGCTTGTCCCTCAGGAAGGTCCGTGCTTACCTGCTCTGGGGTACCTTCAACATTAATCTATATAGAAGTCTCAGGAACCCCATTTTTCAAAAATAGCCTCTTGGCAGGGGGTATCTCTCACCCGTTACCTCAGTGGCAGTCATATTTCTTATCTCCCTTCAACTACTCATTTCCCTATTACAAAACATTCTATATTCCCTGTTTTTCAACACTCAACACATTTTTCCTATAAATATTACAGTTTTTGGCCAGACACTAGGAAGTCTGACTAACTAACTCTCCTATGAGTATCTGGCCATTTGGTCAAATTGTCATGCTAAAACTTTTGTTCTTTTCCTCTCTTAAGAAACCTTTTAACAAACAGATTTCCTAGGCTCAGCGCTCAACTGGTTGGTTTCCAGTAGCTTTTTATTGCTCCATTACCTTGCTTGTTCCCAAACATCAAGATTTTTCAGAAAGACTTTTCACCTTGCTGATGTTATTGGCCAATGAACTAAAACCTTCATGCCATCATCTATTTTTGTTAGAGCAGAAATCATGTCTCTTTTAGTTAAACATTATATCATGGCAGGTTTCTTTCATATCATCTCTCAATACTAATTGCCCTGGTTATAAGTACTGACATCCTCTCTACTTACCTCCTGACTCTCTGAAACAAGCCAAGAAAAGTTGTAGTTCCCACACCAAATCGAGTGGAGTATACAGAAAGGTTTCTTAACCCTGAGGTCCATTTACTACCAAAAAAAATCTGATTATTTTGATGTAATTTGAGTCCTTTATAATCCTATCTCTTTTATGGAATATATTTTAAAAATGATTTTGAGAAGGGTGTCACCAGATTGCCAAGGGGATCCATTCAGGGGTGTTGTGCTAGAGCCAATGTCAGGTCATAATAGGTGAGAAATTATTAATTTTTTCCTGTGTTCATTTAGTCCTCAGAAATAACAAAACATCAAATCAGGGTTTGATTCATTATTACTTTTCATGCGAGAACAAGAGAAGAATAGCAGTTCAATAAAACAAGGTTTAAAGACAATGCTGACACTTTCTTAGAGAAGTCCCACACAGTGTCACATTTATGATTGTGGCTCAATTCATTGGGTGTTAACAGTTAGCCTTTAATCCTCTGTCATCATACCTTTGGGATAATCACATTTGGTATGATTCTTAAGAATGAAAAATATGCTCCTGGGCTAGTCTTCACTGGTCAAAAGTGTAATCATAGTTTATGTTTCTGACTTTCATGGATTGGCAGCATCCCATTTGTCCTGTTCTTCATTTAATGGAAGATATCCTCTATTTAAGGGAGGAGAGAGAACAGGACTGACCTCTCCTCAGATACCTCCTCATTTTCTAACCAGGTACAGTCCTTTTCGACATTTTTTGGCTTCTCCACCATGCCCCCAATAAAAATCTCATTGGGAAATCTCATCATCTTGCAAAATCCAATGAGTCTCTCAATACATTTTATCAGTTCCCTCTGTCTCTCTGATTGGATGGTGGAGAATAAATTTTACCATTTAAGGAAAGAGAGGGGCCAGGATTGATAGCTCCTTGGATGTGTCCTCATTTCCTAACTTGGCTGCATTTCAGGCTTCACTGGCTTCTACAAAGAAGGAGAGTTAGGTGTCACAGTTGATAGAGCAGTAGACCTGGGGTCAGGAAGAAATGAATCCAAATCCTACCTCAAACACTCACTGTCTTATTGTGATTTTGGATAAGTCATATAAATTCTTTTTCCTTTCTTTTTTTTATTTGAATAAACTTATTTAGTCAATTTAGAAGATTATGCCTTGGTTACAATAAGCACATTATTTCCCTCCTTCTCTTCCAACCACTCTTTCTGCAGCCAACACACAATTTCATAGAGTATTACATGTGTCCTTTAATCAGAACCCATTTCCATGTTGTTGTTTACACTAGGATGTTCATTTAGAGTCTACATCCCCCAAAATATGCCTTCAACCCATGCATTTAAGCAGATGTTTTTCTTTGGTGTTTTTACTCCCACAGTGTTTCCTCTGGATGTGGATAGTGGTTTTTCTCATAGGTTCCTCCGAGTTGTTCAGGGTTATTGCATTGCCACTAATGGAGAAGTCCATTACATTCGATTGTACCACAGTGTGTCAGTTTCTGTGTACAATATTTTCCTGGTTCTGCTCCTCTCACTCTGCATAAATTCCGCAATTTGTTGCTTCCCTTCTAATTTTGGATGCATTAGATTTGTTTGTACAAAACCTTTTTAATTTGAGGTAATCAAAATTATTGATTTTATATTTTGTGATTTTTTCTAACTCTTGCTTGGTTTTAAAGTCTTTCCTTTCCCAAAGATCTGACAAATATACTATTCTGTGTTCACCTAATTTGCTTATAGTTTCCTTCTTTATATTCAGGTTATTCATCCATTCTGAGTTCATCTTGGTGTCCAGTGGGAGGTGTTGATCCAAACCTAATCTCTCCCATACTGTCTTCCAATTTTCCCAGCAGTTTTTATAAAAAAGTGGGTTTTGGTCCCCAAAACTGGGATTTGGGGGTTTATCATACACTGTCCTGCTGAAGTCATTTACCCCAAGTCTATTCCACTGATCCTCCTTTCTGTCTCTTAGCCAGTACCAAATTGTTTTGATGCCCACTGCTTTATAGTATAGTTTGAGATCTGGGACCACAAGTCCTCCTTCCTTTGCATTTTTTTTTTTCATGATTTCCCTGGATATCCTTGATCTTTTGTTCTACCAAATGAACTGTTATGTTTTTTTCTAATTCTGTAAAAAAGTTTTTTGGTAGTTCAATGGGTATAGCATTCAATAAGTAAATTAATTTGGGTAGGATTGTCATTTTTATTATGTTAGCTCATCCCACCCATGAGCAATCAATGTTTTTCCAATTGTTTAGATCTCTTTTTAATTGTGTGGAGAGTGTTTTCTGGTTGTGTTTATATAGTTCCTGTGTTTGTCTTGGCAGATAGATTCCTAAATATTTTATATTGTCCAGGGTGATTTTAAATGGAATTTCTCTTTCTAATTCTTGCTGCTGAGATGGATTGGAGAGATATAGAAATGCTGATGACTTATGAGGGTTTATTTTGTATCCTGCAACTTTGCTAAAGTTGTTGATTATTTCGACTAGCTTTTTGGTTGATTCTCTAGGATTCTTTAAGTAGACCATCATATCATCCGCAAAGAGTGATAGCTTTGTCTCCTCGTTGCCAATTTTAATACCTTCAATTTCTTTTCCTTCTCTAATTACTACTACTAGTGTTTCTAGTACAATGTTAAATAATAGGGGTGATAATGGGCATCCTTGTTTCACTCCTGATCTTACTGGGAATGCATCTTGTTTGTCACCATTGCAGATGATGTTTGCTGATGGTTTCAGATATATACTGTTTATTATTTTTAGGAAAGGCCCTTCTATTCCTATACTTTCTGGTGTTTTCAATAGGAATGGGTGTTGTATTTTATGAAAGACTTTTTCTGCATCTATTGAGATAAGCATGTGATTTTTGTCATTTTGCTTGTTAATATGGTCAATTATGTGGATAGTTTTCCTAATGTTGAACCATCCTTGCATTCCTGGTATGAATCCTACCTGGTCATAGTGAATAACCCTTGTGATGACTAGTTGGAGTCTTTTTGCTAGTATCCTATTTTATGATTTTTGCATCTATATTCATTAGGGAGATTGGTCTATAGTTTTCATTTCCTGTTTTTGACCTGCCTGGCTTTGGGATAGGTACCATGTTTGTGTCGTAAAATGAATTTGGAAAAACTCCTTCTTGGCTTATTCTGTCATAGTTTGTATAATATTGGGATTAGTTGTTCTTTGAATGTTTGATACAATTTATTTGTGAATCCATCTGGATGTGGGTATTTTTTCTTAGTGAGTTCTTTGATGGCTTGTTCAATTTCTTTTTCTGATATGGGGTTGTTTAGGTAATTTATTTATTCCTCTGTTAGTCTAGGCAATTTATATTTTTGTAAGTATTCATCCATTTCACCAAGATTGCCAAAGTTGTTGCCATATAATTGAGCATAGTAGTTTTAATGATTGCCTTAATTTCCTCTTCATTAGAGGTGAGGTCTCCCTTTTGATCTTGGATACTGTCAATTTGTTTTTTTTCTTTCCTTTTTAAAATTAGACTGACTAGTACTTTGTCTTCAAAGTACCAGCTTTTAGTCTTACTTATTAAATCAATAGTTCTTTGACTTTCAATTTTATTAATTTCTCCTTTTATTTTTAGGATCTCTAATTTAGTCTTCATTTGAGGATTTTTAATTTGTTCTCTTTCTAGTTTTTTAATTTGCATGCCTAATTCATTGACCTCTGTCCTTCTTAATTTGTTAATGTATGAACTCAAAGATATAAATTTCCTCCTGAGTACTGCTTTGGCTGCATCCCATAGGTTTTGAAAGGATGTTTCATCATTGTCATTTTCTTCAATGAAATTATTAATTGTTTCTACGATTTGTTCTTTAACTAACCGGTTTTGGAGAATCATATTGTTTAATTTCCGATTAATTTTTTATTTACCTCTCCATGTACCCTTACTGATTATTATTTTTATTGCATTATGATCTGAGAAGGTTGCATTTATTATTTCTGCCTTTTTGCACTCATTTGCAATGTTTTTATGCCCTAATACATGGTCAATTTTTGTGAATGTCACATGTGCTGCTGAAAAGAAGGTATATTCCTTTTTGTTCCTATTTATTTTTCTCCCCTGTTTACTAACTCTAATTTTTCTAAGATTTCATTCACTTCTTTTACCTCTCTCTTATTTATTTTTTTTTGTTTTATTTATCTGGTTAAGATAGAGGAAGATTCAGTTCTCCTACTAGCATAGTTTTTCTGTTTACTTCATTCTTGAGCTCCTCTTGTTTCTCCTTTAGAAATTTGGATGCTATGCCATTTGGTACATACATGTTCAGTACAGATATTCCCTCATTGTCTATACTGCCTTTTATCAGGATGTAATTACCTTATCTCTTTTAACTAGATTTATTTTTACTTTGGCTTTGTCAGATATAATTATTGTGAATCCTTCCTTCTTTTTATCAGTTGATGCCCAATAGATTTGGCTCCATCCTCTTACTTTCCCCCTATGTGTATCTATCTTCACCTTGTATGTTCCTTGCAGGCAGCATATGGTAGGATTTTGGATTCTAATCCACTCTGCTATTCGCTTGTGTTTTATGAGTGAGTTCATTCCATTCACATTCAGAGTTATGATTACTAGCTGTGTATTTCCCAGCATTTTGATTTCTACTCCTGGTCCTGCCTTTTCTTCTTTCACTATTTTCTTCTACACCAATGTTTGTTTATAGTCAGTCCCCCTAGTTCCCCTCCTTATTTTACTTTCCTTTCTACCCCCCTCCCTTCTTATTCCCTCCATCATTTTCCCCCGTAGTCTTTTTAAAATTTCCCCCCGCCCTCTCCCTCCTTTGTACTGGTTCCCTCCCCACCAGTACGTTTTTTTTTCCCCTTCTACTCCCCTATAGGGCTTAAATCTATTCTCTTCCCCAATGTATTGGATTGTTCTTCCCTCTTTGGGTCAGTTTCAAAGTACGTAAGAGTTGAGTATTTCCTATCTCCAACCTCTTTACCCTTCCAGCATATTGATGTTCTCCCCCCTCTAGCCATGAATTTGTTTCTTTTCCCATTTCTTTTAGTCATAACCTCTTTTTTTAGTTCTAGTCATATATATATATATATATACACACATACACATGTATATGTATTTATGCATGCATATATCTATATACCTATTTATGTCTTGTCCTTTCATCCTATACAGTTTGTCACTGTTCCCTCTAAGTGTAATTCTTCTAGCTGCCCAGGTGATAGCAACAGTTTTTAAGAGTTAACAATGACCTCTTTTCTTATAGGGATACATATCATTTTAACTTATTGAGTCTCTTAAAAAATTTTTATTGTTGTTGTTTTGTTTTGTTTTTCTTTTCCCCCTTTTTTTAATTACCTTTTGATGATTCTCTTGAATTCTGTGCTTGGACATCAAATTTTCTGTTCAGTTCTGGTCTTTTCTTTATGAATGCTTGGAATTCTTCTATTGTTTTGAATGACCATACTTTCCCTTGTAAGAATATAGTCAGTTTTGCTGGGTAATTGAGTCTTTGTTGTAGACCTAGTTTCCTTGCTTTCCGGAATATCATATTCAATGCCTTTCTGTCCTTCAGTGTGAATGCAGCCTGATCCTGTGTTATCCTCACTGTGGTTCCATGGTATCTGAATGACTTCTTATTGGCATCTTGTAATATTTTTTTCCTTGATCTGGTAGTTCTTGAATTGGCTATAACATTCCTGGGTGTTGTCAGTTGGCGATTAAATACAGGAGATGATCTGTGGATTCTTTCAATCTCCACTTTTCCCTCTTGTTCTAGGACATCAGGACAGTTTTCCTGAATAATTTCCTGTAGTATTATGTCCAGGCTTTTTCTTTTGTCATAGTCTTCTGGTAGACCAATGATTCTTAAATTGTCTTTTCTTGAAAGATTTTCTAAATCTTCTGTTTTGTGAATGAGATGCTTCATATTTCCTCAATTTTTTCATTCTTTTTGTTTTGTTTTATAATGTCCTGCTGCCTTGTGAGGTCACTTAGTTCCAGTTGTTGTATTCTTGTTCTTAAAGACTGAATTTCATCCCTGGCTTTTTCTTCATCCTTTTCCTTCTGGTCTGATTTTCTTTGAAGGTCATCTTTTATCCTCTTGATCTTGTCTTTCATCTCCTTTGTCTCATCTCTCATCTTCTTTGCCTCATCTTTCATCTCCTTTGCCTTATTTTCCACCTGGTTGATTTTGGCTTTCAAGACACTATTTCCTCATTTTAGTTCAAGTGCCTCTGTTTCCAGATGACTTATCTTAATTTTTAAGTTCTTTTCCCACTTGTCTTCAGCCTCTCTTAATTGTGTTTTGAGTTCCTCCACAGCCTGTATCTAATTCGCTGGGATTTCTCATTTATCATTTGTTGATCTCTCTCCCTCTGTTCTGTTTGCTGAATAGAAGCTGTCTAATGTAGTTTCTTTCTTCTTTTTCTGTTGTTTGCTCATATTCACCCCTTCTTTACTCCCCGTATTTGTCTGTGCTCTTGCTCTTCTCATTTTTTTTGGTTTTGGGTGCTTCTGTTAGTCTCCCCTCTTGGAGCTTTAACAGAAGATCTCTTGGTGTAGTCTCTGGGGGAGGGTTGTTGGGGGTTTGAGCTTCCCTGTCCTCTGGAGGCTTTTGATTGGATTAAAGTCCAGCAGTCAATGAGAATGGGTGTGGAGCATGGGCTTCCCTGAGTTCTGGAGACTTTTGATAGTATTAAGTTCAGCTTAGTTGGGCTGGGTGTGCTCTGAGTCCAAAACCTTCTGGAAGGCTGGAGCAAATATGGAGAATCTCCACAGCTCTGGCCAGGCTGCCAGGTCTATGCTCCCTCTCTAGTTCCTTCCCCGTCATCTGTTTTGGATGCTCTGTACTTGGCACAGCTCTGCCCACAAGGTACACCCTCCAGACCAGCACCTTTGCCTTCCCAGAAGTTCCTGCTGCTGCTGGAGTCTCAGCACTCTAGGTGGAAGGGGGGATGGGTCCTGGGACCTTCCTTCTGTCTTACCCTTAAACCCAAGTGTTCTCGAATTCTGGCTTTTCGGGGAACATACCTTTTGAATTAAGTCAGGCAAGAGGGTTCCTTGGCTCTGTCTTGTTGTTAAGTTTGTTTTTCAGTCCCCTGGGAGCATTCAGTTTGTGATTAGTAAGGAAGGGTATTCAGAGGTCTGAACTTCTGCTCCTTTTAGGCCGCCATCTTGACTTTTCTTTTTCCTTTCATTTCCTTATCTTTAAAGTAGAGATAATAAGAGCACCTATCTCTTGTGAGGATCAACTGAGATAATAATAGTAAAATACTTAGCACAGTCCCTGCCAACTATTAAGTATTGTTATTACTAGCATGTTTGCAAAATAGGAATTTTCTCCTCCCGACCTCCCTCCATCTTGCTTTAAAGTGTTCTTTTTTGTATTGTCTTCCACTGTTAGACTGTAAGCTCCTTGAGGGCAGGGGCTTTGTTTTTCATATTTGTATCCCCAATGATTAATAGAGTACTTTGGAAGATAGTAAGTGTTTTTCTACATATTCATTGACTCTTGACTGTTTAGCTTGACTGTTAGCAGATTATTCTTCATTTATATTTGAAATTGATCTCCATACACATGGTCTTTGGGTATAATAGCAACACACTTTAGAACTTTCAACTCCAGGCTTTATATATGAATCTCAAATCTCACTGTCAGTAAATCCTCTTCTGACAAATCCTTCTTGATTTTCCTATAGCCTGATACATGGTGAGGCTATTAGGCATATAAGCATACATCCATAAATACATATATATGTATTTTCAAGGCAGGTGAACAAAATTCATCATTTAATTGCCATAGACTAATATTATTAATGTATACTGAATAATTATATGTTAATTAATTACATTAAATAATATCTAAAATTAATATATCACTTACTGAGTGTCACTGTGCTAAGTACTTTACAATTATTTCATTTAATGCAGACAACAATCTTGAAAGATAAGTGCCAATTATCTCTACACATGAGGAAATTGAGGCAAACAGAGGTTAAGTAACTTGCATGGGGTTACATAGCTAGTAAATGTCTGAAGTGAAATTGGAAGTTAGGTCTTCCTGATTCCAGGTTTGGCATTTTCCACTTTCCCATCTAGGCTCCTAAATCCATCTAATTGTTGAAGTTTCATCTAGGTGTTTGAGTTTTCTGTCCTTTTTTCCTTAAGAAAATTGTCCTTCATTAAGACTCTTCTAATTAGGATCATATAATCATTGAGCTATAGCTGGAAGGGCCCTAGGGATCTTACAGATGAAGAACCTGAGGCATAGTAAAGTTAAGTGATTGTCTATACGATTGTGAGTTCCTTGATGGGTAGAGAATATTATTGCCATTTTTTGTCATCAGCTCTTAGCACAGGTTTGGCATATATAATTTAAAAAAGCATTTCTTCATTTGGCTCAGTATCATGCATTTAATACATGACTGAACTGGAGTTTTGAACTTAAGGCTTTTTGACTACAATTCCAATGATCAATATATTATATTATCTAATGATATATCTTAGTTGAGACATAGATTATTAGATCTGGAAAAGAATTTAGAGGCCATCTAGTCCAAATTCTTTATTTTTTCTAGATGAGTAAATCATGGATCAGAAAGGTTAACTGAATTGTCCAAAGATGCCTAGTTTCCTATGTCCCAGCTGCCTCTTTTAGGGCCACTATGTTATTTCCTATCACTCCCTCCCCCCCCATCTTTACTGTATCTTGGTTCTTTCCTGCTCTACTCACCACCTTTGAAGTAGCATGGGGCATGAAAGATGAGAAGTGGCAAAGAGATATCAAGAAATATGAAACTTCTTTGTATCAGCTTGCTAACTTGCTTCCTAAGGTAGATAAGAAACAAGACATTAAGGTTAAAAAATGAACTCTCATTTCATCTGTAAACCATTTGGTTCACATATCCCCAATGTGCTGAAAGTGCAGTTCTGCAATGGTCTTGTAAAAATAGAGCTCTCTTCTCACAGTTATATAAGGAGTGTCTGGCCTCTCCTCTCATACTGAGATAAGAGAAGTGAAGATGAGAAACGACATAGCAGGTTAGCTGAAATTCTGGAGAACCAGTATCCTTTGTTCTTATCTCAACTGGTTTTGTGTGTGTGTGTATGTGTGTGTGTGTGTGTGTGTGTGTGTGTGTTTTGAATGAACTCCTCTTGTGAGCTTTTTTTTAACAAATCTCTCTTACTGCCAGAAAAAAATTAGCAAACAAAATAACCAACTATGCAAGAGTATTCATTTAAATTAGAATAACCATACAAGAGCACCTGAAAATTTCTTCTCAAGGAACAAACTGCATATAAAGAAACTGAGGCAAACAGGGTTAAGTGACTTGCTTCGGTCAAACAGCTAATAAATGTCTGAGACCAGATAATTAACAGATACTGGAGATAAAAATATACCGAATGAAACAATAGCTTCGATTCCATTACCACAATATTATTTCTTCACCATTTTTGGCTTACCCCAAAATTAGTCACTGAAATTGTAGAAAAGGTTGTATTGTCTTTTAGTTCTATATTCTATATCCTTTATTGTCTTTTGAAAAATGTACCTTTTTCTCAATATATTTTTCATTGTGTAGATCCTTAGCCATATTATTGATTTCAGAGACTATCAGAGATTTGACAAGATATGCATACCAAATGTAATATTGTCCTGACCAACAAAATTTCACAATAATATAAAATCAAGTATTCCATTTATAAAAACCTGGATCATGGATTGCAAATTATTTTTCTTTCACTACAATAAAAAATTGAGGTGACTTGTTAATGGTGGTTTGTTAAAAAGCAAACAAAAAACATGATGAACTCATAAGTGTAGCATTCCAGGATATGGGAATGATGGAATTTAATGAAAGTGTTTACCAACTAGACAATACTGGGAAACGAGGTCTCTTTGGGAAGAGATTGATATCATCTCAATCTCTGTCCTTAACATGTTTACTAATAGGGCATATGGGCTACACAACAATGCAACAATCTATATCCCTTTTTTGGTCATGAATTTTTCTCATGATATATGCCATGTTTATTCTCATGTATTTGTAGTAGTCTCTTGGTAACCAAGGATGATGATTGTCTTTGTGCATTTTCATCTATGATAGATGAGTGTGCACAAAGACACTTGTGCGTGAAGGAGATTTAAGTGGAAAAGTCAATGCATAGAGACAGTCCCACTCTCTTGGCGTTGGAAGCCTGGGTCCAGTGGCACGAAAAATCGTTACACCTGGAGACTTCATTTAAGGTTATTTTTTCTTTCTCATAGATGACTGTGAATATAATTCTAATTCTAATTAGCTCAGCTACCTTCAATCTAAGACTGCTTTTATTTTTCCTTTCTTAATTTAATTTTTAGTTTTTCTCAACTATATTTAAACAAAAATTTTTAATATTTATTTTTTGAAAAATTTGAATTCCATATTCTCTTCCCCTTTCCCCCCTACTTGAGAAGGCAAGCAATTTTATATGGATTATGCATGTGCAGTCACACAAAATATTCATATTAGCCATGTTGTAAAAGAAAATACAAACACCTGCCACCTGTGAATTTTAGATTTTCTCCACTCTGATTAAATCTTTAAAATCCTAACAAACAGGAATGTCTACACCCTATTTAAGGATTACGTGTTAAGGAGGATGGCCTATGACAGACATGTGCTAGCAAATGACAAATAAGAAACAACTGATAGACCCCCTGGGCTGTCCTTAGTCAAGCTTAAGCTACCATTGGTACATGTGAGACACAGGAAGTGATGTAAAAAATAGTCTATATATTTATGTCACTTCCTCTTGCTGGACTCTTTTTGGCGGTGGAGGCGTTAAGCTCTAGGTCTCTCTCGGAGACATTGGATTTGACAGCAGTGTGGCTGGTGGCAGCCTGCTAGGCATCTTGGCATCTTGGCATCTTGGCATGCCTACAGCTCTTGTCCGCCAGGTTTGGTGGTGAGTGTCCTTGGTGCAGTGACTCAGTGAAGCTCAATAGCATGGGTCAGGTGAGGTGTCTTTCCTGAGCTCTCTTGGAGTTTAGGCTGATTCATTTTTTTCCTCTTTACCTTTCCTAAAAGCACTATACTCCGAGGAGGCCCGTGATCTCGGAGGAGGCCTTGTGGCTGGTAGCTGAGCTAGATTAAATCTTGGAGGAGGCCTTGTGCTGTGGTCTCTGAACTTCCCTAGGTTTAGGCTAGGCCGGAGAAATCTTATACCCCTTTCTCTCTCTCTTCTTCTTAATTCCTTCCCTCTATATTAATTAAACCACCATAAAATTCCCAAACTGACTTGAGTATTTTTATTGGAATTTGAATCAATCTCTGGTGACCATAGTTTAATATATTCAGTCAAAACTCCCTAAATTTATCCCTTACACACCAAAAAAAAAAATAAGAAAAATAAAGAAAGATTTTTAAAAATATGCTTCAATCTGCATTCAGATTACATCAGTTCTCTCTTTGGAAGTGGATAGTATTTTTATCCTGAGTCCTTCAGAATTGTCTCAGATCATTGTATTGCTGAAAATATTCCTCATTCACATTTGATCATTGTACAATATTGCTTTTACTCTTTATAATGTTTTCTGCTTCTATTCATTTCACTTTGCATCAGTTCTAAGAAGTCTTCCCAGGTTTTTTCTAAAAGCATCTTGCTCATAATTTCTTCTAGCACAATATTATTCTATCACAGCCATCTACCACAACTTGTTCAGCCTTTCTGCAATTGATGGACATCCTCTCAATTTCCAATTCTTTTCCACCAAAAAAAGAGCTGTTTTAAATATTTATGTATGTATATATATATTTTTTTAATTTATCTTTGATCTCTTTCAGGTACAAACCTAGTAATATTGATCACTGAGTCAAAGGATTTGATGGCCTTTGGCACTGATGAGCATAGTTCAAAATTACTTTCCTGAATGGTTGGATCAGTTTACAGCTCCATCAATTCTGCATTTCCTTTTGAATGATACTGTTTTCACATATTCCTAATTCTAAAACAGGAGTACAGGACTTGAAATTAGGGAGATCTGGTTTCAAATTTGACCCCATCTCTTACATATGCCAGCTCTCCATGAGCAAATCACCTCAATTATCTCATTTACAGAATGGGATAAGATGACCTGTGCTATCTTAGTCACAGAGTTATAGCACTGCTCAAGTAAAATAGCATATGTAAAATATCTTGCAAATGTCAAAGTACTCCCAAAATGCCAAAATTGTCTTTTGCATGGAATTTAAGCACCTTGAAGGCAGGAACAACTTTTCATTTGTATTTTAACTCTATCTCTAACTTACTGTTTTGTAATTAATGAATTGAATTGAATCTTATTTTAGCAAATGGAATGGCCTATAGAATATTTGTCACAATGCTAATGGAAATTACATTTTCTATACCTTCCATTTTGTATGGATCTGACTCATAGCTAGGAAGAAGATTCAAGCCAATTTGCAGCAGAATTAAAAAATAAACAATTAACACATTTGCAATCTTATTTGTAAACACATTATACTTGAGAATCTTAGAGCTTTCAGGCTTATTAAAATATTAATAAATAAGCTTATAGGATCACAAATTAGATGAAAATATGTTTGCATTTTCTGAAGTATGTTTGAATTTCACAAGTTTTGAATGTCAGCAAATAGTATCATATTCAATTGCCTTTTGATAAAGATAGAAGTTCTTAATTAAATGTTGTCCATGTGAGCTCTGAAGATCATCACTGCAACTATCATTTTTATAAATGAGTTGAGTCTCCAGAACTTGGCTACATTTCTCCTTGAGATTTGTAGGGATAACTCTGAGGGGCTAGAGTGGTTTCCTAATACCTATGGCTTGAACCCTTAAAAATGTAACCTTCATATTATTATTGAGTCAACTCAGTCTAAATAATTAGGGAGAAGTGAACTCAGATAACTTGATTCCAAAACTAGTGTTGCTGGTTTAAACCTCACCATCACCTCCCTGCCTCTCTTCCCCCACACATACAAAATATTTTATCTCTTTTTACTGAGTCCATTCTCTTATTCTTATAGGTCCAATCAACTGGCCTGCTAATTTTCTCCCACACAAAAGGCTGGGCTATATAACTGGTGTTCACGCCTCTGCCTGGGTCACTCATATTTATATGTTCTTTTCTAGGTTAATTGCAGCTAGCTTTGCACCATTTTCAGTCAATGTGGGCTTGATGTATGATGTTGGATAGCCGTGTTGCATTAGCAAAGAAGAAAGCATTGGCTGGATGCGCAGGGTGATGCTGACATGACGAGAAGCAATGCCACACTGAGCAGAAGAACAATGTGTGGGCTGCCCTTTGTTTTCACAAAATTAGCAATGAGGTCACGTGGGCACATCAATGAAATCCCAGGCAACTGAGTAAAACCTAGACATTTTTTCACAGAAAAAAATCAACAAAACCTGAACCCAATGATAACCGATATCAACAAAAACTGAGGTACTACTGTGTTTCAAACCATCCATCTATGCCAAATAAAAGTCTCTGATTCTTTTACTCTCTATCCCTAGAAAATCTCATCCTTTACCTATCTACCAATTCATTTCAGTAGCTTTTCTGGCATAGGACGGTCTGATAGAGTTGCCTAGGATAGCTAGGTGGAACAGTGGAGTCAGGAAACATCACTTTCCTGAGCTCAGATCTGGACTCAGACGCTTACAAGTTGTGTGTGGAACCTTGGGCAAGTTACTTAAGTCTACTTGCCTCCGTTTCTTCATCTGTAAAATAATCCAAAGAAGGAAATGACAAGCCACTCCATTATCTTTGCCAAGAAAAACTCCAATGGGTTCATGAAGTCATGAAGAAGACTGAAATGATTGACCAATGAAGGAAGCACACTAAAAGTTAATATCATGTATGGCAAGTCAGTATGTCACCTCTCTATCTACTCTAGCACACTAGTTTTCATCTTATGACATGAACAAATGGAGTCAGGATGGAATGTGAGATGTAGCCAGATGTTAATCCCCCACAGCGTGGTCAACTAGACCAAGCAAACAGATAGGTGCCCCCCTCCAAAGTAGGTTATTTCAAAATGAATGACAGTATTCAAACAACTGAAACTGACTTCATCTCTTGAATAAAAGGTTCTGGTTTCTTTCATTTATATCATTGGAAAATCCCCATCATTTGCCTCTTTCCTAGGAAGGGAATGGGGCTAGTACAGGGGAGGGAAGCCTACACACATATTTATGCTTAATGTGAAAATAGTCATCAGCCCACCCACACACAGTCCCCAGGAGTCAAATGTTTATGAAAGTGTTCACAGATTTTTTCTGCGTATCTATGAAATCATTATAGTGTGCCCAGAATCATCCTAATTACCAGGTATTCACAACCCGCCCACAGATCCTTCTACCAGCATGCTGTATGGCATGTCAGCGAATGTGTCGGCATGTTTCTGTCCGTCTGCCATCCAAATGTACAGAGCACTTCTCACGAGAAGATATACAGGCTTTTCTCCAGGGGAGGGGAAAACTGAAATACAGGATGCTAAAGAGGTATCATGAGATCTCACAGAATCCTTAATGAACCTTCCTCCCTGTCATTTGAACTATTAGAATAGAAATTCCCTTTACAAATTCAAATTAAATATATATATTTTAAAAAAATCTTTCTATTAGAGATTATTAGAGATACAGTGACAAGAAAAAAGCAGTATTTGTCCCCAAGGATCTTACATTATACTGGGGAAGAATATAGTGTATAGATAAGACAAACTAAAAATAAAATAATTTCCAAGTATAATGGATAGAATCCTAGACCTAGAGTTAGGAAGACTTAAGCTCAAATTCAGCCTCAAGACAATTACAAATTAGATGACCCTGTGCAAACCATTTAACTTTTGACTGCCTCCACTTTCTCATCTGTAAAATGGAGAGAGAAATAGCAGCTACCTTCCAGGATTGTATTGAAGATAACATGAGATATTTAAGCACTTGGCAAACCTTAAAATAAAAAAATGCTTTTTGGTATTGTAAGGTTGATAAAGATCATAACGATGATGGTGATGATGATTCTTATAGGAAGAATACTATTTTAACATCAATGGATCTGAGTTTGAATCCTAGATCTGCCACTTAATTCCCATGTTAACTTTGGCAAGTCACTTTCTTTTTAGGTCTCAGTTTAATTATCTAAAAGATGAGATCATTGAAATTGATGACATCCTAGTAGCTCTAGATTTATTATTTTATGATCACATAATGCTATCCTGTCTTAAATATATGGCCATTTAACGAATGCAAGGTATTTAGCAAGTGGATTTAGGCTTTCAGTGTTTTTCTAAAAACTAGTGACTATTATGGTTAAAATATTGAGTGTATATTTTAATTTTGTGTAAGGATATTTTTTCAAATCTAATTATTTTTTCTTTCTTCAATATTCTAGTTATTAGCTTATCTGCACTGAAATTTATTCCCAGGGATATTTAAGGAACACAAGACAAAACTAATAGTACGAGTATTGCCACCTGCAGGAATAAAATGTATTACATATGTCTGTTTGTAAAACTCTTTACACATATTTGCATGCATAAACACATATATGTATGTACTCAAGATACATACATATATACATGTGTATTTTACACACACACATATATATGTAATATATATATATATGTACATATATATATATATATATAATCACAAATTCCTCATTCCCCATTAGAGAAGCATGATGACACTTTAGAAAGTGTAGCACTTTTGGAGATAGATTAATTTAGATTAAAATCCTTCTTCTGGAACATATTATTGGACTATTGGAAATTCTCTTAACCTCTTAAAATTTCAGGCAACTCTTTAAAAGGGGAAGTTATAGAGGGATTGCTGATCTGCATAGTGAAATAAGTTTATATTCTAGAACTTTCTATATTTTTTAAATCATAGGTTAGGACCAACTTACACTCATACCCATGAAGTCCTACTACCTTATTATTTGTTTATCCTCATATTTTAAAAAAATAAAAGTTATTAATACCCTAAGGCCATCTAGTCTAATCCAAACCTAAAGTAACCCCATTTAATGATACCCTTTGACAAGTAATCATCTATCTTCTGCTTGAATCTCTTCAGAAATGAAGCAACCACTACCTCATGAAATCAGAATATAAATGAATGAACTATTTACTAAGGGCTTACTATGTATAAAGCATTGTGTTAAACTCTAGGCATAAAAACAGAAAAGTAAAACAGTGCTTGCTCTCAAGGAGCTCACATTCTAATGGGAGAGACAATAATTATATGGAAGGTTTCAATGGCAGGTCAGATGGAAAGAATCCACGATCTGAAGGATGTTGTGGAAACAGAATGCCTCTTCGTCAATGTCATTTCCACTGATCAAGTCACCAATTTCTTATGCCAGACCATTTGATAAGGTCAAGGTCTTTGGTGACAAGAATTTCCCTTTTTGGGGCTTCAGGAGCTGTGCCTAGAGCACCTGTAGGCTACAACTTCAAGAGGGTTGTTTTTTCAGGATAAGGACCATGGACACTGGGCTAGAAGTACTACTATTCTGAATGTTCTTTGATTAAGTGTCCAAAGCTGTCTCCATCAGAATCTGAAAAGAGATGGTGGTCAAGATGGCAGTAGTGGTGGTTTGACTTGCCTGGAACATACAAATTCCTGTCTTGTGAGTGCCTGTTGGTAGGAACAGCAGTTCCTTTCTTTATAGGAGGCATCTTATTCTATTTTCAACATCTCTAAAAGTTAGGAAATTCTCTCTCAAGTATTAAAACTAAATACATTCATTAGTGTTGGGCCTCACCTTTCTCCTATATTGGCTCAGTATGGTTTGGTGTACTATTATTTCAATGGATCTACAATCTCATTAATGAGAATATTATATACCAAAGTCTTTTCCTGTTCACTACTACCTTGTATTGTTCTTGTCCATTCACTCCCATAAATCCTCCAAAGGACTGCAAAATTTGTTGCTGGCCTTCTATAAGGTCTTTTACCATTTTTTTGTTCTCACTTCAGCAGTTAGGTTGTATCTATAATTGCTTACTATTAACATAAGATCCTTTTTCCATTTGTATGCTCATTGGCAGGCATTTTGTTTTTAATGCCTGCTCTCCTTAAATATATCATGTTGATACCTACACTAGGTTAAGATAATGATATGATGGCACCCAGCATCTCTCTCTCTCTTTTAGAATTTAAATTTATTTATTTAATGAATTAATTTAGAATATTTTCCATGGTTACACAATTCATGTTCTTTCCTTCCCAATCCCCTCCCATAGCCAACCTGTTATTCCATTGAGTTTTACATGTGTCCTTGATCAAGACCTATTTCCATATTATTGATATTTGCACCGGGGTGATCATTTACAGTCTATATTCTCAATCATATCTCCATCGATCCATGTGGTCAAGCAATGTTTTTCTTCTGTGTTTCTACTCCCACAGTTCTTTCTCTGGATGTGGATAGTGTTCTTTCTCATAAGTGTCTATTAAGGGGAAAATTAGGTATTTGGATTTTATAAGTGAGTGACAGGAGGGAAATATGGTATCCCTTAATTTGGAGCCAAAGCTGCTGCTAGAATTCTCAGGTGGATATAGAGTTGGAGGTTTCCACTCTGGGCTAAGCAAGGTCTAGAAGGCAGCTTTTCCTTAGCTCTCTGGCAAATTCCCTGTGAAACCTTTGGGAATACCAGATTGGCAGTTTGGGAAGAGAGAGGGTGATGGTTTGGCAGTGGCTGAAGTGAAAAGACTGACCAAAAGAGGAAAAGAAGATTTTTTTTTCCTCTGATCTCTGTGAGAAAGCAGAAATAGGACAGGTTTTGGCCTATTTGGGTGGGTAATCATTCCTGCCTCAACCAGAACCAACTTTTGGCTAGGCTAGCAGTACAGCAGTTGTAGAAATAACATCTTGAGACAGTATTTTTAAGACATTTTATTTCATAAGGATATTAGAAATAGGTTTTATTTAGGTAGTATTTGGGTTATAAGATAGAGATAAGGAGTGAGAGCATGTTTGGTTTATCAGATGGAAGTGGGTCCATGAGGACCTTTAAGTTGGTTGTGGTTTGAGTTAGAGACCCCATAGTTTTTAGGGAACCCCTTGTCCTTGAACCCTGTTATAATTATCTTTCATTTCCTTACAACTTTAAGATATTAAATATGGGTATTTTTACATATTTGTCTCATAACTTTTTACAGCCAGCCAATTTACTAGGCCTGAAACCTTATTAACTGCTCATCAGTTAATAAATCCCACCTTCAATTGTTTATCAATTGGCCTTTTATTAGTAACTAAGTCAAGACTATACAAATACAGATACAGTTTCAATATTATCCTTATATCCCTCAGAGTTGTCCTAGATCATTGAATTGCTGCTAGTAGAACAGTCTAATGTATCCATCTATATGTACAAGGTTCTCCTGGTTCTGCTTGTTTCATTCCGCATCAATTCCTGGAGGTCCTTCCAGTTCCCATGGAATTCCTCCACTTTATTATTCCTTTGAGCACAATAGTATTCCATCATAACAAGTACCACAATTCGTTCAGCCATTCCCCAATCAAAGGGCATCCCCTCATTTTCCAATTTTTTGGCCACCACAAAGAGCGCAGCTATGAATATTCTTGTACATGTCTTTTTCCTTATTATCTCTTTGGGGTACAAACCCAGCAGTGGTATGGCTGGATCAATGGCAGATAGTCTTTTAATGCCCTTTGGACATAGTTCCAAATGGTACCCATCATCATCTTGTGCTAGAGTGCTGTGCTAGAGTGAGAAGAAGACATGTGAAAGAATTTCATAGGATGGACATTCCTGACTGAGTTACAATCCTTTTTCTCTGACAATCCTATGTAATGCATTATAGCCTACTTATAGCCACCATATATTTATTTCTCCTTTCTTCTATGTGTGTTTCTTTCTTTGGCATGTAGTACTCACATTAATGATATCATACTTTAGACACATCTTAATCACTTGCAGAAAGAACTTGTGGGATTGAAAGCTTGTGAAGGGGTCTTTGCCCTGTGAACTCATGAGAGACAGGAGCTAGGACCAAAGCTAGGGATCCCAACCTGTGGTGACAGAGCCTTGCCTCCATTGCCCGTGCCCTGAAGACAAAAGATTCCTGACATCTTTAGATCATCAATTAAAGAAAGCAAAAGAACAAGAATTGCTACTGAATGGTGCTTATCCCTTGAACTTCATGGGGTCATCCTGAAGCCCTCTCCCATCCCTTTACCTTTTTCAAGAAGGTCCACTGGTGACTTGATTAGAATAGGCTAGTGAAGTGATTAGAGGGGAAGGAGAAAAAGAGACACTGATGCTTGAGCTATTTGTCTTGACTGGAGAAGGAGGAGACAACCTGTAGGGTTTCCTATTCCCACAGACCTATCCCCACCCTTTTGTTACTTGAACTATTAAACCAACCTTGCTCTGAAGAAACTTAGTCAGATTTGAATCATAGCAGTTTAGGAGAAAGAGAAGGTGTGGGGCTAGGCTGGCCATTTAGCCTTGGCTAAACAAAGAACCAACAGGCACAATCAGCCTGCCTGACAAGTAGGGCTTCTAGGGGCTCAGGCACCAGCCAAGTTCTGAGGACAAGTGAACTCCATGGTCCCCCAGATGCCCACTTATTGAGACACAGCCCAGGCTCATCCTTGCTACAACATCAGCTCAGAGGTACCTCTCTTGTGGGTTTGAAGTGTGAGAAAAAGAGAGAATTTCACAGCCCCAGTGGTTCTCTCTCCTCTCCCTCAGCAGCCTTCCTTATCCCTTCTGTACTTTCACCTCCTCCATTCCCTATTATATTCCATCCGTCTTCCCTTTTAATATCCTTACAACACAAAGATTAGGTATTAAGGGTAGCCAATGAACCCAGGTCTCCTTGGCTGTTAGCCCAACACTATCCACTACATCCATACTGCCTTTAGCAGAATGAAAACCATCTGAATTTTAATGTTTTGATTTAGGGAAAATATGAAGGCTATTAAAAGAAGACTGCAATTTCCTAAATGTAATCCAGACTGATCTCTTCCTTCCATTGTCTTCTGGAATGAACTCATTGTTTATCTGTAAAGTTTGTGCAAAATATACTGATGGACCACTTCAAGTGGCTGTTTGTTTGATGACATATCAAAGCCTGAAAGATAGACATTATTTATACACTTTGGTCTTCAAATGTAGTCTAATTAAGCTGAATGATCATATATGCCCCACTACATAGATGCAAATAAAATTTATATAAAATTTTAAAATTTTGAACAAAGATTAAAGGTAAATATCTCATTCCTTCAAAGATCTAGAAAATCTCTCCTTGGTCACACCCTGAGGTACAAGTGAATTATTATAAGGAGCTATAGATTCTACCTGAAAATTTAATGGGAAATTATGGTTACTATTTGAATGAAAAAATCATGCTCCCTGTGAAAAAAGTGTTATCAGACATTATGAAGCTGTGGAAATATTGATATAAAAGTCTAGTCTAAACCTGATTTACCTCCTACTGTTCAACTCTGTCCTGCTCACTAACTTTCCTCTGCTAAAGGAGTGAAATTCTGACATGCTGAGTAGTTTGCCATGTTGGAAAATCTAGACTTTCCCTGGCTAGAATTTTCATCTTTCTGCATACTAATAATCTCTTGAAGAGCTGCCCACTTTAGAGATAAAGCCATAAGAAATGACAAACAACTTAATTTTGGAAATTATGAAAAGACCTATATGAAATTATGATGAGTGAAATGAGCAGAACCAAGAGAACACTATGTACAGCAACAGAAATATTGTTTGAAGAATGAATTGTGTATGTTCACCTCCAAAGAAAGAGCTTATGAATAGAAATAAGTAGAAATAGTCTTATACACAGATATTTTTTTTTGTCAAATGATGCCTTCTTTAATGAGTACAGTGGAGCAAGGGAGGGGGTTAATTGGTATTTAAGTGTAACAAACAGATAAATAATTTCAAAAGAAGTTATTTTTTCAAACAGTGTATTAAGATCTGGGGGACATAAATACAAGAAAAAAAATCTCCTGTCTTCAAGGACCTTACATTCTAGTAGGGAAGACTGGGAAGGATGAGAAGGTGATGAGGGGCACAGGGAAAGCTTCTGGTGAGGAAATGAAGTAGTTAGGAGAGTGGACTGAGCTGAGAATGAAATGAGTATGGCTAGGGATCCTCAAGAAATGACAATATCATCCAAGGACTCATCAATCAGAATTATCTCCATCTACTATGTCACTTAATTCTTCCTTTTCAGTCAAGTAAATTGGAGAGTGAGATGATACAGAGGAAATTAGAATTCCACAAGATAGCATAATTATTCTATTGCAATGAAGTTTTATTTAAATGGATAATGAGTTGGACCCAGAATTTAACAGGGGGAATAAAGTGGTCTAGATTGCCTATGGAAAATTGCAGAAGTCCTTTAATAATTATAAACTTGTTTCTTAAAATGAAACCAATCTTATTAATACCAATATTCTACCAGGTTTATAGGACTGTAACCAATGGAAAAAATCTGGTAAATTAAAATCCCTTAGAGGACAATGAAGAGCTGTATGGTCAGACACATTAATAAATCAGAAACATAACAAATAAGAAACCACAAAAAAGAATGGGGGTAAAAAATGTCATAAAAAGATGAATTGGTCCTGTGCCAAAAACATGGGATATTCTTAGAAAGTCTGTATGTTCCACTCTCATTCTTGGTGTGATGAGAATGAATGAATGAATCAACCAATTAAAAATCATATATTACCATGTGTCAAGAAATATGAGAAGAAACAAGGCTAATGGAAGAGAGCTTCTCTCTTCCCCTCAAGTAGCTTACAATCTTTTAGGGGAAGACAACAAATATCTAGAGGTTAAGGAGGGATCTTTTCATTTAGAGAGTTATGGGGATGGCAAATCAGAGAAGAGCAGACTGACACACCTTTTCCAGGAGCAGTAACAGTTACTTGGAACTAGAAAGGAGATAAGAAGGAAGTTTCTGCTAAGACATGCAGCTAGTGAAGAGAAGTTCAGGTAGTAAAATGAAGTGATACTGGGGTTTGGGTCAAGATATGATGGGAGACCAAGGAAAGCACTAACCAGGGAAATAGTTTCCCAGGGTATCCTATGGTCAGAGTTCTAGGTATGAAAGATTGTGTTATTCTTCTTATTATTATAGGAAAATTATTCTGCTCATCATTTTAATGGAATTCTAGTAAACATAGTACAAGACAAATTACTATCCTTCTAACATTATTTTCTTATATTGAATGTTTTGTAGACTATTGCATAGGTGAATAAAGTTTTTATAGCCAAATAAACCTATTTATTAGAATATAAGATAGTCTTCTGAAGACTTACTAAAAGCATGTTCAGTATAATTCTTGCAACACACAAGATGAGGATGATGAAATGTATTTGACCCTGTTCTCACATGATTATGATTTCTTCTGCTAGATTTCTATGCTTTCTATGCTCAGAAATTATGGGTATTTGGCATGGTGGCATTTACTAAAACATTGTTCTTAAGTTTTTATGGATCAGTGCTATTTATAGGCAATTGTGACTTTATTTTGTGAAGATGTTCCAATTCCAGTATAATGTTTTCTGACATAAAGGTATTTGATCATAAAACATTGATAATATTTTTCTCTTCACTGTAATGTGAACAAATTGAGAATGGTGATGAGGATGTCTGAGATAGGAAGATAGTTGACTGTCTTTTTAGGATTCAGATGGACCTTTGAATCAGAAAAGATAAAAATGCATGAAAGGTGGAGTTATATTAATACACTTTGTATGGAAATATCAGAAGACTTGGAAGGGACCCAAATCCTCTGGTTGCCACTTTCTCATTGCAGCCACTTGTTCTCTGATTAAGCTCTGAGACCAAGGAGCTAGGGCATCAGAAAAGCTATTTCTCCTTCTGCTGTATTCAGTACTAATGGCATGAAATCCCATTAGTGCACTCTAGGGGTTCATTTCAATACAGACAATGGCATCTGAATCAGCCTGCCATGGATAATCATCTTACAATAGAAAAATTATACAATCAACAGCTCAGTGCAAGAGTAGAAAAGGCAGTCCTATGAGATCATACAATCAGATTTTCATATCTCCTCCCCATATCATTTCTTTTTCTTTTCCTTCTTTTTTTTGCAGAGGGGAGAGAAGACAATTATTCCTTTGGGCTAAGGTATCACAACTCTATACTGTGGCCATTATTGTATTCTTTTGGATGGGCCAGCAAGGGATACCTTTTTGAAAAAGTTGAAGTTAAAAGCAGTTTGAGATTCTTGCTCATTGCCTTTTCTGGCTTATAATTAGGTAACTCTTGCCATGGCTTCTACCTTAGCGATCTCATCTATCCCAAAGGTTTCAACTATCACCTGGGTGGGTACGATTCTCAAATTTCTATCTTCACTCATAGAATTTCTCCCTAGCTACAGTCCACTCCAAGGAAGTACATTGAAAAATCAAATTCAGCCACTGTCCCTATATTACCAAGTTTCAATTTTTTTGTGAATGATAACACATTTTCCTAGTCACCGGACCTTGAAATTATGGAGGCATTCAAGGAAGCTCCATTTTAACAGGTATTATTAAGCACCCACTGTATTCAACAAACAATGTCAGGTCCTGGGGATGTATAGATGAAGACACGTCCTCCATTTGCCTGTAGTTGGGGGGGGGGATATGCCATGGACACAAATAGTGAAGATGTAAAGCAGAATATAATAAGAACCAAGGAGATACAGTAAAGTTATGAGAAATTTGAGGAGGGAAAAATTACTTTCAGATAGGAAAGTAGAAAATTATTAATTGAATAGGTAGTAATTAAGCTGAGCCTTGAAGGAAGGGAGAGATTTAAATAGAAAGGGATGTTGAGGGGAAGGGACAGGAATATTAAAAATAAAGTATTTTGAAAAGAAAAAAAACAGAGGAATTCTATTCCATTACCTCCCCCTGTGTGCCTGCTAGTGATCCAGACCCCTTCTGAGCACATTTAGTAACCTGGATAAGATGTCCTCACTCCTCATTTTTCCTCATATATTCCAGGTTTTCTATTCTACCCAATGTATTTGCTGTGTAGGCCATAAATTCTTCTCTTATAATTCTCATTTCTCTTTTAAGTCAAACAGAAACCATGTTGTAGTTCCATATTCTCTTCACGTTTCACAGGATCCTCTGTCTCATTCAGTGTTGGATCATTTTTCTTTGTTTGGTAATACATATTCACATAGATGCCTAAATTGTTTACTCGATCTGGAGGCCATGTTTCTTCCTTTTGTTAATGTTTTCCCTCTTGATTTATCGGCTTTTGCTCAAGATATTTGAGCTTTCTTTTCCCCAAGCTCTTCAGTAATTTCAGTCTTTTTCCCCCCTCCCTGATTTTCCCCTATTCACTTTCTGGCTCTCTCCCCTCTGATGGTGGTTGCAGGCTAGATCTCAAAGTGTCTCAGCCTATTTTCACTCAGTTCTCCAGCTTAGGTCTCTTTTCCAAATGACTTTTAGGTGGTCTGAAATGACCTCAGCTAGAGTTGTGCTCCTCCTCACAGGCTTAATGGAGTGCAGCACAGTCTCTCTTTCTCATTTCTCCCCTCCACACATGGGATATCTTGTTTTGTGACCTGCCCCACTCTCTCTGCTCCTCAGTTCCCTGACCTTGCAACAATAATTCAGAGCTTCACAGCACTGGTTCCAGGGGGCTGAGGTGTCCAGTAGGCTTTTGGTCCTAATGGGCTGTGCTGTGCTATCTATTGTGGTCCAAGCAAACTTCTGTATCCTGGAGCCAGAGGTGTCTGTGGCCCCGGAAGGAAGAAACATGTACCAGGATATTGAGTATTTTTTGTTATAAGCCTATAGGTCTGCTAGTGTAGCCTTGCTACTAATATTTTACAAGGTGTGACAAGGGCACCAATTAATTTTTGTGGGAAATGGTAAATTCTTACTAGTGAATAACAATATGCATATAAATATAAAAAGGAATTTCAAGAGGGAGAGAGCATACACAATTGAGGTATGGCTGTATATCAAGAGAAAAAACCTAGTTTAAGAGTTGAAATTTAAAGTTTTTATTTCTTCCTTTTAACTCAATCTAATAAATATAAGCACATTGCAAGATACTGGTGAATAAAATTTTAAAGAATAAAAATTTCCCTTGGCCTCAGGGAGTTTACATTTTACTGGGAAGAAAGAATATGTGTATAGAAAAATAAAAATAAAATAAATGCAAATTAATCATAAGGAGCAAATATCAATAATAGAGGATATTAGAAAAGGCCTTACATAAGAGGTGGAACTTCAACTGAGTAGATATAGCTAGCAGACTAGTTTGTCTGAATGGACTCCACAGAAAGGAGAAATGGGGGAGGGATCCATTTGTGGAGGATGTTAAATAACAGAGTGATCATTTTGTAATTTCACCCTAAGCACAATTTGCAGTTTCTAGAGATTTTCTGTTTCAGGTATATCTATTGGGCAGCTGAGTGGAAGATGGATTATATAGGATGGACATTAGAACCAGGGAGCCCAATTAGGAGGCGATTTCAATCATTCAGCTGACAAGTGACAAGAGCTTAAACAAGGGAAGAGATTACATAAATGGAGAAAAGGAGATGGACTGAGTGAAGTAAGTGAGGTAGAATTGTTAGGACATGGCAGCTGATTAGAGATGAGAGTTAAGAAAACAGAAGAGTCAATGGTGACTCAGTGTTGTGAATCTGAGGGATTAGAAGAATAATGATGACCTTTACAGAAATGGGAAAATTTGGAGTAAGAATGGGTTTTAATTTTTTTACCTAAATTATTTATTTATTCAGTGCCATATCAAACTACCAAAAAAGTCTTTCATAGAACTAGAATAAATATTAACAAAATTCCTCTAGAAGCACAAAAGTTCAAGAAAATCAAGGGTGTCAATGAAGAATTATGAAGGAAGGAAGCCCAGCCACACCAGATCTTAAACTATACTATAAAGTGTTAATCACTTCATACTCCCTTCTTTCTCCAACAACACAAATCTTTCCTGCTACCCCTTAGTGCTGTCTTGAGCTGGGAGGGGGTGATTTTTACCCCATCTTTTTTTTTTGTTTGTTTTGTCACTCAAGAGTTCATTTTAAAGTATTTTAATAGTTGGTGGTGAATTGGGGCAAGTTCAGAGTTTCTTCCTTATTCTACCATCTTGACTTCTAGCACTGCCTCCCTCTATCCTATGTATTTTTGGTATAAATTAAAAATTAAAAAAAAAACCTACATTATTCCAAGAAGGGATCTATACATGCTGGCAGACTGCCAAAAAGTTTAAGAACCTTAAGTACTGGATTTTTCCAATATTTTTTCTAGCTTTGAAAGCTCTTATCTCTCCTAGTCATCTGTGGTCTCAGATTCTTTAATTTATATTTTTGGTTAAATATAATAAAGAGTGGTTTTTAAAAAAATTATTTTAGAATGTTTTTCCATGTTTACTTAATTCATTTTCTTTCCCTCCCTTATTCCCTCAAGAATGGGTTTTAAAGGAAAGATATATTTTGACAGGAGATGTCTATGGGAAACCCAGATAAAAGTTTCCAAAAAGGAGGTAGCAATACAGGACTCAACTTCATTTGTGACATGTGATCTCTTCCCTTTATAGAACCCCAGTGATTCTTATATGACAGAACCACCCAAAGATGTTTTAGGTAATCTAACAAAAACTTCTGGAAGTGTACAAACATCTTCTTCCAGGTCCTTAGAAGGACAAAGGAGCATGATTCCCCAGATGCACATCCACTAGTGGTGTAGAGAAAAGATGTAGTGCAATGTAGCTGGAAATAGCATCAGCCATTTCTGAGAGCCAACTCATGCTGCATTGGCTGCCCACTCTTCTCTTTAGTCTCTCTCATTATAATTGTGGCTTGGTTTCCTCCTCTTCATTGAATGTGTTTGCTTTGTATCTTTTTTTCCCCAGATGACTTACTCTTCATTGATTCAAACTGTATTTCATTCTGTTTTCCATTCTCTCCCTATTTTCATAGACCCTGTTTTGGATCACAGAACAATTTCATCCTCTCTCTTATCTTGTGTTTTAGGAAAACATGCTGGATTGTTTGCTCCAAATGTTCAGACCTTGCCTCACCCTGCCAGGTTTGCAGTCTGCTTTCCGGGCCAGTTTCGAAGCTGTCGTTGGCATCTTTCCTGTTTCAGCAGAGCCTGCTCAGGAAGAAGTCTCCTTCCCTCACAGAACTTTCACCAATTCTCTAAGCCCTCATTACTCTCCTTTCAAACTCACCTGCAGATTCATCAGTTCAAATGTCTGGGTCTGCAGAATTGCCTCTTTTCTCTTTTTGATTGTTCCTTCCTTCCAGAAAAATCTTGTGGGAAATCCCCTTCATCACCCCAGCTTTTCATTTATGCACTTAGGGCTGGACAAATCCTGCTTTTACTTTCAGTGGCTCTAAGTGCTTTCCAAATATCCCTGAAGTCCACTTTGGTCTCATCCATTAGAACCACTAAATCAACCATTTTCCTGCTGATTTAGATTAGGGTCATTCTAAGGGTCACAGCTTATTAGAAGCTAGTGTGCAGCGCACGAAAATGAGTGCCAAGACCCCGACAAAAATCAGGCTGATCATTTCCCAATCAAAATGCTTCCATTGTGTGGTACCTGGGGGACATCCATGTGAACCTCTCACCCCACCCCCCACGCAAAAACAAAACCCCTAACCTAGGTTCAGGATACTCTAGTTCCACATTGCTTCAAACCGAAAGATTTTAAGCCACTACCCAATTTTAGTTTTCATCTTCCTTCCTTTCCTGGTCAAAGTCCTTCTGAAAGCTGTGATCATCTGTTACTTCTAATTCCTCACTTTCCATTCACTTTTACTCAGACAAGATTTTTCCTTCCTTTTTGACACTGTGGCACCATTTGAAGTTTCTTGGCAAAAAGTGGTTTTCCATTTCTTTTTAATAGATGAGGAAACTGAGGCAAACAAGGTTAAGTGACTTGGCTAGAGTCGCACAGCTAGTAAGTATCTGAAGATGGATTTGAACTCAGGTCTTCTTGGCTCCAGGCCTTGTACTTTATCCACTTAGCTAGGTGCATGGTGTGTCTGGGGAGGAAGAGCCCCTCTGGTATCGAGGCTTACCAATCCCGGTAAAGGTCTGCTCATCTACCTTTGATAGCCATCTCCCATCCACATCTCACCCGTGGCTCCAAGAAGCTGTGTCACACACCTAAACTACACTCTCTAAAATCATCTGTGCAGGTTGAGGGCAGCCAGTGGCCCTCAGACTTATCAGTGAGTTAGGGAGATGTCTACCCCAAGCATGTGAAGACTTCTTCCCTCATTTCACTAGCAGAGTGTTTAGAGCTTGGTCAGACATTGAAGACACCAAGGCCAGCCACTGCATCCCCAGTCATCAACAACCATCTTGCTTTTGTCCTACTACTGGATGCTGATGACTCTGGAAGAAAGAGTGTGGGGGATGATTTTGTGTATCCCTTGCTCATTTAAACTCTGATTCATATTCAAGTCACCACTCTTGGGATATTATTGGTCTTCTTTGAAATGAAGGACAAAACAAGCCCCTGACAATTGAAAGTCTATCCCCATCTCTTGAAGGAAACTGATTCCACCAATGCTATCAAAGTTCTCTTAACTGACAAATCTACTGGCCTTTTCTCAGTCCTTTTTTAAAATTTAAACCTTTCTATAGAGTTTTCTATAGAGTTTCTACAGAGTTGGCCAGGCACTCCTTTTGATTGCACTTTTTCTGTTTTTTTTCTTTTTTTGTGAATGGGACATCTTGTCATCTGCCCTGCTACTGAGCATCTTCACTGCACATGGATCAAAAATCTCCTGGACCTGATGTGCAGAGACCAGACCCCCCCCCTCCCCAGGAGCATTCATCTACTCACTTTAGGAGCACCTGCCTAGGGCAAAGCTGTCTTGAATCCTGAAAGGATAAATGTAAATTCATTTAACACACTATAGGTTAAGTTAGCTTCAGAACATGGCTTAACTTTCCCCATAAGATATTCCACCTCCAGACTCCATGAATTTTTTTATTTAGCTTATTTTTCCATGGTTCCATGATTCATAATTTCCCCAACCCCTTTCCTCCCTGCTCCTGGAGCTGACAAGCAATTCCCCTGGGTTATACATGTATCGTTGTCCATGAATTTTCAATGGTTGTTCCTGTGTGCTTGGAATTTTCTCTTAATATCCACCACCTGGTTCCCTGAATTCCTGAAAGTCTCAGCTAAAATCCCATTTTTTGCAAGAAGTTTTTACTAGTCTTCTTCAATGCTAATACCTTCTGTTTCAGGTTATTTCCATTTTGTCCTGTATTGCTTTCTATTGTGTGTCCTATTATCTCCTATTTATTTGTTTTTAACTAGCTTTTTGAATATTTTCTCACGTATTAGATTGTGAGCACCTTGTGAGCTTTGTATCAACGGGGCTTAGCAGGGTGCTTGCCACATAGCAGGTACTTAAATGTTTTTTGACTTGATTTTACTCATTCTACTAGAATTTGGAACTCAAATCACTACTAGGGATTTTTAAAAATGGGAAAGGGCCTGTTTGTACAAAAAACATTTACAAAACACAGAAGAAAACAACTGCGTGAATACATGGGTCGAAGGGATATGGCTGGGGAGGTAGACGCTAAATGAACATCCTAGTGCAAACATCAACATGGAAAGAGGTTCTGATCAAGAACACAAGTAATACCCAATGAAATTGTGCATTGGCTGTGGGAAGTGGGTGGAGGGGAGGGAGGGAAATAAAGTGAGTATTGTAACCAAAACAATTAAATTTAAAAAATTACAGCTATGCTTTTTGCAGTGGCAAAAAACTGGAAAATAAAGGGTTATCCCACACTAAACAAATTACGGTATATAATGATGATAGAATACAACTGTGCTATATGGAACGATGAACTGCTTGATTTCTATAAGGACTGGAACGACCTGCATGAACTGATACAGACTGAAATAAGTAGAACCAGGAGAATATTATACACAGCAACTAAAACTTTTTGGATGATCAAATGTGATAGACTTTGCTCCTAATAGTAATGCATTGATCTAGGACAATTCTGAAAGACTTAAGAGAAAGAATGCTTTCCACAACTAGAGAAAAAAACTGTTGGAGTAGAAATGCAGGAGAAAACATTCAATTTGTCACTTGTTTATATGGGTATATTATTCGGGGTTTGGGTTTAAAAAATTACTCTATTACAAAAATGAATAATATTGAAATGAGTTTTGAGTGATAATAATACAAGTATAAACCAGTGGAATTATTTGTCAACTCTGGAAGTGGGGAGGGAAGAGAAGAGGGAGACAACATGAATCATGTAACATGGAAAACATTTTTAAATATTTAAAATGAATCCAAAATTCGAAGGGCAGGGACTGTTTCATTAAAAAAAAATAATAGTCACAGAAGCTCTTTAAGGTCTGCAAAGTGCTTCATATGCATTATTTAATTTAATATTCCTAACAGTCCTGTGAGGTAGTTACTATTGTTATTTCCATTTTATAGACAATGAAATGAGTGTAAGGGAAGTTAAGTTGCCCAACTCATACAATTATTAAATGTCTTAGATATGATTCAAATTCATCTTCCTGACTCCAAGCCTGATACTCTACCCCCTTATGTCACCTAAATGTCTAATATCTGTATCCTCAGACTCTAGTATTGTGTCTAAAATACTCAAGAGGTTAATAAGTGTTTTTTTAAATCTGTTCATTACTGGTTTTTCTCCTGCCTCTGTATCCACTCTTTCTTAGTCTACTTTGCTGGGTCATTGTCTATGCCCCATTTCCTATGTGTAGATATACCCCAGGACTCTGTCCCAAGACCTTTTCTCCTCTTTCTCTATGCACTGCCTTGGTGATTTCATCAGCTCCCCTGGGTTCAATTATTATATCCCTACAGATGGCTTTCCAAAGTACATATCCAGCCCTTAGGTCTCCCTTGAGCTCCAGTCCCACATTACCAACTGCTTGCTAGTCAGTTCCACCTGGATGTCCTGTAGGCATGTCAAACTCAACGTGTGCCAAACAGAACTCATTATCTTTTCCCCAAAGCCTTCTTCATTTCAGAACTTCCCTGTGTTAGGGTACTACGATCATTGAACTCAGCCCTGGCTTATATCCTCAGAGTTATCCTTGTCTCTTCAGCCTTCTTCTCTTCCCATCTTGTTAAAAAAAATCATTATTTTAAATTGCAAAGTTTAAATTCCTTTTGAGAAGAATTTTAGGTAAATAAAGATGCTACCTCTTTGAATCCAGAAACTGAACTGTTGGAGAAGACACCATGAAGAAGCCTCCAGACCACAAGCTGCACAAAAATGAACTTTGGGTGTAGTTGATTGAACATTTATTTGTATGTATATTTTCATGCCAAAGGGGACTGCCCCTAGCTTTTTGTCAATGCGTCCAGCAATTATTGGTTTTGTTCTTTTTTCTCTTATCCTCTCATTATTGTCATCTTTCATGATCCTTTTGGGGAAAAAATATTTTTTTCCAAAGTGATCACATGGTGAAATGTAAAAATGGAGACTTGAATACAGGATTCCAGTCCCCAGAAGTCCTTGCTCACTTCCCAGAATGCTTTGTAATCTCACTGAATTCTCACTTGGACAGAGAGCAAATTATTACTTAAAGGGTCTCCACCTAGGGCAGGGTCTCTTCTCTTCCTGTCTCCTCTGGCAAGCAGACATATCTCATGATGTGAGTGAAACACATGTGTTTTCTTATTCTGTATTTTCTTTAATCCTTAACTTTTACTAAACCTCATAAAAATATAATACTCCTTGCAGAGGGAAACTAATTTCTACCTGCCTCAGCTTCCCCTAAATTTTAACTGTTACAACCTCCAATCATTTGTTAATCAGTTTTGCCAATTTGTCTTTATAACATCTGTAATATGCAGCCCCTTTTCTTCATTCTAGTTCAGGAAACCATTAACTCTTACCTGGACAAATTCAATAATTGCCCAAGGGATCTGGCTGCCTCTAGTGTATCTCCTTTCTATTACATTATCCACACAACTACTAGATGGGTATTTCTAAGGCACAGCTTTGAGCATATCACTCCTCTGCTCAAATAACTTTAATGACTCCTTATTACCCCTAGGAAACAGTCAGGTGGTCCAGTGGATAGAACACTTAGTCTGGAGTTAGGCTGACTCATCTTCATGAGTTCACATCTAGACACTTACTAGCCGTGTGTCTCTGGGCCATTCATTTGTATGAGTGAAAATTTTGGACTCCATCTCCCAGAATTCTTTTCTTGTCCCAAGAATCCTTTTTTCCTTTGTTCACTTTTGTGTTTGTTACGTTTGGATATGTTTTGGGTAATACCTCTGGCGTGCTCTCTTTTTCATGTGAGAGGCTGGGTGAGCTCTCCCTGTTTCTCTACCTTTTTTCATTGCCTTTTGCTTCAAGTTAAATATTAATAAATATAATATTTGGAGTATTGAATATTAATTTTAAAACTTACACATTTAACCATGTTTGCCTTGGTTTCCTCATCTGCAAAATGAGCTGGAGAAGGCAAATCACTCCATTATTTTTGCCAAGAAAACCCATAGTGGGGCCACAAAGAGTTGGAAATGACTAAAACTACTGAATAACAGAATTGCCTCAAGGATAAACTACAAACTCCAACTACAAACTCCTTCAAAACTTCCCCGTATTAGGGTAAATTGACATTAGAAATTGACCCTAGAAATTAGACATTAGAAATTGACATTAGAAATTGACCCTAGAAATATGCATCTCACGTATTTTTTCATATTTATTTCCAATTATTTCCCAACACATATTCTATGCTCTGGTCAACTTGTCCTACTGGCATTTATGGTCTGAGTCCCAGGTGAAGAACTAAGTTTTTTATATGAAATACTGTGGCCTAGACAAGCAAGGTAAAAACTTTATACATACCTGTATGTGTATACTGGCAAATACCCAGACCAAATTATTTTTCTTTTAAACCTTTACCTTCTGCCTTAGAATAATACTATGTATTGGTTCCAAGGCAGAAGAGTGGTAAGGGCTAAGCAATGGGGGATGCACTCTTTCCTAACCCCTACCCCATAAAGTCCTTCCCTTCCTAGAAGAAACGCCATCTTTCTCATGACATCTTCCCAGTTTCAATCACTCTCCCTCCTATATTGCCTTATTTCTAACTGCTTTGAATATATTTCCATTTATTTACTTTATATGTATTGCTTATATATCTGCTTCTTCCATTAGATTATAAACTCCCCAAGGATGGGAATTGTGTATTTGCTCTTGTATTTCCAGTGCCTGGTACACATTCCTGGCACACAGTGGGCACTTATAAAGCTGGTGGATGGATTAATGATCGTCTTTAGTCCTCTCGACTCACTCTAAACTTTGCTAGAGACAATACATTCTGGCAAGTTTCTTTCTACACTCAACAAAGTTCAAGCCAACCCTACAGGAATTCTGCTTACATCATCTTTTCCTCCTACACCCTTCTAATACCTTAAAGGCAACAACTTTGTCATTTACATATTCTGTGTTTAAAAGAGCAATCCTGATAGCTTCTGGGTGCTCCATGCCCTTTACATAATGGCTGTGACTCCCTACTGGCTGAGCATATGTATGCCTCTTGGGATTTCACTACCTTTCCTCTAGGTCTGCTTTCTGCAGTGATAGGAGAATCTATAAAAAGACTCGTGTAAAGTATCCTCCAAATTCTGTGCTACTAATAGAAAAAATTGGAGTAGAAAACCTGCAAAACACTAGACCTTTCATCCCATAAATTAGACATTAGACTTTAATATATAACCTTCCTCAAGAGCATAATTAACTGCACCTGTAGAAAAGTCGTGGTAGAAAAATGCTATAAAATACTAAATAAGTTTCCTTCCTGAATTGGAAGGTAAGCTGATGGAAAAACTTCTCTTTTCAGTAGAGAATTGAATGTTTTGCCATATGAGAAATCCTATTTTATTTTTTCAAAAAGGGATTATTTTTTAGTTGTTAAAGACTTAAACTATGACTTCATTAATATCAAGATTTCCTAGACCAGAGCACGTTAGTACATTAGAAAGTTTCCTGAAACACTGAGTAGTTGGTTATGGTTATGTGACTTTCCCAGAGCCATATAAATAGTACATGTCAGAGGCAGGACTTGAATCCAAGGGTCTTTAGCTCCAAGGCCACCATTCTTACCATTTCTCCATATTGTCTCTTTTGTAGATGCTATCATTATCAACGCCAAGGACCTGTGATTCATCTGTAATTTATACTCAGAGAATTACCTGCTGCTCTGAAAGAAGGAATAAATAAGCACAAAGTCTCATAGCAAGGGTCAAATGTAGGGTAGTTTGCATGAGTCTTCCAGACTTCCAACCCTCCATGCTATTCACTATTGCCTTGCTACTTTGCATCATTATTAATTAATAAAGGAAATTATCCTCTTTATTTTCAGGTTTAGGATATCCTCTATCTCATAGATTACTAATAAGAAATTTTGTTGTTGAGTCATTTCAGTTGGGACCAATTCTTTGTGACCCCACTTGGGACTTTCTAGGCAAAGAACCTGTAGTGTTTTGCCATTTTCTTCCTTCTAGATCATTTAAAAGTGAGGAAACTGAGACAAATAGGGTTAAGTGGTTACTTAGGGTCTCAGTACTGTGTGAGGTCAGATTTATACTCATGAAGAGAAGTCTTCCTGACTCCAGGCCTGGTACTCTATCCCATTGCACCACCTAGCTTTCCCTAGTAAGAAATGCCTGATCATTGAATGATTTGCTATGAATGAGGAGTTACATTTAATTTGGGAAAATCTTAAATTTGCAATTTGCAAGGTCAAGTCTGAAGCAGAGCATTAATGTTCCATTCAGACTAAAACCCATCTTTGCCTGAATGACATAAACAACTTGATTCATTTTGCCAGATATAATGATGAAATTATCAATTGTATTTTTGGAATGTTTCTCACTCAAAATACCACTTTGGGATGAAGAAATCAAAGCTATATATATCAACATATAAAAAATGCTCAAAATCATTATTGATTAGAGAAATGCAAATCAAAACAACTGAGATATCTATCAGATTGATGAAAATAATAAAAGGGCAAAATGACAAATGTTGGAAGGGATGTGGAAAAAATTGGGACACCACTACATTGTTGGTAGAATTGTGAACTGATCCAGCCGTTTTGGAGAGCAATCTGGGATTCTACTCGGAGATATAAAATTGTGTATACCTTTTGATCCAATAATACCATTATTAGGTTTACTTCTTAGATGATTAAGGAAAAAAGGAAAAGAAATGACATGCTCTAAAATATTTATAGCAGCTTTTTTTGTGTTGACAAAGACTTAGAAACTGAAGGGATGCCCATCAATTGGGGAATAGATGAACAAGTTTTATTATATATTTGTGATGGAATATTACTGTGCCATAAGAAATAAGAAATAAAATGATCCCAAAAGAACCTGGAAGGACTTAGACAAAGTGATACAAAGTGAAATGAACAGAACCAGAAGACTGTTGTATATAGTAACAATAATGATATATGATGATCAACTGTGAATGACTTACCTATTATCAAGAAGATGAGGATCCAATACAACTTCAACTTTAAAATACCTTATGAAGCCTCAGGACTAGAAAATATACATTTTTCCCATCCAGAGAAACTTAGGCACATTAAAAATGATCAAAAGCCCAATTCCAAATAAAAATAATTTTTGGTAGCAAATATGCAGAGTTGAAATGCAGTTTTCTTTACTTCAATTAATTCAAAACAAAAGTATACAAGATCCATATGACTAATTGAAATCAACACAAAAATTTAATTTCTGGGCTAATAAAATTTTATTTAGATTTATGGCAAAGAATGAAATTATGGATTATTACAAATTAGGGGGAAAACTGGAGTGCATGATAGCCAAAGAAAGAAGTGAACAGAGACAGAGGGATAGATATAATTTTTGTCTATGAAAGTGTATGAAAGCCAAATATCTCAGCATGAGATAGGACCCAATTCAATGACATCAATAATCATGGTTGTGGTGGTGGTGGTTGTCTTTCCTTCTCAAAGAGGACCAAAATTACCTCACTGTTAATGACGTCCTTTGACTCCAGCATTAACTGGATTTAAGTGAGACAGAGTTGCACAACATTGTCAGTCTCACCCTCTCTTCCAGAATCATTAAAGTCCAGTGGCAAGACAAAAGTCAAGATGACTGATGATGGCTTGGGATGTAGTGGCTGGCCTTGGCTTCTTCAATTTCTAATCAAGCTCTAGGTACTCCACAGCATCTCCTGCAGCCTTCATGACCCCCGAAACTCTTGTGGGGGGATGTCTACACATGCCTAGAGTAGACACCTTCTAACTTGATAACAAGTATGAGGCCCATTGGCTACTCTCAATCTGAATTAGCCTGCCTGACAAGACGGTTTTACTGGAGCATGACCACTGCCCATTGGAAACACAGGGGAGAGTGTTGCAAGTGATCACCAGAGGAAGAACGGAACCTTGTAAAGGGCTGGCAAGCTTTCATGCCAGAGGTACCAGTCTTCCCTGAACAAGCCATGCACTCCTTCCCCAGGGAAATTACCTTGAATGAGGGCATTTTTATGCTCCTTTCTCTGTTTTATTTGTCATTTTTATCATTCACAATGGCTTCAAGTTCTAGGATTTTAGAAACCTGGTGCAATATTTTATTATCTACTAACTTGAATAAGATGAGACATTTCAGATCTGTTCCAAACGTGGCACAAACAAAATGAGAAAGTGAACTTGTAATGACAGCTCCTTTAAACTGAGCAATTTGATCTGATGTGCAAATAGCCCTCTGCAGTCCAAGAAATGGTTAAGGAGTACATGAGAATGTTGTGTCCATCTGAAACATCTCACAGAGCAGTAAATATTCTTTCCCCCTTTTGTGAGACTGGTAAGTCACCGCTGGCTGACTGGTGCTCATTGACAGTTCCCCAATGAAGGCAGCTCAGTGCAGAGGGAAATAAAATTCTCCCCCCTTGGCCCTATCCTCATGCTCCAACACCTATTCAACATAAGGACAAGAGACCCAATAACAACAACAACAAAAAATGCCCTTCCTGCTGGTATTCTAGAAAACAATGTTTCCATGTCTCACAAATGACATTGTATATAGCTAGTGGCTTCCAGGTGTGACCCTTGAGTCACCAAATATGGCAGTACCCCCAATAGCTTTCTTTGGTTAAATAGATGAGCTAAAATTAGTAATTTTGAGGAAAATAAAACATTTTCCTTAAACAGAGGAAGCAGCATTCTTGCAAAATCCACAGAAAGGGCAAATGCCTATATTTCTCTCCCTCCCTCCCTCCCTCCCTCCCTCTCTCTCTCTCTCTCTCTCTCTCTCTCTCTCTCTCTCTCTCTCTCTCTCTCTCTCTCTCTGCTTCTCTCTCTCTCTTTCCCTCTTTCTCTCCCTCTGTCTCTCTCTGTCTCTCTCTCTATATATACACACACACACACACACACACAAATTTGTACCAACAAAATGAGAAAGTCAGCTTGTAATGACAGCTCCTTTAATTTGAGCAATTTGATCTGACTGCAGTCCAAGAAATAGTTAAGGAGTACATGAAAATGTTGTGTCCGTCTGATATCTAAATAGAGAGAGAGCCATATACACAAATACATACATGTATAAAGAACCTAGACGTTTTTCTGAAAAATAATTGAAACACTACCGCCACCTGCTGGCTCGTGTCTTTTCTTGCCTCTGGTTCTAACCTGCTTCCTCTTTTCCCCACCCCAACACACTATAATGTGACTAAAACAATAATATAGACATGGAAAGTCCTTAGAGCTTATTTAGTCCGACTTCTTCATTTTGTAGGCAAAGAAACTGATGGCGAAAGAGAATTGCCCCACGTCTTGCAGGCGCTCATTGGCAGCGCTAGGATTTCATTCCACTCCATCTCACTTTAAATTGAGCCCATTTGTACCTCAGTAGATCATGAGGCCCTTCGCCTTGTATTGCTCTGCCTGAGTCTGGGACCAAACTTGCGCCCTTTCATACTTCCTTGGACCAATGGCATTTGGTAATGTAATAATAATATTTATTAAGTGATTAAGGTTTGCAGATTGACATCAATATGTCATCTCATTTGATCTTCAAGGCACTTTGTAAGGTAGGTGATGTGGTTCTGTTCACTTTACAGATAAGAATACTGGGGCAAAAAACAGAACTAAGTAATTATCAAAAGGAAGGATTTGAACTCATATCTTCCTCACTCAAAATTCAGCACTATTCACTGTGCCCTCTAGCTGCTTATTGTTTATATATGTAGATATATTGACGAAGAATGTAGTTTCTGGGAGGGGGCAATTTGAACTTTTAGGATGATTAGCTTGCACATCTGCATGCTAACCTCTCCTCCCAATATATTTCTCAACTGTAAATCAATATCCAGAGGTGAGAGATTGGAGAGCCAGGTAGATGGGAACTAGGAATAAAGAAGGGAAGCCCTGGGTTCAAATCCTGTCTTTTCCACTCACTTCCACTGTGACATTTGGACAAATCACTTCCCCTCTGAGGGACCCACTTTACCTATGTAAAATGTGGTTTGGAGATAGATGGGGATAAGAAGAATCAGTAATGGAAAGCACAAAGAGTTTGGAAATAACAACCTGAGTTTATATCCAATTGAGCTCTTGACATTTACTATCTGTATGACCATGGGAAAAAACAATCAACTCCTATGAGTTTCTTATTTGTTTGAAAGGAAAATAGCATATTATTTAACTTCCTGTTTTAACAAAATGGTAGATTTAGTGATGGAATGGACCTTGGAGACTCCACCCTCTCCTGTCATATATAAGAAAACAGTTCCATTTTGCAATGACATGTCAAAGCGATAAAGGCAGTGATCATCTGAGATAAGATTTGAATCCTACTCTTCAGAGTTGAAATCCAATACTCTTTTGAGAGAAGTGCTTTATAGACTTTAATAGACTATATAGATGTGAGCCTTCTGTGATGTAAACTAGATGATCTCTTTCATTTCTAAATCCTGTGTACAAGCTGAGTCTCACTTTTCTACCTTCCCTTTCCTAATCATAGAAAGGGTGACTCATTTCTTTGTGTCTTCAGAGATACATCTGTTATAACCTAATGGTTAACCCACCTCCTCTGAATCTAGTCATTTTTTTTCTTTCTAGCATCCCTTCCCAGGCTGTCTAGATGTAGACAGTCTCCCTGTGTAGCAGAATCAGACACAATGTGGATGAATGAAGCCTAATGAAATGTTTTCCTCAATTTTTCTTTTAGAAAATAGTCTATAGATTTTTTTCTTATTCTTCTCATGATGGCAATCCCCAGCCACCAGCTCTCTCTCCTTCTTGCTGCCTACCTCTTGTGCTTTCATCCATTACAGAAGCATCAACATCAGTGAATAGGTCACTCTCCAGATGACCATCTTTCCATAACTTCCAGATATTAAAAAAAAAGACACCGCAATAGTTTCCATTCAACTGCTGTGAGAAAGGAAGGAAGAGTCCCAGGCTCAATGAAAGTCATGCTGTGGTGTGTAGTGTGTATGAGAGAGAGAGAGAGAGAGAGAGAGAGAGAGAGAGAGACAAAGAGAGAGAGACAGAGACAGAGAGAGACAGAGAGAGACAGAGAGAGACAGAGAGACAGAGAGAGACAGAGACAGAGACAGACAGACAGAGACAGAGAGAGACAGAGAGAGACAGAGACAGAGAGGGAGGGAAGCAAGGAAGGAGGAAGGGAAGAATGAAGTGGAGGGAGAGAAGAAAGAAGATGAAGGGAGAGGGAGAGAAAGAGAGAGAGAGAGAGGGAGGGAGACAGACAGAGAGAGATAGAGACAGAGTCAGAGAGGGAGGGAAGAAAGGAGGTAGGGAGGGAGGGAGGGAAGGAGATGAAGGGAGAAGGAGACAAAAAGAGAGAGAGAGAAATTAAAATGCATTTGTGACAGAATTGTGAGAATGAAAAAGAGAAAAAGAAAGAGGTTAAAGAAGTCAGAAAATGGGGTGATATGAATTGTGAAGGGGAGTGTGACAGCAAAGAAACAACAGGATAGTGAGAAATATTGTCATAGAAATGGGAGAGCAGTTCAAAGAGAGGAGAGGTTTGACATCTATGAGAGGCAAAGTTAAATTTTGGTGAAGCAAATCTCATGAGCTTTTCGATACAGTTATCCAGTATCTACCCCCCTATTTTGTTTGGCAGCTGCTGGAAATGAATTTCCATTTTTCTGTCTTGTTTTAATTTTCTCATGTCTCCCTCATCACTGAGATCATTAGTGGCAGAAACTGTTCTGCTGTATTTTTCCCTCCATCTGACAAGATCCTTGATTCTTGTTGGGTTATTAACTCCAGTTTCAGTTACTGCCACCAGCTATGTTAGCTCATGTTATTCTGACCCAGCTCCCTCTCTCCCTTCTTTTCTCTGTTGACCTTTATGGGTCCCTAGTCTCACTGGGAAATAGACAAGTATCAACTTGAAATTTAGACTTTTTTTAATGTCCTATAAACATTGCAGCAAACAAGCTGTCATTGACTTCTCATAAACACCATACAGTTAGCTTTTATCTCATTTCGAACTCCTGATCTAATCCCTTGAATTTTCTCCAAAAGGACAAAAGAATGAATAAAGAGTTTTTTTCATGTGACTCTCTTGAACTTCTTATTGTTGTTCAGCCATTCGATCATGTCTAATTCTTTATGACCCCATGAACACCAGGCCCTTCTGTTCTCCAGTCTCTGTCCAAACTTATGTTTGTTGCGTCTGTAACACTCTCTGTCCGTCTCATCTTCTGTTGTCTCCTTCTCCTTTTGCCTTCAATCTTACAAAACATAAAGTATTTGTCATAATCTTCTCATTATCTAGGGGGATGTGTGTGTGTTTGAGTAGGGCATATGGGGGACTGTCTTTCTCGATAGCTCAGGATTTTTATCCATTTGGTTAATATTATCCTCATTTAAGATTGGAGGGAGTCATAGAAAATATGTATATAGGGATATCAAAGCAAAGTTTTGTCAGGGAAGAAATCAGTGCATATGGACACGGGTCACAATACCCCAAACTATTCACCACAGCAAACATATTCTCAAAGGCCAATGCTTTCATCAGTGTGGGAACTCCTGCCACTATGCACATTACAACCCATGTAAGTTCAATTCTTGAGAATTTTCTGAGGTTCAGAGAGATGAAGTGACTTTCCCTTGGCCACTCAGTAATGTTTCAGAGGCAGACTCTGAATCCCAGCCATTTTGTCTCAACCCATTATATCACACTGTATTTATCATGTTCAAGTACCCATTTAGAACAAATTTAGAATAAATTTATTTAGAATTTTTAAAATTATAATTTATTTTATTTTTTAAATTTATTTATTTTAATTTAAGTATTTCAAATTAAATTAAATTAATTATTTATTTAACTTAATTAAATATAATATTAATTATAATTTAATTATAATAAATAATATAAATAAATTTAGAAATTTATATAGAATAAATCAGAACAAAATTAGAATAAACAAATTTAGAACCATTTAGAATAAAAACAAAATTATGGACAATTTTGGAATAACTGAAATACTCTGATCACAGATGTGAGCACTCTGTGATGCCAGATACAGATATGAAACATGCTACCAACTTCCCGGCAAAGAGGCAATGTCCTCAGGGCACAAAATAGCATGAACATATTTTGGACATGGCCAATGGGGGAATTTGTTTTAGTTGACTATGATGATACATTCCGAAGGATTTTTTTCTTATTGGAAATGGGTGAGAGAAAAATACTTAATGCTTTAAAAAAATTAAAAAGAACAAATTTGAGGAAAGTAATTTATAGTAGCACATTGAGGGATAGCTTCCAACTTGAGTGACTGAAAGGAGGACACTAACTCTTGTGAACATCCCCTTCATTCACGAAGAAAATGTCTCTTAATGGGGTAACAGTACCTTTGGGTTTTGGCGGGAATACTTCTGGAAGACGTGTAACAAAAGTTTTCCTCAGTTTTTTTGAAATAAGACTTCATTTTGGAAGCCAAACATTTCTCTTTCTGGTTGGCAGATGAAGCAATTGGGAAAAGGGGAAAAATTATTGGGGTCTACATTTCATAATGTTGTTGTATGCAATATGCTATAAAAGTAGCAGCTAGTCTCCAGATTTAGAGAATATGAAACTGAATGTGTGTGTGTGTGTGTGTGCGTGTGTTACATGGTAACGATCTAGTCCTCTCAAGATCTGGTAGTAGTTCAATGTCTTTTTAGGTATCCCCTTGATTTCTGGTTTCTGCCAATTTCATTCCTGAAAGAATGAGAAACAAGATGGATACTGGAGTGGTAAAAAAACAAAAACAAAAACAAAAAGCTGATGGTGCATTGGGTAATTAGATCTAGAAACTGTGTTTTATAACCATCACTGTGTATGTTTATATGTATTTGTGTATGTGCATGCAAGAGACATAGAGACACAATCACAGAGAGACAGAGACAGACAGAAAGGGAAGAAGGGACAGAAGAGGGGAGGAGAGAGTCAGACATAGACAAGTGTTAGCATTGCTGCTATTGGGCAACCAACAAAGAATGAAGGAAAACTGTAAAACTAATCTGCTTGTATTCAAGAAATACTAGCTATAGCTATTTATATGAATTGCTAATTATTTATGCATAGTCACACAGGGAGTTACTACATTATCACCAAATATGGAGTACATTAACGGTGTTGTAAATTCCACTTTTATTCCTATAATAAAATGTTTGCTCATCTTCTTTTTTGTTGTTTATGCAACAGATTCATTCGATTAAAAAAACTACAGAGAATATTGCTTAGGAATGTTTTTGTGACTATACATTTAAGTGACTTTGAACCTAAATCAATGTGGAAGAGTTCAGATTCAACATGATTGAATGAAGAATATCTTGACAATTGGTACTCAAATGTTTTTTTCTTTCTGCCCTTACACTGAGTCGGCAAATATGGCTTCAGAATTCAGTGGTGTGAGGGAGGCTAAACAAATTGATATGCATGAATATAATGGAATATTACTATGTTGTAAGAAATTGTGAATACATTGAAATATAGCATAGACTGAAACAAAATGATATAAGTAGAACCAAGAAAACCTAAATAATGACCTAATGAGGAAGTTCAGGACTTTTTAGTAGTCCTTCCTGTCCCTTCCCCACTTAATAGGAACCAATCACAGTCTTTCAATTGGCCTAGCATAGGGTGAGGGGGGAAGCAATGGCCTCTGGACTTGTCACCCACTTTAGCAAGTGACTTGTGAACTCTTATACTTAGTGACTGGTAAGGTACTAATTAGGTAGGGGTACTTAAGTTTTTGATTGATTAACTTAAAAGTTGCTGATTGATAAAGGCAGTTTGATTCACTCTTCACATTTTACTTCATGTGCCTCTGTTTCCAGATGACCAATTTTGCTTTTAAAGCTTTTCCCATTTTATTCAACCTGATTTATATGTTTTTTTTCAATTCCTTTTTGAGCTCTTCCAGAGCCTGGGTCCAATTTGCTGGAGTTTTTGAGGTTTTGCTTGTTGTTCCTTGGTCCTCCTCTGTTCCATCTGTTCTTTGTTATTTATCTGAATAGAAGCTTTCAATCTTTCAATCATAATTTCCTTTTCTTCCTTCTGTTGTTTACTCATATTTTTTCTTCTTACTCCCTCCTTGTGGGCTGTACACTTGCTTCTCTGTTTATTGAATCTGTGAGTTTGAGCTTTTCTGACCTGAAGGGCCTTCTTCTATGCTCTGCTGAAATACTAGATTAGACTGATTGAGCTGACCTGCTGAGCTAATCTTCCATGAGGCCAGATCTTCCCCAGCTACCCCACAGAGGCTGAAGATGAAGGTGTGGGGGCTGAAGATAGTAACCAGCTGGTCCTCCCCTCTGCTCCTCTATGCTTCCCTGCCAAATGAGGTCAGAGCCCTAAGCTTCTCATGGTGGAACCAAGGTACTCCATCATGGATGCAGCCTTCACCCTGAGATCCTACCATCAGTCAGAGTCCTACTGCAGGTCTCAGCACACTGGGTAGGGGAGGGATATTGGGTCTTTCCCTTACACTCCAGAATTCAACTTTCTCTGCTTCCCTTTCAAGTTGAATCAAGTAGGAGAGTCCTGTGGCTCCTTCATGTTGGGTTTGGATTTCTGTCTTTTTTTAAGCCCTTTTCTTGGATTGGTATGGAAGGATAGTCACAGAGGATCTTTGCTGCTTCTAAGCCACCATCTTGACTTCACCCTAGGGAAGAAAATGGAAAACCACTCTAGTATCTTTGCCCAGAAAATCTCAGTGACAATATAGTCCATGGGATTATGAAGAGTAGTACACAACTGAACAACAAGTTCTAGATACTCCTATCTCAACACTCCCTATTGTGTGTCTTTTTCCCATTAGAATGGAAGCTCTTTGAGGTCAGGGACTATCTTTTGTTATATGTGTATCTCTAGCTCTTAGCACAATGCTTGGAACATTGTAATAATGCTTAATAAATTCTCATTTCCTTTCTTCCCTCCACCTTCCTTCCTTTACCTGCCTATCTGCCTCCCTATAGCCCTGAGCTTAGAATTGATAACTTTCTTTAAGGTCCACCTTAGATGTCACCGCTTACAGGGAGCCTTTCTTGTATGCTTTTCTCCATTTTATTTAATAGTCTTTCTCTCAGCTCCAAATGTACTTATTTATCTGCAAATACATTATCATCATCTCCCATCACCCCAGTAGAATTTAAGCTTCTTGTTCATTTTTTCCCCTTCTCTTTCTCCTTACTTCAGTGCCTTTTACTGAATACATTTTTAATTGAAAAAATAGGAGGGGTTGATCAATTTCTGAATGTCACTTAATTTCAAGTTTTGTTTAAAGATTTATAGCCTGATAATTGTAGGGAAGCATCCCAGCATCTATGAGAATCTATCTCATTACCCCAACTGCTGCCCTTGTAAGAGCCTTTCCAGGACCATTTCCATGCATTGTCCCATTATCCAGAAAAAGAAACACAAAATCCTAGAGTTGGAAAGTAATGCCCAAAGCCATCTGTCCCAATCTGTGTCTGAATAAGGATGTGAGAGCAGACTTAAATTCCAAGGAGGTATCCCTCCACTTCCCAGTCCCACCCACCATTCAGCAGTTTTAAATTAGTTCCATTGTTACCAGTCCTGATATTTAGGGTGTGTTTATTTTTAAAGAGTAATATATTTAGCAAATGTTATAGATACAGTAGGTTTTACGTGGGACTAAATGCAGCAATTAATGCTAATGAGTCTGCTGTTAGCATGTAATATTGTTGGTGTTATAATCATGCATCGCCAAATGTGGAGCCTCAGTTTGTTCAACAGATGCTGATCTTAATGGCCACATTCTCTTCCCATGGCTAAGTTAGCTTTAGTTAAATGTACCATTAAAAATAACCATTTGCTATGTTAATGAAAACAGAGATTGTATCTACTAGGACTTTTTTTTTTTGGTCCCTGCTTTATCACTTCTTATTTTTAAACGGGCTTGGGGAAGATTATGAATTCCTTGTCAGTTTGTGGGGAATTAAAGAGGAAAACACCATTGGGGCAATGCTTCTGGGCGGGGTTAATGCATGTGGGAGAAATGAAAGGATGGCATAATCTGTGACCGCCTGATATTCTTTATTCTGACCATATCAACTTTATTCCTGAGAATGTTCTGATATTTATTTCACTTTACTTTTTTATCTTGATATTTGTTTAGGTTCTAAGATAGATTTCAAGTAATTATTCCTGAATCAAGTTCCTTGACTTCCAAAGCACTTAAAATGGAAACTAATATATCTCACTGTCAGGGAATATAATTTCTGTAACTAAAATGCCACCCATTGGGGGCAGAGGTAGCAGGATGAAGGCAGCTAAGTGGCACAGTGGATAGGGCTCTGGTCCTGCAGTCAGAAGGACTCATCTTCCTTAGTTTAAATCTGGCCTCAGATACTTACTAGCTGTGTGACCCTGGGCAAGTCACATAATCTTGTTTGCCTCAGTTTCTTCATTTGTAAAATGAGCTGGAGAGGGGAATGGCAAACTGCTCCAAAATCTTTACCAAGAAAATCCCAAATGACACCATTAAGAGTTGGATATGAATGAAAGTGTCTAAAGATTGTGACTTATTCAAAAGCTAGCAAACCAAGGAATATTCTTTGACCTTTTTGGGGGGCTTGTGAACTTTATTACCAAATAGTTAGTAGAAGAACTTGCTTGAGCCTTGCATTTCTCCGTATGTCCCTGTAAATAACAGCCTTAGCTGGGAATCTCCTTGCCTCCTTTGGTGAAGCCATGGTGGGAGCAAGGTATGTAGGTGATTTCCCTGGAAAGCCAGCATGTGCTTAGCATGTAAATGGGGGGCGGCAGAGGTTCATAGACTAGCGAAACCACGATTTGGAATTACAGTTCAAATATGGCTCCATCACATATTTCCTGTGGCACATTGAACAAGTCTTCTAACTTCTTAGGGTTTCAGTTTTCTCATCTGTAAAATGGCTGGGTGGGAGGTCTTCAGCTTTCCTTTTAGCTCTTTTCCATGATGTGAATGAATGAATGCTCCCCTCTGCTGTAAGCATCAGACATCTCATCTCTCCTACTACTGACCACATCACAAGTCATGCACCAGGGAGTAGGTTTGGGCAAAGGAAAGGAAAGATAGGTTAAAAGTAGGTATTTTAATTTTGTACACAAATGAAAATGGAGATAAGCATCCTCCAAATACCTTACTGTTGAATTCTGTGACCTCAGGCTCTTAAAAATGAGGGCTGTGTGAGGTGTGGGAATGACAGAAAAGAAAGAAAATGGATAATAAGGAATATTAGAAAAAAATAGAGAGGATTTTTACAAGTCTAACCTGGCTTAATTCTCTTCTTCTGCCAAGTTAATAATAACAACGATAAATTTTATAGTGCTTTGAGCTTTACAAAGCATTTTAAATAGGCAACTGTACAAGAACATTAATTGTTCTCTTATCTATTTGAATCATTATTCTTATTTCTGTGGGCCTTGGAATCCTGATAATGATGATTTAAAAAGAACAAATGGCATTAAAAATGCATCCAAAGATTTCCCTTTCTCCTCATCTACAGGGCGTTCCCCAAAAGGGGAAACTGATCAAGAAGAGATAAAAAGCTAGGGAACGAGGAGTTTTCTTGGCAGCTTTTCCCCTTGGCAGAGGGAATGGAGACCCTACCAGGTGAGGTGACATCTTTTTGCCTTGAAATGAAAATTTCCACAAAGGTCATATGGGCTGAAGGCTTCTTGGTGCTGCTGCTACTATGGACTGAACAAGGATTCATGGTGGAACATCGAAGATTGGATTGGGAGTCAGATTTGTCATTCAGGGACCAGAAAAAGGAGAGGTAGAACTGGATAGAGTGGCAAGTCAGGAAAACTTCTAGACTTCAGGGCATGATGAGAAGACTGGAAGTCAGTTCTAACCGCCCCCCACCCCCCATGTGCCTACTACTTTTCTCCCTGATTTGATAGTCCAGTTCAGTTGCTTGAGGCAGACCCAAGGGAGCCCCACTTGGTTTTTTTGTTTTTTGTTTTTGTTTTTTGAACTGTGGGTATGAGAGGTGAGCCTGGGATATGATTAGGGGGCGGTTCCATGTTTTTGGACAAGGAGTGCTTTAATTTATTCCTTACCCCCCTCTTTTCATGGTTAAATGAATGTGGACCCCAAAAGTCTTCATAATATTACGTTACTTGCTCAGCCATGAGCTATGGGATGTGGGAGATGACACAGATTTATCTAAGTATCCATATGTAAGCAACAGTTACTATCAACCTCTAGCCTAGAATTCAGACTTCAGTTTTTGAGGGCTTTTGGCTTTGTTTTTGTTTTATTATGGACTGGCTATTTGAAGCTGCGAAATAGGTAGCTTGTTCACACCTCTGGGAGAGGTTCTCCTGCATCGGTATCAAAGAGCCCTTACAGACACCAGTAGGTTGGTAGCTACCATTCAGCACCACCAGGTAGGCAGATTCAATATTGCACTGCCTGCTGGTTAGGAAAGGGACATACTGTCTTTTGGTCAACAGTAGAAGAAGGCAGCGCCCAAGCAGAGGGCAATTGCTGTTGCTGCTACAGCATCTCCGAGGTCACCCTCAGTATCCACCAAGTGCCCCTCTGCTGGGCTTTGGGCCATGCATACATTATCTCGCTTCATCCTCCAAAGTCCCAACGCTGTGTGGATCTTTTTTATGGATGAGGAAACATTTTCAGAAAAATTGAGTGAAACAAGACTGACATTCTTGTCTTTTTCCTTGACTTTAAGCCCAACGTTATGCTGTCTCTCCAGCGTTTTATATTAGAAGAGGTCTTAAGTCATCCATTCAGTGATCCTGGATTTGGCTAGTGGGGCAGCTAGATAGAGTGCTGCACCTGATGCCAGGAAGGCTCATCCTCCTGAGTTCAAATCTGACCTCAGGCACTTACTAGCTCTGTGAACCTGGACAAGTCACTTAACTCTGTTGGCTTCAGTTTCCTCATCTGTAAAATGATTTGGAGAAGGAAATGGCAAACTCCTTCCAAGAAAACCCCAATCAGGGCCATGAGGAGTATGAAATGACTGAATGACACTTTTTTAAGAGTATGCTTCTCTGGACTATTGGAATTGGACTATAATGGAATTAGCTGGGGCCTCAGATTCAGCTTCTTGTTATTGGTATCATTGGCTGATTTGCTGTCAGCAATACAGTATGAAGCTTGCTGAATATGAACTCAAAGGTGATGAGTTCTAGTCTGACTCTGACTCATTTTATTACTTTCTGACCTTTGTAAGTCATTAAGCTTCCATAGTTTCATTTTCCATATTTAAAAATGAAGCACTTAACCAATAAGCTTTTATTTGCTCTTGGTGATGGGACAATAAAATCAATTTATGTAAATATGAATATATATGTATGCCTATACACACATATACACACATATATAATCCAAGTATGTGAATAGTTTTCAGAGGAAGAAACCAAAACTATGAATATTCATATGAAAAATGTTCTAACTCACTAATAATTGTATGTACACATACATGTTTGTGTCTTCCTTTTCTTAAGGAGTTTTCAATTTAATGGCGGAGGGGAAATGAGCCTATCTAAGAAATTTTATTCATATAAAAAGTAAAATTAGTTACATATATATGCATAAATATAAAAGTGAGTGAAAAAACATTCTGTGAATTTTTCTATATATAATATATTGTGCTAAGAACTAGTGATATAAAACAGAAAAAATAAACATCTCTGTTTTCAAAGATCTAGCATTTTTGACATTTTATATTTTATTTTTTAATTATTTCACTTTTTAAAACATAGAAAATATGTATTTTTTAGTTCCAAAATTCCTTCTTTTCCCTGTTTCCTTCCCCACCCACTGAAAAGGCAAGAAAAACAAAATCCATTCCAATATGTATGGTTATACAAAAACATTTTCCACATTAACTGTATTTCTTTCCCCTCTCTACACCAATAAATAGATAAATAAGCAAGTAAAAGAAAGAGGAAAAATGCTTCAATCTGCTCTCTGAGTCCATTGCTTCTCGATTTGGAGGTGGATAGCATGTTTCATCATGAATCTTTTGGAACTCAGGTGAGTATTTTGTTTTATCAGATTTCCTAAGTCTTTCAAAGTTGGTGATCTTTATAATACTGCTAATACTGTGTAGATTGCTCTCCTGCTTCTGTTCATTTCACTTTGACTCAGCTGATTTGAGTTTTTCCATATTTTTTTTCTGAAACCATCCCATTTTTCATGTAAGAACAGCATAATAATATTGCATCAGATTCCTATACCATGACTTGTTCAGCCAGTCTCTAATTAATGGGCATCCCATCAGGTTCCAATTCTTTTCTACCCCCCCAAAAGGCTGCTATACAATATATTTGTACATGTGAGTCCTTATCATCTTTGTTTGATCTCTTTGGGATATAGATCTAGTAGCAATATTGATGGGACAAAGGATATGCACAGTTTTATAGATGTTTGATTATAGTTCCAAATTGCTTTGCAGAGTAGTAGAATTAGTTCATAGTTCCATCCACAGTATATTATTCTACCTATTTTCCCATATATCCTCCAGTATTTGTCAATTTCCTTTTCCAGCATCTTAGCCAATCTGATGGGTGTGAAGTAGTACATTATAAGTAATTTTAATTTTAATTTCTCTCATTGTTAATGAGTTAGAACATTTTAATATGGCTATTGATAACTGATTTCTCCTTCTGAAAATTGACTATTCATATACTTTGACTATATCAATAGGAAAATATCTTTTATGGGAGCTTGTACTCTAATGGAAATTAATACATATGGAAGATTTCAAATGCAAGTCGAATGGAAATGTGCCCAAAGGACTATAAAACTGAGCATATCCTTTGATCCTCTTGGATTAGTACCACTACTGGGTCTGTATTCCAAAGAGATAATTTAAAAAATGGGAGGGGGCAGCTGGGTGGCTCAGTGGATTGAGAGCCAGGCTTAGAGAGGGGAGGTCTTGGTTCAAATCTGACCTCAGACACTTCCAGCTGTGTGACTCTGGGCAAGTCACTTCACCCCCATTGCCTAGCCCTTACCACTCTTCTGTCATTGGTTCCAAGACGGAAGAAAATAAGGGTTTTTTTAAAAAAATTAAAAAATGGGAAAGGACCTACTTGTACAAAAATATTTATAGCAGTTCTTTTTGTGGTAGCAAAGAATTGGAAATTGAAAGGCTGGGGAATGGCTGAACAAATTGTAGTATCTGATGGTGATGGAATATAATTGTGCTATAAGAAATGATAAGCAAGATGATTTCATAAAAACTTGGAGAGATCTGCAGGAACTGATGCAGAGTGAAATAAACATAACCAGTAGAACATTGGAATTATATGATGATCAACTGTGAAAACTTGGCTCCTCTCAGCAATGCAATGTTCTGGGACAATCCTAAAAGACTCGTGATAGGGAATACTATCCACCTCCAGAGAAAGAACTGTTGGAGTCAAGGGGATGCCAATCAGAGTATATTATCTTTCATATCAGTGTATTTTCTCTCTGCCGTATTAATAACTTTTAGTGCCTGGTCTATTCTCCAGAGGAGTTGCTTTCCTGAATAATGGTTGTGAACATTAGGCTGGACGCAGAACTAGTGGTATGGGATAATACTGTCACTTTCCCAGCTTTTGTGCTCATCTGTCTACTAGTGGCATTTGGCCATCAGTTGTGGCTGATGATAAGGAAGGCAAATCCTTTTCCCTCAATCATTTTTTTCCCTTTGATGGCTGTTGGGGCTGGGCAGGCAGCAGATCTGGTTATTGACTGACATATTCTTTTAGGTTGAAGATCTTGAGATATACCCATGGGGCTGAGATGAGTGGGTGGTCAAAGCAGCAGTGGTGACTTGACCCACCCGGCACATGTTGCCTCCTGCTTCTCTCTCAGGATGCCTTACTAACTTCGGCTAGATTATCTAGCCTGCTATATGAGTGGAAGTTGATTGACATATGTTGGGGATGGCTAGCCCTTTTGCTATAAGAGCCATCAAATGATGGTTGGCAAACCAAATGGTTTTAAGTGACAAAAAATAAATTATCCTAGATAGGAGGTTTTAAAGCAAAGGGTGGCAGAGGCATGATCAGAATGGTACTTGGAACAGGAATATTTGATAACTTTGTGGATTATATGGAAGCTTGAGGTAATCATTTTCTCCATAACTTATGACCAGAAAGCTTATTCACTTGTAGAGTCTGGCTAATTAATTAATTTAAACTAATTTCCAAGGCTTTTGAAATAATCTTAAATGGATTGAGTAATAACCAGGCCTGTACTGGGCATTCATCCAGTGGACAGTGTAAACATTTGATGATGATTATGTAAATAATAGTTGAATTATCTTAATGACCCTCAGCTGATGCTAATACAATCAGCTCTGCTTTTTGAAAGGGAGAAATGGAACATGTCACAAGGTTAGTTACATCCTCAGTCCAAGATCTTCAGTCTCAGGGTTTCATTCTTGATTTCCTAGAATTCTATGGTCTTTTCTGGAAGATCAGGTTTGAGTTTTTAGAGCAAACTGATTGACTTCAAAGGGATTCCCCAACTTTCTATATTTCATAAAGAATAATTTGTATTTAAATTTATATTTGTGTCCATAATTCCAATGATGAATAAATACATACTATGCATGAAGTTACTTTGATGCAGACAGAAACCGTAGAAAGGGAAGTAGTAGAGAGTAGAGTCCATCATAAAAACACTGATTATTATAGGCATAGAAAAATGGAATTCAATAAATGGGACTTAGGTGAGAGGGTCAGGGAGAAGGAATTCTCATTGAGCCAGAAGACTCTCTTAACATTTACAATTGTTGCCACTACAAATCGTACTTTTCTAGTTTTCTTTATTTTAATAGACCGTGAGATTTCATATGTTCAGATTCAGTCCACTATATACTTTCAGTTAAACTTCATCCACTTTTGCGTCCAAGGCATCCAGGATGACAAGCCAAAGTATCTTCATATGTAACCTCTAATGTTGAATGAGGGCCAACCTGCCTCCCTACAGTTGGTCAAGAAAGTTAATCTCCTAATTTCTTAATTATATTTTCCTCAATTACATGTAAATATAAATTTTTGAAACTCTTACCTTCGGTTTTGGAATCAATACTGGCTCCAAGGCAGAAGAGTGATAAGGGCAAGGCAATGGGGGTTCAGTGGCTTGCCCAGGGTCACACAGCTGGGAAGTGTCCGAGGTCACATTTGAACCCAGGACCTCCCATCTCTGGGCCTGACTCACAATCCCCTGAGTTACCCAGTTGCCCCCCTGTAAAAATAATTTTTAATAGTTGTTTTCTGATATTTTGTGCTCCATGTTTTCTCCCTCCCCCTCTACCTCCTCCTTCCAGAAAAAGCATGTAATATGATCTAGATTGTAAGTTAATAGCTTAAAATGGAAAGTATAGTGTATAGGTTTTGGAAGGTGACAGTCCTACTGTCATCTGCTCAGGTCAAACCACAGTCTAGATTCCCATATTTAGTTCTGAACCCATTTTAGAAAGATAATTGAAAAGTAGGCAATAGAATGGGAAAAAACTAGGATGGTCAGAGGCAGTCTATCAATGATTTATTGAAGAAATGAGGAATGTTTAGCCTGGAGAAAAGAAGACATGGATTTGGGAGGTTGGAAGTAGGAAGACAGTTATTTTCAAGTGTTTAAGGGTTATTATATGGTCATGGGTTTAGACCTCTTTTACTTGGTCCAGAAAGAAAGACTAGGCACAAAGGGAAGAAGCTATAAATTTAGGTTTTATCTAAGGGAAAACATAACCCTTGGAAAGTGGTAATTTCCTTGGCACTAGAGGGTTCTGAGAGAGGGCTGTATGTGTACATGCTGGATGGTTTTCCTGTACAGGATATTTCTTTTTAATATCTGGGTTGGAGAAAACAAACAAAAACCCTTTCAAACAATGAGCTGCTCCAAAGTGGAATGAACAGTCTAAGATCCGGTGGACATCCCTCCTTTGGAAGTCTTCAGGCAAAGTCTACATAGCTGCTTGTTGTAGACTTAATAGAGGGAGTTCCTTTTGTTTATGGGTCTCACTTGATGGCGGATGATGCACCTTCCAACTCTCCAGTTCTGTGAATAATACCAATACTGGAGTATCGATTGTAATAACCAGGAAGTTCTTTCAAATGTTTACCTTATATCTGTTATGTAAAAATTTAATTTCATTTTCCATGACCCAGGTATTATTGGAGATAGCGAAAACCTCCTCAAAGCTCTTTTGAAATATCACTGAGCAGACTAGAATGTCCATTTTTAAAGCTATCCCTCAACTATGCTTTCTTTGATGTATGAGAGCACTGTGAGAAAATCAACAGGTTGACCCTCCAGCAAGGTTCCCAAGCAAAGACAATTCTATTTCACCATTGACTTGGCTCCTTAGGTAATGCACCAGATTTACCCAGAAGTAACCCAGTAGACCACAATAAGACCAGCTTAGGGCAATGAAGACACATCTCCTTTTCACGTTTATTTCATTTTGTTTTAAGATCACAGAAGAGCAGAGCATTCATACGTGTAAAGTAACAGAAGAGAGAAACAGAATTTAAATACATTAAAAAGAAAAAAGAAAAAAAGCTTGTTTTAATTTTAATTTTTTACACACATTGCGCTTTTGTTTTTCTCCATAGAGCTAGTATATGGGAGAAAAAAAAATACCCACCAAATTAATAATAAAAAGGAAGAAACTTCAAAACAATAAAAGTCCCAAACCAAAAAATGATCATGTGTTTGTATTGTCAAGGGAAATTCAGTTCATGGCTACAGGGTTGAAAAAAAGGAATATATTTATATATATATATTTATATGTATATAACACTGTTAATAAGAATTCTAACCAATAGCAGGATTTGTAAACCCTTCCTTAGAACAATGGGAAGGGGGAGGGAGAGAAGAGGAGGCTTTATTTGAGCTCTCCGTTCTCCACATCATCTCCTCCCTGTTGGAACCCCACAGGAAACACTTAGGGAATAAAACTTGGCAACAATTCACCAGACTCAGCCTTTTACATTCTCTGGTGAAGGGTAAAGACTCATTGGTGATGGAATCAGGAATGGCCCCAGTGAACTGGAATTGGGTGCTCTGAACCATGAAGCTAGTAGTTAGAAGTTTTTCTTTCATTTTCTAGATATAGATTAGAACATTTCTGCTTGTGTCTGTCTGTAGATGGATAGAGGGTGAGGATAAACCAGAATGAGTAGAATATCTGAAATAATCATAGAGAAGGAAAATATTCCCAGCTGCGTTGGTAGTTCTTTGTTTTACAAAATAATTTTATAAGTGTTCTAAGGACTTGGCTTATCTATATCTATATAAAAGTGATATTGACATATAGAATGATTTAGACACAGACCATTACTCAGTGAATAGGTGACTAAGATTCCCTTGGCTATTTCTGGCAATGCATAAGAAGACAAGCTAGGGAAAGGGTAAGCTTGGTCTCTTGAGATGCTGTTGGACATTAACTCTTGGGTCAAAATAGTAACATTATATTCAGCTCCCTAAAGGACAAAGGCAGGCAATTGGATGCAATATCTGAGTTAACCTAGATAATATGAAATCTTTCTCCCTACCCCCAGATGCCCATCCACCCTTGGCACTTTCCATAAAACCTATTTAAGATCTATTTAAAATCAAAGAACTTGACTTTTCACATTTTCATTTTGGCCATTTCTAGGTTCCCCCAAAGATCTCATAACATGGATCTCATTGTCATTACCATCAACTCTAGAACCTTCTCAGTGATTTTTCTTGACATTCTAATCCTTTGCCTGGAGCCTTGAAATAATGTCTCGGCAGTCTTGCTAAATACTTCTTGAAATAGTTTAGAAATGTGGGCCAAAAGGATGTTTCTTTTTTTCTGCCACTTAGTTGAATTTCAGGACTTGGAGTCTTTAACTTTTTGGAACAGATTGTATAAAGCTTGAGCCATAGGAAACCCTTTCATGAGAATGTATTGGACAAGTTTATTCTAATATATAATAATGACAAGATATCTAAGCAATTTTTAAGATCAGACATTTTCTGGATTTTTTAATAGGAAACTTGAATTTCTTCAAGATTTTCTAACTTAAAAGGAATACTGAATGCATAAGACTATTCTATTCTTCGAGGGGGAGAGAAGGGAGGAGGAAAGGATATTAGGCTCATTTCCTTTCATATTAGGTAAATAAAATAGTTTAACAGATAGACTTTATTAATTTTTTAAAATATATGGCAGCCAAAACATTTTGATGTCTTTAGTTAAGTACCCCAGATGGGTGACATCCCCAGAATGCTATCAAATGATATGGATAGATATGACCAGATGATCAAATCATAAAACCATGTAAGAATTTCTGTTAGAAGTTTTAGTTTGTGATACTGATATTTTGTGGGAGTGAAGGGGGTGGGGAGTCTGTCATAGGAAATACTAACAAAATAAAGAGCCAAACACAGTGCTATGCACAGTGGGCATTCAGTTTATAATAATCCACTAACAAATATTACAGCATTCAAAACTATTTAATTTGACCTCTTCATTTTGCAAATGAAAAAAACTATATCCCACAAAAGTAAAATAATTTGTCTAAAATCTCACTGACAATTACTGTAGAACTAGCTCCTTTTATACTGTAGTCTTAATAAGTCTAGACAACTTTTTAGGTCTTGTCTTTGATTGATTTTTGTGTACCAAATTTTCAGGTTATTGTCAATCTACTTCAGCAAAGAAATCAGGCATTTTATGCAATTGCAGGATGAAAAAGCCAATATGAAAGAGAATATCTAGAAGTAGGATTTGAAAATGGAATTTGAGAACAGAATGGTGGAAAGACTTAAATCAACTGAAAGTTGCTAGTTCCCCAGATTAAAGAATAAGATCTTTTCCAAAATTCTATCTTTCTTTCTTTACATTTCTTCCCTGTCAACCAGAAGATTGATATGATGTTAAAAATCAGTCTTTGTCTCCATGATTTCTTGGAAACTTGAAAGTTCAGCAGTTTCTCCTTTTTTTTTTTTACCTCCTAGAATAATCCCTAGGGTTTATTGAGTGAATGAATGGAAACAGGAGCAACTATTTTTTCTCACTAAGCTGTAAGATTTTCCCAAGAGTCCATTTAACCAACAAGTCTCAGGTATTGAAGCAACAAAGGTCAATAAGAATGGACAACTGGGAGACAGATCCAACTGAAACACAGCAGGTACAACTGCAAGACTCTTTCTCAATCATTCTTCCTTTCCAAGGGAAGCCAGAAAGACTCTGATAAAGGTTCTGTTATCATGTGGTGTTATAGTGGAAATAGCAAGGAATTTATGCAATTTCCAAACAGTGTTTAAGTTTAGAGAATATTAGAGCTAGAAGAGAAGTTAGAAATAATCTAATTTAACCTTTTCATTTTGCAGATGAAGAGACTGAGGCACAGAGAATAAAAGTGATGTTACTGAGGTCATATAAAGAGTTTATGGCAAAGCTAGGGCCAGTGCTCTTCCCATGTACTATTCTGCCTCCTAAGAGTGGCCTTTGCATTTATCCATTAAGCATTATGATGGCTGTTCTGTATCTAAGTGACCTCTTTGAAAAGATCAGTGGGATGAAGCACTGTATGAATTAGGTAAAGCTTTCTCCTAGTGAGGTAATTTAATCATTTGAGAGATTCCATCTCTCCTTTGTTTTTCCTCTGACCACTTCAAATGGTTGGGTCCTATTTAGCACTGGTTTTCCTTGTACACTTACAGATTTACCTGGACCTGAGTGTGGCAGGAAAAAAATGAAGTTTACATAGTTTAACTTATGTACATAAACGAGTGATTTACTTTGATTTATACATGATTGGGGTCTAATTTATTAATCAGCAAACCGTATGTAAATGTGGAAGAAGGAAATCAAGAGTTTAAAACAATTTTTCTACTACATACATAAACATTTCTGTTAATGTAAATGTTAACATTGGTTGACTTTCTGAAAAAGAATTTATGTATATTACTGGGAAAACAAATGTATCCTTAATCTTGAATGCCTAACATTTGCATGCCAATCACTATATGAACTGGGGTTTACTTTGCAACCCTAACAGTAACTTAGAAAGAAATATGAACTTCATTTTGTACACATTGACATTATAATATCATAATAGAGAATTTGCAACTGAGGAAATTATATCCTTATGTCCTTGATCTTTTGAAAATAGTTTGAAATCTCTAAGACAATAAGAGGCCATATTAAACTGAAATTGGGTTGCTATGGAAATACATATAAGGAAATTGATTTACATTATCCAAGCGTAAGACTCTATAATCCTATAATGTCACAAGTGGGTATTTTAACACCTGATTATATCTAGATGCTTCCGAAATTGGTGGCCCACTGGGAATCAACATCAAAGCTGAAAAAGCAATGGGAGCTGAAAAGAGGGATTAGGTCATGGTTAGCCTTGGTGAAAGAGATCCAAATGCAAGAACTTTTAATAGACTGACCTTTAGAAACAGACCTGGAGATGGTATCTATACCTCTGGAGTAATTAATTAATGAGCAAATGGGTGTAGCTTCAGAGCCAGAAGCAATTCTATATAATGAATCCAGTTTATTTATGCAAAGGAAAATAGCCAATTTGCAGAAGAGACACTGGTTCTAGTTTTTAGCTTCCAAGAAACCCACAAAAGATGAAGGAAAAACAGAATTGGGCGGGGGCTGGGGGAAACCTGACAAAATCTCTTTGAATATCCACAGTTTTTAGTCTTTGTAAAAAAAGTCCATGTTAAGAATAGAGATTACCTGGTAAAAGATAATGAGACCATGAATCCACAAGGAACTGATTTTGGTTGCAACTTAAGAAATCTCACCTTATTTCTATGGAATTTTAAAAGCTTGTTATTGATAGATACATCTCACTTATAACAAGGAACAACCACAATGATCTAAGGTAAAAAAAAAAACAAGATGAACAAGGAAGGAGGAAAAGATCATGCTATTTGAAGTTATGAAACATTAGATTACTCTTATTCCTCAGGAAAGACCCTGGGCAAAGGTCTTTGCTGTTCTTTTCAACTACAGGTTAAAAGAAAGTATGTTTGGGGAGTGAAGACTCAGTTTTATGGATGGTTGAGTTTCATTTTGTATACAAAGGGTGTTTCTCTTGACATTAAATATATTAGCCAGTCAAATTAATTGATGAATTTCACTCCCTTCAGCATATTATTTCCATCCAGTTGGTTCTTTCCTATGCACTGTTTCATGCTTCATTTGCTAATGGATTTGATTTCTGAAGTGACAAACAGCCAAGTGATGAGCCAAATAGTAAGTGGCCCCTTGCTAAGATCCCTTTTTCCTTGTTTCCTATATCCTCTACTTTTCTGACAAATCCTCAAATTCTCTTCTCCAGGCTCAATACTTCTTTTGACCCTCTGATCTGCTTCTTTCTATGTCCAAGAAACAAAAGAGCAGGAAAAGATCTTGTCCAGGGAGGGAAAAGAAGAAGAGGAGAGAATGAAACTCTTTTAGTTTATACTTCATTTGTGGTTAAGAAAAATCAAATTCAGAAAGAATATGAGAGCAAATCTTCTAGAAATTAGGAATTTATCATCATGATGTGTATCAGACACTGAGAATATGTCTGTATTAATCAATTTGGAGGCATGCTATCATAATCTCTTACTAATGGCAATTCAGACCTAGATCTAAGTGGACTACTGACTAGGACTACTTTCTTTGACAGGGATAGAGTGGGAGGGGAGGGATATTCATCTCTGAGTGAATGGACAACATTTCAGTTTATTCCTTCTATTGGGGGTATCAGCAGTGGGATGATGCCTGATAAATGTATTGAGATGTCTGTTCTCAAATATTTTGAACACCTAGGTAATCAATTTTCTAATCTAATCTCTGTTCACTTTGTAGAAACAACAAAGCAAAAATCCCAATTTATCATCAAACTGATGCCAATCAGGAGCTGGGATTTTGGTTAAACCTCGATTCTTCTCAGATTAGGAAAAATCAGTCAATAAATTGTCATGTACCAGAACTGCATCAGCAAGTACCCTATGGTATTTTCTAATTTTATCTAATGCCCATTTCTTTTTTGTGTGTGAAAGTGTAAGGTTTCTAAAAGTATACTGACATAAGGTAGAAGGAAATGGGTAGGGCATTTATAATGATGGCTATTTGGTACCCCATTTCCTATTCCATGTTTCAGAGCTGAGACAATAAAATATGCAAGCCCCAGAAAGAGATTCATGAAAGAGCACCTACAATTTAAAAGGGTAATAAGCTAGCAATTTCCTCAAATAAAAAAAAAAGTTTGTCATATTATACTGTGATGTATTACATTATATTATTGAATTGTGAACTATAAGCATCATGTTATCTCATCTCAGTCTGATTGACCTAGAATTCTCTAGGACTATCAAGAAGGCCCTAGAGTAAAGCCAATCCACAAGTCACCAGTCTAAATTTCCAAACATTCCTAATGATGGATGGCTAAAGTTGAGCACAGTGAATAATAATTCCCTGAAGGAAGTTAGCAGCCAAGTTTTTTGTTTGTTTTCTTCTGTAAAAAAGAAGCAAGTTACATGATCCTTCCTCACCATTATGACCATATAGCTCAATAAATGATGGGTGACAACTTCCTGAGAAATTCAATCCAGTTGCCCCTTGCTCAGGACTTGTTGATTTCTAGTCTATTCTTAAGGAACTAATCCATTATTTTCTCACTCTTGAATTGAAAGTATTGAAAAGTTTCAAACCTTACAAACACTAGTATTTGAGACATAAAGGGTAAGCCATCTAGTTAGTTGTCTCCCTTTCTCTGACTGAATTACTAACTTCAAAAGAAATACTCAGGAAGGGCAAGTAATGAAGGATTCATCATGGTGACTACTGCTTGTCTGAACAGACACTGTAAAACAATCTGCCATAATTCAGAGACTTCTTTTTATGGACACAGAAGAAAAAACCTTTTTAGAAGTTTCTATCTATTAAATCTCTCAAAGAGAAATGTCCAGGATGGCTTTTCTCTCTAGGGTGTAATGGGTTACATTGTGAGACTTCCCTCAATCAGAAAGGATGAAAAGTTTCTTTAACAAAAGTTTTCCCCTTCTAATTGCTAGTGGAGATAATACATGTTGTCCCGCTCTGATCCAGTCAAAATTGATTAAAGAATACCTCTCTGTTCTCCTGAGCTATTCAGGAGCTCACTCTATCCCAAGCTTCTTCAATATACTTACTGACTTTCTTTCTATAGATATTATTATCAATGAACTATTCTTTTCCTGACTCTTTCCTAATTATTACAACAACTTTAGGGGTTGTCATATCTGCCTAGGGGCATAATCAGATGTTCAACTTCTTTTTTGTAGGAGGAAAATTATTAAAATTTCTATATGTCTTCTATGCCAATGGTACATTTCCTAACTTGTCTTCCTTCACAGCCTTCCAGGGAAAACATGAGGTCAAATCTTTAGACTTTTGAGGCAGATCATGCTTCGTAGCATCCATCACAGAAGACACAAGCTAGCAGGCAAGATTGCTAGAAACTCAATGCCACAGAGCCTGGTGAAAAATTAATCTTCAGGCCACTATAAATTGATGGAGTTGCCAAAAGCACCAAAAGAAGCAAAGAGGAATTAGGCATTTGTATTATGTGTATTGTTAAATTAAACCAGTCACCAGATAAAGACTTAGCAGAGGCAATGGAAGGAAATTCTTTTTTGACCTTCCTTCTGTCCTATGCTTCACAGAGGGTCTCCAACCTATGTGTTTGGAATATGGGCATAGGGCTTCGTTATTTACAAGTTCCTTGATTCCTTTGCAGATGCCAATGATTCCTGCTCTACTCGATCACACTTTATATGATCCAAATTATGAAACAATCATTATCCATATGTTTAATCCAAGGGAATTGGTCAGGAGTGGCTGGGTGGGGGATCTGTAATGTTATTTGACCAACAGGGAGGGACAAAAGGAGGGAAGTTTAGGTGATAGTAGGGCTCATAATTCTACAGTTATGAATTAGCACTTGGTGACTTCCCTGCTTCTCCATATTTACTGTACACACCAGACCCACTACAGAGGGAGGACAGGGCACATCCAGCAAAACGTCACTGAATGTTTGAGTTTTCTCAGACCTGTGAAGCGAGAGCTAACTCAGAACTCTTCCCCTGGAAGGCAGCTCAGCCTATGTGACTGATGAACTCTTCCCTATCCCTCATCCCATCAGTAGTAGGCACTTTCAGGAACAGTGATACTCTGGGTTCTGATGATGGGTATAAAAGGAAGCTTAGAGCCCTGCCCCTGGAGGGAACCCAGCTCCTCTTCCTATTTGAATACACACTGATGTCATGTGACAGCCACTAATCTAATTAATGCCTTTTGGTTAGATTGGGATGGGGGTGGAGGAGTGGAGTGGAGAAAGGTGTTGCAAGGTGGGCTCTTCCATGCTATCTTACTTAACAAGTGAAATTCAAGGCAAACTCCAGTTTGGAGCTTCAGACACAAGGATCTACCACCTTCCCCACCATCTTTCTGAGCAACATGTCAAAACCGCATTTCACAATTACAATGCAGGACAATTATCCACAGCACGATGAGTCTATGTACATATGGACCATTCCCTTGGCATGCTTTAGAGAGAGAGACACGCGCACACACATATACATCCATATGAGAGAGAGACCTGAGCACGCTCACACACAAAGTGAAGAAAATTAAAATTAAAATGTCAATTTCCTAGCATCAGCGGCATGACTTGAGCTCAAGGTGGTGGTAGCAGGGAAGGAGGAGAAAAAGAAGGAAGATAAGGGGGAGAGGGGTAGTATCAAGGATTATAGAATAAGGGAGAAGGAGGATGGATGGTTTAGGAAGGGGGAATAAAGTTAGAGAGAGGGTGGGGCATGCCAATGAGAGGCTATTCACAAGACACCAGTATGGATAATTTTGATAGTCTGAATTGGCTGAGTCAGTTCAAAATGACCAACTGGGGGAAAAAAAAGGATTATATAAACATTGAAGGTAAGACTTGATGTTTCACAGATGAAAAGGGATGAAGAAAGGAAGAAAAAAGGGAGAAAACAATTATCTAGTATTCCTTTTCTATTTCTTTCCTTTTCTTTCTTTCCTCTCTGTCTTATCTAAAGAACACCTGAATGTCTTTAGCATGATGAAGCAACCAGTTCACAAATACATACACCCTTGCAAACACACATACACGCACAGTGGCATTTTCCCACCAAGTTGTTTTCTAATTTTTACTTAATGAATTTGACTTTTTTGAAAATGTTGTAGATACTTTGTTGTCATATTTTCCCCTTCACTTCTGAACACACAAAGTTGTAAAAAAGAAATGGTCCTCCCCCCTTGCTCTCTCTCTCTTTCTCTCTCTCTCTCTGTCTCCTGTATGACGCATTTTGTGTGTTGTTTTTTGTTTGTAAATTTTTATTCTATTAACATTTGCTGAGTAGGCAGAACAGGGACGCTGCCAGCAACCACAGTGGTACGGCCAGGCTGATTGATCCATTTATTCCTCTCACTGACCCAGGTCCTGCAGGGCAAGAAAAAAAAAAAGAAAAAGAAATAAATGATTATAACCAGGATAGCTTTCATTTTATTAAATCTATCTTTTAAATTATAAAAAAAATTAGCATTAAATCCAGCAGCTGTATTAGGCAATGGTCCCCAATACCAAGTGTCCTTATGGCACCAGGGCATCTAAAAGAAACCAAAAGGCAAGGAATAGCTGTGATGCCCCCCTTAACAGTCTAGATGTCAAAGCACTCGTTTACAATCCACTGCGATTTATGCCGTGACTTCTGAATCCTGCTATCCCTAAAGAATGCCCTAACTCAGTGGTCACCTTCAGGTTCCACATGACACAGTAACATCCCTCCCATCTAAACATCCTGCTGTGCTGCATGACTTTAGATGCCAGTCCTCATTATAATTCTGTACAGTGATGAGTGTCCGCCAGCAGTCAGACAGGGGTTCCTCTGGGGCCAATTCATCACAGCATTTCAATCAATAAAACATGGAACCAATCAGCGAACCCCTTGTGTCCCAAGGGAGGAACAGTAATTACTTATTTGTTAATGAGGAGGGAGAGTATTTCAAAGGGACATTTATGTTCAAATGGTAGCATACCAGAAGAGTAAAAAGGAAGGTAAAGAAACACAGAATGTTAGAGCTGGTAGAAGACTCAATCTAGTCCAAACACTTCACTTTCTAGATGAGGAAAATGAGATTCAATGAGTAACGCAGCTAGAATATTGTCCTATAAGCTGTAGGAGTTTATCTAAGAACCTGGATCTTAATTCCTTTATCAATGCTCTTCCATTATGCTACGTCTGCCTATATCTCTGTTTCTTTCTATCTCTCGCTATCTTTTTCTGTATCCCTGTCCATTTGTCTGTCTCCTCCCCATCCTCTCCTGCTCCATATCATCCATCGGTCATTTTGAAGAAGTATAGAGAAGGTAATTATGTCAAAGGACTCAGCAATGGACGTAATATTGTCCTCGTAATCAAAAAGGTAGAAGGATGTTGATTATTACAGACTGACTTAGACTTTACTATTCTGCATTACACTACATTATACTATGTTGTAGTCTGCTATTCTATACATTATACACTGATTAGTTTAATTTGAATTATTGACAACATTTTAAAATGCTTGTGTGTGTATACATATATGTTTATTTGGAGAGGATAACTAGGGCATGAAACACAATTTTTGGAAAGAGAGGGAGAGAATGACTGGAAGAAAATACTAAAGTCATATTAGTAATAGTAAACTGAGATATCCTTCTCTGGTATTCTTTCCAGTATTCCTTAAGATTGACAATGTCCAGCTCAAATCTAGAAATTTTCTCATTGTTTCCCACTCAAGTTTGGATTTTTTTTTGGAACTGAGGTTATTTGTGTACTTAAGAATGGGTCTTCAAATGAGAAAGTGGTATCACTGGCCATATGAGTCCCTGAATTGATGAGAGACTTGAGAAAGTGTCTAAATCAACTGCTATTTCTGAACCTCTGAGTGCCTGTTTACATTATGTAAAAGAACTCACTATGTGGATGGAAGCAAATAAGTGTGAAGGCACACTATAGAGGTCAGCAAATTGAAGTGTTCTAAAAATGAAAAGGAATTTAAAGTAATGCCAAGGAATAAGGTAGTGAAAAAACACAGGTGTCTCTTCTTCAAACTAGAGATCTATGATCATCCTTTATAATAGGATTAACAATTGCGTTATTTCTTTTTGGAGTAAACTCTTGTGCTAAAGTATCAAACATTCATGCAAAAATATTGGTTTTTAAGCCAACATTTAATTACAAAATGTTTTCAGGAAAACATATATTTCAAAAAGAGCAGTATATCAGTTTATTAATGCACAAGGCGATGGAAATTTCAGATGGATTATTCAACTATATAGTCAACATTTTTATCTTGGATAGGTTATCCCAAATATAATTTTTCCATGATAAAACTTCCTTTCAAACCCTTATAGATTTTATTTAACCTACTTTGCTTGAATGCTAGACTATGGAATTTTATAAATAGAGTGCTTAGAAGACCCTGGGGTTTTCGTGTGACACTATGCAACTAAACTGATGACCTTCTGTCTATAAATCTACTTCTTTTTCCTATTGTAACATACTAACTCTAAAGCTCCCAAGACATTATTAAAATTTTGTCCATCTCTCTCTCTTTATCCATATATAAATGTAAAATTGTAATATGGTTAAGTAATAGTTAATATTACCTATTTATGTATATATATGAAAAAGGCCCTCACAGATTCTACAGAAGGTTCTGATTTGACTTTACTATTTGATTTGGATATAAAATAATGGAGCTGGAGATTAGAAGGGATATGTCAGGGTGGGACATAAAGATAAAAAAAAACAACGAAGATGAAAATAATAACTATTCTCCATGCTTCCAACTCCTCCAAGAGACTCAGGGTCTTTCCCTATGTCATATATGAAATACAGTTACACATTGCTTATAGACATTTGTGAAGGAAAATTTGCCTTTACAAAAATAATTAAGTCCTTTGACCAAATAATCCCATAATTGAAAATAAACCCTGATCATTCTCATAAAAAGATGCATGTTTAAAAATACAAATAACAGTGTTATTCATAATTTCAAATTCCAAAAGAATTTAATTCTTTGAAAGCATATACTATTTTTCATTTTATTTTTGTAACCTCAGAACTCAGCATAATACCTTGCTCATAATATGCATTTTAAAATATTCTGTTGAAAGAAGGAAGGAATGAAAAGAACAAGAAACAACCTAGACGTTCAATAGTAGCTAAACAAATTAGGATATAGCAGTATAATTAAACACTATAGCATTACAGATGAGAAGTATGAAAAATCTGAAGAGATCAAAATAATTCTATGAAAGACTGTAAAGTATAGAAAGCAGAATCAGGAAAACAGTATACACACTGACTATGGCTGTGAAAAAGTCAAAATGTATGCATGAACATAAAGCTGAATGCCTAGAGAACAGGAGGGAATGTAAAAGGAGTTATGAAGGTTTAACTGGTTTTGTTGCTTAACTCTAAGTATATAGGTTACTAATAATTTAAAAAATTAAAAAATGTAAATTAAATTTTATTATTAATGTTGTTAGATGAGTGGTTGTCCTGTATTTGGTAGACAATAGCAGGATTTTAGAATCTTTGGGGGAGGAGAATGTGTGGGCAGACATGCTTTCTTTTGTGCGGAAACATCATCCACAGAATATAACTTCAAACAGCAAAGGAGCCTCAACGCTCCAGATCATGTGTTATTTTCACTATATCCCGAAGCCTTTAATTGAGATTTTAATTTTAATTCTAGGTTATTAGGAAACAGTAGAAAGACCTTTAAGTTAAATGATTAATTTCCTTGTCTCAGTAAACATTTGGCAGAATATAGAAAATATGAAGAGAAAGTTTATCTCTGTACTGGTTTGGCCCTTTATTAAGGTCAGAGAGTTGCTACACTTCAGCCATAGAATGGTGGATAACGTGCTTCAGAAAGATGAAGTGGAAGGGCAAATGGAGAAGAAGAAAATCGGAAACACTTGTGAAATGCCCAGGACCATCGGAGGAGTGATGTAGTCTAATGGAAAGTGTCCTAGACCGGGAGCGAGGACACTTGAATTCTGTTCCCAACTCTGACACTTAATGGCTATCTAGGTGATTATGAAGAAGTCATTTTGACTCTCAGGGACTAATTTCCCACATCCATGAAATAGGGATAGTAACAGTCATACTGTGTACCAAATAGGACTATTATTAAGCACAAACTTAGCAAACTCCAAAGTGCAATATAAAATTGAAAACTTGTAAATAAAATTGAGCATGTGCTTAGAATGTGCATCTTCTATAACTGATGTTGAAATAATAATTATTAATAATACAAACTTAGGGCTTGTGTGGTCTGTTTTTATAGTCCTCATTTCTCCTTGAAATATTTTGTCACTGAGTCACGTTGAACTCTTTTGATCCCATGGACCATACCTATCCAGGATTTTTCTTGGCAAGGATACTGGAATGACTTGCCACTTCCTTCTCCTAGGGATCATTTTGTCAGGCATTTAAAGGTGAAGCGACTTGTCCAGGGTTACATAGCTAGGAAGTGTCTAAGGTCAGATTTGAACCCAGGTCTTCCTGACTCTAGGGCCATTGCTCTTAACCACTGAGTCACAACTGCCTCAGTATTGACATATTATTGGGAGTCAATTGAATTCACAGCAGATTATACAGGTAATATATATAGAAACATCATGGAGCTCTGCATTTGTATATAGAAGCCATATATATTTATATATATATACATATACATATATATATATATGTGTGTGTGTGTGTGTGTGTGTGTGTGTGTGTGTATGTATAATTCTAGGTTATATTTCAGTAGGAAAGCCTGAGTAGCCCGTTCATGATTTGGGTTTCTATTTATACTCTATTCCAAAGGAAAACTGTTTGTTTGAGGAAGGACTGCTGGTCTTCTAAATGAACCCAAGTTGGTCTCTCCACAAAAGGGGATGAATTCTTTATTACATTTCAGGACAAGCAGCCTTTGCAAACATTTTCATGGATTAACAGATCTAATCAAAGCAGAAAGCCTTAGATTAATTAACCTAATGTATATAAGGGTAAACTAAAGGATAGTTTTCAAACATGCAAAATCTTTTTTTTTCCAAGTAGAAACGTTAACTAGACTTTGAGCCTTTAACCATAATATTAGTGCATTTAATATGCTGTATTAGGCTATATCCACTGTCGATGAATATGAGAGATAGAAGGAATCCTAGGGAACAATGAAAAACTTCCAGAAGAGGGAAATTAGGATGATGAAGAAACAGTTTTATGTCATCGGTGTATTGAAGTTTGGAGAAGAGAAAGTATGATATCTGTCTTCAAGTATTTTCTGAGTTGTCATGTAGAAAATGGATTGGGAGGTGGCAGCTAGGTGACTCAGTACACTGAGAGACAGGCCTAGAGATAGGAGGCCTTGTGTTCAAATCTACCTTAGCTTCTCCCAACTCATGTGATCCTGGATAAATAAGTCACTTAACCCCCATTGCCAAGCCATTTCCACTCTTCTATCTTTTATCCAATAGATAGGATTGGTTTTAAGAAAGAAGGTAAGGGTTTCAAAAGAAAGAGAGAGAGAGAGAGAGAGAGAGAGAGAGAGAGAGAGAGAGAGAGAGAGAGAGAGAGAGAGAGAGAGAGAGAAAGAGAGACACAGAGAGAAAGAGAGACAGAGAGAAAGGAAGGAAGGAAGGAAGGAAGGAAGGAAGGAAGGAAGGAAGGAAGGAAGGAAGGAAGGAAGGAAGGAAGGAAGGAAGGAAGGAAATGGATTTGATTTTTCTTTCGCTTGACTCAGGCAGAATTAGAAAAAGTGGATATAAATCAAAATAAGATAAATTTAACCTTGGTGTAATGAAAAATAACCAATGAATTCCATCTATGCAAAAATGGTTTGGGTTGTATTTCCTTCTCAAGGGAGAGAAACTTTGTCAATGAGCTTTCAAAATCATCCTTTTTAGATATGGAGTGGATTTAAATGACTTAATATTAAGTCATTTAACATTACTGGGCATATTCACCTGTAAAGTAATGTGGTAGGTTGAGAAGGTCAATTGCAGCCTCCCAAATTATTGGATCCCTTAATTCTAGGTTAAAGGGTTTGTCCTAAGATTATGTTTTTAGTATTGATTGAAACTAGGACCTAGCCTTCTAGTTTTTAGTCTAGTACTTTTGCTACTAATCCATGGGAAGTAAGAATTGAATAGATATCTATGAAAACAAGAGTAGGCATCAAAGATACTAAGGTACACATGACCCGGGCCAGAACTTTGGAACTCTGATATTTGAAAAGAAAAGGTAGATGGCTAAAACTGTACATAGAACAGCTAATTAACTTCAGCAAGTTAATTTTATTAATCATTGGTCTTGATGTGTTTAAAATGTATTTGAAATGGGATTTAATTTTTCATGAGGAATTTAAAAAGATGATAAAAAAGAAATAAAGAAAAAATGAAAGAAAAGTGAGGTAACTAAATATAACATAGTACTATAAAAATAATTAGAAAAAATGCTCAGAATGAGTTGAGACTAAGAAAGAAAGCTAAAAACAACAACAAAAAAGCTTTTAAAAATCTATGTTTGAAGCAAAAGGAATATCAAAGAAGGGATAGGACCACTGGTTCAAGATAGACAAGATAATAACATTGAATGACAGAGAAGGCAGAGTTACTCAGCTGTCTTCCAAAGAATTGTCTTTGTATATAAAGGGAGAAAACAGAAATGGTCAAGGGGGAATTTAAACCCAAGGTTAAATAATAATGTGGTTTGATATGGCCTAGTTTTACTGTTAAAAGTGCATATCAATATGCCTAGAGATAGACACAATTCCTGAATTTTTAAGAAGGAATGCTCTTAAGAAAGAAGGGTAAGTTGCTATCTGCATTTGGAAAAAAAAATACACATCACTTAAGGTGTGTTTTATGAAAATGTTAAGTTAGACAGTGACAATAAGAGATCCCAGCCTGAGTTCATCAAAAAAAAGATGAGGCCAGAAAATCATCTCCTTTTTTTTGACAAGATTATTAATTTGGTAGAAAAGAAAAAATAAAACGAACAATGGAGAAATCTTATACTTGGGTTCTTTCAAGGAATTTGACAAAATTTCCATAGTACACTTGTGGTCAAGATAAGCAAAATATAGGCTATGTGGTGGAGTGATTATGCAGATTTGGAAGTGGTCAAATAATCTGATGTCAAAAGTAGGATAAATGACTTGAAGTTGATCAAGAAAGGGAGATGACTATAATAGAGAACTCAAGGGACTTTTCTTTACTCTTATATTGTTCAATATTTTTATCAGTAGCTTGAATAAATGGATCTTATGCTTATTAAATTTCAAAATGACCCAAAGCTGGGAGAGAAACCTAATGTGTTAGATAAGAATTATCTCTATCAAAAAGCATGTTGGCTTTGTTTGATGGGCAGAAACTACTATGATGACCCTACTGTGGATTTGGCCACCAAGTGTGCCACTTACTTCCTCTTAAGGGAAAAGGGAGTAATGAACCCATAGGAGATTTCATGTCTCTTAGCATACTTTATAGGAAGGCATGTGATGACAATATTTGCTAAGAATAGAGGTAAGATCCTACACTTGGGTCCAAATCAATTGATAGTATAAATATTGGATGGAAGAGAGAAATGCTCATTGGTTTACTAGAAAATAATTAGAGGCTTTGTAGAATAATTTTACATGACAGAAAAAAAGGAGCATTGTTATTTTTGGAGCCTATATTTTAGGAAGGACATTGACAAACCAAAATGTGTCTAGATAAATGCTAAGATGGTAAGTAGGCAAACCAGCATGTTACATGAAAATGGGGAAATGTTAATTTAGACAAAAGAAGACATGGATGATATGATGGGTTTTTTTTTAAACTTCTAAAGTCTGATGGCTTTTATTTTATAGAATAAGTTATCATATCATATCATATCATATATTTTATTACATAAAAGATACCTCTTATTTTTACCTCCTCTGGAAGAACTAGGAAAAATAAAATGAAATCATTGAGAGGCTGACTTCAGATTGATATCAGGGGGGGGAAATTCAAATAATTTGAACTGTCAAATACAGAGTGGACTTTTTGGTAAAAATAGTGAGCTCCCTATCACTGAAGATTTACAATTAGGGGTTGGGTGAGAATTTGTTGGGTATAGCATAGAAAAATGGATTTCTATTCAGATGTGAGATGCCTCTAATTCTGGAGATGACCGTAGGTTCTTGACCGATATGTCAGAATAGCACAACTTCTGGTGGGGCTCTATAAAGCTAAACTATCTTCCAGCATGGGCCCTATGGTGCATTTTATGTTTGTGATTTACAGTCAGGACTAAGTTAAAAAATGTTCTTTACCAAATAGGCCACGAGGCCAATGATATTTTTGGCCTTAGACTCTAAGGCTTTCAAAAAATATCTATTAAGCTCATTCAGGGTTGTAAACTGTGTCGGTGGAGAGATTACCTACTCTAACAAAATTACAGATCCTTAAAGTATTGAAATAGGAACTGGACTAAATGACTTCTCTGGTTCCTGCCAAATCAGGGATTCTATTATTTGATATTTGAGGGTCTGCCTCATGTTGAGAAATGGTATAATTTTATGAAATGCAAACAAATGAGTCAATGGATCTTTTTTATTAGGTGGGTTTTGTTTTAATCATATTGTTGCTTATGCAAGGGAACAAACAAGTAGCTAAAGGAAACAGAACAAATGTTTTGGCAATGAAGGTATATTGTAATAGTATCTATATTAATGAAACTCTAATAGATTTCTTTAAGGGATCTTCTAAGATACATTTTAAAGCAACTAATGTGCATAGGTCCTTTCATTCTACAATAGAGAATAGGACTAAGATTAGGCAAGGTTGTGTTTTTGTAGGGTAAAGTTTTACCCTTAAATTTAAATTTAAAAATTTTAGAGAATACTATCCATAGGGGGCAAAACAAGGGAATTTAAAAATAATATCTTTTATAAATGCACATCTTTTTAATACCAAAGAAATTCTGCTCTTTGTATTTATGAGTATTTTTTCTGCTTTGCAACTATCTTTGTGTATAAGTAATTCAGATTTTACTTTATTGCTCTTACTACATCTCTAAATGGAAATTCGCTATGTTAGCAATAATACAAAAAGGAGAGAAAATGAAAGAAAAAAAGATCTCGTGTTAGTTTGCTGAATACTGAATTCACTGACATCCCTTTGAAGATCTCTGTTAAAAATACAAGGAAAAGCAGGCAGTTGGAGAGGCAGAGAGGAAAATCTCTGGATGCTCCCATATTTATGTGATAGTGTCTAACTCCTTTCTAAATTTCTAAGCTCATTGGCTCTAAATATCTCTAAGGGTGTTCCTTGGCAATTTCTTTTCTCTTGAATTTTCTCAGTGATCACAGATTCATGCTGAAGTGTAGTTTGATTCCTCTAATTAGACCATTTAACCCAAGAAACAGGGCAAAGCCAGTTTCCTAAAGACTTAATCCCTTTAAGGGGCAGCCAAGTAAATGAAAAGTAAACAAGACACAACCCTGCACAGCATACCAGGCAACAACTGCTGAGTACTGCCATAAAACCTCCTCAGTCCCTGAATGGTGACTCTTTTGTTTTCTCTTGCCTATTCCTATGTTTTGCATTCCCCTTTTAATACCAACCCTATCACATTGACTGTATTCCTGGAATTGTTTTCCAGACAAAGTCAATGTGGTGATTTATTTTTCATAAAGATTCTTATCTGTTGCAAGGGAGATGGGGCAGAGAAGCAAAAATGATGTAAAAAAAGTATCAATAAAACATTAAAAGAGCATGGAGAGTATACAGGGACTTGCTAGGCTTTGGTGCCACCTGCTGCCTGTCCTCTAACAGTGCAGCCTTCTTTAAGGCCATTTCGGCATTGTTGATGATTTGATGGTAGAATAGATAGAGCAGGACCAACCCATTTGATCTTCCTTGGACTATTGATGGAGACTTCTGGGAATAAACAGAATCCCCCCATGAGAGTCTTAGCTTACAGGCTATGAGTGGCTCACATAATTCATTGTAAGAGATTTTGCTTTATTCTCCCCTAATTTATATATATATATATATATATATATATATATATATATATATATATATATATATATATATATATTTCTTTGAATAATATAAAAAGATAGCCTGAAAATGGTTTCCCTTCTCTCATGGGGTTGGTACATGTTTGGAACTTTGAGAGTCTCCAATCATGTGATTTTAAAAGAATTTTACATGAGCCAAAAAATGTTAGGGGAAGGGGTGAGGGAAGAGGGCTAAGTGGATTTTTCAATGCTGCAGATTTTTTAAAATCAGGGAACAAAACAAAGGGTAGGCAGAGATGATTTGTGGTCTATATAAACAGAGAGGATATTCAATGGAGATTTATTTGGACATTTGAACAAAGCTCATCAATTGAAATAGAATTCCCATGAACAAGATATATTTATACAACATTAGAAAAACAGAAGCAAATTTGTCACTGGAATACTAATATTAGGAGTGGAAATATTAAATTAAAAACCCTCAACATTCTGAGGGCACATTCACTGTAGAATCATAAACATAACACAAAAACAGAAGAGTTAACAGAGGAAGACATCATACCTTTTTGCTTGAAGTGCACGGTGGTGCCAATTTCTAAAAAAAGAAATATTTAATACAACAAGAAACAAAACAAAAACCAAAATCTTTTTCAATCTGGGTTAGTTAGGGAACAAGTTTGGTACTCTACTGCAAAGAGAGAAAAAAAGTAGAAAGCTAGTTCAGATAGGAAGAGATGATATAGTTTGGAAGTCTTTAGTGATTCAAAGAAAAGGATAGGCAATGAGATTCTGATTTGTTGGAGCAAATGCCATGAAACTGAAGAATCCCCCTTGAAATACATATGATATATAAAATTCATACTCATGGATTGCATAGGATATGAATGATTTAAAAGGGTCTTTGATTTCTATTTGTTCAAATGTAAAATATAAAATGTAAGAAATTTGACATAATGTAAAAAAAATGCATGTGACCATAAGATATTCCAGTAGGACCGTTGACCCTATCCTTATTGACTAAAAAGATGAAATCTATAATTTCAGGTAAAAAAGTGTTACAGAAAATGGAAATAGAAGGAGGGTATATAGATTGGTGTTAAGCAAAAACAAATAAAAATTCTAAGGATTATAAAAATTAATATATCTTTTTGACAGTGGCAAATATGGGAATCTGAAAGGGTGCCCATGAGTTGGAGAATGGATGAACAAGTTGTGGTATTTAAATCTGACTGAATAATATAATATTGTGCTGAACTATTATTAGTATAATAACCAGTTGTGATTCTAGAGAAGTAATGAGAAAGCATGTTAACCAACCCCTGACAGAGAGATTCTTATGTGTCAAAGAAAACAAACAATTTCTGGACATTGTCAATATGGAAGTTTGTTTTGATTAACTATGCATGTTTGTAATGGGTTTTACTTTTCATCTATTTTTTATTGTGGAGGATGAGTTAAAGTGGGAGGAAGTGGGAAGGTGAGACTTTGTTAATTAAAAGAAAATTTTTTAAAGGAAAAGAAAATGTCAGTTAAAAACTCAGTTGTATTTGCATATAGATCTATTTGATCAGATTTCTCATTCCACTTAAATTGGAGTTGATATAGCTGATATTCATTGGACTTAATTCCTGCAAGGTTCGTTCCACTTCAAAGAGATATTTGAGTGTGATTTTTCAGGTGTAAGATGAATTCTAAACTTCTATAAGAAAGGGTTTTTCTTCTGTGTTGAGCTAAGGACTTGTCTTTATTATCACCAAAGTCTTGGGATCTAATTGCCCACGAAAAAAGATCATGGAAGACTCAAAAATACTAGAGTTGACAAGAGGTTAAAAACAAAGGGGAAATAAAAATGTGCCGACCATGCTTCCTCACTTATCCATGGGATAAAATCCATCTTATATGATCAGAGATTACAAATACTTTTATTCTCTGTCATGTTATAGAAGGTAATGGGTCTCCAGAAATGGTGATTGCTTTTCCTAGGGCACCATGTTGTTCTCTCCCCACCTCTTCTTCTCAGTCCTACATGCACACTGATTTTCAACATGTAATTTATAGGAGGTCACCATTAGAGATTAATTGGTAAACAACCTACCATTCCTATGCCCCATCTTTGATTAGCGGTGCTTCAACCATCTTACCTTTATTGACTGACTTAAGTTCAACTGCAGCAAAATTAATATGAACAGGAAATTATTTGGGGATATTTACTTATCATTGGATGTAAATATAATTTCCTTAAACTGAGGAACCATTCGTGGTTCATATATGTAGACTGTACAGTACTAAAAATTCTACTGGATGAAATTATTGTGGATTTCAGGTAATCACAAAGTGTTTGCAGAATTCCCAGCCCAAAGACAGTTTGAACAGAGTCTATATTATTTATAAATGTTATATAGAGGAAGCTAGGAGCATAATGGAAAAATTGTTGTACCTATAGTCAGGAAGATATGCGTTCAAATCCACCCTTAGACATTTACTAGATGTGTAACCCTAGGCAAGTCCTAAACTCTTCCTACTTCAGTTTTGCTTTGCTTTGTTTTGTTTGTCACAGGGATAAAAATTAAAATGAGATTTTTTAAAAGTATGCAGCATGGTGCCTAAGCTTCATAAATGTTAATTTCCTGCCCTTATCATCACGCTAGCCTCATGTGAAATGTTATTCCCCTATCTACCACAAGGATCAGACTTGCTGTTTTTCATTGTATAATAGAGGGAACCCTCTCCTGACCCCTTACTCTTATGAACCTCTCTGAGATGATGACAGTCTCCAGATCTATATATCCATGGCATGAAAACTACCAAATTGTTCAGATTTCAAGAACAGAACCAATGGTATAGTATAGATCCGTCCTTCAGGGACTGGTTCTAAGTTGTCATCAAATCTTAGTACCTTTTTGGTTAGCTATCAAGAGATGAAAATTTGGGCCATAACAACTCATGAAAAACAATTCAGTCATGAACGGGTTGTGATCTATGCCAATTGGACCAGCCATTAAAATCAGGAATGTTTAAAAATATGAATAAATATAGTGGTTAAGCTCTCCATGTCTGCCAGTTCCCAGGACTATTCTTCTTCATCACTCTCCATACATACTAAGGTCCATCTTGGGAGTCCAGTCAATTTACAGGTCAACCAGTGGCTCATACCGATTCTGTTTTTTCAAAAATATTAATTATTTTAACAGAATGAAAAAATAACTTAAAAATAAATATAAATATATATAGCTCAGGGCTCAGCCACCTGGTTAATGTTAAAAACCCATGTGGGGAAAATGACTTATTTTAAAATTTTCAGATGATATTTTTTTTCAAATTGGGGGGGAGAGAGTGGAGTTGAACTTAAAAACAGCTTCCTTTATTGTAAGGTTTTTTTTTTTAAATTTCAATTTTAAAATAAATTGTTCCATTGGTTTAACTGTTGCTGAATTTAAAAAGAATACTTTAAAAATTAACTTCATTGTTTCAAGCCAGGGAAAAAAAGCTTTTCTCTGACTTGTCTAGGTCCTGTCTGCCAAATGCAAATTAGACAGTTTCTGCACACAGGTCTTAACATAAATACAAGTTGGCTGAGTTCTAAGCCACATTTTGGGAACCACAAAGATAGATAATCATTTGGAGGAATTGGTTTAGACAGCATGACTACTCTTGGGCTATGGCAGGGATTAGACTATGGTACCTGGAAGTCTGTTGCATAGCTGTCTCTTTCAATGAATCTAAGATTCTTTGTTCATAATGAAGTAACATTCATTAGTGGATTTTGATAAATGTACATGAATAGGCATCAACAGTATCAGAACCTTTCATTTGGCCTTTCTATAAATGAGGAAACCAAGAAATAGAAAAGTTAAATGACTTGCCCAGGGTCACACAGACAGTAAATATCTGAGGAAGGATTCTAACTCATCTGAAGTTTATTACTCTACCCAGGAGCCTGACTTATTTTAGAAAAGAGGAGGCAAGGACCCGAGGACTCATGACATCATCTGTTCAACGTCACTCATCTAGTTTGTGACCAACCAGAAGGAAATACTAAGTCTTCTGATTCTAGGTCCAGTCTTTCCATTGCACCATGTTGTCCTAAAATGTATAAGGTATTTATTTTGGCTTTGTTTGTATTTAGGGGTAGTTAATATAACCACAGAAGATGAGCTGTCCTGATTTCTTTGAGGCATCCTCTCCAAGAGAGAAGTTACAAGCCAGAATTTGAATTTCAAAATGCAGAAAAGAAGAAACAAATACCACAACAAAGTCATGTCAGCTATCATTAAAAAGGGGGAGGGGGGAGATCATTTCAAAGAATAGGAAAGGGCAAAGCGGAATATATTAAAAAAAAGAAACCATGAATCCAGAAAAGCAATTAACTGACAGAGTAGAGGTCATTCTAATACAGAGAGAAATGATTGGCAAGGGTAACAAATAATATATTATATACATATATACTAATTAATGAATATTATATGTTATATAATATTAGGATATAATAATTATATATTTCTTTTATCCAAATATAGAACAAATGAGGTGTTCCTAAGGCTGAATTTCCTGGAGTAGATTGTGGTGCTATTTTGATTCTTAATTTATTTTGAGAAATGCTCAAAATCAGATCATTTGGGGCTTTAATTTTCCCCTGGAAAAGATGGAATGTTTATTTCATAGGACTGCTCCTATTGTCACAGTATCCCACCTTTCTCTGCTGAACAGAATATTTTCCCTTGGACAAAAGAAATGCTAATTGAATCCTTTGGCCCTCTTTTTATTCTCTGCCTAAATTTTGTCAAAGCCTGGTTCTGTGCTGCCATCTTGTGGTAAAACTGAGAAATAGCTTCATGTGGCCACATGTGAATTAGTTACATTCCTCCACAAGGTGGCGATGGAGGCAAAGACAGGCGTCTCAACTGTCAGAAGCGGGGAAAACAATACAAAACAAAACTTCCTCAGGGCCAGCAGAAAGTTTTGTTTTTAGATAGGAAGATTTTCAACTCTTCACAAAGGAAGACAATCCCTCCTTTCTTCCAGGACAAGGAATACTAGTCTTTGTGGAGAAGGTGAGCTTTGTCTGCAGAGTTCGCTGAAGCAGAGATTTTTTTTTTCTGAGATATTATAGTGAAAGTCCGCGGAACAGATCTGCTGAATACCAATTTCTTTGATCAGATAAATACCAAAAAAGAAAACGTGTCACATAAGTTGACGGTCTTATTTGGCATGCCTCAGGTTCTTTTCCTTTCCTGGCCATCTTCAAAGGCTACTTACATTTCACTCACCCAATAATGTATCCCTGAATGATACACATTTACACTGAGAAAAGGGGTCTAAAGACTTTCTAATCTAACCTCTTCATTTTACAGATCAGGAAACTGACATCCAAGCAAATTGTGTACCCTTCCCAAGGTTCCATGGGTTGGAATCATCAGAAGCAAGATTTGAATCCAGTTCTTTTCACTATGGGTTGCTGTTTCATTTACCACATTTTAAGTCCACAATGGACAGGAGACTTTCAAATGATCATTCTACACAGGCTAGTCTATCTCTTTTGCTCTCTTCACCAGTGTATTTCTAGTAGGATGAGGGAATTTTTCTATGAGTAGACACTTGGTTTTGGAGAACATACAGATTAATCTCATCACTCCATATAGATTCAGGGTTTGGTCCATAGGCTCTTCACTAAGACAATTTCAATTAAAATAATAATTAATCAATCATTTATATTGATTGAAATCAACTGATAGAATTGAATCAAATCAAAATGAATTGATTGAAATAAAATTGAAGTCAATAATAATTGAATAGGAAAAATTAAAGTAGTAGACAGATGTCATCTCTCTTTCTTTATTTTTTATGACTTCATCCAAAGAACTGATAAACAGGCATATCCAAGACAATAAACAGGAAACAATCCTTTTATTATACCTCCAATACTGTTCTTTAGGTGAATTATCTACTCCAGCTCCTGCCTCAAGATTTGATCTTTGTTCATCTGGAGATGATGAAGAATCAAAGCACGTTGCTCTGAGAAAATTAAACCAATGTTTTCTCTTCAAAAGTGATTCCTCTTGGGGGCAGCTGGGTAGCTCAGTGGATTGAGAACCAGGCCTAGAGACCCCAGGTCCTAGGTTCAAATCTGGCCTCAGCCACTTCCTAGCTGTGTGACCCTGGGCAAGTCACTTGACCCCCATTGCCTAGCCCTTACCACTCTTCTGCCTTGGAGCCAATACACAGGATTGACTCCAAGACGGAAGGTAAGGGTTTAAAAAAAAAGTGATTCCTCTTCATTTATAACTTCAGTTGAGTTCAATACAATTTATTATTTAGAATCTTAGGAACAGAGCTAGAAAGCATATTAGATGCAATCTCATCCGGTGCTTTAATTTTTCAGATGAGGAAACTGGACCACAAAAGTAGATGAAAAGGAGCAAAACTCAGATTCAAATCTAGGTGCTATGACTCTAAAAACCCTTCCCTCTTTCCACTGTTCCTGACTTCAGTCTGGCATATAGTACCAAAGACTAAACTATGTTTTCTAGATACAGAGATGAATAAAACACAATCTACCCACTAAGAGGTCCTCAGCCATCTGCCTTGTATATAATATCCAAGAGAATGATTTGTCTCTTTAACTTATATCAGTCAATGAGCATTTTAAGGGCTTACTATGTGCCAGATATTTAACTAAGCATTGGGAATACAAATACAAGTCCAAAAAGGAGTCCTTACCTTTGGGAAGCTTACATTCTATTTTTTTAAACCTCTTGCCTTCCATCTTAGGATCAATATTGTGTATTGGTTCCAAGGCAGACAAGTGGTAAGGGCTAGGAATGGGGGTTAAGTGACTTGCCCAGTGTCACACAGCTGGGAAGTGTCTGAGGCCATGTTTAAATGCAGGACCTCTCCTCTCTAGATGTGGATCTCAATCCACTGAGCTACCCAGCTGCCCCTGAGAAGCTTACATTCTAATAGGAGAAGGTATTACATAAAAGCAAATTGAAAAGGACAAGAAGGAAAAGGATATGTGGTAGAGAAAGTCAAGAATCTAGAATAGAGACTAGCAAGTGATAAAGAAAGGGCTGGGCTAGGTCTCCTCTTTAAAACTGAGGATCTCTATGCCCAAAGGACCATAAAACTATACATAACTTTTGACCCAGCAATACCACTATGGCATCTATATCCCAAAGAGATCAAAGATGGAGGAAAGGATCTACTTGTACAAAAAATAGTTATAGTAGCCCTTTTTTTGTGGTGGCAAAGAACTAGAAACTGAGGGGGTATTCATCAATTGGGCAATGGCTGAATAAGTTGTGGAAATGGTTGTAATGGAATATGGTTGTACTATAAGAAATGATAGATAGGATGAGTTCAGAAAAACCTGGAAAGACTTATATGAATTGATGCAAAGTGAAGTGAGCAGAAACAGGGGAACAATGTATACAGGAACAGAAATATTGTATGATGATCAACTGAGAAGGACTAAACTGTAACCAGCAATGCAAGGTTCCAAGATAATCTCAAGGGACTCAAGATGAAAAATAGATACTATCCAGTGCCAAAGAAGGAACTAACTGTTGGAGTCTGAGTTCAGGCCAGAACATTCCACTTTTCTCTTTATTTCATTCATGAGGCTTTTTCTTGATGTGTAATATGTGTCTTCTTTCATAGCATGATGAATAAGGAAATATGCATTGCAGGACAGCACTAAGTATAACCTATATTAATCTATTTACTGTGTAAGGGAGGAGGATGAAGGGAAAGGAAGGGAGAGAATCTGAATTACAAAATGTCAGATAACAATTGCTAAAAATTGTTTCCACATGTAATGGGAGGGGGGAAGAGTAAAAAAAATAGTTCTCAGATGAAGCAGACAATGAGAAGAAGAGGCCACAGAAGAGAATCTATACTTTAAGGGTAGAAAGTCCAGGGATGATATGAACTCCCAGTGTTAGATCCCATGGCATGCTAAATAAAAGAAAGTGTTTTAAGTGTATTCTGTCCTGTAAGATTACCAATAACTTGCTGATTAGGAATATTTACATGCCCCTCATACCCACTTTTTTTTCATTTAGGACATTTTTTAGACCTAAGATCAAATCTGGCTTCCACTGGCTCCTTTTCCATTTGACTTCTAAATGGCAGAGAAAATGAAATAAGCAACAATTTTCATGGAGCAGAGATTTTTCCACTGCCCTTCAAATGTTGACTAGAATCCTCTCCAGGCCAATTTTAGAGCTTTGGAATTTGTGTCATTTGGCTAACTGACTGAATTTTAAGGTGCTTACTTAAGCATAAATGCCATGCTTTTTAACTTTCCACAGTCCTTAGTTAAGGTAAACAGTGTCTTAGAAAAAGAAAATATCTTCTATTTCAGAGTTGTCTGCGTCTGTCTCCAAGTCTAGTCCCGATGTGACATGAGTTATTTTATTTTTAACTTTGTTAACAAAGTTTAATCCTTCCATAAATAAAATTTTACTATATTCTTTTGAAAAACTTTTTCTATTATTGAAATAACTATATTTTGATACAAAAATCATAGAAGAATAGTCCACTAGCTCTTCTTCTAACCAATGCAGTTAGGAGGCAAAGTGTATTTAGCACAAGTACTGGACACAAGAAGATTTGATTTGAAAGCTGGTCATGGACACTCTACTTGTGTGACCCTAGATAAGTCATTTAATTCCTGCCTCAGTTTTCTAATCTTAAAATGGGAGAAATAATAAAACCTGTTTTCCACAGATATTATAAGGATCAAATCAGGTAGTATTTGTCAAGTGCATAGCACAATACCTGGTATGTAGTAGGTGCTTAATACATGTTAGCTATGATGATTATGATTTTATTTATTCTCAAATAAAATTAATATGCCATTGTCATTTTGTTTTGTCTAGCAAGTACTACTCTTTTAAAAAATTTCCTCTATATGAGTTTTCAGGATTTAATTCTCTTAGTGCTTCTTTATTTACACAGCTCACAATCAAAAATTTTACAGATTTAATGGATTAAATAGATCATTTGGCTTAGATAGCAATATACACCATACAGACTGACCAAAGGGCCAATAACAGATTTAAGGGCGAGGGGGTAGCTAAAGTCCCAAATGATTTATGAAAAATGGCTGAGTGAAGTTTAACAATAATAACAGGCTTTGAAAATGTTACACAGAAGGACTTATTATAACTAGGTTGTTCTTTCTGTTTGGGGTACACAGTGCAGTTATAGCCCTCTCTCTTTTCTTTCCCTAAAGGTCATCAGAGAAAAAAATTGATTCTCTGCTTGCATTTCCACTTTTTCCCTATTTCTTGGGGGCCTTTTCTCTATTTTTTTCCTTTCTAGGAAATCAAGACATTGCTGGACTTCTACCTTCAAGCTAGATGTCAACCAAGAAAGATGGGAAAGGAAAGAAAAAGTTAGCCTCAAAACAGTAAAGAAAATCATATAAGGAAACAGAAAATGTGTCTTTGCTGCTATAGAATGGGTGCAAGTTTGAACTCACACCCATTTTCATGTAGGAAGTTCTGTTTCTAGGCTAGTAACTCTGCCAGGTCTTCCAAAAATGAAACCTCTATTATCTTTTATATGGTGGATTAAGAAGGAAGAATATTGTTAATTTCCTTTTTTATGGTCACTTTTTGAAAATTATTAATTTCTCTCTACCAAGTTTTTCTACTTAGACTTTAAAGATTAGCAGCTTCTACTTATCAGTAATTTTTTTCTTCTTTTTTGCCAAACAGAAAGGGAAAGCCTTGTGTTCTCTGTTTTCTTCAAAGCTGCTTCAGTCTATATTCATGCTAAACATACTTCTGATATTGTGTTATTACAGGGATCATGGAATTTATATTGTGCCCATTTGGGAGCTCAAAAAACTCAAATTGTAAGGAAAGCTCAACTTCATTCTTATAAGATTTCCTCTTTCAGAGCAATATGACACTTTATGAACTGTTCCAGAGACAGGTCCAAGTATTCAAAGATATAATAGCTAGGGAAAACGGACAAGATCCATCATACAGGCTAGAATCATGCCTTGAGATTCAAAATATTCAATTTGGTACATGAGTGGATTAAATTCCCTAAATATATATCCATTTAACATCCTTAAACATAAATCCTTTTTTTTTCTACTTTCAAAAACCATGGTTATCTCTTTATTTTAGAACTGAAGAGCACTAAGTAATTAATTTTAGAAGTTTGATGATTGACTCAAAGTCAAAGATGTGAAGAGTTTACTTAAATTTCACAGACTTTCGCTTTTTACTTCTTTACTGGGTCAGCATTTCAAAATTTATAAAATAATCTTTTATTGGTGATTTATTGTTTCAGAGGAAGAATTTATTCCTCTTGCTTATATTTTCTCCCTAGATCCTTGACCTCACATGTTTCACTTCCTTCAGGATCTTTTCCCTTGGGTTAACACTTTCCTTTCTTCCATCTTCCATCTCTTCCTTTCTTGTAGCATCTTTCCTTGGAACACCTCACAAACATTCTAGACCTCCACTGTTCTTGGAAAAATCAATACAACTTTTTCTTTACCCTACCAAACTTCAAGTTATAGCCCCTCTCTTTCCTTCCCCTAAGTGACATTAGGAAAAATTTAATTTTTTTGCTTCTACATTGAAACCCATGCACTTCTCAAATCCACTTAGTTTGCCTAGTCTGTACTAAAATTTTTCTGTTGAAGCACTCAGTGACTTTCTCATCAGCAATTCTATGTCTTTACCTTCTCTAATCCTTCTAAAGAAAAAATTGGCCCGTGTTCAGGCGTTCAGTTGTATCTGACTCTTCTTAGCCCCATAGACCACGGCATGCCAGGCCCTTCCAACTAGAGGGACTCATCTCGCAATGTCATCATCTCTAGTATTTTAATACTGTCTAGGGTGTTTCTTGACAAAGATGCTTAAGTGGTTTGCCATTTCCTTCTCCAGTGAACTTCCTTCTCTGACCTTTTGTCAGAGCTCTCCACTATGACCTGTCTGTCTTGAGCAATCCTGTGCAGCTTAGCTCATAGTTTCATGGAGCTATTTAACTTGAAATATTGTCCTCTATTAATTAACATGACAGAACACTATTCTGATTCAATTCAAACAATCTAATCCAATAAGTATTTATTAAGCACCAGTTATGAGCAAAACATTGTGTGCTAAGCACTGGGGATATGATGAAAAAGGAAACAATCATTTTTCTTAAGGACTCACCATTCCCCCTCCTCTCTAATGACTTCTCTGTTTTCATCAATGGATCTTCTTCCTCACATCATCTAAATGTCAACATTCCTCATGGCTCAGCCTTTGGCCTTCTTTCTCTACATTTTTTTGTGAGCTGATCCAGATCATGGCTTCAAAATACCAATTTTACAGAACTCCCAAATCTTTCTTTCTGGTTTTGATAATAACTACCATTTAAATAGTGCTTGAAGATTTTCAAAGCACTTTAAGTGCATTATCTCATTTAATATTTACAACAACCTTGCTAAAGGAGGCACTCTTATCACTTTTGTTTTACAGATGAGGAAACTGGGGTCAAGAGGGATTAAGTGGTTTGTCCTTGTTCCCACAGCTAGTGTAAATCACCAAAGCAGTGTCTGAATGCAGCTCTTTATGACTTCAGGTCCAGGGCTGAAATCATTATGTCATCTAGTTACTTTAACCTTTCCCTTTAGTTCCAATTCCCCATTGCGATCTAGAGGTCCTACCAACATCACAAACTGAGCCTGTCCTAAACTCATTTTCTTTTCCTCTAAACTACAACCCTTTCATGACTCTTGTTTCTATTCACTGTCATTTTCACAGGTATACATGCTTACATCCTCAGAGTTAATTTCCATTTTTTTCTTTTGATTTTTATATGTAACCCCTATCAAATTTCCATCAATTCTGTCTGTCTCTGAAATGCCTCTGACTTGTCACCTCTTTTCCATTCTTACCACCATGTTGATTTTTGCTGATTACCTCTCATTTGGACAATTTCAATAACCTGCCAATTTGCATCCTTATTTCTAGTCTTTTGTCTTCCGGTTCACTAGGAATGATTATGACAGATTAATCTTTCTTTAGCATAACTGACCAAAGAAGTCCTTTTCTAAAACAAACAAATCTCAATGGCACTTCACTGCCAACTGAATTAAGTTCATATTCCTTAATCTAAAACTCACACTAACTACAGTAGGTAGTTAATAGACACTTATGGACTGATTGATTTGAGGACAACCGATATTTCCAGCTTTGTGTCCTATTTCTATACACACACACCCTCTATACACATATACATACATATACACACATATACAAATATATTGAATACAGCCAAATTGAATTGCTGCTTGCTATGTGAATTCTGAATTCATTAGGAGATTTAACATGTAGCATCCTAATGAATTTCTACTTATAGAGGTAATTTGATGCAATGGAAAGATCACTGGTTATGGAGAGAGAGGATTTAAGTTTGAATCTCTCTAATGATTATTATTTGCCTGATCCTGGACAATTAACAATCTCCCTCAGCAAAAAAGTTTTCATATTTGTAAAATGAGAAGATTGAAGTAGATGGCCTCTGAGTTCTCTTCCAGTTCTGGACCTTTGATTCAATAATTCTATTTAAACAAGGAACTTTGAAATGACAACTATCAGCAGTAATAATAGCAATAATAATCAAAATGCAGTTAACAACAAAGATCAATACAAGTCTGCAAGATCAGATTATTATTGATCATTGTCTTCAGAAAGACTAGGGTCAGCTTTGAATATTAAGTGGTAAAGCAAGCAAGAATTCTTTTTTAAACCCTTACCTTCTATCTTGGAGTCAATACTATGCATTGGTTCCAAGGCAGAAGAGTGGTAAGGGCTAGGCAATGGGGGTCAAGTGACTTGCCCAGGGTCACACAGCTAGGAAGTGGCTGAGGCCAGATTTGAACCCAGGACCTCCCATCTCTAGAGCAGGCTCTCAGTCCACTGAGCTACCCAGCTGCACCCCCCCCCCAAGCAAGCATTTTTTAAGTGCCTGCTAAGTACAAAGAATTGTCAAGTTCTGGATATAGCACAAGACAAAACAAAAACAGTTTCTCAACAAGCTGACATCCTACTGGACTCAAGTTTTCTAGGATTCTGTATTAAATTATTATTTTTTAAAAAGTAGTAAAAAAGCCAACTAAGTGAAAAAAAATCAGAAAAATTTAGCATCACTTCTAGGAGTATTTAACCTGGAATCCCTGGATTTAAATGAAATTTCCTGATAAATGAATTTCCACACAATCAGTTTCCTTTAAACTTATATATTATATTTTGTGCATTTGAAGGCATTATTCTAAGAAGGGGTCCATAGGTGTCACCAAATTGCTAAAGGAATCTTTTATACAGAGACAAAGGATAATCACTCCTGAGTTATCCATCAGATTCTCTGGCTGATCACTTTTTAGTTCATTGGTATGAGTTCATGTAAATACCATAAAAGACAAGGAAAATAAAAGAAAGGAAAGGAAGGTAGGAAGGAGAGAAGTAAAGGGAGAAAGAAAGTGAAAGAAAGAAAGAAAGAAAGAAAGAAAGAAAGAAAGAAAGAAAGAAAGAAGGAAGGAAGGAAGGAAGGAAGGAAGGAAGGAAAGGAAAGGAAGGAAGGAAGGAAGTAAGTAAGTAAGGAAGGAAGGAAGGAAGGAAGGAAGGAAGGAAGGAAAGGAAAGGAAGGAAGGAAGGAAAGAATGAAGGAAGGAAGGAAGGAAGGAAGGAAGGAAGGAAAGAAGGAAGGAAAGAAGGAAGGAAAGAAAGAAAGAAAGAAAGAAAGAAAGAAAGAAAGAAAGAAAGAAAGAAAGAAAGAAAGAAAGAAAGAAAGAAAGAAGAAAGAAAGAAAGAAAGAAAGAAAGAAAGAAAGAAGAAGAAAGAAAGAAAGAAAGAGAAAGAAAGAAGGAAAAGAAGGAAGGAAGGAAGGAAGAAGAAAGAAAGAAAGAAGAAAGGAAGGAGGAAGGAAGGAAGGAAGGAAGAAAGGAAGTAAGGAAGAAAGGAAGAAAGGAAGAAAGGAAGGAAAGGAAGGAAGGAAGGAAGGAAGGAAGGAAGGAAGGAAGGAAGGAAGGAAGGAAAGAGAGAAAGAGAGAATGAGAGAAGAAGAAAGAAAGAAAGAAAGAAAGAAAGAAAGAAAGAAAAGAAAGAAAGAAGAAAGAAAGAAAGAAAGAAAGAAAGAAAGAAAAAGAAAGAAAGAAAGAAAAGAAAAGAAAGAAAGAAAGGAAGGAAGGAAGGAAGGAAGGAAGGAAGGAAGGAAGGAAGGAAGGAAGGAAGGAAGGAAGGAAGGAGGAAGGAAGGAAGGAAGGAAGGAAGGAAGGAAGGAAGGGAAG